>NC_137345.1:43316214-43916214 GCF_965287045.1 Carcharhinus amblyrhynchos
ATGATGTGCTATTGGCTTGTTAATGACCACACCCCCTTCATGTTTCAGGATTTCCTCCAACGCTCTCAAGCAGTTCACCATAACAATGGGATCCGGGTCACGCAGCATAGCGTAGAGCTCATTTACCACTGCCCCATCTGTGGGGAGAAAGGTTCACAATGTACACAGCAATCCCAAATCTCATCACTTTTTACTTGTAAGACTCCTAACAAACACAGCTGGTTTAGCAGGAAATGATGCACTATAATCTTATCCAGACTTTGAATCAAATTTGTTTTATCCCTCCTCCATGTTCCTACGTTGAAGCACTCTACGTTCCTATAATTTCTTCTAGCCCCTTAACCCTCCGACTTCTCTAACTCTGGTCTCTCAAAGGTTAATCATTCCAGCATTGGCAGCCATGTCTTTAGTTGCTAATGCCCTAAACTCTGGAATTCCCCCTAAATTTCTGACTCTCCACCACATCTGTCTCCTTTAAGAAACTCAAATCTAACTGTTTGACCAAGCTATTGTCCTCTGCACTAATAGCTTCTTTTGCTTCTCAGGACCAGATTACATGATCACAAGCTCATCACAGCTAAACCTAAGGATGAACTGAGAGAGGTATTCAAAAACATATCTGGTAAGACACATGACCTGTGCATATCCCTTGCAGTGCAAGAACTCTACAAGTGTAATGAAATGGCCCCAGCCACAAAGGAAAGTGAAAACATAAGACTAAATGAATGGATTATGAGAAAGTAGAGAACAGTAGAGATACTGTGGGGAAGGAAGATGTACAATACAAAGAAAGTGACGAAAGCTGGCAAGGAAATGACTGAGACAAAGGTTGCAACAGCATTCAAGATAAACCCTGAAGGTTTTTCAACAAATACATTAAGAGAAGGAAGGTGACAAAGAATAATGTGACACAAAAATAAAACAAACTGAGGCACTAAATAGATTCACTACACGTAATAAAAAGGCAATGGAGATCAAAGCTGGACACTTCTCCTGCATCCCAATAGTTTTACACCCCAGTAATAGTGGAGAATATTAACGATGGGTTGATCACGATCTTCCAAAACTCAATTCAGGAATTATCCTCTTGGTTGGAAAAGTGCCAATGTTACCCCACTGTTTAAGAGTAGAGATAAACCAGGAAATTGCAGGGCTATTACTCTCATGGCAGTTGTGCGGAAGTTGCTAGATGCTGTTTTTCAGAAGTGTGACTGAAGATTTTGAAAACATGGGCTGATTTGAGCATACAGGGGCTCATTAAGGGGATGTCACGTCTAACAAACTTAGCTGACTTTTTTTGAGGACGTAACAAAGATAGATAAGGGAGTAAGCAATGGATGTTACTTATGTAAACTTCTAGAAGACACTTGATAAGATTCCACAGAACAGACTATCAACAAAAAATAAGAGCCCTTGGAATTGGGGACAACTTGTTGAGGCTAGTTCAATTGAAGAATTTCAAAATGAATATAAATAAATTGTGGTTAAGCAAAGGAATTAAGAGTTACAAACCAAGGCAAATATGCAGCTAGCATCAGCCATGAATGGCAAAATAAATTCAAGGGGCTGAATGGCCTACTCCTGGGGTTCCATATCCTCCTGTTGCTATCTTGGCTACTGATAAACTTTATATACATCAGGGAATCATGCTCAAAACCCTTCTGGTTAGAATGACTGAACAGCTTTTTTTGGATTGCCAGTTCATCTCACCCCTCCTGAACCTGCAGTCAGCAGCCGAACTGAGCTGTCCCCGTGTATTTAAAAAAGAGTCAAGTAATAAGACCATGAGCAGGAAGATCTGATTCTTTTCAGGTTTAAATAATTTCACGTATACTGCATTTTCACCCAAAAATTTTGTAAATCTGTCAAATACATTCTTAATAAAAAGGAACAGATTGTTTTGTACTTACCAATTTCTGTGTCTCCTTGAAGCGTCTGCATTTTAGCACATCCCAGGACTGCTGCTCGCCTGACGTAGGAAGCTTTATCTCTCAATCCGTTCAGGACTGGTTGTTGAATGTATTCGCTTATACCAGGCATTCTAAACAAAACAGAGATCACTCACTCAGACTCTCACCAATCCTGAACAGGAGGCCCATCAGAGGTGTATTACCATTCAATTAGATCATTACTGTTCCACTTTGAATTAACTTTAAGCACATTTCATCTCCGGAGACTTCATAGCAAAAACTGGAACTACATTGGTAAACAACTTGTCTGCAATCCCACTAGTGCACAGAGAAAATCTCTATTTGATGTGCAACAAACATAAGAACATAAGAAATAGGAGCAGGAGCAGGCCATCCAGCCCCTCGAGCCTGCCCCGCCATTCAATAAGATCATGGCTGATCTGTCGTGGCTCAGTTCCACATTCCCGCCCTCTCCCCATAACCCTTAATCCCCTCGCTTATCAAAAACCCATCAACCCGCGTCTTAAAAATATTTAGCGAGGCAGCCTCCACCACTTCAACGGGCAGAGAATTCCAGAGATTCACCACCCTTTGAGTGAAGAAGTTCCTCCTCAACTCCGTTCTAAACCGCCCCCCCCCCCCCCTTTATCTTGAGGCTGTGCCCCCTAGTCCTACTGTCCTTTGAGTGGGAAGAGTCTCTCCACCTCTATCCCATCCATCCCATTCATCATCTTATATGTCTCAATGAGATCTCCCCTCATTCTTCTAAACCCTAACGAGTACAAGCCTAGTTTATTCAGCCTCTCCTCACAGCTCAACCCCCTCAACTCTGGTATCAGCCTAGTAAACCTCTTCTGCACTCCCTCCAAGGCCAAAATATCCTTGCGTAAGTGCAGTGACCAAAACTGCACACAGTACTCCAGCTGCGGCCTCACCAATGCCCTATACAGCTGCAGCAAGACCTCCCTACTTTTATATTCAATCCCCCTCGCTATGAAGGCCAGCATCCCATTAGCCTTCCTGACCACCTGCTGCACCTGCAGGCTAGGTTTTTGCAACTCATGCACAAGGACCCGAGGTCCCTCTGCACCGTCGCCTGCTGCAGTTTTGACAATTCACTATGAAAAGCTTTAATTTCAAGGACACCTTTTAAAATGCATTGGGGCACCATGAGATTGTAAAGTTAATGAGATACTGCCATTTTTGCAATATAGACAACACAGCAGTTGATTTGTGCACAAGAAGATCCCACAGATAGCAATCAGGTAATCCATTTTTGTGATGCTGATAAAAGTGTAAATGTTGGGAAAGCGAACAGAGAGAACATCCTTGATCCTCTTAAAAGTAGCATCATTGGATCTTTTACATCCAAGGAGACAAGCAGAACTCTATTTAATTTCTTACCCAAAAGACAGCACCTCTGACTGCATGGCACTCCCTTAGTATCATATCAAGTGTCAGCCTCAGTCTTTAGGCTTTGAAGTGGGACGTGAACCCAGAACTTTCTGACTCAGGGGCCAGAGTGTTAACTGGGAGTCATGGCGGATACTTGAATGAGATTACCAACTCCGTTTAAATGCATTCCTGGAAGTTTCATCAGGTATTGCTCCCATTCTCCAGCCAACATATCCATCCTTGTGACACAGTGCCTTCCTATGCCAATTCGAAAGCAACAAGACTCATCAGTCAACTGGATGATGATTGACTGTCAGCTGAGCAACCTTTTTCTCTCCCATTCCCAGAGGTTAAAATCATCGACAAGGGGAAAATATGCAACGAGAATGAAGGAAAAGAAACAATCTGTTCAAAATATTTTTCTCCGCAGTGAGCTTCAATTCCTGGACACTCCCTATCAATCCTGGAGAGTTGGCAACTCAATGACTCAAGCTATCAACAGACCTGAGGCTGCACATGCTTCTGAGAGCCAGGCCCCTGACCATGGGGTTGGGGTCAGTGCAGTCCTTCCGCAGTGTGTTGATGGCCAGAAGCGCCAGATTGGGTTTCAGGGCGGCGTAGGTGCACATGTACAAATAGACCAGCTTCTTCTGCACTATGTCCGCAGTGGCGCTGGCCTTGACCATGTCCATGAAGAGAGCCGACACATCCAGGCCCTGGCTCATCAAGCGGATCACCTTCAGCACCGCGTTCCGGTAACGGAGCCGCTCGGCCTGGACATTGGGGTTGGACAGGCTCCGCCTCAACTCCTTCACCGTCTCCTCGGAGCCACAATACGGCATTGCGACAGCCGGCACCTTTCCCCGGGCTCAAAGCAGAGCCCAGACCCCGTTAATAGCCCGCCTCCCTGGCCCGGCCACAGCAACACACCCCACCGAATCCCCCAACCCCATTGGCCTACGACACAGTAAAACCTACCCCCATTGGTCATTAGGAAAAGAATCGAGGAATATTCAACGCAATGAAGAGTGAACCTGGTGTCTTCAGCGCCCCCCTCTGCGCTGGAGGTGATATTTATCGTAAGGAGTCTTACAACGCCAGGTTAAAGTCCAACCAACTTTAACCTGGTGGACTTTAACTTGGTGTTGTGAGACTTCTTACTGTGCTTAACTCAGTCCAACTCCGGCTTCTCCACATGGTGACATTAATCCCCAGAGGTTAACTTGATTTATCATTGCCACATTTATTGGGACACAGTGGAAAGTATTGTTTCTTGAATGCTATGCAGACAAGAACATGCTATAAAACCATAGAATCCCTACAGTGCAAAAGAAGGCCGTTCAGTCTATCGAGCTTGCACTGACAACAATCCCACCTAGGCCCTATCCCCAAAACAACACATACTTACCCTCCTAATCCCCCGACACTAAAGGACAATTTACTATGGCCAATCCACCTGCATGTCTTTGGAACGTGGGAGGAAACCCTTGCACCCAGAGGAAACTCACACAGACACGGGGAAAATGTGCAAACTCCACACAGACAGACGACCCTTCATCAGATGAAGAAGTCAGATGTCTAGCTTTGACAAAGGGTCATCTGGACTTGAAACGTCAGCTCTTTTCTCTCCTTACAGATGTTGCCAGACCTGCTGAAATTTTCCAGCATTTTCTCTTTTGGTCTAGGTGAGCCTACTCTGACGTGGGTCATATAGACTTGAAACGTTGGCTCTAGTCTCAGCCCACAGATACTTCAGACCTGCTGAGGTTTTCCAGCATTTTCTGTTTTTGTTTCAGATTCCAGCACCCACACTATTTTGCTTTTATCTGAAGGAGTTATGGTTGCCAGAATGGATTTGACATTTTTCTGGAGGATTCGTCACAGGTGCTCCCAGTGAAACAGTCTTTTCCTTTGTTCCATTGTTTTATAACTAATAAACAATAACATGCAAAACTGGAATAATTCACAGTTTTAAAGAAAAACTCCCATGATTCATCAGCTGAGTTGTTTGTAGCAGCATCCAGCAGATTGATCCTTATCTAGGGCAGTCCTGGAGCACTGGCATTCCAAAGATGAGATTTTCCTTGGACATAAAACAGAAAATACTTGGGACACTCAGAATTTCTCCCTCGCCCATCATCAAGCCATCATGATGGCTCCTGCTATTCTTAAGAATTCGGGCCTTGCAGCTCCTTCAGAATTCTAAAAGTTTATTGTTCATTCTTGAGCATTTCATTATGCTGCCTCTTTTATATTTGATCTACTACTGGTGTTTATCAATCAAGTTAGGCAATAATGGGGGTGGGGAGTGGGTGGCAGCCTTAATGCATTAACAAACAAACAAATTGAGAAGAAACTTCAAATGAAGTCTTCTCCCATTCCCTCTTACATAAGAAGAACATTGTGACCTATTTGGTCTGACTAATCAGATATCTCCACCAATTTACTTCTGAATAGCCCAGAGTTTTCTTTAATGTCTTTCTTTGCACTAGGCCACCAGCAGATTCCAAACTATCTATTCCCATAGCGTGAACCTAGATTTGGTTCAATCATCAGTTTATCACTGCTTCCTCTCCTGAAAGATTCCTACACTTTGGAGAATATTCTGGAAGGCAAGAATGATCTGAAGCTTCTTTTCCTCCTTATTTAAAGTAATAACAGAAAACGCTGGAAACACCCAGCAGGATGGCACATTGAATAAAAATTAAGTTCTGATGATTGATGAAGCCCCCAGTCCCTCCAGTGTCCACCAGTTGAGGAAGGCCGCAAGTGTACTGGTGGACACTGCTCCATCTTCAGCGATACCATGGTACAAAAACTGGAAGAGAGGCAAGTGGACAAAAGCCCGTGCATTGTGGTTCGTGACAGACTTATTCATTAACATTCCAGAGACATAGGCCCATAACTTCCAGGTTCCCCAATGTTGCATCTGGGTTAATCCAATGATGCGCTAGGGAATCCCTCAAGGAAGTTCCCACTTAAGAAGTGGGAATCTCTGGACAATTGCACTGGGCTGGAAACCATCTGACAAAGTAACTTAAATCACTAACTTTGTTCTGGTTCTGCTAGTTTTATCTTGATAGTCACTGTGAAAGAGTTAGAAGGAAAGAAAATCATTGCTAACTCCAGAACAACTATCTAAACACCCAGACCTCACACAGGACTACCTGAATAACCTGACTTCCACCATAGCATTCTCAACCATCGCCCCCTCCACTCAGGCTCCAACTTCTCCTCTGGCTGTGACCACCCCTCCCCCCATCCTCTCACCTTTCACTCCAACTGGCCCCCATTTAGCTCTGATTCCACCCCCCTGACTTTCTGCTCCAACTTCCTCTCATCCAACTCTGAGCCCCCCACCTCTGCTCCAATCCCTCACACTCCCATCCGCCTCCAACTCCCACACTCCTGCTCTGACTGCACCCCCCCCCACCCCCGGCCCCGACTTCGCTTTCACCTGCACTGCACTCCTCCCGGTCCAACCCAACCCTCCCTCACCCCACTTCAGCTCCAACCCCCACCTCCTGGCTCTGACACCTCAATTTCCATCCCTTGCTCCAAGCCTCCCTTCCTCTGCTGTCTGTTCCAAACACCCCTCCCACTTTGATGGCTGCACCCCGGTCCAGGACTGACCCCAATCCCCAAACTTCTGCAACTCATGGTTTCCCAAATTCACATATAACAACACTACATTTACAAGTGAGTTATTTCAAGGTTTCATGCAAAAGCCTGGTATACTCCATGTGTGTACTGCGCTGTTTCGTCCAGCTTCGAATGCTTTAGCAGAGACCAAACTCTGACTGAGGGATTGAAGAGAATGGCCGGTGATACTTTGTGAATAAAACTGTCCAGATTTTTATTCCAGTATCGTATCACACCACAATCCACAACCGGGCTGTCTCCAGCGGAACTATTTTTAGGTAGAATGCCAAAGTCTCATCTGATCTGCTTCATCCAGAACGCAGAATGAGAGTGAGCTGGAGATGAGAGAAGCAGAAGGAGGGACCAGTCTTCCATTCCAAAGAGAGGCAGTTCAAACCAGATGATCAGGTTTATACAGGTTTACATCAGGGATAATTTTAAACCAAATGTCCAGTATCTTGGGGCATGAGACTGCAAAATGGAAGAGCTGTTCACAGACACCAAGACCATAATTGTTAATGGTATAGCTGTTTTCAGAATCAGCAACTATTGTAGATAATATGGCAGAGGGCAATGCTGCTTTGGCCATTCACCAGAAAGTGGTTGCTGTGTTTCCAGGTTTGCCAGTTAACTCTGCTATGGGAGGAGAAGAATGTTCAGGTACAGATTCTCAATCTACCTCTTCCGATTCCACCGTTACAAGATTCACCAGTGGTATTGTGCAGGTTGCAACTCAACCACAAAGCTCCTGATAGACTTTTGTATAGTAAAATCATTACTTTTGTTGTATTTCCTTCCTAATGAGGGATTGAAATTTAAGGGGAGAAGTGTTACAAAGTGTCATTTTGAGCACACAGTATTTTTATAAATCTTTTCTCCGATGTAATTCTTTAACCATCTGATAAGGGTTTGGAGCATGTGCAGGTTTTGGAGGGCTTTTCAATCTGCAAGAATGTTCTACAAGCAAAATCTATTTTACTAGTGTTCCTGTTTTCATAGTTATTACTGTTCTGTTGATTTACTGTTATTGTTAAACTTTGTTATTTATTCATGTAAAGAAAATTATTCTTTATACAATGCATTTGACTACCTTATTTATGGTCAGTCTTCTCTATCTATTACTTGCCTTTTGTCCCATGGCATTCTCCATTAACTGTGCTGTTGATTCTTACTGACAAGTAAACAGTGTCAAGTTGACAAAAAGCTCCTGGACAGACTGGCAGAAGATTCCCCAAGAAGCAGAAACGGATGGAGAAATGAAGCCTTGTTAACCACAAAGCCACCCACACTTAGGCAGAATTGGGAGTAAAAAAATCAACTCTTAAGTTTTTAAGAGGCTCATTCCTTACATTTCTTTTTATTCATGGGACATGGGCATCACCAGCCGGCCACCATTTATTGTCCATTCCTAAATGCCCGAGGGCAGTTGAGAGTTAACCACATTGCTATGGTGCTGGAATCACATGTAGGCCAGACCAGGTAAGGATGGCAGATTTCCTTCCCTAAAGGACATTCGTAAACCAGATGGTTTTGTCCAGCTATCGACAATGGTTTCATGGTCATCAGTAGATTCTTAATTTTCTTTTTTATTGAATTCAAATTCCACCATCTGCTGTAGTGGGATTCGAACCCAGATCTCCAGAACACTAGCTGAGTTTCTGGATTAATAGTCAAAAGATAATACCGTAAGCCATCGCCTTCCTTATACACATTGTCCAGGGTATATTTTGTACACATCAGGGATTGCTCAGAAACTAATTGGTTCGTAATTTAAAATAAGACCAAATTGTTGAGGCATTAGAAAGATTTGCAGAATCTTATAGCTAAGAAACTGACCATTTACCTCAACTATGTTTGTATTTATGGTTTACAAAAACATCTGTACTCAAAATGGCACCCTGTAACATGTCTCCACCCCCCTCTTAAATTTCAATCCCCCACATGAGCTTTCTGCCTCTCTACATCCTTCTTCGTGCAATTATCTAACTTCCCCCTAAATTCCTCAGTGGTTAGCACTGCTGCCTCACAGCGCCAGGGACCCAAGTTCAATTCTCAGCCTGGGTCACTGTCTGCATGTTCTCCCCATGTCTGCGTGGGTTCCCTCGGGGTGCTCCGATTTCCTCCCACAGTCTGAAACACAAGCTTGTCAGGCAAATTAGCCTTGCTAAATTCTCCCTCAGTGTAATCGAACAGGCACCAGAGTGCGGCGATGAGGGGATTTTCACAGTAACTTCATTGCAGTGTTAATGTAAGCCTTCTTGTGACACTAATAAATAAGCTTTATATTTAAAACTTTAAACTTAACTTGAAAGAATTGGTCAATAGTTTGTAATGGTTTTGTATCCTTTCAGTAAAATCTTTGCCCAGGTTGAGCATGTGACATGTAAACTGGTGCAATGTTCAGTGAATTGTCTCAATTGGTCAGTTTGACGTTCTAGAATGTTGTGAAAATTCTAAGGGGGCGTGTCACCTGCAATAGGGGGGTCTCAGCAAATGCAATCGGAGTGTGGAAGCAGCCATAAAGGGAAGGATCTTAGGACTTGAGAATTTTGGAGCATTCTAATTTAACAGTGACTTGGCAGTCTGCTTTCAACTAGAGCTTCCTGTCAGGCTAAAGTGAGTATGTTTTTCTTTATTATTGTCCTCTGTTTTTCCTTCTAAACAATTAGTGCAGCCCTTTTGTCCTGCGGATATTTTCCTGCTTGTTTCCATCACCATTTCACAATGCTGCTTTGTCTTTGCTTTTCCTGCACATCTGCTCTCTCACGAGAGAGGGCTGCCTTGCAAAGCTGGCTCAGTCCAGAAGTAGTAGCAACTGTCTGCCAGAAACTGAGCCTGTGATGAGGGAGTGAATGGGAGGTGGGGTCTTTCTGACATCCAGGACAGGCAGCAGCCTGGTTGTGCTTTCGTCAAGTGTCAAATCCTGACAAATTGTCCTTCATGTTACAAGCAGAATTCCTTGGCAAACCCGAGTTATTTTTCTAATTAGACCATGTTTTATACAGTGCTTTGATGCTGTGTGTTTAATATTCAGGGCTCCTTCTTATAATCTGAAATGTGCCTGGGTATTGGGCCTGAGTTTACTATCAGGTTGCACCCATTTTCAGGTGCGAAAACTTGGTAAAACCAGGCACGAGGAGAGTAGTGCAATCCATGCCCGCCTCTGCGCCAGCTCCCCCTTTACCAAGAGCCGAAAATGGCCACTATCAGGGCTATGCCCGAATCAGGCACGACATCAATTTAAATCCTTTTGCATGCATTTAAATTGATTTAATAGGCTGCACACCCAAACTTACCGGCACCCCACTGCCCCCCCACTGTGTTCGTCCAGATTTGGCATGAGACAGGCATGGTCCGCAAAGGTCCAATTTGGGCATTCCAGCTTCTGAGGAAGTAAGTTCTGAGCTTCCAGTGGCTCTCTGACTCAGCTCAGTGGTTGGGAGGTGGGGGGAGTCAGATGGCTCTCTGGTGGACAGGGGAGAGGGAGGTGGATCAGACAGATCTCTTGTGGGATGGAGGAAGGCGGTCAGATAGCTCTTTGGTGGTGGGGGACGGAGGTAGGTGCTCCATTTCCTTCCACAGTCCGAAAGTTGTGCTGGCTAGGTGCACTGGTCATGCTAAATTCTCTCTCAGTGTATCCGAACAGACTGGCAACTAGGGGATTTCACAGTGACTTCATTTCAGTATGAACATAAGCCTACTTGATTGGCTGCACTAAATTCGTGTCAGGGAAATTAGTAGGGTTAGCATGTGGGGTTACAACAATAGGACCTCTGTGGATTGTTGCGATGCAGGATCAATGGACCAAATGGTTTCCTTCCCCTGTAGGGATTCTATGATTCTATGAAATTGTACCACCATACATAGCTCACAAAATATCATCACGCTCCGACGCTCTCTCGAAACATGGATATGGTCAATCTGCAGTGAGATCAGTAACACATGCCCATTCTCTCTCCACTGCCTGTAATAACAAGTCCCTAACCCATCCTCCTTGCCAAATTCTAACTCTAACTGGCCATACCAGAGAACTCCTGTTAATTCTCAGTAAGTGAAATGTTGCAAGATTCTCACTGTGGATAACTGGGGGAATGTTATTAATAGAGCTGTGTATGTAATCAGCATCAAAACACACTGAAGCATGTAAACTTGCCATCAGAACGTAATGAGAATGTCAGTGAAACATTGCCATTTATTAACTACTAAAGCTGTGTTTGCATTTGTGAATTTGCTCTGTCGTATGAGTCTCTTTTGACCTGATCTTACAGAATGGCTGAACCTTCAGATGAATTTAACAGAAGTGTTTTTGTTGAAATCACTAACAACACGGAGAACAGATTCTTCACCTCCCCTGAGTAAGTGTTAAAAGGTGTGTCCATGTGTTTCAGGAAAATGAGAGCAGCCCATAACTTTCCAACTGAAAGCACATGGACTGCAGTGTTTCAAGAAGGCAGCCTACCACCACCTTCTCAATGGCAATTAGGGATGGGCAATAAATGCTGGCTGAGCCAGCACCACCCACATCCCGTGAAAGAATAAAAATGTTCTTAAAAATGAAATACTTGACTCTGTAAATTAAATTAACAAAATTATTGTTTCAAATAAACAAGACTGACTATTTGATCTGAGTACACTGAAGTTAATATTGTACAACGTCATTTGCTGGCTGGATTTCACCGGTAGTTTTTGTTATTTTTGATGTACCATTGACTTGCTAGTCAGGTGATCTTTAGAAATGAATCCTCCTCAGGCTAGAATTCTAAGAGTGTGATTTCAGGATGTTGGATAAATCCTTCCTTAATACTCTACATGTATTTTTTATATAGGACTTATATTTACAGCGGTTATACATACAGTTTACCAACACCCTTGATCAACCCTGGGAAGAAAGGAGATGCTCTGTTTGTTAGGACCTCGGGAACTGCTCGCGGCAGTGTTGGGGTGCTGAGCTACACGTTCGACCGTCACCAATTCTCGCTGCTGTTCTCCAATCCCTACGATTACAACCTGTACTCCACATTTTGGGCCTTATACATCCCTATTGTACCTGAGCAGACAGATGAAAATCTGTACTACAAGATGTATTATGAACTTGCACCATCAGAATTCTTTTCTAAAATATCATTGGCCTCAGGATCGGGAGAAATTTTTGTCGGTGGAGGGAATGTAGTTATTGCAGCCACAGTAAACGCAACGGGCAATAGCTCCATCAGTGTGGCTATCAGAGATGTTTATTGAATTGACCAAGACTGAACTGGATCCTTCAGCAATTTGTTTATCGCAATCTATTTCCTCCAGCAATGATGGAGTTCCACGTTCCTATTTACAATTCATATCTTTTTAATAGATCTAACAAATATTGGGCAGAATTTTCCCATCCTGCCTGCCACAGGAATCTTAGCGGGCGAGGGCAAACCATGGAAAAGTCCGTTGGTCTCGGGCAGGATTTTCAGTCTTGTGTGAGTGCGGCTGAAAAATCGTGCCAATCGTCTGGCAGTAGAATATATTGAGCTCCTAGACAAGCATCATTAAAAAACTTCAGTGTAAAGCCAGTTGATTTTCATTGATTTTCTAATTGAAACATTTACGTGAACCTGTAGAGTATGCAGAGCGTTGTTGCAATAGTAATCCTGCTCGTATGAGAAGAACCTCAGGTTCAGACATTTGATGTATGTGCTTGGCTGGGGAGCCAATGGTATGAAGGGTTATGGCATCTGTGGGGTTATGACTGAATGCCTCTAAGTCAGAATCCCGCCTAAAAGTTCGATACTCTAGCACCGCGGATCACTGGTTGTCCTGGAATAGCCAAGTCCAGTCAGTGTGCAGTGCTGCTTGGTTCAGGGTTGTAGCACAGCCTGATGGGCACAGCCTCTGTCCTGTTAACACAAAGCATGTCCATGGGGAACCTGGTGCTAAAATATTCATAGAGTTTGCAGAGATGAAAGTTATTCAGATTAGAAGGTAGGGAAGGAGGTCTTTGGATCATTGAAACACTGATTGTGTGAATGTGCTGCATTTTGCTGGAATGTTGATCTGACTCTGCTAGCTCCTGCATTTTAAAGCTCTCAGTATTTCCATGTGTTATTGGGTTTCACACTGACACTGCTGTACAATCAGCAGCAGCAGGTTGCTAGTGAAAAGAGAACAAATAAATCTTTGAACATATCCCAGCGAATCTGTGAACGTTGTTCTTACCATTAACGCGGTGTAGAAAAATCCTAAAACACAAATTATTTTGTATTTCTGAACCTGCTGCTCTCCATTCTAGATAGTAACATTCCCCCCACCGCCTCCTCACTCACTCATGAGAAAGAATGGCCACAAGAACACACAAGCAGTTGGAACTGGTAATGTTCTATCCATTTCATTAATCCATTGTAAAGTCTTTGCTTTTAAACATATTCAAATTTCTGCAAGATGACTGGTCCTACATCACAACAAAGGACCTGCATGGTGGTCAAGTATCTAAAGGCTGCTTGCCATACTGCATTATCTTTAGGAACCATCAGCACTAGTCTCTAGGCTGTCTTCAATAACAACAGATCAGTCTGATTTTACCAGAGCTCTGGGGACAGACTGAGAGACAGTGGGTGGCTTATTTTCCCACTATCATGCTATCTTGTTAGGAGAGAGGAAGGTGGAGACAGCTCTCCCATCCACAGCATGATTCAGCTATTTAAGGTTTTTTTGTCACTGTCTCTGGTCTTTATGAGCAATGGGTTTTTTCATTCATTCGTGGGATGTGGGGATCATTGGCTGAGTCCATCCCAAGGATGTTAAGAGTCAACCACATTGCTGTGGAGAGGGAGTGGGGGAAGAGTTCCTACGCAGCAGCGTATATGTTTCTTCTTGTTCAGGAATGATATGTGGGGAGGGGGGATCTTAGGGTCTAACCATCATCCCTTGACACTTAATGGCATTACCATTGCTGAATCCTCCAATATCAACATCCTGGTGTTTATCGTTGTGTGACCAAGAATGCAGTCGATTCCAGAGAGTAGTCCCGCTCAAAAAAGACAGTAGGACTAGGGGGCACAGCCTCAAGATAAAAGGGGGGCGGTTTAGAACGGAGTTGAGGAGGAACTTCTTCACTCAAAGGGTGGTGAATCTCTGGAATTCTCTGCCCGTTGAAGTGGTGGAGGCTGCCTCGCTAAATATTTTTAAGACGCGGGTTGATGGGTTTTTGATAAGAGAGGGGATTAAGGGTTATGGGGAGAGGGCGGGAAAGTGGAACTGAGCAGCGACAGATCAGCCATGATCTTATTGAATGGCGGGGCAGGCTCGAAGGGCTAGATGGCCTACTCCTGCTCCTATTTCTTATGTTCTTATTATGTTCTTATGTTCTGATGGTGGGATGGAAGTTGTTGATGTCATCATATAGTTGTTTCAGTGATTGTTCACCATGAGTCCAAAGGAAGAAAACGTCATTGATGTATCTAGTGTACAGCATCAGTTGAAGATCCTGTGCGGTGAAGAGGTCTTGTTCGAACATGTGCATGAAGATGTTGGCATATTGAGATGCAAATTTGGTCCCCATGGCTGTTCCGTGTGTCTGGATGAAGAACTGGTTGTTGGAGGTGAAGACATCATGGTCCAGGACGAAGTGGATGAGAATCTGGAGATTGGCAGTAGTCAGCGTTGAGCATTAAAGCATTTGTAGCAATGCCATCGTTGTGGGGGATGCTGGTGTAGAGTGCCGAGACATCCATTGTGACGAGGACTGTTCCTGGTTCAACTGCTCCATGTGTGCTGAGTTTATATAGGAAGTCCATAGTGTTGTGATAAAAGCTGTGTGTTTTTTGTACAATGGGTTTTAGGATGCCCCCGACGTACCCGGAGAGGTTCTTGCACAGAGTCCCATAGCCCAATACGGTGGGACGGCTGGATGTGTTTACCTTGTGTATCTTCAGGAGGCAGTAGAGATCTCCAATGCAGGGAGTACGTGGAATGAGAGCATGGAGGGTACTCTGAAGGTTCAGATCAAAGGTCTTGATCAGTCTGTTGAGTTAGTCAACAACTCAACAGACTGATCACATTGTGAACCAGATTTTTTTAAAATGACAATACACAGTGGTTTCAGTGTCATCATTAAGACTTGTAATTTCAGGTTTCTTTTGTTGAATTAAAATTTCGCCAGCTGCCATGCTGGAATTCAAACCTGGATCTCTAGAGCATTATTGTGGGTCTCTGGATTACTAGTCCAGCGACACCACTGTGCCATCTGTAGTAGTGTGGTCAATGTGATCTATTTAAGAAGGTGGGTGGGGGACATTTCCTGAGGGCCAAGTGATTGGTCCAGACCTTGTGGGAAGCCTACCACAAGCTGAGGTGCTCTACCAGAGCCTGGAGGCTGGATTAAACCTTTGATGAGTTTTCTAGTGGTTCTTTCTGTTATCCTTTTTATTTAAAGCCTGTTGTGTGCCTTACTAATCCTGTTTGTTCCCCCACAGAGCTATTTCAGATTTTAGGGGATGAAATAGAATGCATAGTGTTTCAATAAGATTGGTGAGTTACAGGTGTAGATTGCATTAGTAAATATACTGTTGTGGCTCTGTTTCTGGATATAAGGTGTTCAGGAAAGATAGGAAAGGAAGCAAAGCAGGAGAGGTGGTGTTATTAATTACAGAGAGTATTGCAGTGCTTGAGAAACAGGATGTCTCAGAGGGGTCAAGGACAAAATTAATTTGGCTAGAGTTAAGGAACTAAAAAAAAAGTACAATTGCACTGCTCAGTGTTGCTTGTAAGCCACCAACTAGTGAGAAGAATATAGACGAGCAAATGTGCAAGGAAATTAGAGTGGTGCAAAAATTATAGGGTCAGCATAAGAGACTTTAACTATTCAGATATACAAACATATGAATTAAGAGCAAAAGGTCACTCGGCCCATTGGTCCTGCTCTGCCATTTAATAGGATTGAGACAGACCTAATTTTAATCTCAACTTCACATTCTTGCCAATTCTCAATAACCTTTCAACTGCTTCCTTATCAAGAATCTACTTCTGCCTAGAAAGGCTGGCTACAATGGTCAACTGTCCAGATGGCTTGTATCCCATATCGCTAAAGAAAGTAGGAGCAGAGAAAGTAGAAGTGCTTGTCATAATCTTCTAACCTTCCCTTGATATGGGGGAAATGCCAGAAGATTGGAGTGTGGAAAATGTGACATGCATGTTCAAGAAATGGTGGAAGAATATTTCTAGTAACTACAGGTCAGCCAGTTTCACATCAGCTCTGGGAAAGATTTTAAAAACACTAATCAAGGGGGCAAGATTTAGCAGGAAAGGGGTAGTCTGAATTAATTAAGGATTTATAAAATGCAGATCAATTTCGGCTGATCAAATTTAACTTTTTGAGTAACAGAAAAGGTTGATGAAGAGAACGCAATGTTTGCTGTTGATACGGATTTTAAGAAAGCATTTGACAAAAGTCTGGCTAACAAGATTGCGGCTCATGGAGTAGGAGAGGCTGTTTCAGTTTTGACAAAAAATGGCTTAAGGGCATAAAATATTGGAGCACAAGTAAGCAAGCAAATAGTAATCAATGACTGCTTTTTCAAACTGGCAGATGGTAGAGTGCTGTTCCCCACAGTTCAGTGCTAGAACCACTGCTTTTTACTGGACATAAACAATGTAGATGTTCAAATAGAATAAGATTTCAAAATTTGCTGATGACAACAGACTTGGAGGTGTGGTAGACAGTGAAGATGACACCACTCAAATCATAGAATGATGATTCTAGTCATCGAATACTCCAGGACATAGATAAGCTACCAGAAAGGGTAGTGTGAGGTGATGTATTTTTGCAAAGATTATAGGGAGAGGCATTGTAGGCTTAATGGGAAAGTACATATGCAGGAATGGAGCGAATGGGTTCATATGCATAGATCTTTGAAGTTGGCAGATCATATTGAGTTACTAGTTAGTAAAATACAAGGGATCATGGACATCATAAGAGATGTTATGCATAAACAAAGGTAAGTTAAATTGCTGTTAATTCTGGTTACATTTCAACTAGAGTGCTGCACCCTATTCTGGCCACCACTTTAGGAAGGATGTGAAGTTCCCAAAGAGGATGCAGAGATTTACCAGAATGGTTTCCGGGATTGGAGATTTTATCTACAAGGAGAAGCTTGGGTTAGTCATCTATAAACAGAGGAGATTAAGGGGGAGGGATTTCATGCAAGTGTACATGGCTATGATAGATTTGGAAATAGATTTGAATGAAGAAAGATAAGCTGTTCCCATTGGCCAATGGTACAAGGACCAGGAAAGACAGATTTAAGGTTTTGGACAAAACACACAATGGGGTTGAGGGGGAAGAGCGTTTTCTATGTAGGTGAAAATAATCTGAAACTCATAGTATCTCAGGATTTGAAAGCAAACATGAGTAATGATTTCAAAAGGAGATTGGAAAAGCACTTGAAGGAAGTAAACTCCTACTGCTGCAGAGATTGAGCAGGGAAGGGAGCTGATTGAATTGCTCCACAGAGAGCTGGCATGGACCTGACGGTTGAATAATGTTCTTCTGAGTCATAATGACCCTACATGACCCAAATGCCTCGTTGTCAGGACACTGCCCTATTTGGACTCTGAAAATTCTGCCTAAAGCAAGTAAGAGTGAGCAAATGCAATGACAAAACTGACCAAATAACATTTCTATGATTTTTTTTGTTACAATACAGGGCAGCCAAATTTAACATATACCAGATTCCACCTGAACAGATTTTAATGATGTAAATAATAGTTTTGACTTTGATGCCAAAATCATTTTGACATTTTAAGCAGAAATTTTAGAAACTCTTTGTGCAGTGTGCGCTTGGAAAAGCCAGGTATTTTTGATCATCTTTGGGGTTGCTGTTTGCTCCCCCCATTTCACTCCTTTTCACCATCAGTATATGCCTTTAGAATTGTATTGTACAGGCACTACTTGCAGGAAGGAGGAGGAGAAAAGGTCAGATTAATGGATTGCAGAGAAGTGAAAGACAATTGCACAAGATAAACTCCTACTGAACATTACTCTGCCAATCAAATACAGACAGCCCAGTCAAAACTATGAAGCTGGGCTAGCGCTTAATATAAAAAAGGATAGCAAGAGTCTGGCTAGGGTGAACGTTGGTCCCTTAGAGGATGAGAAGGGGGACTTAGTGGTAGGGGATGGGGATATGGCAGAGGTCTTGAATAACTTCTTTGTTTCGGTCTTCACGGAGGACGACGTGAATAATTTGCCGGATGTTAGAGATGGAAAGGTGGTAGGACTGGAGGGTCTCGATGACATTACTGTTACTAGAGAGGTGGTGCTCAACAGACTGGAGGGGGCTGATTGTGGACAAGTCCCCAGGACCGGATGGAATGCATCCGAGGGTCCTGAAAGAAATGGCGGAGGTGATAGTGGATGCCTTGGTGGTTATTTTCCAGACGTCGCTGGATTCCGGGGAAGTGCCGGAAGATTGGAAAATGGCTAATGTTACGCCGTTGTTTAAGAAGGGTGCCAGGCAAAAGGCGGGGAATTATAGGCCTGTTAGTTTAACGTCTGTTGTAGGTAAAATGTTAGAATCCGTCATCAAGGAGGAAATAGCGAGGCATCTTGAGGGGAACTGCTGGATAGAGCAGACGCAGCACTGTTTCCTTAAAGGGAAGTCGTGTCTGACAAATTTACTGGAGTTCTATGAGGATGTGTCTAGGGCGGTGGATAGAGGAGAGCCGGTGGATGTGGTCTTTCTGGATTTTCAGAAGGCATTTGACAAGGTACCTCACAAGAGATTATTACAGAAGGTCAGGGGGCATGGAGTTGGGGGTAGGGTGTTAGCATGGATAGAGGACTGGTTGTCAAATAGGAGGCAGAGAGTGGGGGTCAATGGGTGCTATTCGGATTGGCGGATGGTGACTAGTGGAGTGCCTCAGGGGTCGGTGCTGGGGCCTCAGCTATTTACCATTTATATAGATGATCTGGAGGAGGGAACCGAGTGTAGGGTGTCGAAATTTGCTGATGACACCAAGATTGGGGGAAAGGCAAATTGTGCGGAGGGTGGGGAGAGTCTACAGAAGGATCTAGATAGGCTGGGCGAATGGGCCAGGAAATGGCAAATGGAATTTAATGTTGGCAAGTGCGAGGTTGTCCACTTTGGTAGGAATAATGGTAGGAAGGATTATTACTTACGTGGAGAAAAACTGCAGCAGGCGACGGTGCAGAGGGACCTCGGGGTCCTTGTGCATGAGTCGCAAAAACCCGGCTTGCAGGTGCAGCAGGTGGTCAGGAAGGCGAATGGGATGCTGGCCTTCATCGCGAGGGGGATTGAATATAAAAGTAGGGAGGTCTTGCTGCGGCTGTATAGGGCATTGGTGAGGCCGCAGCTGGAGTACTGTGTGCAGTTTTGGGTGCCGTGTTTACGCAAGGATATTTTAGCCTTGGAGGGAGTGCAGAGGAGGTTTACTAGGCTGATGCCAGAGTTGAGGGGGTTGAGCTATGAGGAGAGGCTGAATAGATTAGGCTTGTACTCGTTAGAGTTTAGAAGAATGAGGGGAGATCTCATTGAGACGTACAAGATGATGAATGGGATGGATAGGATAGAGGTGGAGAGACTCTTCCCGCTCAGAAAGGATGGTAGGACTAGGGGGCATAGCCTCAAGATAAAGGGGGGGCGGTTTAGAACGGAGTTGAGGAGGAACTTCTTCACTCAAAGGGTGGTGAATCTCTGGAATTCTCTGCCTGTTGAAGTGGTGGAGGCTGCCTCGCTAAATATTTTTAAGACGCGGGTTGATGGGTTTTTGATGAGAGAGGGGATTAAGGGTTATGGGGAGAGGGCGGGAATGTGGAACTGAGCCACGACAGATCAGCCATGATCTTATTGAATGGCGGGGCAGGCTTGAAGGGCTAGTTGGCCTACTCCTGCTCCTATTTCTTATGTTCTTAAAATTATCAAGACCCAATAGTGGAGAACTGTTTTATTATGTCTATTTGTTTAAATTCTATACATCTTTGTTTAATTCAATTAAGCTTCACTTTAATTGAAAATCCCATTCCATGCATGCATTCTCATTTCATTGTGATTTACCAATAATATGGATAAAATTTAACGAAGAAATGAAAAACTGCTTTTTAAGTATTAACAAATCATAGTCTGGTGCATTCCTATTGGAATTGCATTATCACAACTGATACGTGCAAACTTTGCTGATAAAAGTAACAAGATGAGTTAAAACACGAAAGCAGTCCAACAATGTACCACGGCGCCATTACATAGACAAAAGTGTCAATATACATCAATGTTCAACTCAGGTGTGACTATCAGCACATGATTTTGATTTGATTTATTGTCACATGTCACTATACAGTGAAAAGTATTGTTTCTTGCAAGCTTTACAGACAAAACATACCATGCACAGGGAAAGGAGAGAGTGCAGAATGTAATGTTACAGTCATAGCTAGGGTGGAGAGAAAGATCAACTTAGTGAGAGTTAGGTCAATTCAAAAGTCTGATGGTAGCAGGGAAGAAGCTGTTTCTGAATCAGTTGGTACGCGATCTCATACTTTTCTTTTTCCCGATGGAAAATGATAAGTTTATTTATTAGTCACCAGTAGGCTCACATAAGCACTGCAATGAAATTACTGTGAAAATCTGTTCATTGCCACACTCCAGTGCCTGTTCAGGTACACAGAGAGAATTTAGCATGGCCAGCATGTCTTTCAGACTGTGGGAGGAAACCCTCACAGACACTGGGAGAACATGCAGGCTCCATACTGACAGTGACCTAAGCCTGGAATCGAACCTGGGTCACTGGTGTTGTGGGGCACCAGCGCTAACCAGTCTGCCACTGTGCAGAAGGTGGAAGAGAGTATGTCCACGGTCCTTGATTATGCTGACTGCTTTTCTAAGGAAGCAGGAAGCATAGACAGCGTCAATGGACGGGAAGCTGGTTTGAGTGATGGACTGGGCTTCATTCAACTCTTTGTAGTTTATTGCAGTCTTGGACAGAGCAGGAGCCATACCAAGCTGTGATACAACCAGAAAGAATGCTTTCTATGGTGCATCTATGAAAGTTTATCAGAGTCAACGTTGGTGGGCTTTCTTAACTAAAGCATCAGCATGGAGGGACTAGAACAGGTCATTGGTGACCTGGACACCTAAAAACTTGAAGCTCTTGACCATTTCTACTTCATCCCCATTGATGTAGACAAGGGCACGTCCTCCACAATGCTTCCAGAAGTTGATAACTATCTCTTTCATTTTGTTGACACTGAGGGAGAGATTATTGTCATCACATAGTTCACCAGATTCTCTATCTCTTTCCTGTTCTCCATCTCGTTTGAGATCCGACCCACTATGGATGGGCTCTAGCATTTGTTCAACATTGCTGCCCTCGAATCCAGACAATGCATTGTTTGTGGAATTTCTCCAGTGCTGTTACTTGAAGACCATGTCTCACTGCAGTACAGAAGTGTGATGATGACAATTGCCTTTGTACTTAAGGATATTTGCTGACTTTGAAGACTTCATTGTCAAACATTCACTGCCATCACTTATAAGCTGCCACAGCTGATCCGATGTTAGACCTCCTTATCAATGATGTCACTTTGAGAGGGGCGGCTGGCAAGGTATGGGTAATGTTCAAACAGAGTCTCTCCTTCAAAGAGAGGTGGATAATTTAATGGACAACATCATAGTTGAAATGAACTTTGTTCTGGCAACATTCAAGGACAGGCTGGTTCTCCTACAGAATTGAAGATCTCAAAAGTAGCATGAAAAGGCACAGGTTTCAAGTGACTTGCAAAATCACTGCCTGGAAGTGTGGTGGAAGCAAATTCAATCATCAAAGCATTCAAGAGGGCATTAAATGATTATTTGAATAGAAACAATGTGCATGGGCATGCAGAGGAGGCAGGGGAATGGCACCAAGTCAAATGTTCATTCGGAGAGCTGGTGTAGACATGATGGGCCATTTGGTCCCTTTCTGCACTGAAACAATTCTGTGATACTATGGTCTCCCTTCTTCACTTTGATTTGGGCAGCATGATAGCACAATGGCTAGCACTGCTGCCTCATAGCACCAGGGACCCAGGTTCGATTCCTGGCTTGGGTCACTGTCTATGTGGAGTTTACACATTTTCTCCACGTCTGCGTGGGTCTCTTGTCTTGTTAAGAGGGAAAAGGAAGCATATGTAAGGATGAGAAAACAAGGTTCAGTTGGGTCATCTGAGCGTTACAAGATAGCAAGGAATGAACTAAAAGGGCTTAGGAGAGCTAGGAGGGGGCATGAGAAGTCTTTGGGGGGGGGGGGGGGGTCGGATAAAGGAAAACCCCAGGCTTTTTACTCTTACGTGAGAAATAAAAGAACGGCCAGGGTGAGGTTAGGGCCAGTTAAGGATAGTAGTGGGAACTTGTGCATGGAGTCAGAAGAGATAGGAGAAGCGATGAATGAATACTTTTCTTCAGTGTTTACCAAGGAGAGGAGCCATGTTTTTGAGGATGAGAGTGGGATACAGGCTGATAGGCTGGAGGAGATAGATATTCTGAGGGAAGATTTTTGAAAAACCCAAGGGTCGATAAGTCCCCTAGGCCAAATGGGATTTATCCTAGAATTCTTTGGGAGGTGAGGGGTGAGATTGCAGAGCCTTTGATCTTTGGATCCGCACTGTCCACGGGGATAGTGCCAGAGGACTGGAGAGTGGTGAGTGTTGTTCCTCTGTTCAAGAAAGGAAATAGGAATGACTCTGGTAATTATAGGCTGGTTAGTTTTACTTTGGTGGTCGGTAAGTTAATGGAAAAGATGCAGCTTAATCTGGGATAGTCCGCATGGATTTGTGAGGGGTAAGACTTGCCCCACAGATTTGATTGAAATCTTTGAGGTCACTAAGTGTGTAGATGAAGGTAGAGCAGTTGATGTCGTACGCATGGATTTTAGTAAGGCGTTTGATAAGGTTCCCCATGGTAGGCTCATGAAGAAAGTAAGGAAGTGTGGGATAGAGGAAAATTTGGCCAATTGGATAAGTAACTGGCTGTCTCATAGAAGACAGAGGGTGGTGGTGGATGGAAAATTTTCAGACTGGAGACTGGTTACCAGTGGTGTACCACAGTGATCAGTGCTGGGTCCTCTGCTATTTGTGATTTTTATCAATGACTTGGAGGAGGCGCTGAAGGTGGGTCAGTAAATTTGCTGATGACACCAAGATTGGTGGAGTAGTGGATGAGGTGGAGGGCTGTTGTAGGCTGCAAAGAGACATTGATAGGATGCAGAACTGTGCTGAAAAGTGGCAGATGGAGTTTAACCCTGATAAGTGCAAGGTGATTCATTTTGATAGGACAAACTTGAATGTGGATTACAGGGTCAATGGCAGGGTTCTGAGGGATGTGGAGGATCAGAGAGATCTTGGAGCTCATATCCACAGATCTCTGAAGGTTGCCACTCAAGTGGATAGAGCCATGAAGGCAGCCTATAGTGTGTTAGCATTTATTAACAGGGGGTTAAAATTTAAGAGCCATGGGGTTATGCTGCAACTGCACAGGACCTTGGTGAGACCACATTTGGAATATTGTGTGCAGTTCTGGTCACCTCACTATAAGGAGGATGTCAAAGCATTGGAGAGAATGTAGAGAAGATTTACCAAGACGCTGCTTGGTTTGGAGGGTAGGTCTTATGAGGAAAGATTAAAGGAGCTAGGGCTTTTCTCTTTAGAGCAGAGGAGGATGAGAGGCAAATTAATAGAATTTATAAGGGGGATAGATAGAGCTGATGTTGAGAGACTATTTCCTTGGGTGGATGAAGCTGTTACTAGGGGGCATAACAGTAAGGTTCATGGTGGGAGATATAAGAGGGAGTCCAAGGTAGGTTCTTTACTCAGTGTGGTTGGGGTGTGGAATGGACTGCCTACTGTGATACTGGAGTTAGACACTTTAGGAACTTTCAAGCAGTTATTAAGTAGGCACATGGGGCATACCAGAATGATAGGAAGTGGGATAGCTTGATCTTGGTTTCGGACAAAGCGCGGCACAACATTGAGGACGGAGGGCCTGTACTGCACTGTACTATGTTCTTCTGGGTTTTTCTCCACAGCCAAAAACGTGCAGGTTATGTGGATTGGCCAAGCTAAATTGGCCAAGCTAAATTGGCCCTTAGTATCAGGGTGACTAGCTAGGGTAAATGCATGAGATTATGGGGATAGGCCCTGAGTGGGATTGTGGTCAGTGCATACTTGATGGACTGAATGGCCTTCTGCTGCACTGCAGGGATTCCATGATTCTTGAAGGTAGCTACAATTGTTGCATTCCTGAAGTTGGTGAGGGATGGAATGAGTACATGGAGTCATGATGGGATGAAGAGCCCATGAGCATTGAAGATCTCAGCTGGAAAGCGTTGAAGCCACAGGATTTTCTGTTTTTTACGTTTATTTGTTGCAGCTCTCCATAGAAGGTGCTTCATTCATGGATTTTACAACAGTATAAGCTACTACTGTGGATTCACGGTTTAGGAGTTGCTGGCAACATTCTTCCCAGTGTTGATGGATAGCATTGTCATCCTTCAAGAGAGACACCATCCTCTCCTCCACCAGAGAAAACTGAAGGATAGAGACACTGGCCTCCTCCTGCCCTCAAGTGCAGTTCTTCCTCTCAGGTAAAAGGTAGCTCACAGCAGCAAAAGCTGCAGCAGCTTCAACTCCCAGAAACTGCTCCTTTCAGTTCACAACAACAATTGTTAACAGGTGAAACACAAGTACCAAATTTCTTCTAGGTTAAAACAATTAAACTTAATCAAACAAACATAAGTGATAAAGCATGGAGGGTGGCCCTTTAAAAAAAAAGGGTTAAATGGGTCATTGGTACACTCTAGTCCCTGCAGTGCCTAGTGAGCATGAAAAGACTTGATGGTGCCTGTGGAGACTACATGCTCCCTTCCAGGGACACCCTGCTACGAAGATAGCCGCAGCAGAGGGACAACCAGCCAGGTCGGATGAACCCCTGGGTTGTCTGCCGCTTGGATCTCTTTATTATACTTTTGGCCAGGCCTAGGAACAGGTTCATGAGGAGATCCTTGTCCTACCACACCCTTCTCTGCACCAGGTGATCAGGAGTACAGACCTCAGGTGCAAACAAAACATTAAAGATTTTTCAAATAACTGAAAAGGGAATGCAGCCTAAAGCATGCAACATAGACATAGTCCATGACTCCACGATATTGCAAAAAGGGCAGGTAGCTTGGGAGCCCGTGAATCAGTGAAATTTACAGTTGAATGGGACTGCTGTATGCATTACCTTCCATCTCAGGTCCCCAACGTATTGGGGGAAGATCCCTCCATAGAGGGGCCTCCACTCAGGACCACCACCACAGGACAGCAACAGGACACACCAAGACATTCCAGGCAGCAGGTGAGGACACGTTGATGGAAGATATGTAGCCCATATATGAAATCTCTGCATGCATGCAAAGGGCACAGAGGGCATTTCTATGAGGTGGCTCAAGCTGTGGGGAAGCGGTCTGGACTTGGGGCCAATGTGAAATTCTATCCGAACAGGAGTATGTTCAGATAGGGATTCCACCACACAGTTGTGAAGCCTGGAGAGTGAGAGAGATGTCAGGTTAGAGCATGACCTTGAAGTCATGGATGGCATGTTGCAAGCTCAATGGCTGGGCATGCCAGCACCTGACCACTCTCCCTAAGTGGGAAATTCAGAACCTCAGCAGCAACCCAGTGCAGTCTTTTGTTCCAGAAGAACAAATTAACATAATTTGTTAAAGCTGATCGCTCCCTGGATGTTTGTGCCAAAAATCAGGGGGAGGTGTCAAAGTGACAAGCAGTATGGAGAACCGATGGGGATTTAATAACTCTTAGAAGACAGCATTCAGTAATCCAGTCCTGTGATTCAGGTGAGAGATGACCATGGACTCCAGCTCTTGCCAATTCACCAACCAGGACTCCTCAGCCAGGCAAAAGTGGACTCCCAAATAGAGGAAGCTAGTCCTGCTCCAGGTGAAAATTCTGAGCTCCTCTGGGAGTGGGTCCATCTACCACATACCGCTCAGGAGCTTAGACCACTTGGCCCAGTTGGTCCCCATAAATCTAACTGCCTGTCAAAATGCTTGACTACCATTAGGAATATCAATTTGCAAAGGAATATCTAATTCAGCGCTCCATTGGCAGTTGCCATAGACCAGTAAGTAGCACTCGATAAAACCATTTAGTTATAATGTAAATGTTTTGAAGAAACTACACCCCCAAAACTTAACACACATCAAAATGTGGTCAAAAAGTCAAAACTGCCTTTTCACCTTGCATAATGCACGCCTAGATCTTTACAATGCTGTGGTTGATGTGACCTGTTATTGACAAAACTAATGAACCCGATAATAAAGAGACTAATTCCAAATTAGCAGACTTGTATCTATAAAGAAACATAAAATACCATATCTTTACTTATTTTGTTTTAGTCAAGATTCTTTCACACTCAACTGTTTTATTTTATGCCTCCTTTTCGTTAAGGAAAGAAAAATTCCTGATGAAATGCACTATTGAAATGTCAATGTGGCTGTGCCTAAACCAGAATGAAGCATTTAAAAAAAAATTCTTGCTTACCCTGTAATCAAATACAGTAATAAAGTAATTATGTTAATTTTAAATCTGAATACCCAGTATGCAGTATTAAGGCCATTACCTAAAGGGTCCCTAAAATCTCTGGATAGTCAAGCAGCCGGCTCCTACCTGCTCACTGAGTATACACAAGATACAGCAAGAAAACAGCAAGGCATGCTGCAGCCTCTAAAGTGAAGGAGATAAGACTTGCTGAAAACAATGTTGACAGAACATGGACAGAATGGACATTTGATATCGATGAGGCAAACATTAAACTCTAGCTTGTCCTTTGAGATAACAAAGTCTCAATGTAAGTGTGCTAATTGGGCAGTCAGAGCAAAACAGACCTCCTAACAGTCCAATGGATCAAAGGGTGGGAAATCATTAATCCATTTCTGATCCAGCATGAAGTAGTATTGTTTTATAAATACCACAGATAGTTTAGAAGATGACATCCTGAGATACTGACATCACTGAGGCGGTTGGCAAAGATGAAGGTGATGTCTACGACGATGAGAGTGTTGATGAGGCAATAGAGGAGCTGCATAAACTATTTGAACAGTAATTCAGAAATAGCATTGCAAAAATTTTAGATATGGAAATAAATGCAAAAGTGAAAAATTTGAAGACTTACCTGTAGCTTCTTGATCATTTTTCAAAAGGCTGCCAAAAACCCCATTTTGATTTGTCACCATTATAATACTCACAAAATTCCAGATTAAGTGTTTAAGACAAAAAGTGTTACATTCAGGAAATTTCAGTAATTAGTTTTTTGCTGTCACAACATAATATTTAATAATTTATCAGGATAGCTCAGTTTAATGTAGCAAATTTTTAAACCTGACTGCATCATTTAGCAAAATAGATACCAGTAGAGAGTAAGGGAAATAATTAGAAAGCAAGTCAGATTAATCAGTGTTTGCATTACCAGCCTCTAGAAGTTCATGGTCGGGATTCTCTGATTCTGTTGTACACATCACCACCGCTGCCAGTGAGAATGAAGAATTTGGCACTCAGCCAAAACTCCATTCACTGCAGTAGGACCAGAGAATCTCAGCTGCAGGCGAGGTTGGAGATTTCTCTGGCCCATAGCTAAAAACCCAGAGGTAGGATAGCTATTTCCAGTGATGCATCACTTTACTTTGCTGCGGCTCAACAAGGATCTAGGTATGGAAAATCCATGTTTAAAAAATAAAATAAAATTTGGGTGGCACGGTAGCACAGTGGATAGCACTGCTGCTTCACAGCTCCAGGGGCCTGGGTTCGATTCCTGGCTTGGGTCACTGTCTGTGTGGAGTTTGCACATTCTCCTTGTGTCTGCGTGAGTTTCCTCCAGGTGCTCCGGTTTCCTCCCACAGTGCAAAGATGTGCGAGTTAGGTTGATTGGCCATACTAAATTGATGCATAGGTTAGAGGATTAATGAGTAAAATATGTATGGATGTGGGGGTAGGGCCTGGGTGGGATTGTGGTTGGTCCAGACTCAATGGGTCAAATGGCCTCTTTCTGTACTGTAGGATTCTATGAGGTACCTTTCCGTGTTAACAAATTGTCTCTAAATTAGTCGTCTCTCAATCTGGTTATGGTTCCTTTATTGTGGAGTCCAATAGGCGTAGACAAAGGTCATAGGTACAAGAGGGCACTCACAAATGTTAAGATGGCAGTGCGGGCTCATTGGGCCGAAGGACCTGTTTCCCGTGCTGTGTTGTTCTTTGTTAAATCCATTCATGATCTATCAAACCCCCACTAGCTACCCGTTTAGAACAATAGATAGTATATTGGTATTCAGATTTTACCAGTTACTGCTATCTCATCCTGATTTGTTTTAATTTTATAATAGGGCTCAGTTCTCGCTCTGATGACATTTCTCTAATTCAGTGGTTCCCACTCTTTTCAGCAAAACAGCACATATCAATGACAAACATTTCAATGGGACACCCACTTTTTTCCAGCTGAATTGATTGCTCATAAGTATCCCACAAGGTTGTAGCGAGCTGACAGTGGCCAATCACATACAAGGGGTGGGGCTCCCAGGTGTCCTGTCTCCATAGAGATGGAATGTTACATTTTTATTGGGTCCTGTGTAGATACTTGCCATTTCAGGCTGTTCAAAAAGAAAGGTTTGGAAAGGTGATGACACAACCAGCAAAAAATTTTGAATTTTATTTATTTTTAAAATGGCCATCTTAAATTAAGAATAATTGAATCAAACAATTAGATTGATGTCATCACAGATTAATCTTGAGCACTTGTTATTTCTGATACATCTTCATTTGGATGACATGGAAATAATCAGAGAAAAAATGCATTTTTAAAACGATGCATTACTGTAATCTCTGATCCAAAATAAGAGGAGATCATTAGTCTTTTGTGTTCACTGCCAACGTATTTGGCTCTGCCGACCCGGAGACATACATGTTTTAGATTCCATAGTTTAAAAATAGCTGTGACCTTCATTTAAAAACCAGAACAGTCCACAATGTAATATAGACCAAATGGCAATAAATGCTATTTAAAAATGTCTCAGAACAAAATTTTTTCACGTTGCCCTGGTAAAAGAAGAAATAATTGTAGCTTCCTACAATATATTCAAACAAGCTAAAAATCAAATCCGATTGGCGAATGTACAATAATATTCATTACCGTTGCATCCTGCACCAATATAAATCAGTGCAGGTTGAGCCAGGGATATCAGTTGGGAGGTGCTTTCTTTCTCTCCCTCCCTGCAGGTGGTGATAGAAGGGGTTAATTTAGTCATTAAGTGTGTCAACATCAGAAGCTAACAGCCAAGTAATGAAATGAGGGCAATGGAGTGCACGCTTAACCAATCACGCCGGGATTGGTTTCAACACGATAGCCAGTTAAGTACATAAACTGGAGCCCAGTAACCCTCCCCTCTCCAGAATGAATTAATGCAGACATCACTACAATATGCTGTCCACATGGACATAACACAAGCACTTCTAGCACTCATTTTCTATTAATTAGGAATTAACATTGCAGAGGCAGCATTTCAATCCGTGAGTTCACACTAAATGGTATCTCTTTATAACAGGATTTGATGACTTAATGCTGATTTTACAAGGGAGTGCTGGTTTTAATTTATTGAAAATGTCCCCACTTTCTGCTGACCATTACTTTCCTTTTCTTATTAAGCAAACAAAAGGATGGCAATTTACCTGCATTACAAATCAACATTTCTTTTTCTGGAACATTAAACGTTCTCTTGGAATGCAAAGGTTGGTAATGTTGCAGAACTTTAGTGCTAATGGAATCTTTAAACCATAAGCATCAATTCTAGACTACAAATAAAGCATTGCCTCGTCAAACTCTGGTCTGAGTACGGTCCTAGAGTACTCTGTAATTTTCTGCAGTAACATGGCAATCACAATGCGATCATCTATTTAAAAAGGCAAGCCAACACCGTTAGCTCACATTCCTGCTCTCAATTTTCCAACAGTCTGAACTTTTCCTATGTAACCGAGTATTTTCAGATGAATCTTTTAATGCCAAATGGACTGAATGGGTACATCTTTCAAAAATAATCTTAAATTAATTCAGGGCTCAGTCTGTTCCACAGCCGTGACATGCACACATGCTTCTCGCAGCACACCAGTTGAGAAAAACCACTGCCCTAATAAACTTTTAATCTTTTATTTCCCTTTGCTATAGCATCTTGTTTACTTCAGGAAATTAAGATAACTTACAGTAGGGCTCCTCACTCTATAAAAGAATCAGATATTGAACAAATATAGTGAAGTTTTTGTTTACACTTGAAGGCAATCTACCAGACTAGCCTCGTTTTAAGCACCCTGACCAGCATAGTGAAACAAAATAGTCGTAGGTTTATATCATATAGCAGCTTTCTCCAATGTTCAAACAGTTTATATATTAGTGTCACAAGTAGGCTGCAATGAAGTTACTGCGAAAATCTCCTGTTGGCCACATTGCAGCACCTGTTTGGGTATACTGAGGAAGAATTCAGCATGTGCAACGAGGCAAAAATCCAAGGCCTTTTTAAAAGTACAAGAAGTTTTATCAATTACAAACAAGAAAAAAACAGTCCTGATATTGTATGTACCTTAATAGCTCAAAATACTGTTCCAAACAAACAAACCTTATACACACCCTTCCCAGGTTTAGCACAGAAAATAAGAATGTTCACGGAATGCTGGATTTTCTAGCTCTGCAACACCAGTGAATTAGTCCTTTGGATGGAGAATTGAAATTCTGACGTTCCAGCCCTGTAGCTCCCAGCACATCTCAAGATAGAGATCGAGCCACTGCTTGCCTCCACTAGCAAACTACCAACAGCAACATTTTCACTCCAACTTCTGCTTCCAACTAGCCAGCAGAATTTCTAATAGTAGAGAATACTGCTTTTCAGTATTTTTATATCCTTAAGCCAAGGTCTACTTAAATGGTAAGAGGAAAGTATAGTCCTAGTCAAGTTAGTCATGGAGGTGAAGGGCAATGATAAACTGCACCAACAAAATCACATTTTGCTGCTCAGAGATGAAGAATCCACTTTGATAATCAGGAATCGTTACTCATACAAAATTTATCAATTTGGAAGTGCTGAGCTTTTCTGCATTTGTTGAGCATTTCAGAAATTTTACCCAGTTATAGGTACACTGCTACTGGCCACCACAAACAATTGGAAGTACCTGGAATTGTGAACAAGCATCATGGACAATTGGGAGACTAAGTAAATGTCCTTTTGCAAAGGACCAATTTGCACAGATTGTTAAAACAGTACATATTTAGATCATATTGTGACACTACTATACTTTTAAGTGGATTTTTAATCATGTTCGCTGCAGTTTGTAAGCAATTCTTTCTTTTGTTAATAGCACGGTGACATCTGCAATAATAAAAGTGGCATCTTTTATTATTGGTAGAGTCATATAATAGCGTTTACTTTTAATCTGGGCCTAATGCGATGTTCTGGAGTTTGAATTGTTTGAGGGGGTGGGGGGGAGGGGAAGGAAGGAAGGGAATGATTGTCAAATCAGGAGGGAAGAGTTATTTTCTTTCAGTTTTGGCTGCTAGCTAGTTAAAAGCTGTTGAACTCTAGATTGAAGAACAGTATTTGTGTCTCTCTCCCTGGTATTAGAAATTCTATTGGCTGATTGGAAGCAGTTTTTTTTTACTTTGCTGGAGTGAAAATGTTGCTGCTGGTGATTTGCTAGTGGAGGCAAGCAGTGGCTCAATCTCTATCTCGAGATGTGCTGGGAGTTGCAGGGTTGGAATGTCAGAATTCCAATACTCCATCCAAAGGACTAATTCATAGCAGATGTTGCAGAGCTAGAAGATCCAGCATCATGCAAACTTTCTTATTTTCTGTGCTAAACCTGGGAAGGGTGTGAATAAGGGGGTTTGTTTGGAACAGTACTTTGAGCTATTGAGGTGTATACAATATTGGACTGTTTTTTGTTCGTAATTGGTATAAGTTCTTGTTAACTTTTGTGTTAACTGTATTTTTAAATAAACTTCATTTGATAAAAAGCTCCCTGGGTGGGTCATTTGAATGTACCTGGAGTGAAATATCTTATGCTTACCCACTCCAAACTTAAGTGCAAAACCTATGATCTAGGCTGACTTCATAAAACATTTAGAAGTTTCTGATCTGGATTATAACACTATTGTCTAAGACAGTCCAATCATGTGTTTTTCACAAATATTTTATTTTGTTCCTCTTCTTAAAATATTGTTCAACAATGGCATCGAAAGATTTCAGACTGGCATAACACCAACTCTGAACCGTTGGTAAACAACTTTCATTAGTTAAACTCAGTTTATGTTTACAAGTCCTGTTAGCAGATGAAATGAAAGCTGACCCAGATTCTTCACGTTTACATTGTCCATTCTCTTGTCCCTCACAAATATCTGGTGATGGACAAGGCACAGTTGCTGTCAATGTGTTTGCATTCATTGCTGGCAGCAGTGATGACTGCTGGATGTTTGGACCACTATCCCTAACTTCTTGCTTTACTAAATGCTGATGTGCAGATTTACCATCTTGGCACCACTTCAGCAATGAAGTCTGCTTTCTCTTTACTGGCACTCCAGACAAAGAAGTCTTTGATTTCTGTTCTATAATGAACGGAACTTTGATTTTGTTCATTCTTTTTACATCAAACGTATCATTATTAATATCAGAACTCTGCCCATCTGTACTCAGGTTGCTGGCTTCACGTTTTGCTGGGAGCTGTATTGGGTTGATACTCGTTTTTGCTTGGAATGGCTTCTCATTAGTGTCAGAATTTAGCCCTTCCACAGCCAGACTATCAGTTCTATTGCTGTCTTGCCGTGTCTTCTCTGGTGACTCAAATACCACACCCTTTGGAATATTCAGAGTTCTTAATTCTAAGTATGGCTGAAGCAGCCTTTTGTTACATTTTGCATTCTTCTGCATGCAACTCTTTACTGTTTCTGGAACTTGGATTTGCTTCAGTTCATCAAATGGACTAAGGTATTGGTAGAAGTACATCTCACATGCCTTACTTTTCACTACAGGAATAATTGTGCAGGGTTTCAGCTTTGCCACAAATTCATGCAACTCCTGAAAAGAAGAGTGATCTGAATAGGGAATCACATGTATATCACTGTGCCTGATCTTTATTCTTCGGCTTGTGGGAATAATAGCAATCGTGGGGCACATCTGATTCCATTTGACCACGTTGAAGTGATTTATCTCATTCTGGTCTACCACTTGGATTCTTCCGGCCCCCATCTCTGAAGTGAAGACGTCACTGAGCCCCAAGAGCTGAAACATCTGAAGTCTCTGAGGACTCACCACAATCCAGGTTTTAAATGCCAGGGCCAGCTCTATTAGTAAGGATTCTTTGCCCAAGTTATACAGACCTGTAATTATAGACAGAACCATCACTCAGGTATAATGTGCTCAAATATTTAAAACCAAAGAGGACAAAAAGGAGAAAGGCAAAAGGTAAAAAGGAAATTGTGCATCTATATGGCATCTGTCACATTGATTGTGAGCATCTTGACAATCAAGTGCTTTTAAGTGCAGTCACTATTGGAATGTACAAAAAAAAAGCCACAAACAGAATTAGATATTCAGATATTGTGCCTGTGGTATAACTCTTCTTGATGCCATGATGCCCATCTGAACATAAATTTAACATCTTATTCAATAGACAGCATGTCTGACAGTGCAGCAACCCTTAAAGTTTCAGACTGGACTGTGAGTTCTAGACTTTGGCTCAAGTCCATTACCTACATATTCAGCAGCAATAGTGCTCTCACAGAATAAAATAAAAATCTCTTTCTGCAATGTCTCACCCTGGAAAAAACTCCCTCCAATCTGAGGTGATTTTTTTCATTTTCCAAGCCAAGGGTTGGATTTTACATGCCCCCACTGGGTGTGTTTTCAGCTGGAGGGCATGTTTGATTTGATTTATTATTGTCGCATGTATCAACATACAGTGAAAAGTATTGTTTCTTGCACACTATGCCAACAAAGCATATGTTCATAGAGAAAAAAAGACAGAACGCAGAATGTAGTGTTACAATCACAGCTAGGGTATAGAGAAAGATCAACTTAATGCAAGGTAAATCCATTCAAAAGTCTGACGGCAGCAGGGAAGAAGCTGTTCTTGAGTCAATCGGTACGTGACCTTAGACTTTTGAATTTTTTTCCTGACAAAAGATGGTGGAAAAGAGAATGTCTGGGGTGTGTGGAGTCCTTAATTATGCCGGATGCTTTGCTGAGGTAGTGGGAAGCGTAGACAGAGTCAATGGATGGGAGGCTGGTTTGCGTGAAGGATTGGACTATATTCACGTTTTGTCGTTCCTTCTAGTCTTGGGCAGAGCAGGAGCCATACCAAGCTGTGATACAACCAGAAAGAATGCTTTTATCGTGCATCTGTAAAAGTTGGTGAGAATCATAGCTGACATGCCACACTTCTTTCGTCTTCTGAGAAAGTAGAGGCGTTGGTGGGCTTTTTTAACTATACTGTTGGTGTGGGGGGGGCGGGGGGGGGGGGAGTGGAGAGCGGCAGCAGGACAGGTTGGTGATGATCTGGACACCTAAAAACTTGAAACTCTAGACCCTTTTTACTTCGTCCTCGTTGATGTAGACAGGGGCACAATCTCCTTTATGCTTCCTGAAGTCAATGACAATCTCTTTTGTTTTGTTGACATTGAGGGAGATTATTATTGCCGCACCAGATTATTGTTGCTGCATGTGAAAATAGGACGGGTGCCTTGTCTGTCATCTTCCCACCTACCCCCAAGCATACCCCATTACATGGTTAGGTAGGCAAGCACCAAAATCAACAACTCACCCACCACGTTTAAAAAAAATTAAAGGTCAATTGTGCTTGTTAACAAGGCAACTGACCCCAATAATACTCTGCCATAGCACAGTGGGCATGGGCAGACAAGCAAGAGTGGGCAGGTCATTTTTTAGAAAAGGGAAGTATGCTGTTCTCAGCTGGTCTGGCCTACTTGTGACTCCAGACCCACAGCAATATGATTGACTCCTAACTGGCCTCAGATGGTTGAGCAAGCTGCTCAGTTGTATCAAACTGCTGCAAAATCAACAAAATGACTAAAATCGGTTGGACTACCTAGCATTGGCTCAGGCGCTGGAAACAGCAAACCCAGCCCTTTCAACTTTGCAAAGTCTTCCTTACTAACATCTAGGAGTTTGTGCCAAAATTGTAAGAGCCATCTCACAGACTAGGCATGAAACAGACTGACTCTTACTCACATAGCAATACCCAAGATACAATATCCAGATACCACCATCAACATTCCTGGATATATTCTGTCCCTCCTGCAGGTCAGAGCCAGCAACGGTGGCAGCTGTGGTATACAGTCGGAAGGGAGTTGCCCTAGAAGTGCTCAACATAGACTTGGGACCCCATGAAGTCTCAAGGCATCAGGTCAAATATTGACAAGGAAAAATGGTACGATTTGTCACGTACCATTCCCCCTCAGCTGGAGAATTAATACTCCTCCACTCGCCTGTAATCTAGGACCACCCACGAACCCAAACCTTGAGTGGGTGTTGTACCGACAGCAAACACTTACCTCTGTTAAAACCACCCAATATTACAAGTCAAATATGGTTCTTCAACAATTCTCTTGAACACAGAATCAACTCAAAATGTTAGCTTTGCTTCTCTTGCCATAGATGCTGCCATACTTAGACTACTTCCAACACTTCGTTCTTATTGTTTTCACTTTTAAAGTCTTGACAACTGATAGCAATGACTTCATTCCATCAGAATAATTCCCGATAAAGAAAAAACTCTGATACTCTTCCACTTTCGGAAGGCAGCAACTGATATTAGGAGATGCTTTGAAGATTCAGAATGCCTTTCAATATCTCACGAGTGGTCAATCCATAGTTAGTGAAAGACAGGGCTGAGTTTTACCAACATGCAGTACGTGGATTGGGAGCCTGGTAAAATCAAAGGGAGCAGGCAGGATCTCCAATGTGGCCCTACCATCAGGACATTTTACTGAAGCAGATAGCCTGCCTCCCAAAGAGGACTTTTAACAGTGCCACTGGCATACTCCTGCCAAATGAGGAGGCCACCAGGAAAATCAAGGGGGGCTCCAGCCGCAGTCAGGGGAGGTTGGCATTTTATGCAATAAAACAAGGATGATGGGCAGGAAAGGTAGTCTTCATAGCTCAATTTCCTCAGAAGGATTTCCTCTCAAGCATTTGGCCCTGTGATTATTTCAAATTTTTCCACTTCCCAGCTATAGGCACCAGTCTCCTGCCTACCTTAGCAAAAATCACTGTCCCTGGTGATACTGCTAGTCTTCTGATTGGGCTAACAGCTTGGGAGGTGGTAGTGTTGTGCCATTATCACTATAATAGTAATCCAGAGACCCAGAGTAATGCTCTAAGGCTCGAATTCAACCATGGAAGATGGCACGGTATTTGAATTCAATAAAAATCTGGAATTAAAAGCCTAACAAAGACCATGAAGCCATTGGTCAATTGTACAAACCCACCTAATGTCCTTAGGGAAGGAAATCTGCTGTCCTCATCTGGTTTGGCCTACATGCGGTTGACTTTAACCGCCCTCCAAAATGGCTGAGCAAGCCACTCATTTGTTTCAAACTGCTACAAAGTCAATAAAAAGGAATGAAATTTGATGGATGACCTACATCAACTGAGGCACTTGAAATCTCAACAGCAAACTCAGCCTTGTTGGCCTTGCAAAGTCCTCCTTACTAACATCTGGAAGTTTGTGCCAAAATTTGGAAAACCGTTTCACAGACAGGGCACATAACAGAATGACATAGTTATGACTCAGTTCTACTCATCCCAGACACCACATCACCACAACGGGTATGCTGACCCACAGGCAGGAAAGACCCAGCAAAGGTGGTGGTGACACAATGGTTATACAGTCGATGTTCTCAAAACCAATTCTGTAGCCCATGAAGTCTCAAGGCATCAGGTCAAACAAGCCTCCTGCTGATCATCATGTCTTGTCCCTCCACAGCTGATGAGTCAGCAGTCCTCCACATTAACACCATATGGAGGAAGCACAAAGGGTGGCAAGGGTGCAGAATGTATGTCTGGCTGTATGATTTCAATGTCCATCGCCAAGAGTGGTTTGGTAGATTGAGCTGGCCACGTTCTAACAGGCATAGCTGTTGCACTGGGTCAGGAGCAGGTGGCGAGGGAGCCAAGAGGGAAGAAATGGACTTCACCTCATGCTCACCAACCTGTTAGCCAAATGCATCTGTCCATGATCACATCTTGGAATAATCACCGTATTGTCCTTGTGGAGATGAAATCCAGTTTGCATAGTGAGGAAACCCTACAATTTTGTGGCACTACCACGGTATTAGTTAAATAGCCTTTGAATAAATCTAACAACTCAAGACTGGGAATCCATGATATGCTGTGGGACATCAACAGGAACAGAACTGTGCTCACCTACAATCTATAACCTCATGGTCTGGCACATCACCAAGCCAGGGATTCAACCCTGATGTAATGAACAGTACAGGAAGACATACCAGGAGTAACACCAGGCATACTCAAAAATGAGGTGCCAACCTGGTGAAACTACAACATAGGGCTACTTATGTGCCAAAAGGAATAAGCAGCAAGTGAGAGAGAGTTAAATGATTCCATAGCTAACAGGACAGGTCTAAGCTCTTCAGTCCTATCAAATCCAGTCAGGACATATCAAGCCCAGCCCATGACCGTCCCATTAGTCAACTCTGGATCATCTCTAAAGTGATGAAAGAAGTCATTATCAGTACAATCAAGTGGCACTTGCTAAACAATTACCTGCTCACTGATGCTCGGTTTGGGTTCTACTAGGCCACTGAGCTTTTGACTCAAACCTGGGCAAAAGAGCTGAACTACAGAAATGAGGTGAGGATCACTGCCTTTGACATCAAGGCAGTATTAGACCAAATGTGGCATCCAGGAGCTCTAGAAAAACTGGGGCCAATAGGAATCAAGGTAAACTTCTGTTGGTTGGAGACAGTTAAAATTCTCAGCTCCATGACATCACAGCAAGAGTTCCTCAGGATAACGTCCTCAACCCAATCACCTTCAAGTTGCTTCATCAATGACCTTCAGGTCAGAAGTGGTCTTTGTGATGATTGCACAATGTTCAGCACATTCACGACTCCCCATATACTGAATTAGTTCATGTCCAAATGCAGCAAGACTTGAACATTCAAGTTTAGGCTGACAAGCAGCAAGTAACGTTCATGCCACACATCATTCAACAGCATTACCATCGCTGATTCCTGACTGTCAACAGCCTGCGGGTTACTGCTTACCACAAACTGAACTTGACTGGCCACATAAATACTGTGGCATCAAGACCAGGTGAGAGGCTAGAAATGTTGCAGCAAGTAACACACCCCGTGACTCCCCAAAGCCTGTTCACCATCTACAAAGCACAAGTTAGGATGGAATACTCTCAATGTGCCTGGATGAGTGCTCCAACAACATTCAACAAGTTTGACACTATCCAGGAGAAAGTAATTCGCTTGATTGGCACTCGTTCCACATTGACAGAGGCCAGGTATGCACCAATTACAAGGTGCACTGCAAGAACTCTCCAAGGCTCCTTCAGCAGCACCTTCCAAACCCATGACCATTAACATTTACAAGGACAGGGGCAGGAGCCACATGAAACTTGTTATTTAAAAAGGGTAGTAGGGATAACCCAGGTAATTATAGGCCAGTAAGCTTGACATCAGTGGTAGGGAAGTTGTTGGAGAGGATTCTTAAGAGATAGAATGTATACGTATTTAGAACATGGCAATATCATTAGTGACAGGCAACGTGGATTTGTAAAGGGGAGGTCATGCCTTACGAATCTGGTAGAATTTTTTGAGGAGGTGACAAAAACGGTTGATGAGGGATGAGCTGTGGGTGTCGTCTATATGGATTTTAGTAAGGCGTTTGACAAAGTCCCTCATGATAGGTTGGTGAAAAAGGTTAAGGCTCATGGGGTACAAGGGACAGGTGGCTAGATGGATTGAGAACTGGCTTGGTAGCAGGAGACAGAGGGGGAGTGGAGGGGTCTTTTTCTAGCTGGAGGTCTGTGACTAGTGGTGTGCCGCAGGGCTCAGTACTGGGACCCTTGTTATTTGTAATATACATAAATGATTTGGAAGAGAGAGTAACTGGTGTGATCAGCAAGTTTGCAGATGAAACGAAGATGGCTGGGCTTGCTGATAGTGATGAGCAGTGTCACACAATACAGCAGGATATAGATAGGCTGGTAAATTGGGCAGAGAAATGGCAGATGGAATTTAATGCAGATAAATGCGAGGTGATGCATTTTGGAAGAAATAATGTAGGGGGGAGTTATACAATAAATGGTAGGACTATTAAGAGTATAGAAACACAGAGGGACCTACGTGTGCAAGTACACAAGGTGGCAGTACAGGTGGTGAAGAAGGCTTATGGTATGCTTGCCTTTATAGGAACGGATATAGAGTATAAAAGCTGCAGTATAATGTTGCAGTTGTATAGAACGTTGGTTAGACCGCATTTGGAGTACTGCGTCCAGTTCTGGTCGCCGTATTTCTGGAAGGACTTGAAGACCCTGGAGAGAGTGCAGAGAAGGTTTACCAGGATGTTGCCTGGTATGGAAGGTTTTAGCTGTGAGGAGAGATTGGGCAAATTGGGGCTGTTCTCCCTGAAAAGACGGAGAATGCGGGGAGATCTAATAGAGGTGTATAAGATTATGAAGGGTATAGACTGAACAGAGGTAAGCTTTTTCCCAGGTTGGATATGAAAATCACGAGGGGCCATGGGCTTAGGGTGAGGGTAGGGGTGGGGGTGACGAGGCAAGGTATAATTCAGATGTTAGAGGAAGGTTTTTCCACACAGAGGGTTGTGGGAGCTTGGAATGCACTGCCAAGTAGGGTGGTGGAGACAGGCACGCTAGAGTTGTTTAAGGCTTACCTAGATAGGCATATGAGCAGACTAGAGATGGAGGGATACAAGACTGTTCTAAATAAGGGTCAAGAGCCTCAGGACATTCCTGGGAATCAACAGATTCCTATGGGCCGACCAACATATTTTATGGCTCACCTGTCTTACGTTTGAGCTTCTGGGGATCTTCTGTGAATGGCTGTATAAGATGTGTATGTATATTGATGTCTTCTTTTTTTACATCCACAGGTGATTCGGTCCGCCTTGTTGGCCGACAAGGGGCATACACATGGTGGGTTGTGCGAGGACTGCTCTTGGATGTTGCTTCAAGAGCTGCCTAGGGCTTCACGTCGTTAGTGTATGCTTAAACTGGACCAACTGACGGGCAACATGACAGCTCAGTAACTATCATTGTTTGCTGTGCAGATACATGGACCTGGGTTGGATCTCCGACTCAGGTTGGTGTCTGTGGGAGTTTGCACATTCTCCCCGTGCTTGTGTGAATTTCCCCCGGGTGTTCTGGTTTCCTCCCACACCCCAAAAGCGTGCTTTTAGGCTGACTGGTGTTAACAAATTGTCCCTAAATTAGACCTCCCCAAATCTGGCATAGAGAAAAGTCATAGGTAGAAGGTGGTAGATGAGGCATTCACTGAATGTTAAAATGGCAGCGTGGGCTTGTTGGGCCGAAGGGCCTGTTTCCTGTGCTGTGTTGTTCTTTGGGACTCACAACCTGGAAGTTCCCCTCTAAATCACAGCCTTCTGACTTGGAAATAAATCACTGTTCCTTCTTTGCCGCTGGGTGAAAATCCTGGAACATCCTCCCTAACAGCATTGTGGTTGCATCTACACCACAAGGACTGTAGCGAGATCCACATCCCATAAATATACTTTAAAAATATCTAGGTGGCAGGTGGCCTCCCCTTGATTTTGGGTCGGTCATGGCACCCCTGCCTCTTCAAAATCCAGACTAGTGAATGCCCACAGACTAATCCATCACTGGGATACCATGGCCATTCTCAATTCCATTTTCACCTAAATGTTCTCTCAGACATTTTCTAGCAAAATGAGTCAAAGAACAGCAGGAACCTTCCTCACCATCATATCCGAGCCAACTTTCAAACTTTTTTTTACAATATATTTTTAAAGTAGCATATTTTCCACCTCCAGTTCTTTCTAAATCTGCTAAAAGTTGTACATAGCTTTAATGCTTAGGTGAGCTGCCATTTGATGGCTAAAGGCTCTAGTTCAGATAAGGGGCAGAATTTTACTGGCACACCCACTCAAGTTTCGCACGATTCCGCCTGAGGCCAATGGAGAATGCCATTCACCGAGCCTTGCCTGCCCCCAGAATCAGGGCAAGTGTGCCGGTAAAATTCCAGCCAAGGTGTTGTCAGTGATGTACCAAGTCAGTAAGGAACTGGTCAAAAGGTTATTTTCTTTTCCTTTCTGGAAACTGATAAAAGCGATCTTTTTAAATGCCCAGCTGTGTTCAGATCAATGTCTTTGCTGACACAAACTGAGTGTGAATTACTGTCTCCATACTATCCATAAGAGAATAACACAAGCAAAGAAAGCGATAATTTCTCACAGACAGGGGATCTCAATAATTAGTGTCTGTATGGATTTTCTTAACCTATGCTAAGTTCTCCCCTTCCCTCTCCTCAGGCATGGCAGGAACAATTCCAAAACTGGTCTGTCACTGAAGGGTACTCGTCTGGCAATTTTCTTAGTTGTTAACTGTTTCCTCCCACCACCGCCACCTCAGCCTGCATGTAACCTGCACTTTCAGTGAGACAGCTCAGAAAGTACGTGTAGCAAAATACATAAACTGAGGATCTCTCTTCGAAGATACAAGATATTGACAATTTTATTGTATGTGTGCATCATGTGTCTATTCTATTCATAGAAGTATCCAAACAAATTGGGGAGCTAACATGCAAGTTATATCAGCCATCCATATTTGATATTTAGTCACCACAACAATGACTCCAGTGAAGGGTCTGAGTTCTTTAAATCAAGACAAGATGCAGGAAACTCAAGGGTTACCACATTCTTACCAATTATTACATTGTGTTCTGGGTGAGCATTAATTATTGCTTTGATCTGTTCAGTGGCTTCTTGACGAGAAGGCACCATGGACTCAGGGTCACAGTTTGTGTTATCCAGGTATAGGATATCTATCCTTTTTTCTACGTTCAATGGTGGATGGCTAAACATGGCTGGTGTGTAACGGAAATCCGCTGCATAAGAAAGAAAACAAAATCTCTATCAGTGTCTTTCGGCTGATTTTCAGCATCTCTTGGTTTTTTTAAATTACTCTCATATTTTGATTTAAATACAACACAAACTAAACCAAACACCGATTTTGATTTTTCATGACAAACATCAAATCAGTTTTGCTGTAGTTCTAATAATGGCCCGGATCTTACACAGAATGGTAATCATCATCAGATAGCTGCTCTCCTCTTACTTTTGCGCACACAAATATTGCTCCACATTTCTGACTCAGATTTTTTCCAAGCCTGACCTCTTCAGAAACGTGGAGCAGTGTCCAACCAAGAGCGCTATCAGATTGCTATCGTTTCAGGGGAAGACAAGCTGTGCTCCTTTTCCTTTTACAGCACAGCTTATGAGTGTGTGAAGTGGAAGCTGGGTGGGTAGGTCAGGTCAGCGGCTTTTAGATCAAGTCGGATCAGATCAGACCAGGTAAATGGTTAGGTGTGGGCCTACTCAGAGGATCAGGGAAAGTGTGTTTGGTGCTGGGATGGTCAGTTCCATACTAACCAAGAAGTTAGACTGGGATTTTTCTAACTAACATTTCCTGGGTAACTATCCAAGTAAGTACCACAGAATTGTCCGACACTTCAAATAATACATGGGATAAGGGCTTTGGACACAAGTATATAAAATATAAAGAAAGTGAATAGGTAATCAAAAGATGTTAAAAATGGATATTTGTTTTGACAAATCAGGGAAAGGCAATTTCAACTGTCGCTGAGCTTGTAACAAAAGGGCATAAAATTAAAAGAATAAAGAGACAAAAGGTTTTTTTAATATATATAAAAGGACTGTTGGGCCATGAAATGTCCTACAAATGACAGCAATGAAAACAGAAATCATAAAAGCTATTTAAAATGGACGTGGAATGCTACTTAAATAGTGAATGAAAAGATCACTATAATCAGTTGTAAAAATATTTTACTCTGTCCTATTTACCATCAGAAAGCAAAAAAACCAATACACTTTTTAATTTAAACTTAATCTCCCTTACATATTTTACACTCACCCTACTTACTTATACTGAGCTTTTTTTTAAGGCAGTATTTCACTGCCTTTTGGTTCTTTGCCCAGTCGGTCCTTCCTTGTCGTCAGTCTAGACGACGAATGCTACCATGGAGGGCATCACAATCAAGCCAAGCCTTGTTTGAAAACAACATTCAAACACAAGCAGTGATCACCAGTTTGGGCTGGGTGTAGGCGGGCAGTGGGTGAAGGAGGATGTTGGATTCTCCTTTATCCAGTCCAAGAGAAAAGGCCAGTTATAGGATTCCAACAATCTGTTGAGATCAGTTAACTGAGAACAGACTAGGTAAAGGAACACATACCAATGCAGTGAGTGGCCCATTGAGACATCAGGCGGAGCTCTTGAAACAATGTTTTAACAATGAACAAAAGGAACGCATTCAGAAGCAAACTGAATCCAGTTTTGAACATTAGCTGCAGGGCACTAATCTACTTAAGCTAATTGCGGAAATTTTCTTTTCTGTTTGTGAAGATTCCGAACAAAAAAATCTGCAATTGGCAACATGGCTTTTCTGTATGATTGCTGGAAAATTTGCTTCACCAGCTTCAGTGTTCAGTTACTTTCGAAACTGTGGTGATCTGAAAAAGATTGCTCAAAATAACTTTGACTCCCAATTTTCAGTCCTTTTGTTTTTATGATTCTGCTATCCAGCTGCATTCCTTTCACTCAAATTTTTTCCTGTCCATCTATCTCCCCATCCTTGCCAAGAGCATGTCTTATGTACTTTTAAGGATTTATTTGGGAAGAAAGTTTGAAAAACGTTTTATTTTGGCACGCTGGGAAGTAATATTTTCCAGCCTGCTGGGATGAATAAAAACATTGGAATTTTCATTATATTTGAAGGGGTGAAAGAGCAGTATGACATGTCCTATTATTTGACTAAACTGAACAAGTTCCAAGCTAAAGGGGAGTGACAATTTGAATATTCAGCTTGTACCTTCCAGTACAGGCCTTCTCAACTTTAATCAGTATAATAGTAACCATTAATTTTAAAAGAACATAAAACAATCTATTTTTAACTTATAGCCATTGGTTTATTTAAACAGATAAATTATTTTCCATATTTTGGGAAGTTTCAGCTTCCCCAACTGAGGCTGTTTACAAGTTACTAAGGGCTTCCTACCCTATCCTATGCAAAATGACACAGGAGGCTGATCAATGCTCTCTTCCCACTCAACATAGATAGAGATACCAACTTCCATTTCTTCCTTTGTCAGAGTAAGCAAATTATCCAATATATACACAAGTTATCTTTCATCTCATGATTACGTAAATAATTTACCACAAACTTAATGGATAATTACTACATACATTTAAAAGTATTGCCATACCCGTGTACAGAACTGTGCCAAAATAACCATCAAAGAGAAACATGACAGAGCCTGGACAGTGATTGCTGTCAATCAATGTTACGGTCATGGTCTCTTTTCCAATTTCATCAAGATTCAAGAGGTGGCTCTCCTCCAATTCCAATGGGTGGATCCAGATTTCATCCACCTAATGAAAAGAAAAACCAAATAGCTGACATATTGGGAAACATGTAAACCAATTGTAATTAAGCCTGGACTGTCACTCTCAAAATCACATTGTAATGTGAAAATAAGTTCAAAGCATCAAGACAAAAAGTTGAGGAGATAATTTATAAAGCTTTCCTGACCCGAAAAAAACACTTTTCAGATTGAAGAATAAAATGGACTCAAGTGGATGAGGCTGGAAGAGCAGTTGAAGCTAGTTCCTTGGAAGTAGGGATATTAGGAGGAGGATTTTGAGAGGTGATGGTTTAGTCATAAAGTTTCTGGACTAGGAATCCAGGCAAATGCTCCAACGAGGGGCATACATGCGATGGGTCGTACTGGGGCTGCTCTTGGTTGTTTAAGATTGGCCTAGTGCTTCATGTCGTTAGTGTGTGCCTAAACTGGACAAGATACTGGGCAAGACGACAGCTCAGTGACTATTGCTGATTGCTGTGCAGACACATGGATTTGGGCCGGTGTCTGTGGGAGTTTGCGCATTCTCCCCGTGCTTGCGTGGGTTTTCTCTGGGTGCTCCGGTTTCCTCCCACACCCCAAAGATGTGCTGTTAGGCTGATTGGCAGGAATAAATTGTCCCTAAATCAGTTTCCCTCAATCTGGATGGCCATAAAACATTAGACAGGGGTCGTGGATAGAGGGGTGGACTGGTGGTGTTGAGATGGCGGCACGGGCTCGTTGGGCCGAAGGGCCTGTTTCCCGGGCTGATTTTGTTCTTTGGACATTGATTCAAATCCCACTGCAGCAGCTGCTGGTATTTGAAGTCAATTAATAGTGAATAATCTGGTTCATTAATGCCCTTTAGTGAAGGAAATCTACCAACTTTATCTGATCTGGCCTATGTGTGATTGGGCATTAGTGAACCAGATTATTCACTATTAGCTGACTTCAAATACCAGCAGCTGCTGCATTGGGATTTGAATCAATGTCCCCAGAGCATTTGCCTGGACCCTTAGTCCAGAAACATTACCACTAAACCATTATCTCTCAAAATCCTCCTCCTAATGGCCCTACTTCCAAGGGACTAGCTTCAACTGCTCTTCCAGCCTCATCCACTTGAGTCCATTTTATTCTTCAATCTTGGAAATGTGGTTGACTCTTAACTGCCCCCTGTACTGGCCTCATAAACCATTCAGTTCCAGGCAATTAGAGATGGGCAACAAATGCTGGCTTTGCCAGCCACACCCCCATACCACGAATTCCAGAGGTGGGAGCCTGATGGCTAGAAAAGCAGCCATCACTGGTGGAGTAAAGAGGATTAGAACAAGAGGTAGACCAATGTCAGAGTTATCAAGGAGCCAAAAAGTGACAGAGTTGAAAAAGATCACAGAAGATGAAAGTGTTTGAGGATGTTGATCCAGGATCAAACTAAATAGGGCACAGGAGCACTAGGAATTAAGTAAGGACTGAGGTATTGAAAGTGAATGGAGGGAAAGAATGAAAGTCTGCCGGGGCATCAAGATTAAAAGTCTACGCGGGGAAGTTTGAGGGACTGTCCTGAGGTTGATGCCACACAATCAGGGGCATATTTAAGAGGCCGTCCTTGCGTTGTGCGAGACATGTTAGAGAGCTTTGCACGCACGCAAGTCTTCAGGATGGGGAGGTGTCAGATCGACAAAGGGCATTGGGACACCAACATGGAAGGGATCAGGGAGAGCACAGAAATATCAACATGCACAGTAATAGGATCAAGGTTAACGGGGAAGGCAGGATTGTTACAGGAGGGATGCATGTATATAGGAGTCTCAAGGTATGGGGGAATGAGCCCAGCACAACTATTTTGGGTTATTTAAAGGTGCACTCTTAATTTCTTCGAGAACAAGGTTTGTTGGATTCAAGGATCTAATGTGCAATGAACAAACTTTGCTCCTTTATAAATGGTGTACGTTCAGATAAGAATTCATTAAGATTTGGTGCTGCAAAGTAGTTTGTCTTACTGGCCAGCTTTTCCTGACACAGGCATGTGAAAGGAAGGAGAATCAATCAAGTGCCATAGCTGCTGCACAGAAGCTGGATGGACACTACAAGCTTCAATATTCGCATTATACTGGTCATGGCTAACAAGGCACCATGCTTACAGTAATGACATATTATAAGGATAGTATCTTGGCTACTACAGATGAGCTGACAGTAGTCTGAGGGTTATAGCACATAGGTATATTGACCATAATCAAGATCCACATTGTGAATGCACAATCATGCCTGAGTGGCCAAAGATGGTCAAATACCCTGGACCTCAAGGACCTCCATCCTTGAGGTCTAGAAGTGGTATCCTCAATGGGGATGCCATTTCTAGACTGAGGGCAGGCCACGGACTTCCTGGTTCAGAGATGGAGGGAGACCATTCAAAGGGAAATAGCAGTGATCTCTCAATTCTATTCTTTCAGAAACAAAAAAGAGTGAAGAATGATGCAGACAACATTCCCTTGCTGATGGTCATAGTTAGAATGAAAACAAAGGCCAGTCACTGTTTGGTTGGCTCCAGAAAGACAATCATCTTGAGGAATAAGAGGCAGCAGCACCCAAAAAAGTTCCAGATGCTGTCAAGGAGGGCAAAATCCACAAAAACATCTATAGAAGACATTATTGATACATGGAGATGAGCGAGTGTGCCATAGGCGCTTCTGCTTGTCTAGTGATGTGATAGCTTATATCTTCTCCACAAGGAACTCATGCTGCAAGGACTTGGAGGGCATCCATGTCGGTTGCTTTGAAGATGGCCACCATATGAAACTTTCTGTTAACAGGTCCTTCCAAGGCTCCATCAGAGACCCTTGCAGAATATCACAATAAACAACACACAGCTGCAAAACGGAGGTGACAAATGGCCTTTTCAATAAAGCTCACCATTACATATAGTTCTCCATAGATAATGCAAGCCAGGCTATCAAAGATGTGGGATTCATTGCCATCTTAGGTTTACTGCAAATGCAAGGCTTTATCAACTGCACATGATCTTGAGAGCTCCCTGGCAACAACCAGTGTGATTCATGAATAGAAAACAATTTCACTGGCTAAACATTCAGTTTGTTTGTGATCATAGAAAACAGATCCTGTATGCTAGAGCTAGCTGTCCAGGGAGCTCTCATCTTTCCTCACTCATAGGTGCCACAAATCTTTGAGGGTTCTCGACACTTAGCAGTGCTGTTATTAAGGGACAGAACATCCCCAAGAGACACGGTAAATGATGTCCATTTGTCATCTATACAGTGTATCGGAGTAGAAATACAGTGCAGCATATTCTAGTACAAGTTCCTTAATAGACCAAACAATTGGCCTCTCGAGGATGTATTTCCAATATTTGGACGAGTTGGGGGAGCTCTCCAATACTTACCAACAGTGTTCCACGTTAATGTTGCCTGATGCACCCGCACAACCATGCCCTGGAAAAGGCTAGGGGTAATATTGCCTGAAGGAGACATCGAAGAGTTAGAAGCCTCCACAGATGAGGATGTTGCATGCACAAGCATGATACAGCAAACATGTATGTGACAACTTTACAGGGTTGTGTGGTACTACCACTGTGCTAAATGGGATAGATTTCAATCAGATCTAACAACCAACTCAACCATGTTGTACTGAGGGCCAAAAGCAGCAGAATTACATCAATCTAATTTCATGGCCCAGTGTATCCCTTAGACTCAACCCTGGTTCAATAAGCAGTATAGGAGACCACTCCAGAAGCAGCATCAGGTGTACTTAAAAATGAGGTATCAACCTGGTGAAGCTACAAAACAGGCCTAACTTGACATCATAAAAAAAATAAGCAGCCAGTGGCAAGACAGAACGAAGCAATTCCATAACTAAGCAGATCAGATCTCTACAGTCTTGCCACATCTAGTCACGAATGGTGGTGAAAAATAGAACTCACTGTATGAGAATGCTCCACAAATATCTCAATCCTTAGTGATGGGAGAGCTGAGCTTATCTGTGCAATAAATTTCATGATGTGGATATGCCGGTGTTGGACTGGGGTAAATACAGTAAAAAGTCTGACAACACCAGGTTTTAGTCCAACCGATTTATTTGATAGTAAACTCACTAGCTTTCGAGGGGATTCCCTCTTCTTCAGGTGAATGGAGAGTTCTGGCCTCAGACAGAGCATATAGAACACAGACAGTTTAGAGATTACTGATTAGAATGCGAATCTTTACACCTAACCTGCTGTTCAAGTCTTAAAGTGGCCGACAATGTGAGTGTAAGGAGCACTGATCACAGGTTAAAGAGATGTGTATTGTCTCCAGACAGTACAGTAAGTGAGGCAAGTCACAGGGGTTACAGATAGTGCGACATGAACCCATCTGTAACCCCCGTGACTTGCCTGGCTTTGCAAAACCTCACTTACTGTACTTTCTGGAGACAATATACATCTCTTTAACCTGTGATCAGTGCTCCTTACGCTCACATTGTTGGCCACTTTAAGACTTGAACAGCAGGGTAGGTGTAAAGATTCGCATTCTAATCAGTAATCTGTAAACTGTCTGTGCTTCATATGCTCCGTCTGAGGCCAGAACTCTTTATTCACCTGACGAAGAGGTTAACCTCGAAAGCTTGTGAGTTTACTGTCAAATAAATCAGTTGGACTAAAACCTGGTGTTGTCAGGCTTTTTACAATAAATTTCATCCATTAGTACTGAGCAGATGATCCATACCAGCCCCCTCAAGGACTCTAACATTGCAGATGCCAGTCTTCAGCCAATTCAACTCATGCCATATATCAAGAAATGGTTAAAGGTACTGTACACTGCAAAGGCTATGGGTCTGATAATATTTCAGCAATGGTACTGAAGATGTGCTCCAGAACTTACCATGCCCCTAGCCAGGCTATTTTAGTATACCTACAACCGGGCCATCTACACACTGTGGAAAACTGCCCAGGTATGGCCTGTAAACAAAAGTATCAAAAATCCAACCAGCTAATTACCACTCCATCAGTCTACTCTCAAGCAGTATAGTCGAAGCGGTCATTAACAGTGCTATCAGGTGGCACTTCCTCAGCAATAACCTACTCACTGATAAACAGTTTGGCTTCGCCCACAGCCACCCAACTCCTGACCTCATTACAGCCTTGATTCAAATGTGGACAAAGGAGCTGAATTCTAGAAGTGAGGCAAGAGTGACTCCTTTGCATGAAGGCAGCATTTGACCGAGAGTGGCATTAAAGTGTCTTAGCAAAACTGGAGTTAATGGGAATCAGGTTGCAGTCATACCTAGCACAAAAGGAAGATGACTGTGGTTATTGGAAGTCAATCATCTCAGTTCCAGGACATCACTGCAGGGAGTTTCTCAGTGTACTATCCTAGGACCAACCCCCTTCAGCTACTTCAATGAACTTCCTCCATCATAAGGTCAGAAGTGGGGATGTTTGCTGATAATTGCATAATGTTCAACATCATTCACGAATCCTCAGATATTGAAGCAGTTCGTATCAAAATGCAGCAAAATCTGGACAATATCCAGGCTTGGACTGATAAGTGGCAAGTAACAAACAATGGCAACAGAGCCCTTTGACATTCAATGGCATTACTATTATGAATCTCCCATTATCAATATCCTGGGGGTGACCATTGACCAGAAATTCAACTGGACGAGCCATACAAATACCGTGGCTACAAGAACAGGTCAAAGGCAAGGAATACTGCACCATCTACAAGACATAAGTCAGAAATATAATGGCATATTCTCCACTTATCTGAATGAGCGCAGCTCCAATAACACTGAAAAAACTGAATACCATCCAGGACAAAGCAACCCATTTGATTGGCACCCCAGCCATAAACATTCACTCTCTCTAGCATCAGCTTACAGCTGACACATGGGAACACCATGACCTGGAAAAGCCCCTCCAAGCCACTCAGCATGCCTACCTGGAAATATATTACACCGTTCCTTCACTGTCACCAGATCAAAATTCTGGAACACCCCCCCTAACAGCACTGTGGGTATGCCTACACCACATCAGCTGCATCGGTTCAAGGCGGCAGCTTTTCATCACCTTCTCTAGGGCAATTAAGGATGGACAATAAATGCTGGCATAGACAATAATGCCCACATCCCTTGAATGAATACAAAAAAAAGACCGGGGACATCATACCCTTCTGGTAACATTTGCAGTTTTTGCAATTGATGCTTACCTGAAGAGGTTGGGGATTTAGCATGGAATGACATCATCAGGTGGCTGCATACCTACATCACCAGCTTTGCTGAGTTCCTTGCTGATTAATAATTAATGCACTGAAAAGAGGACAATCACGCATATTCAGATATGGAGTTGACTTTCCTGCCCACTATTGTAATTAGTGTCCAGAATGGAAAGCCCCACCTTTATTATCAGTAAAACAGTGGGAAAATCATACAACAGCCTTGAAATTAAAAAACATGGGGCAGTGATGATTTTCCATTTTGCCAGAAATTTATTGCCTGCTTCCAGAAGAGGTGGCGGCAAGGCAGCGCCCTGCTCACCTGGATAAATACAAGCAAAATCAAGAGAGGGCAGTCACAAAGCTGGACCGCCAGGAAGAGATTTTGGAGGACAGAATAATTAACAAAATCAATGTGAGTAAGCAAAATAAAGTCAAACAATCTCAAGATATGCAGCTTTTATATAGATCACTGTGTTGTGATCATGAGGAAAATTAGATTTTGAAATCTCAAACTTTAAAATGATCAGAGAGGGGGCAACTAGTTGTGAAGCAAGGTCATTGCAGATGGCAGGAACAACTGGAATGTGATGGTAATCAGAGACAGGGAAACAAAACTTAATATATTTTTTGGGAGTGGTAACAATTATTTTGGAAAAATTTGGGACCACACCAAATAATAGAAATTAGTTGATGATGATCCAGAGTTAAGCAGGAAAGCTGTGTGATGAGGAACCAAGGGGATCAATGCAAATAGTGGCAAGAGGGAGGAGGTGGAAGAAAAACTACAAAATAATGATGCATTGATTAAAGGGAGAGGCAAGTGATTGGAGCAGAGATGAAAGGACCAGGGTGTTAATCAGTTACATGTAGAGACCCCAATGTTTCTTTGACAAAGTCCCAATTTTTGAGACAGACCATTCAAAATATGAAAAAAGGAAGAAAGGAAGCGATATTAAAAAGGAAAAGGTTGATATCTGTTAGTGAACAATAGTTCAGATATGCTTGGAATAATTCTAGAACACTTCATTGTTAACAGCTGCATTTAGTCAAGAGGAGAATGTGGAGCAGTAAACAACGATGGGCTCAAGGCTGGTTTTGTGGTGAATTATAAGGCATGTTTCAGCCAGATATGTTTAAGTTTAGAATCAGGTATGTCAGGGATTGGGCTTCCACGTTGTAGGGAATCAGTCTAGAAGTGAAGCTGAAGGAAGCAAGGGAATCAGTCGGGAAGATGGAACTTGAGATTACAGAAGACAAAATGAGCGAAGGCATAAAGGAGAACATTTTAGTGAGGAATGCATCTGCCAGCCTTACAAAAGTAGATATGGAGAATCCTGAAGGAAAACTGGATAAAATAATATTCAAAAGTGGAAAGGAGCCATTCAGTCTTAGGGAAAGACCAAAGTAGGATTCAGAGCAAATCTGAGAAGCCCTTGGCAATTTCAGTGTTGTGCAATGAGAAACCAAAGATAAAAGGGAATGAAGGGACAGAGTGTGAAAAAAAGCACTTTTGTAATCTGAATCTTAGCAAGAGCTACAATGGAACTTAGGAATGCAGAGAAAGAACCTCAGTGGAGAGATAAAGCAATTGGGGTCTCAATGAAATTTAGAGTTAAAGGGATGTGAAGAAATAATGTATAGGTTGGATGGTAAGGGAACATTACAATGGTCTAATGTTTTAGAGTCAGAGTTACAGAAGTTTACAGCATTGAAATAGGCCCTTTGGCCCAACGTGTCCATGCCGGCTTTTTTTTAAAACCCAAAGCTGGTCTACAACATATAAAGTAAACAAGTTTGGAGAAGGCAGGAGATGTTGCCTACAACCTGGGACACTTTTGGATAGAAAGGTTTTTTAACTGAATTCATAGCAGTTGATGATAGGCAACTCGAGAGAAAGCATCTATTTCAGCTTTGATAGAAGTAAAGTCATAGAATGGAGTGATGGTTAAGAAAGCCAGAAATTCAAAGGACATCAAGTGAAAAAAACTAGGGAAGAGTTTCCAGGAAGCCTGGAGTTAAAGGAACAGAGGAAACGGGGAGCAAAACAGATTACTGTTCAGGGACAACAGACAGCTGAAAAGAAGTTGGCTAAAATATCTGAAGTAATGCTAACGTGTGTGATATCTTACTAATTTGTGAGACATTAATTGAAGTAATTGTGGAGCAGTCTCAAGAGTATGTGCAAAAGCATTCAAGACAAAGGAATCCTGAAAGGATTACTAACCAATGTGACAATACCACTGCATCACCAACTCCCCTTTTGTATTCAATACCTTTTCCAATAAAGGAAAGCACATTCTATATGCTCTTTACCACCTTATCTACCTGTCCTACCAAATATCATGCATTCCAAAGTCTCTCACTTTATCAACCCCTCTCAATATCTCCCTCTCAAAGAGGTGGTATCAATGGGTGTTATTCTGGATGGCGGTTGGTGACTAGTGGGGTGCCGCAGGGATCGGTGCTGGGGCCTCAACTATTTACCATTTATATATATGATCTGGAGGAGGGGGCTGAGTGTAGGGCGACGAAATTTGCTGATGACACGAAGATGAGTGGAAAAGCAAATTGCATGGAGGGTATGGAAAGTCTGCAGAGGGATCTGGATAGGCTGAGCGAGTGGGCGAGGACCTGGCAGATGGAGTATAACGTTAGCCAATGTGATGTTACCCACTTTGGCAGAAATAATAATAGGAGGGATTATTATTTAAAAGGCGAAAAGCTGCAGCATGCTACAGTGCAGAGGGACCTGGGGGTCCTTGTGCACAAGTCGCAAAAACCCAGTCTGCAGGTGCAGCAGGTGATCAAGAAGGCGAATGGAATGTTGGCCTTTATAGCAAGGGGGATAGAATATAAAAGTAGGGAGGTCTTGCTGCAACTGTACAGAGTACTGGTGAGGCCGCAGCTGGAGCACTGTGTGCAGTTTTGGTCACCGCACTTGCAGAAGGATATATTGGCCTTGGAGAGAGTGGAGAGGTGGTTCACTAAGCTGATAGCGGAAATGAGGGGGTTGGCCTATGAAAAGAGACTAAATAGACGAGGTCTGTACTCGGAGTTTGGAAGGATGAGGGGGGATCTTATAGAGACGTATAAAATAATGAAGGGGATAGATAGGCTAGGGGTAGAGAGATTCTTCCCGCTTAGAAAGGATAGCAGGTCCAGAGGGCACAGCCTCAAGATGGGAGGGGTCAGTTTAGATCAGAGTTGAGGAGGAACTTCTTCACTCAAAGGGTGGTGAACCTCTGGAATTCTCTGCCTGTTGAGGTAGTGGAGGCTACCTCGCTAAATATATTTAAGTCACGGGTAAATAGGTTTTTGATAGACAAGGGAATTAAGGATTATGGGGAGGAAAGCAGGAAAGTGGAACTGCTCCACTTCAGATCAGCCATGATCTTATTGAATGGCGGGGCAGGCTCGAAGGGCTAGATGGCCTATTCCTGCTCCTATTTCTTATGTTCTTATAGCCTCCTGTTTACTGAGTATTTTTTGCCCTCTCCAAATGCCTTATCTCTCACTTTTCTGGACTGAATTCCATTGGCCATATTTCTGCCCACTCAACTAGAAATAAACAGCTATCCCCTTCATAGCCAGTCTTTTGGGTCATCCATATAATTTCCAATCACGCCTCCCAAACTTAAGTTCAAATCATTAACATAAACAGCAAGGGCCCAAACACTGAGCTCCATGGAATGCCACTAGAACCTACTTTTTAACTGTAAAAACATCTATCGACCATTATCCTATGTTTCCTGTTGCCAATTTTAGATCCAATTTGCCACCTTCCCATGTATCGATGGGATTTCACTTTTTTGACCGGTCTAGCATGCGACACCTTGTCAAATGCCTTACTGAAATCCATGCAGACAACATCGACTGCACTACCCTCAATCTTCCTTGTTACTCAGGTTTGGCCTGAGTGCCATTCTCCATTCCCAGTGGCATGGGAACAGTCAAGATCAGAGAACTCTGCCCATAATCTTTCCCTAATAAAATGATTCAGACTATCCCTAACGATGAATCAATCCCTTCATAAATGCCAATATGCTCCCCTAATTCCATGACTCCCAATTTTGGGTGATAGTCCTTCATATAAAGTAAAGTTTATCATTAGTCACAAATAGTTACTGTGAAAATCTGCTAGTCGTCACATGTCAGTGCCTGTTCGGGTACAACGAGGAAGAATTTAGCATGGCCAATGCACCCAAACAGCACATCTTTCAGACTGTGGGAGGAAACCGGAGCAACCGGAGTAAACCCAAGTAGCCATGGGGAGAACGTGCAAACTCCACACAGACAATGACCCAAGCTGGGAATCGAACCTGGTTCCTGATGCTGTGAAGCAGCAGTCCTAACCAACGTGCCGTCCGCATCTTAGATAACTCCCCTGAAGCATTTTATTGTGTTATTTGATTACAAGTTTTCTCAAAAAATCTTATTAACAACTCATTTCCTTTTTATCAATACCTTTTATTATGTACTCAAGAGTCAAACATAGTTTGCCTTTTTATAAATCCATGCCAGCTGTCATTAATTAATTAAGATGAACATTAATTTTAATTCCCACTTTCCTTCCAGGAGCCACCCACTGCTACCTTAGACTAAATTTTAAAATTCTTTTATGGGATGCGGACACAGCTGGCCTTGCCCTTTTAAGTGGCAGAAGTCGCAGGTTAGGAAAGTGCTGTTGAAGAAAGCTTGTGAGTTGGTGCAGTGCACTTGCACATGGTGCATGCTGCTGTCACAGTTTGTCGGTAGTGGAGGGAGTAAATAGTCGACGTAAAGAGGCACTCTGGGATAAACAGAATATTGCACCAGATACACAGTATATTCATTGTGTACTTAACACAATTTATTAAAAATTCTACTCCTAACTGCCATGAGCTACATTAAGGTTTTATTTCTTAATGTGCAAAGCATTTTTACTAAAGTGAATGAATTCACCACACAAATCAATGTAAATGAGTATGACATAGTTGGATCATGGTGACATAGCTGCAGATTGACCAGGGAAGAGAACTTAACATCCAATGGTATTCAGTGTTTCAGAAGAACAGACAAAGGAAAAGGTGCTGGGATTGCACTCTTGGTTAAGGATGAAATTAAATGTCATTGTGAGGAAGGATATTAGCTCCAATGATGTGGAATCTGTAGAACTAAGAAACACCAAGGAGCAAAAAATGTTGGTGGGGATTGTATATAGATCCCCAAACTGTGGTGTGATGTTATGAATTGGCATTTATTCAAAAAGCACTGGAGTATAAAAATAGAGAAGTCTTCTTGCAATTGTATAGGATGTTGGTGAGACCACATCTGGAATATTGTGTCCAGTTTTGGTCTCTTTATTTGAGGAAGGATGTGGTGGCATTGGAGACAGTTCAGAGGAGGATTACCATGATTCTGGGGATGAAAGGGTTAGAGTCATAGAGCAATACAGCAGGGAACAGGACCTTTGGCCCAACTGGTCCATGCCAACCATGGTGCCCTCCTAGCTAGTCCCAATTGCCCATGTTTGGCCCATATCCCTTTAATCCTTTCCCATCCATGCCACAGTGGTTATGGAACTAAATTAGCAGTCCAAAGATCCGAGTTCACAATCCCGACACAGTACATTTGAAAACCAAATTCAATAAATCCGGACATTTGTGGGCTAGTGACAGAAAGTTACAATAAAAGTTGCTATATAGTTTTAACAAACCAACTAATTCGCTGTCCATCAAGGAAGGGAATCTGCTGTCCCCACCAGATTTGCTCTATACCCAATTTAAATGCCATACTGCATCATTTACTCTTAATGACTTCAGAGCAACTTCCATGTCGCCTACATCTTAAGAAGAGTGTTTATTTATAGAAAAACAGAAATGGGGGTGATCATAGCTGGGACAGCAAGCCACTTCACACACCTTTATGCATAACTAGTGGAGCAGGACTTCTTTTAAAAATGGAAAACAGGAAATGGACCATGAATGATGCTGTTCCTGGAAACAACCAGTTTTTCATCCAGACACACGGAACAGCCATGGGGACCAAATTTGCACCTCAATATGCCAACATCTTCATGCACAGGTTCGAACAAGACAGAATCTTCAACCAATGCTATACACTAGATACATCGATGACATTTTCTTCCTTTGGCCTCATGGTGAACAATCACTGAAACAACTATATGATGATATCAACAAATTCCACCCCACCATCAGACTCACCATGGACTATTCCCCAGAATCAGTTGCATTCTTGGACACATGCATCTCCATTAAGGATGGTCACCTCAGCACCTCACTGTACTGCAAGCCCACAGACAATTTCACAATGCTCCACTTCTCCAGCTTCCACCCTAAACATGTTAAAGAAGCCATCCCCTATGGGCAAGCCCTCCGTATACACAGGATTTGCTCAGATGAGGAGGATCGTGACAGACACCTCCAGACGCTGAAAGATGCCCTCTTAAGAACAGAATATGGCGCTCGACTCATAGCTCGACAGTTCCGATGTGCCACAGCGAAAAATCGCACCGATCTCCTCAGAAGACAAACATGGGACACAGTGGACAGAGTACCCTTCGTCGTCCAGTACTTCCCTGGAGCGGAGAAGCTACGACATCTTCTCCGGAGTCTTCAACATATCATTGATGAAGACGAACATCTCGCCAGGGCCATCCCCACACCCCCACTTCTTGCCTTCAGACAACCACACAACCTCAAACAGACCATTGTTCGCAGCAAACTACCCAGTCTTCAGGAGAACAGTGACCACAACACCACACAACCTTGCCACAGCAACCTTTGCAAGACATGCCGGATCATCGACACGGATACCATCATCACACATGAGAATACCATCCACCAGGTACACGGTAAATACTCTTGCAACTCGGCCAACATTGTCTACCTGATACGTTGCAAGAAAGGATGTCCCGAAGCATGGTATATTGGGGAGACCATGCAGACACTACGACAACAGATGAATGAACATCGCTCGACAATCACCAGGCAAGACTGTTCCCTCCCTGTTGGCGAACACTTCAGTGGTCACGGGCATTCAGCCTCTGACCTTCAGGTAAGCATTCTCCAAGGCGGCCTTCACGGCACACGACAGCGCAGAGTCGCTGAGCAGAGACTGATAGCCAAGTTCCACACACGAGGACGGTCTCAACAAGGATCTTGGGTTCATGTTGCACTATCTGTAACCCCCAACACTTGCCTGGGTTTGCAAAACCTCACTCACTGTACTGTCTGGAGACAATACACATCTCTTTAACCTGTGATCAGTGCTCCTTCCACTCACATTGTCGGCCACTTCAAGACTTGAACAGCAGGTTAGGTGTAAAGATTCGCATTCTAATCAGTAATCTGTAAACAGTCTGTGCTTTATATGCTCTGTCTGAGGCCAGAACTCTCCATTCACCTGACGAAGGGACTAAACTGAAAGCTTGTGCGTTTACTATCAAATAAATCAGTTGGACTAAAACCTGGTGGTGGTCTGAACCGTGCTGGGACCAGAGTCCTGGCGAATCGTGTAAAAAGGACTGTAGACAGGGCTTTAAACTAATTGGGGGGGGAGGGTGCGAGGGTAGGTGACATTACGAGGCCTAAAGTTAAGGAGATGGTACAGGTAAGGGAAGAGGCTGAGGATGTCCCAATAATAAAGGGAGTAGGGGGCGTGAGTATGGTTGGTGGCAAATAGGGTCCAGGTGAAGGCTGGGATGAAGGTACTTTATCTGAATGCACGAAGCATTCGGAATAAAGTGGATGAGCTGGTGGCGCAGATCAGCACAAATGGATATGATCTGGTGGCCATTACAGAGACGTGGCTGCAAGGTGACAGGGACTGGGAGCTGAATGTCCAGGGGTATCAAGTGTTTAGGAAGGATAGGCGGGAAGAAAAGGGGGGGGGGAGGGGGGGGGCGTAGCTCTGCTGATTAAGGATAGCATCAGGGTGGTAAGCAAGGGATGATATTGGAGACAAAGAGCAGAAGGTGGAATCGTTGTGGGTGGAGATTAGGAACAGCAAAGGGAGGAAGACGCTGGTGGGTGTCGTCTATAGGCCCCCGAATAATGATCTGGAGGTGGGGGCGGGCTGTTAACGCGCAAATAAGTGCAGCGTGCAGGAATGGGACGGCCGTAATTATGGGGGATTTCAATCTGCATATTGATTGGTCGACCCACGTTGGACGCGGTGGGCTCGAGGAGTTGTTCTTGGAATGCTGCCGGGATAGTTTCCTTGAACTGTGTGTGTTGGAGCCAACAAGGGAGCGAGCTATCTTGGATCTAGTGTTATGAAATGAGGCGGGTAGAATTAGGGACCTTGCGGTAAAGGATCCTCTTGGGGAGAGTGATCATTGTATGGTGGAGTTTCTGGTGCAGATGGAGGAGGAGAAAGTGGGTTCCCAGACACGCGTCCTTTGTTTGAAGAGGGGAGTACGGTAGGATGAGAGAAGAATTGGTGAATGTGGACTGGGGGAGCGCGTTGGAAGGTAGATCTGCTTAGGAGCAGTGGAGGATCTTTAAGGAGATCTTTCTTGGCGCTCAGCAGAAATTTATTCCGATGGTCAAAAAGGACCGTGGGAGGAGAGGTAATAAGCCGTGGATAACGAAGGTGGTGAAGGAAAGTGTTAAATTAAAAGCGGAGGCGTTTAGAGTAGCTAAGAGTAGTGGGTGAGAAGAGGATTGGGAGAGGTTTAAATGTCAACAAAGATTGACAAAGAAGTTGATAAAGAAGGGTAGGAGAAACTATGAAGCTGGGCTAGCGCTTAATATAAAGAAGGATAGCAAGAGTTTTTATAAATATATAAAAAGGGAAGAGGCTGGCTAGGGTGAACGTTGGACCCTTAGAGGATGAGAAGGGGGACTTAGTGGTAGGGGATGGGGAAATGGCTGAGGTCTTGAATAACTTTTTTGTTTCGGTCTTCACGGAGGAGGATGTGAATAATTTGCCGGGTGTTAGAGATGGAAAGGTGGTAGGACTGGAGGGTCTCAATGACATTATTGTTACTAGAGAGGCGGTGCTCGACAGACTGGAGGGACTGATTGTGGACAAGTCCCCAGGACCGGATGGAATGCATCCGAGGGTTCTGAAAGAAATGGCGGAGGTGATAGTAGATGCCTTGGTGGTTATTTTCAAAACGTCGCTGGATTCCGGGGAAGTGCCGGAAGATTGGAAAACGGCTAATGTTACGACGTTGTTTAAGAAGGGTGCCAGGCAAAAGGCAGGGAATTATAGGCCGGTTAGTTTAACGTCTGTTGTAGGTAAAATGTTAGAATCCGTCATCAAGGAGGAAATAGCGAGGCATCTTGAGGGGAATGGATTGACAGAGCAGACGCAGCATGGTTTCGTTAAGGGGAAGTCGTGTCTGACAAATTTATTGGAGTTCTATGAGGATGTGTCTAGGGCGGTGGATAGAGGAGAGCCGGTGGATGTGGCCTTTCTTGATTTTCAGAAGGCGTTTGACAAGGTACCTCACAAGAGGTTATTGAAGAAGGTCAGGGGACATGGAATTGGGGGTAGGGTGTTAGCGTGGATAGAGGATTGGTTGTCAAATAGGAGGCAGAGAGTGGGGGTCAATGGGTGCTATTCGGATTAGCGGTTGGTGACTAGTGGAGTGCCCCAGGGGTCGGTGCTGGGGCCTCAGCTATTTACCATTTATATAGATGATCTGGAGGAGGGAACCGAGTGTAGGGTGTCGAAATTTGCTGATGACACCAAGATTGGTGGAACGGCAAATTGCGCGGAGGGTGTGGAGAGTCTGCAGAAGGATCTAGATAGGCTGGGCGAATGGGCCAGGAACTGGCAAATAGAATTTAATGTTGGCAAGTGCGAGGTGGTCAACTTTGGTAGGAATAATGGTAGGAAGGATTATTACTTACGTGGCGAAAAACTGCAGCATGCGACGGTGCAGTGGGACCTCGGGGTCCTTGTGCATGAGTCGCAAAAACCCAGCCTGCAGGTGCAGCAGGTGGTCAGGAAGGCTAATGGGATGCTGGCCTTCATAGCGAGGGGGATTGAATATAAAAGTAGGGAGGTCTTGCTGCGGCTGTATAGGGCATTGGTGAGGCCGCAGCTAGAGTACTGTGTGCAGTTTTGGGCGCCGTACTTACGCAAGGATATTTTGGCCTTGGAGGGAGTGCAGAGGAGGTTTACTAGGCTGATGCCGGAGTTGAAGGGGTTGAGCTATGAGGAGAGGCTGAATAAACTAGGCTTGTACTCGTTAGAGTTTAGAAGAATGAGGGGAGATCTCATTGAGACATATAAGATGATGAATGGGATGGATAGGATAGAGGTAGAGAGACTCTTCCCGCTCAGAAAGGACAGTAGGACTAGGGGGCACAGCCTCAAGATAAATGGGGGGGGGGGGGCAGTTTAGAACGGAGTTGAGGAGGAACTTCTTCACTCAAAGGGTGGTGAATCTCTGGAATTCTCTGCCCTTTGAAGTGGTGGAGGCTGCCTCGCTAAATATTTTTAAGACGCGGGTTGATGGGTTTTTGATAAGAGACGGGATTAAGGGTTATGGGGAGAGGGCGGGAATGTGGAACTGAGCCACGACAGATCAGCCATGATCTTATTGAATGGCAGGGCAGGCTCGAAGGGCTAGATGGCCTAGTCCTGCTCCTATTTCTTATGTTCTGGTGTTGTCAGACTTTTTACTGTGTTCCTGGAAAGGACAGCAGTTTACAAGGGGTAATTCAGCAATTGTAAAGCAGCTGGAAATCTCTTGACTCTCGTAGACTGTTCACAAAAGGAATACATGGTGGTTTAAGGCTTTGAAAAACATCATTGCTTTGGGGAAAGGATAACTAACTGCTTGGGTAAAGGACACAGCAGCTCTTGAAGTTCCAGACCCAAAGTGGAGAATGAATGCAAGTCACTCAGAAATCACTGTTCTGTAATTAGTTGAATATAGGGAGGTCTTGCTGCAGCTGTATAGGGCACTGGTGAGGCTGCAGCTGGAGTACCGTGTGCAGTTTTGGTCACCGCACTTACGCAAGGATATTTTGGCCTTGGAGGGAGTGCAGAGGAGGTTTACTAGGCTGATACCGGAGTTGAGGGGGTTGAACTATGAGGAGGGGCTGAATAAACTAGGCTTGTACTCGTTAGAGTTTAGAAGAATGAGGGGAGATCTCATTGAGACGTATAAGATGATGAATGGGATGGATAGGATAGAGGTGGAGAGGCTCTTCCTGCTCAGAAAGGACAGTAGGACTAGAGGGCACAGCCTCAAGATAAAGGGGGGGCGGTTTAGAATGGAGTTGAGGAGGAACTTCTTCACTCAAAGGGTGGTGAATCTCTGGAATTCTCTGCTCGTTGAAGTGGTGGAGGCTGCCTCGCTAAATATTTTTAAGACGCGGGTTGATAGGTTTTTGATAGGCAAGGGAATTAAGGGTTATGGGGAGAGGGCGGGAATGTGGAACTGAGACACGACAGATCAGCCATGATCTTACTGAATGATGAGGCAGGCTCGAGGGGCTAGATGGCCTACTCCTGCTCCTATTTCTTATGTCCTTATTATAAATTTGCCCCAGGTTTGTGTGAAAAGTAGTGCAAGAGTCATTGACTGTTTCACCGACCAGTGCTGAGAAACCAACTGTATAACCCAGACACCATTGCAAGGACATGGCACGGTGGTACAGTGGTTAGCCCTGCTGCCTCTCAGCTCCAGGGATCTGGTTCAATTCTGGCCTCTAGTCATTATCTGTATGGAGTTTGCACATTCTCTCCGTGTCTGCATGGGTTTCCTCCAGGTGCTCCAGTTTCCTCCCACTGTCCAAAAATGTGCAGGGTCAAGTTGATCAGCCATATAAATTGACCCTAGTATCAGGGGATTAGCAGGGTAAATATATGGGGTTATGGGAATAGGTCTCAGTGGGATTGTGGTTGGTGCAGATTCAATGGGCCAAACGGCCTCCTTCTGCACTGTATGATTTCATGACTGCATCATTTATCCTGTCGCCTTGAACCACTAATCTTCAACCGTTTAACAGGCTTCCTCAATTGTATTACTCATTTGTACGAGTGTGTTAGGGTCTACAGAAAAAGTAATTATTTTACTTTCTATTTCATAGCAATATATTAATTCTTTTCTATATGACAGGACCAGTTTTATGATAAACTTATAATTTTGTTTGTTATTGAGACCTGGACATTGAATGCTCATAGAATCCCAACATGCAGCAGAAGGCCAATTAGCCCACTGAGCATGCACTGACAACAATAAACCCACCTAAGTCCTATTTCCCATAACTCCACGTATTTACCTTAGTCCTCCTGACACTAAGGGGCAATTTGGCACGGCCGATCAACCTAACCTGCACATCTTTGGAGTGGGGAGGAAACCGGAGCACCTGGACGAAAGCCACGTAGACCAGGAGAATGTGCAAACTCCATGCAGATTGTCACCCGAGGCTGGAACTGGACCCAGGCGCTGTGAGGCAGCAGTGCTAACCACTTTGCCACCATGCTGCCCTAGTTCTGAGATTAATAGACAAAGCACACATTTGGTCATATAGCTAACTGGCGAAATCATTTAAATAAATGTTGTGACCATGGAAGAGGAATGGAACAGAGGCAGACAGTGCATTTCTCCCAACTCAGTCATAACATTTAGCTATTGATCCTCTGCAGCTGAACATTCAGAGAGTTCACAGGTGTAAAAGAACTATTTGAGTGATGTACCACAGAAGCTAGGAGTGCCTAGAGGATATTATCCCACACGGGTTACAATCTTTATGACAAGAGAGAGAAAGATAGAACACTAAAATTCTCACCTGAAACTTCCAACGCAACAATTTGGCAGTAATGGGAGAGCAGTATATGGGTCGGCACCAAGTGGAAGACAGGCCTGACGTATGGTCACTGTGCAAGTGGGACAGGAAGAACAAACGGACATGGCTGCACTTCCGAACCTGCCAGAAATCCACAGCAAATGGAGTGTTTGGGATCAAAGTTCCATTCATTTTCACTATTCCTGAACAGATACACCTAGACAAGAAAAGACACATTTTAACCCCTATCATACTGTAAAAACAACTAAACTTGTAGCTAATCTTTTACTGCAGGACTGACACAAAGTAGCCTTCACCTGATTAGTCTCAAATGGGTCTCCTGCCCAATTAGAAGTCAACTTAGGAATTAGCATGCTCACTAAGTTGTCCAATCACCTCTAGAAGCTTCTAGTCATCTATTACAGAATAAAAACACTGAATAGATCTTGAGGCTCAAAATGTCCTGAATAGCCTCAGTTCTGGCCCAGATTTTCAAAAACAGTCAAAATTCATCTGCAGTATCACACTTGTGCCTCTATAAATGGCCACTTTCCAGATCCAAGGTGTTGCATAATATTAGATAGAAAAGTCAAAATTCCCGGCTGTTAAAACTCCAAAGCACCAGACCTTCCTTCCCAACAAGGTTTATCCATCCCTTGGTACTTTGGTACCTGGATCTTTCCCACCCAAACAGCCACAAATGTTATGCTGACAGCCAAAAAGATTACTTCTGTCTCTACTCCCCCGCAGGTACATGATCAGACAACCATACTGAATGGCAGAGCAAGTATTAAGTGCCAAATAGCCTAGTCCTGCTTCTTTTTGTTTCCTGTTTACCTTTTGTTCCACCTCATTTTGTGCAAAAAATGCTAAATAAAAGCCACCTACTAAACTGTCCAAACTAAACACCAAAGTCAACCCTGCTCACTTCCCTCTGCCATCTTCAGTTTATTTAACTGCCCCTGCCTCCCTCCCTTTATCTTGCTGATCCTGTTTCTGAGCAACGAGACCAATGGCAATACGAGTGGCCATTTTCTCTATCCCTACCCTATATTCGCAAACCACAGTACATTTTTGGGGCTGATGTTCTATTTTCAGTGCATAGCCAGATCTCTTGCTGCAAATGGTGCTGTGCCACCCAGGAAATTGTCAGCCTCCATACCAGTGATGGTTTTGCTCCTGTACAGGTCTAGTGTGGTTCAGGGGTCCTCAATGCCCATTGGTGCAGTCAGCCAGACCCAGTTAGTAGGCACAATTCATTCCCTGGCCACATTTCCACCACTGACCATCAGCAGCCCCAGAATCACATGGCACCAGCGCTCACTGCAATCAACAGCAGCCTGATTGTAACCAGTCTGTGTGCTTGTGTGGCCACAGCTCCACGATTGGCCACTGGATAACAGACTATCCCCCCCAATGGACACAACATCCTTTAAGAAAAAACCCTTTGCCCATTGGACACAGACCCATAAAACAGACCCCTCATTAGACACAGCACCCATTAAACAGATTCTACCCCCCCAACAAATTGGACACAGCACCCATTAAAGAGAACCCTCTGTCATTGGACACAGCACCCATGATACAGACCTTGCCCACCCCTCAACCCCCCGTTGGCTATAGCACCCTTAAACAGCCCCCCTCCCCCAAACATTAGATACAGCACCCATAAAACCACACCCCCCCCCCCCCCCCCCCAATTGGGCAAACTGCGATAAAATTGACCTCTCCCCATTAGACAGCACCCATTAAAAAGACCACCCCCCCCACATTGGGCATAGCACCCATTAAACAGACCCCGCCCCAAATTGGGCACAATTCCCTCCCACTCCCAATGGACACAGCACCCATTAAATAGGCTCACTCCTGCCCCCATTGTACACAGCACCCATAAAACAAACCCCCCATTAGACACAGCACCCAGTAAACAGACCCAATTGGGCACAGCACCCAGTAAAGGAACCACCCCCTCATTGGACACATCCCTCCCCCCCACATTGGACACAGCACCCTCTCCACATCATACAGTGCCTATAAAACTGGCCCCATCCCCAATTAGGCACAGTAGTCATAAAACTGACACCCCTCATTTGGGCACAGCAGCCATAAAACTGACCCTCCGTTAGACACAGCATCCATTAAACAGACTCCCCAGTGGACACAGCACCCATTAAACAGACTGCCCCCACTTTGGGCACAGCAACCTTAAACAGTACCTCCCCCACATTCGATACAGCACCCATAAAACCGACCCCCTGAATTGGGCACAGCAGCGATAAAACTGAACCTCATTAGACACAGCATCCATGAAACTGACCCTCACGCTCCCTTGGACACAGTATCCATTAAACAGAAACGCCCACCGCGCCCCCCCCCCCTCAAATTGGACACAGTACCCTTAAACAGCCCCCCCCCCCAACATTAGATACAGCAGCCATAAAACCAACCCCCACACAAATGGGCACAGCAGCCATAAAACTGACCCCCCATTAGGCACAGTACCTATTAAACAGACCCCTCTATTGGGCACAGCACCCTTAAACAGAACCCCCCCCCCCCCCCGTATTAGATACATAAGAACATAAGAAATAGGAGGAGTAGGCCATCTAGCCCTTCAAAAGCCTGCCCCGCCATTCAATAAGATCATGGCTGATCTGAAGTGGATCAGTTCTCCCCATAACCCTTAATTCCCTTGTCTGTCAAAAACATATCTACCTGTGACTTAAATATACTTAGCGAGGTAGCCTCCACCACTTCAACGGGCAGAGAATTTCAGAGATTCACCACCCTTTGAGTGAAGAAGTTCCTCCTCAACTCCGTTCTAACTGCACCCCCCCCCCCCCCCCCCCAATCTTGAGGCTGTGCCCTCTAGTCCTGCTGTCTAAGCGGGAAGAATCTCTCTACCTCTACCCTATCCATCCCCTTCATTATCTTATACGTCCTCTATAAGATCCCCCCTCTCCTTCTAAACTCCAACGAGTACAGACCCAGTCTATTTAGTCTCTCTTCATAGTCCAACCCCCTCATCTCCGGTATCAGCCGAGTGAACCTCCTCTGCACTCCCTCCAAGGCCAAAATATCCTTGTGCAAGTGCGGCGACCAAAACTGCACACAGTACTCCAGCTGCGGCCTCACCAGTGCCCTGTACAGTTGCAGCAAGACCTCCCTGCTTTTATATTCTATCCCCCTCGCTATAAAGGCCAGCATTCCATTCGCCTTCTTGATAACCTGCGGCACCTGCAGACTGGGTTTTTGTGACTCATACACAAGGACCCCCAGGTCCCTCTGCACCGTAGCATGCTGCAGCTTTTCTCCCTTTAAATAGTAATCCCTCCTATTGTTATTTCTGCCAACAGTGGATAACCTCACACTTGCTAACATTATACTCCATCTGCCAGGTCCTCGCCCACTCGCTCAGCCGATCCAGATCCCTCTGCAGACTTTCCACACCCTCCGCACAATTTGCTTTTCCACTCATCTTTGTGTCATCAGCAAATTTTGTCACCCTACACTCAGCCCCCTCCTCCAGATCATCTGTATAAATGGTAAATAGCTGACGGCCCAGCACCAATCCCTGCAGCACTCCACTAGTCACCAACTGCCAATCAGAATAGCACCCATTGATACCAACTCTCTGCTTCCTATTAGAGGACCAATCCTCTATCCATGCTAACACCTTACCCCCAACTCCATGCCCCCTAACCTTCTGATGCAACCTTTCGTGAGGCACCTTATCAAATGCCTTTTGAAAAATTGAGAAACACCACATCCACCGGTTCCCCTCTGTCTACCGCACTCGTCACATCCTCATAGAAATCCAATAAATTTGTCAAACACGACTTCCCCTTAACGAATCCGTGCTGTGTCTGCTCTATCAAACCATTCTTTTCTAGGTGCCTTGCTGTTTCTTCTTTGATGACAGATTCAAGCATTTTTCCAACTACAGGCACTAAACTAGCCAGCCTATAATTCCCTGCCTTTTGCCTGCTACCTTTTTTAAACAGCGGCGTAACACTAGCTGTTTTCCAATCTTCTGGCACTTCCCCGGAATCCAGCGAACTTTGGTAAATAATCACTAAGGCATCTACTATCACCTCTGCCATTTCCTTCAGAATCCTGGGATGCATTCCATCCGGTCCTGGGGACTTGTCCACCATCAGTCCCGTTAGTCTATCAAGCACTACCTTGCTAGTGACAGTAATCTCATTCAGGCTCTCAACTCCTACCATCCTTCTATCTTTAATATCCGGCAAACTATTCACATCCTCCTCCGTGAAGACCGAGGCAAAAAACTTATTTAAGCCCTCCGGCATTTCCTCATCTCCCACCACTAAATCCCCCCTCTCATCCTCTAAGGGTCCAACATTCACTCTAGCCAGCCTCCTCTTCTTTATATATTTGTAAAAATACAGCACCAATAAAACCAACCCCCATCCACTTGGGCACAGTACCTACTAAACAGACCTCCACATTGGACAGAGCACCCAATAAACAGCAACACCCCCCCCCACCCACATTGGGCACAGCACCCATTAAGCAGACCCCTCCAGTGGACACAGCACGCTTAAACAGCACCCCCCCATTAGACACAGCACTCAGTAAACAGAACACCCCCCAAAAAACTGGGCACAGCATCCATTAAAGGGGACCCCCCCAGTCGGGCACAGCACCTATGAAACAGACCACCCTCCCCTCCACATTGGAGGCATCACCCTCTCCCATATTATTGAGCCCATAAAACCTACCCCCCCCCTTCTGTCAATTGGGCACAGCAGCAATAAAACTGACCCCCCCCCCCTCAATAGACACAGCACCCATTAAACAGGCCCCTTCCCCACCCACCCAATTGGACACAGCATCTATGAAACAACCCACCACCTCCCTTGGGCACAGCACCCTTAAACAGCCCCCCCTCCACATTAGATACAGCATCCATAAAACCGACGTTCCCACCCCTCAATTCGGCACAGCAGCCATAAAACTGAACCCCCCACCAATCAGACACAGCACCCATGAAACAGACCCCACCCGCCCCAATTAGGCACAGCATCCATGAAACAAACCCCACCCCCCCCCCCCACCTTGCGCACAGCACCCATTAAATATATCCCCCCCATTGGACACAGCACCCATAATAAATACTGCACCAGTGGTTTCTCATTACAAGAGACAGCACCTTTGCGTGGGTTCAGGTCCGCGTCACCCGGTGTTCGGGTAGTGGTGTCTGCCCTCCAGTCTGGACATTTTGTTTGGGCCGGGGGGAGGATCGGTTCACATACAGAGCCGCTTCCCGCGCTCAGTAACGGTCAGTGAAGCCTGACGGGAAATTCCTCCCCTCCTTCAAACCGTCGCTCCGCTCGAGCCGCCCCTCCTGTATGACTGACAGCTGTACCGACCAATCGGTGTGCGATCCGGAAGGACATCGTCCAATCATAGCATCTGTAGGCGGTCCCGGAGCGCGAGGGGCGTCTTTTTCCCCAGTTTGAAGCCAGAGTTGACATCAGCGCCCCCTGTCACGGAGGACTTACCAACAGCCGCCACTGCAGTGGGACAGAGATGAACTGGGGAGCAAGCCTCATCGACCCTCCAATCAACAGGAGGCCAGTTTTTTAAGATTAGTAGTGTCACAAGTAGGCTTGGATACAGAACTGGTTTGATCGTAGAAGTGGAGATGCCGGCATTGAACATAAGAACATAAGAAATAGGAGCAGGAGTAGGCCATCTAGCCCTTCGAGCCTGCCCCGCCATTCAATAAGATCATGGCTGATCTGTCGTGGCTCAGTTCCACTTTCCCGCCCTCTCCCCATAACCCTTAATCCCCTCTCTTATCAAGAACCCATCAACCAGCTTCTTAAAAATATTTAGCGAGGCAGCCTCCACCACTTCAACGGGCAGAGAATTCCAGAGATTCACCACCCTTTGAGTGAAGAAGTTCCTCCTCAACTCCGTTCTAAACCGCCTCCCCTTTATCTTGAGGCTGTGCCCCCTAGTCCTACTGTCTTTTTTGAGCGGGAAGAGTCTCTCCACCTCTATCCTATCCATCCCATTCATCATCTTATACGTCTCAATGAGATCTCCCCTCATTCTTCTAAACTCTAACGAGTACAAGCGATTGGAGTAAGCACAGTAAGAAGTCTCTCAACACCAGGTTAAAGTCCAACAGGTTTATTTGGTAGCACAATCTTTCGGACCCTCACTCCTTCAGGTGAGTGAGGGGTTGTGTTCACAAACAGGGCATATATAAGACAGAGGGTAGCATGGAAGGGTGTGTTTCTGAATGGAGGGCTGCAACAAGTGGTGTGCCTCAGCGATCAGTGCTGGTACCTTTACTGTTTGTAATATATACAAATGATTTCAAGGAAAATGTAACTGGTTTGATTAATAAGTTTGTGAACAACACAAAGGTTGGTGGATTTGTGGATAGCGATGAGGACCGTCAGAGGATACAGCAGGACACAGATCGGTTGGAGATCTGGGCAGTGAGATGCAGATGGAGTATAGTCTGGACAAATGTGAGGTAATACATTTCAGAAGGTCTAATACAGATGGGAAATATATCGTAAATGACAGAACCCTTAGGAGTATTGATAGGCAGAGGGATCTGGGTGTACAGGTACACAGGTCACTGAAAGTGGCAATACAAGTGGAGAAGGTAGTCAAGAAAGCATACAACATACTTGCCTTCATCGGCCGGGGCATTGAATTTAATAATTGGCAAGTCATGTTGCAGCTTTATAGAAACTTAGTTAGGCCACACTTGGAATATAGTGTTCAATTCTGGTCACCACATTTCCAGAAGGATGTGCAGGCTTTGGAGAGGGTACAGAAAACATGTTGCCTGGTATGGCGGGCATTAGCTAGGAGGAGAGATTGGAGAAACTCTGTTCTCACTGGAACAACAGAGGTTGAGGGGCAACCTGATAGAAGTCTACAAGATTGAGGGGCACAGACAGAGTGGATAGTTAGGTGGAATAGTCAATAATTAGGAGGCACAGGTTTATGGTGCGAGGGGCAAAGTTTAAAGGAGATGTACGAGGCAATTTTTTTACATAGAGGGTGGTGGGTGCTTGGAACTTGCTGCCAGGGGGAGCTAGTGGAAGCAGATATGACATTAAGGGGTGTCTTGACAAATACATGAATAGGATGGGAATAGAGGGATACGGTCTCTGGAAGGATGGGGGGTTCTAGTTCAGTCGGGCAGCATAGCTGGTGCAGGCTTAGAGAGCCGAAGGGCCTGTTCCTGTGCTGTAATTTTCTTTGTTCTTTGTACATTAACACTGCAATGAAGTTACTGTGAAAATCTCGTCGCCACACTCCAGCGCCTGTTTGGGTACATTGAGGGTGAATTTAGCATGGCCAATGCACCTAACCAGCATGTCTTTCAGTCTATGGGAGGAAACTGGAGCACCCAGAGTTTGAAACCCCGCAGTCACGTGGAAAACATGCAGACTCCACACAAACAGTGATCCAAGCTTGGAATCGAACCAGGGACCTTGGCGCTGTGAAGCAGCAGTGCTAACCACTGTGCGACCATGCCACCCATCAAGAATGCACTGTGTATGGTACTGACACTGTTTGCAGAAAACAGGAAAAGTATTCTCTGCCTCACACAAACATCACCCAAATTGTCCTGCACCTAAATAATGCTGCTTGTTTTGTTTTAAATCAGTAAATATAAATGATCAAACTGAACTACTTCTAGGATAGCCAAGCATTCAAAGTGAAGGAATTATTTTGGCTGCAGCAACAAAGTAGCTTAATTGCACTGAGTTTTCTATATTTTTCTAAATTAGTTCCACTGTATAAGCACAATAATTGCAACTTCTCTCAGGTACTTGTAGTTTCATGAAAATAAAATCCAGCACTGGCCAAGCTAATCAGTACCAGATGTGGTGCCAGAAAACTTGTGTAACCCGCAAATATTAGCTAACCTGGAATTATTTCTTCACAATTTCAATTTAGCTGATATGGGTAAATATTCCACTCTTAAATAACTTATTAAAATTATGTGGAAAAATCCACATTCAACATCTTCAATGATTCATAGCTTCCTTCTGCACTGTACAGATTCTATTTGGTCATCGAGTCTACACTGACTCCTTGACAGAGCATCTTATCCAGACCAACCCCCTGCCCATAACCCCATACACCTATCCTGCTAATTCCACTAACCTACACATCTTTGGATACAAAGGAACATGGCCAATCCACATCTTTGGACTGATTAAAAACATTACTGGCAGTCACTCAACAATAACAACAACAATCTATATTTATGCAGCAACTTTAAAGTAGGAAAATATACTAGGATGTTTTACAGGAACATTGTAAAGTAAAATTTAACACCAAGTGACACAAAGTGATATGAGGCAGATAGCTAAAAGCTTGGTGAAAGAGAAAGGGCATCTTAAAGGAAGAAACAGAGATAGAAAGGTAGAGACAATTAGAGAGGAAATTCAAGGGTTTAGGCTGCTGAAGGCATGCTGACCAGTGTTGTCCACTCACAGCTTAGTCTCATTCCATGAAGAATAGTTTCTGAGTTGAAATTGAGCAACGTAGACTCAATATGACTCACAGAGATAATTTTATAGTGTGTATTATGAGTGTAAAATACATACCAGAAAGTTGTAACCGGTATTTTCCATCCATTAAATATATATTCATGAATCCTTATTGTTGCTGTGTCAAAATCCTACCTAAAAGTATTTGGGGGAGCACTGTCATAATACAGATTGCAGTCAATACCCCTCCCCATGGGCAATTACAGATGGGCAACAAATACAGCCTTGCAAGTACTGCTCAAATCCAATATTGAATTCACAAAATACAATTTTCCAAAATTGGGGTCAATAGCAAGGCTCCCTGCTAGTCATTTAAAACTGTTCTAAAGCAAAAGATTGAATGATGTAAGCAGTCTCATAGTATCTAATTCCAATGTCTTTGTGTTCACTGCCAGCATTCATAAGATTACTGCCAGGGTCCCTAAGTCCTCTGTCAATTACATTGCTGCAGGTGTACATGCGTGCTGAATTCATTATGTTACACCTATTTCCAACTCTATCAGAGTGCTGTCAGTTCATCATGTTAACAAATGAAATCAAAAAGATTATGCATTCATCCATGAAGATATGTCTGGCTTTTAGAAAAATTACCAATGGGATGTGAGTTAGTTAACAAGGCTAGCATTTATTGCCCATCCCTAATTAACCTTGAGAAGGCAGTGATGACTCTCAATAAGATCACCACTCATTCTTCTCAACAATACTAGCCCTGCATGTTCAACCTTTCCATCTTAGAAAATCCCCACAGCCCCTCCCTCTCATTCCAGGTAACAGTCAAGTGAACCATCTCCTTACTTCAAATGCATATATATCGCTCTTTAAATAAGGAGACCAAAAGTATACACAGTACTCTAGGTGTGGTCTCAACAGCAACCTGCACTGTGCAGTACTCCAAGTATGGTCTCATAAATGCCCTGTATAATTGAAGCATGACCCTCCTACTTTTATATTCAATTCCTAAGAAAAATTAATCAGTTGTTGGCTCTGACATCCATCATTATGAAGTGCTTCAAAAGGCTAGTCATGGCACAAATCAATTGCAGCCTCCCGGACTACCTGGATCCACTACAGTTTGCCTACGCTGCAACAAGTCCACAGTAGACACCATTTCCCTGGCCCTGCACTCAACCCTGGAACACCTAGATAACAAGGACACCTATGTCAGACTCCTATTTATTGACTATAGCTCAGCCTTCAACACTATTTTTCCCACAAAACTCGTCTCCAAACTCCGGGGCCTTGGCACCTCCCTCTGCAACTGGATCCTGAACTTCTTAACTCACAGATCACAATCAGTAAGGATAGGCAACAATGCCTCCTCCACGATCATCTTCAAAACTGATGCCCCACAAGATTGTGTTCTCAGCCCCCACTATACTCCTTATATACCTATGCTCGTGTGGGCAAATTCTCCTCCAATTCGATTTTCAAGTTTGCTGACGACGCCATTGTAGTCGGTCGGATCTCAAACAATGATGAGACTGAGTACAGGAATGAAATAGAGAATCTGGTGAACTGGTGTGGCAACAATAATCTTTCCCTCCACGTCAACAAAACGAAGGAGATTGTCATCGACTTCAGGAAGCGTAAAGGAGAACATGCCCCTGTCTACATCAAAGGGGATGCAGCAAAAAGGATAGAGAGCTTCAAGTTTTTAGATGTCCAGATCACCAACAACCTGTCCTGGTTCCCCCATGCCAACACTATAGTTAAGAAAGCCCACTAACGCCTACACTTTCTCAGAAGACTAAGGAAATTTGGCATGTGAGCTATGACTCTCACCAACTTTTACCGATGCATTCATGAAGCATTCTTTCTGGTTGTATCATAATTTGGTATGGCTCCTGCTCTGCCTAAGATCACAATGAACTACAGAAGGTTGTGAAAGCAGCGCAATCCATCACGGAAACCAACCTCCCATCCATTGACTCTGTCTACACTTCCTGCTGCCTCGGCAAAGCAGCCAGCATAATTAAGAACCCCACTCACCCCGGACATTCTCTCTTCCACCTTCTTCCTTCAGGATAAAGGTACAAAAGTCTGAGGTCACATACTAACCGAATCAAGAGCAGCTTCTTCCCTGCTGCTGCCAAACTTTTGAATGGACTTCCCTTGCATTAAGTTAATCTTTCTCTACACCCTAGTTATGACTGTAACACTACATTCTGCACTCTCTCATTTCCTTCTCTATGAATGGTACTTTTTTAGCATTCAAGAAACAATACTTTTCACTGTGTTAATACATGTGACAATAATAAATCAAAAACTCTCTTCCACAAATGATAACATTATATTAGCTTTCCTAGTTACTTGTTGTCCTTGCAGACTAGCCTTTGGATTCATGCATTGGGACACCCAGATCCCTCTGAGTCTCAAAGCTCTGCATTATTTCACCATTAAGATAAGATCAAAACAAAAGAGTAGACCATTTGGCCTCTTGAGCCTGCTCCTCCATTCAGTAGGAATCCAACATTCTTCATCTCCACTTTCCTGGCCTTTCACCCTTGATTCCCTTAGTGATCAAAAATCTATCTAACTCAGCCTTAAATATGGACAGTCTGACCCACAGCTCTCTGTGGGAAGGAGTTCCAAAGACTCACTCTCAGAAAACCCTCATGAGGAGGGATTTCTGAGAGAAGAAATCCCTCCTCATCTCAGTCTTAAAGTGGCACCCCTATATTCTGAGACTATGTCCTCTGGTCCTAAACCCTCCTATGAAGAGAAACGTCCTCTCAACATTTACCCTGTCAAGACCCTTAAGAATCCTAAATGCTTCAATGAGATCACCAATCATTCTTCTAAATTCCAATGAGTAGAGTCCCAACCTGTTTAACTTTCCTCATAAGACAATCCCTCCATATCGGGATTATCCTAGTGAACCTTCTCTGAATTGCCTCCAACGAAATAATGGAATTCTCTGGGTGCGCATGATTCAAGACTGGAAATTCCCGCCGGAGCTCAACGGACTTTTAAATAATATGTCAAATTTTCTGTCTCGCCTGCTATGATTTCCACAATGGACAGATGGGAGATTTTTAGTCAATTTCTTTCCTTGAATAAGGAGAACAAAGCAGAACTCCAAATGTGGTCTCACCAGCAAGACTTCCCTACTCTTATACACTAACCCCCTTGAAATAAAAGCCAACATTCCAATAGCCTTCCTGATTACCTGCTGCATCTGTGTAGTAGATTTCTGTGCCTGGTGCACAAATACCGCCAAGTCCCTTTGTGCAGTAGCTTTCTGCTGTTTTTCTCCATTTAAATATTACTTAATTATGTTTTCCGTTCCAAAATGACAACTTCACATCGTCTCACATTATACTCCATTTGTCAACTTTTTGCCCACTTACTTTACCTATTTTGTTTGTATGCTGTTTGCATTCCTCTTGCAAATTGCCTATTTTTGGTCTTCTGCAAATTTGGCTACAATACATTCACTTCCTCCCTTCAAGTCATTGATTTTTGTATTATAAACAGCTGAAGCGCCAGCTCTGATTCTCGTGGAACCCCACTGGTTACAGGTCACTAACCTGAATAACATCAGCCAATTCTCTCTCCATGACAATATACTACCTTCGATACCATGGTCTTATGACTTAATGTTTTGTGAGGTAGCTTGTCGAACAACTTCTGGAAGTCAAAAGACAACATGTCTACTGGTTCTCTATCCATTCTGGTAGAGACTTCCTCACAAAATTCTAATAAATTAGTCAAGCACGATTTCCCATTCATGAAGCCATGTTGACGCTGCTTAATTAGATTATGATTTTCCAAATGTGCTACTATTACTTCCATAATAATTGATTCAAACATTTTTCCAACAATAGATGTTAGGCTAACTGGCTTATAGTTAGATGTTTTTTGCCTCCCTCCCCTTTTGAATGAACAAAGGTATCACATTAGCAGTCTTCCTATCCTCCGTTATTTCTCAGAATCCAAGGTTCTTTGAAAAATTACAACCAATGCATCCACTATCACTGTGCTTCTAGGATCCTATGATGCAAGCCATCTGCCTTTAACTCCATTTGTCTGATACTATTTCTCTAGTGATGGTGATGGTACTTAATTCCTCCTCTGTATTCTTTCGTATTAATAGAAATTTTTGAAGCATTTTCCACCATAAAGAATGTTGCAAAATATCTGTTTAATGCCTCCGATATTTCCTAGTTCCCCATAACTATCTCCCCAGATTCATTTTCTAAAGGGCCGATTCACTTTGACCTCTTTCTTCCTTTTTATATATTTAAAAACTGTCAGTCTTTATTTTCCTCTCTAGTTTGCCCTCAGAGTTTATTTTCTTTCTCTTTTTAAAACGTCTTTGCTGGATTCTGAATTTATCATAGACTTCAGGGCTATCACTGATGTTTGCCTCCTTATATGCTTTTTCTTTCAACTTAATACTCCTGTTAACTTCCTTGGTTAGCCATGGCTCATTTATTCCTCTCTGAGAATCTCTGAGAATCTTTCCTCCTTACTGAGATATATTTTTGTTGAGAGTCATGAATTACCTCTTTAAATTCCTGCCACTGCCTCCTGACTGACTTTCCTGCTAATCTATCTGCCCAGTCTGCTTTAACTAACTCGATCTTCATTTCTTCATAATTCCCTTTATTTAAGATAAATACAGTTGTTTCCAGCCCAAATTTCTCACTCTCAAACAGAATACTAAATTCTATCATGTTATGATTACTACTTTCTTTTTATTCTTCTTGCCAAATGGACATTTTCCCACATTATACTCAATTTTCCAGATCTTTGCCCATTCTCTTAGTCTATCTAGGTCCTTGTAGTCTCCTTACATTCTCTTCACAACTTATGTTTTTACCTATCTTTGTATAATCAGAAAATTTAGCAACCATACCTTCAGTCCCTTCATCCAAGTAATTTATATAAATTGGAAAAGTTGAGCGCCCAGCACTAATCCGTATGGGATGCCTCCCCCATCATATCCTGCCAACCAGAAAAATATCCATTTATGACTACTGTCTTGGTTCCTACTATCTAGTCAATCATATTCCATGTCAATATGTAACCTTGCACCATGAGCTTTGGAAAACTAAGTATAATATATCCATCGGTTCCCCTTTATCCCCAGCTCATGTGACTCTTCCAAAGAATTCCAATAAATTGGTTAAACATGATTTCCCTTGCAAAAATCCATGTTGATTCTGCCTGGTCGCCTTGAATTTTCCTAGGTGTTCTGCTATGGTATCTTTGACAATAGCTTCCAACACTTTCCCTATGTGAGATGTTAAGCTAACTGGCCTGCATTTTCCTGCTTTTCACCTCCCTCCCTTTTTCAATGCAGGAGTTACATTTGCTATTTTCCAATCTAATAGCACCTTCACTGAATCGAAGGAATTTTGGAAAATTAAAACCAACCGCTGTCTCCCTCCAAAGATCAAACTAGCAAATTTAACAGTGGCCAATTTGACTTATTGGAAAATACCTTGCGTACTGTCACAATCAAGACGCGATGTAAAATATACAATTTATATATTTTCATCAGCTGGACTATCATAGAATGTATGGCACGGAGACAGGCTCTTCGGTTCAAACTGACCCATGCCAACCAAAATGCCCATCTAAGTTAACCCCATTTACCTGCATTTGGCCCATATTCCTCTAAACCTTTTCTATCCATACAACTGTTCAAATGTCTTTTAACTGTTGTCAATGTACCTGCCTCAACCATTTCCTCTGGCAGCTCATTCCACATACTCTGTGCAAGAAAGTTGCACCTCAGGTTCCCATTAATTCTTTCCCCTCTTAAATCTCTGCTTCTAGTTCTTGATTCTCTGTGAAACCCTGGGAAAAAGACTTTGATTTGATTTATTATTGTCACATGTATTAACATACAGTGAAAAGTATTGTTTCTTCCATGGTATACAGACAAAGCTTACCATTCATAGAGAAGGAAACGAGACAGTGCAGAATGTAGTGTTACATCATAGCTAGGGTATAGAGAAAGATAAACCTAATGCGAGGTAAGTCTATTCAAAAGTCTGACAGCAGCAGGGAAGAAGCTGTTCTTGAGTCAGTTGGTACGTGACCTCAGACTTTTGTATCTTTTTCCCGACGGAAGAAGATGAAAGAGAGAATGTCTGGAGTGTGTGGGGTCCTTAATTATGCTGGCTGCTTTGCCGAGGCAACGGGAAATATAGATGGAGTCAATGGATGGGAGCCTGGTTTGTGTGATGGATTGGGCTATATTCACATCCTTTTGTAGTTCTTTGTGGTCTTGGGCAGAGCAGGAGCCATTACAAGCTGTGATACAACCAGAAAGAATGCTTTCTATGATGCATGTGTAAAAGTTGGTGAAAGTCGTAGCTGACATGCCAAGTTTCCTTAGTCTAAGTGCATTCACCCTATCCATACATCTCATGATCTTATACATAGAAACATAGAAAAACTACAGCACAAACAGGCCCATCGGCTCACAATTTGTGCCGATCATATAACTACCTACTAGGCTTACCTATAACCCTCAATCCTATTAAGTCCCATGTACTCATCCAGAAGTCTCTTAAAAGACCCTATCGAATTTGCTTCCACCACCACCAACGGCAGCCGATTCCACGCACCCACCACCCTCTGAGTGAAAAACTTACCCCTGACATCTCTTCTGTACCTACTCCCCAGCACCCTAAACCTGCATCCTCTTGTGGCAGTCATTTCAGCCCTGGGAAAAAGCCTCTGAGAATCCACCCAATCAATACCTCTCAACATCTTATACACCTCTATCAGGTCACCTCTCATCCTTCGTTTCTCCAAGGGGAAAAGACTGAGCTCTCTCAACCTATCCTCATAAGGCATGCCACCCAATCCAGGCAACATCCTTGTAAATCTCCTCTGCACCCTTTCTATGGCTTCCACATACTTCCTGTAATGAGGCGACCAGAACTGAGCACTGTATTCCAAGTGGAGTCTGACCAGTCTTATAAAGCTGCAGCATCTCTATAAGATCACCTCTCAGTCTCCTAAGCTCCAAAGAAAAAAGTCCTAGCATGTCCAAGCTCTCCTTATAACTCAGTCACTTGAGTCCTGGCAACATCCTTGTAAATCTCTTCTGCACTCTCTCTAGTTTAATAATATCTTTCCTATAGCAAGGTGACCAAAACTGAACACAATATCTAGGTGCAGCCTCACCTGTACAACTGCAACCAACCTTGCCAACTTCTATATTCAATGCCCTAACTGATAAAGGCCAGCATGCCAAAAGCCTTCTTCACTGTCCTATCTACCTGTGACTCCACCTTTAGAAAACGGTGCACCTGAACTCCAATGGCCTTCTGTTCTACTATACTCTCTAAGGTCCTACTATTCACCGTAAAAGTCTACCTTTCCAAAACGCAACACTTCACACTGTTCTGTATTGAGCTCCATTTGCCATTTCTTGGCCCACACCCCCAGCTGATCATGAGTCTGCTCAATTTTTGATAACCTTCCTCACTGTCAACAATACCACCTATTTTAGTGTCATCTGCAAACTTACTGATCATGTGTTGTACATTCTCATCCAATTTGTTGATATAGATAAGAAACAGCAATAGGCTCAGCACTGACCTGGAGGCACAGCGCTAGTCACAGGTCTCCAGTCCAAGAAACATCCTTCCACCACTACCCTCTGTTTCCTACCATCAAGCTAACTGTACTATCTAATTTACCAGCTCTCCCCGGATTCCATGTGATTTATTTTCCAAGTAACTTTTTTTATACTGTTAAAAATGGAGAATTGCTCAGCTAGAAAATGGTTCAGCCAGTCACCTGGTGCTTTGTAGCAGTTCCAAGATAACTATGGCCTTGGCAATGTGGAGTGTGGTCCAGCTAAGTCCGAACATTGGAAAACTGTTGCAAGTCATAAGCTCCCATTACGGTGCTAATGATCAAAAAGTCAGCAGGTCTAACACCACGGGTTCAACTAAGAGCAGCAGTTAATTAACCCGGCGTCAATGTCTCCATAAGACGAAAGGAATCCAACTCCAATTACTCATCTCAATTCCAGCCTTGGGAATCTACAACCAGTGCCCACCATCAAGGAGGCATGTCACATAACTTCATTTTCCTCCCCCCAGTCCCACCAAACGAAGCTGCACTCTGATACCAATTGTTGGAACATAATATGGGCGGCACAGTGGTCAGCACTGCTTCTTCACAGTACCAGGGACCCAGGTTCGATTCCTAGCTTGAGTCACTGTCAGTGTGGAGTTTGCACATTTTCCCTGTGTCTGTGTGGGTTTCTACCGGGTTCTCCGGCTTCCTCCCACATTCTGAAAAACGTGCTAGTCAGCCGCATTGACCCAAACAGGAGCCGGATTGTGGCGACTAGAGGAATTTCACAGTAACTTCATTGCAGCATTAATGTAAGCCTTACTTATGACTAATAAATAAACTTTACTTGAACTCTGGCGGTTACTATCTGACCTCTCAATCAGGAGCAAAAACCCTGGTTATTTCTTTTTCCCCTCTTCAGAGCCAAGGATACTGGCACTAACTCATTGCCTAGTTTAGAAGAACACAGAGTGGGAATGGAACATACGGCTTTGGAGACCTGCAAATCCTCAGCAGACAGAGAGTTTATCAACTGAGCTTGCTTGAAACTGTCAGCTAACACTTCTGGAAGTTCTGCGCCTTCCCTTCATTCTGAAACAATGTTGGTCGACCGCCACAAATGTTGGTACCCTTACCTCATCTTATTGCTGCAACCAATAATGGTTCTTCTGTTGTATAAAGAAGTTTAACGAACAACAGCAGACAAGACTAGACAGAGCAAAGCTGTGATTCACCTACAGTCATTAAGTAGTGTCAAAATGGGAAATGGCCATCTTGTTGTGTTTTCTTAATAATTCAATGATTTAATAAATGATAATTCATTTATTGCCCAATCCTAATTGTCCTTGAACTGAGTGACTTACTAAGCCATTTCAGAGATTTAAGAGCCAACCACATTGCTGTGAATCAAGAGTCTCGTGAACTAAATGGTTTTTTATGATGATCAGCAATGGTTTTGTGGTCATTAGTAGACTTTAATTCCAGAATTTTTATTGAATTCATATTTCACCATCTGCTGTAGTGGGATTCGAAGTCAGGTGCCCAGAGCATTACCCTGGGTCCCTGGATTACTAGTCCAGTGACAATACCACTTTGTCACCACCTGTTGTTGGCATACTATTGGTAAGCCACGTAAAATCCTCCAGTAATGTTGATTGCTGGCAGAAAGGTCAAGGAGAAAATTGTGAAGAAAATCTTAAAAAGTAGTCCCACAGTTTTACCCTCAAGAAAAGTCAAGGTTTTCTGCTGGAAACAAAGTCTGCTTTGTATCCTGCACAAGTAAAGCTCTGGGCCCAATCTTAAGAAAACAAATAGAAAATATATTCCATTTTAGTTTGTTAAACATGACACATAGTTTGGGCAAAGCTTCAGTCAACAATCAAATACCACAGATTAACTTTCCATGACAATCTAAGATACACAGGAGCAGCCCTATTTGCAAACGATAGGGTTACATTCATATCTGAGTAATCATTATTTGCAGAAAGCGCTGCAGTTATTTTTTTCCAAATTAATAAGAATTAGTTTCTTCTCCGCAGTTGTGAGTCCAAAAGAATGCAACCACTACTCCATACAGACAAATATCGCTGGCGTCTCAAAGAAAACCTGGCAGCCTTTTTGAATGCCACAGCTGGTGTGCCAAGTTCATAAAACATCCTGCCAATGAACGTAAAGTGTTCTAGAGAAGACAAGCTGGAGCCTAGAGTTGCGAGGCAGAAGATCCCAGAGTATCAATGGCAAGCTTCTGGAAGCAGCCATTGAGAAGATGCTGGAATATCAGCAAGACACAGTTGATCAGCAGGCAGAGTGGACAGAGATCCTTAACAGAATGGCACATGAGATGGTGAGTGTGTTTGCATAGAGCCGTAGAAGTTTACAGCATGGAAACAGGCCCTTCGGCCCAACTTGTCCATGCTGCGCTTATTTTTATTTAAACCCCTAAGATAATCCCAGTTGCTCACTTTTGGCCCATATCCCTCTATACCCATTGTACCCATGTAACTATCTAAATGCATTTAAAAAGATAAAATTGTACCCCCCTCTACTGCTACCTCCGACAGCTTGTTCCAGACACTCACCACTCTCTGCTTTCATGGCTCTGGTAGGCCAGTGCACGGACCTCTCTATTGAGAGGATGGAGGATGCCGTGGAGTCCCAAGTACAGCAGAACACCCAGTTTTTTTTTCATTCATTCATGGGACATGGTCGTCACTGGCTTGCCAGCATTTATTGCATATCCTCGTCGCCCGAGGGCAGTTGAGCGTTAACCACATTGCTATGGCTCTGGAGTCACATGTACGCCAGACCAGATTAGAATACATAAGAGCATAAGAAATAGGAGCAGGAGTAGGCCATCTAGCCCTTCGAGCCTGCCCCACCATTCAATAAGATCATGGCTGATCTGAAGTGGATCAGTTCCACTTTCCCGCTTTCTCCCCATAAACCTTAATTCCCTTGTCTATCAAAAACCTATCTACCTGTGACTTAAATATATTTAGCGAGGTAGCCTCCACCACTTCAACGGGCAGAGAATTCCAGAGATTCACCACCCTTTGAGTGAAGAAGTTCCTCCTCAACTCCAATCTAAACTTCCCCCCACTTATTTTGAGGCTGTGCCCTCTAGTCCTGCTATCCTTTCTAAGCTGGAAGAATCTCTCTACTTCTACCCTATCCATCCCTTTCATTATCTTATACGTCTCTATAAGATCCCCCCTCATCCTTCTAAACTCCAACGAGTACAGACCTAGTCTACTTAGTCTCTCTTCATAGTCCAACCCCCTCATCTCCGGTATCAGCCTAGTGAACCTCCTCTGCACTCCCTCCAAGGCCAATATATCCTTGCACAAGTGTGGCGACCAAAACTGCACACAGTACTCCAGCTGCGGCCTCACCAGTGCCCTGTACAGTTGCAGCAAGACCTCCCTACTTTTATATTCTATCCCCCTCGCTATAAAGGCCAGCATTCCATTCGCCTTCTTGATCACCTGCTGCACCTGCAGACTGGGTTTTTGCAACTTGTGCACAAGGACCCCCAGGTCCCTCTGCACAGTAGCATGCTGCAGCTTTTCGCCCTTTAAATAGTAATCCAATTGAGTGGCAGAATTTCATCCCTAAAGGGCATTAGTGAACCAGATGGGTTTTTCCAACAATTGGCAATGGTCATCAGTAGATTCTTAATTCCAGATATTTTTTATTCAACTCAAATTCTACCAGCTGCCATGGTGGAAGTCGAATCCGGGTCCCCAGAGTTGGGGGATTAATAGTCTAGCAGTAATACCAATACCATCACCTCCCCATGTTTCTGCTGGAGATGTGTCGAACCTGCACTCCATTACTATAGTACTGGGTGCTTTTTAGCACTGGGAAGGCAAGAGAGGGACAGGGGCCCTTGTCTTCTCTCCAAGACCAGTTTAGAAACATAGAAAATAGGAGTAGACCATTCAGCCCTTTGGGCGTCCTCCTCCATTCAACATGATCATAGCTGATCCTCTGTCTCATCACTGCACTCTTTCCATATCACTTGACACCTGAAAATTCGAGAAGTCTATTCATTTCCTTTCTAAATATATTTAGTGATTCGGCCTCCACAGCCTTCTGTGGTAGAGAATTTCACAGATTCACAACCCTTTGATTGAAAGTAAGCCGTGAAAAAGAATAATTATCAAAATAACGAAACCAATTCCTGATGACATGCTGGAAAACAACACAGCCAACATCTCAAAGTTCTCCGGCATTATCCATGATAAAACATCAGTTACACACAGTATTTGATTTACTGAAACCGGCTAAGACAAGAGAAATGTTGAGAGGAAACAGCAAAGTCAGGTTTGCAACATGAAAACAGGACGAAACGCTGTGTTTTTTGGAAAGGTAAGGAAGAATTGGCAAGGAACTATACCACCAGTGAGAAATGGATACGTGCCAGGTCGGACTAGTCTTCTACATTGTTCAAACTCAGGATGATGCTGTGTGGAGAAGATATGCTGATTAACTTTAGCAGCCAGAACTAGTTTGCCAGAGTGAGTCAATCAAGATCAAATAAATGCACAAAAGGAGCTATAGGGCAGCAAGGTGGCACAGTGGTTAGCACTGCTATCTTACAGTGCCAGGGACCCAGGTTCGATTCCAGTCTTGGATCACTGTCTGTGTGGAGTTTGCACATTCTCTCTGTGTCTGTGTGGGTTCCCTCTGGGTGCTCTGGTTTCCTCCCACAGTCCAAAGATGTGTGGATTAGGTGGATTGGCCATGCTAAATTGCCCCTTAGTGTCGGGGATTAGCAGGGTAAATACGTGGTGTTATGGAGATAGGGCCTGGATGGGATTGTTGTTGGTACAGGCTTGACGGGCCGAATGGTCTCCTTCTACACTGTAGGGATTCAATGAAAGTCCACAACAAACAATGCCAAGTGAAGACCTAGACATCTCTGAGATCCTGACAATACCAGAAACAACTGTGAAAGGCAGTACCTCAGCTACGGACACTTCAACACCAAGTAAACCTTCAAATCTTACGTCAACTCTGGTTGAGCCAACTATACATGACCTCCAAACTCAACCAAAAACACCAGAGTTTGCAGTCAACATGAGAAAGCAGAGGCCTGAGTTTTGCTGACAACCACATAGGATTCGACATCCTCTGAAATTGTTGACTGTTGTGTTTATTAATTGTTCACATTGAGAATTTTGATTGTTAATGTTATATTGTATTTCAGTGCAGAAACACCTAATGTAAAGCGGAGGAACTAGTTTGCTTGTTCCTAGTTGGAACAAGGTCATTTTCAGAGTCCAGTCATGTGACGTAATGATGACATCATTGACCATTTGCACAGGCAGCTGCCTGGGCAGTCTATCCTAACAGCCTGTGGAGTAAATACCTTTCCAATAAAGTTCTTGTTTGTTTGTACCTTCAAGCCTATTCTTTAAAAATACCATAAAATACAATGGAAGATAGGGAATAAGGCACAGGGGTAGCTGTTTATAGATATTAGTGAACGAGTTACAAAGTTTCACTCAGTAGTAATTTATGATGTAGAGATGCTGGCATTGGATTGGGGTTGGGCACAGTAAGAGGTCTCAAAACACCAGGTTAAAGTCCTACAGGTTTATTTGGAATCACAAGCTTTCGGAGCACTGATCCTTCATCACCTGATTGAAGCTTGTGATTCCAAATAACCTGTTGCACTTTAACTTGGTGTTGTGAGACTTCTTACAGTAGAAATTTAGGCCGCCTTCAAGAATGTGACATGAACAGGCTTTGGAGGAGCAACTTTTATGATGTCCAAAGTTCTTTACATGTAGCTGTTGGACATAGGGCTAAATAATACTCTTAGACATCATCGAATATATTGATAAAATAATAAATGTGTAATTGTCAGACATGCTACAGTCTCTAACTTTTTGTACACATTATTAACAAAGTAAAAGGAAATAAGTGACACTGTGGCATTGTGGTTAGCACTGCTACCTTACAGCACCAGGGACCCGGTTTCACTTCCGGCCTTGTGTGACTGTGTGGAGTTTGCACATTCTCCCCATGTCTGTGTGAGCTTCCTCCAGGTGCTCCGATTTCCTGCCACTGTCCAAAGATGTGCAAATTAGGTGGATTGACATGCTAAATTGTCCCTTAGTGTCCAAACATGTTTAGGCCAGATGGATTAGCCACGGTACATGCGTGGGGCTATGGGGATAGGATAGGGGAGAGGGCCTGGGTAAGGTACTCTGTCAGAGAGTCAGTGAGACTCAATAGGCTGAATGGCTTCCTCAGTGCCGGATTTAGACTTGGTGAGGCCCTAAGCTATATAAAACGTGAACGCTGCTTGTTAAAAAGCTACACCAAAAGGTCTCACAAAGGTGTGTACCAAAACAGGACCTTGGCCTGCCACAAAAAATTTGAAAACATAATTATGCCTTTTAATTATTTAAAGCAAGGTATTTAAAGTGAAAAATACAAATTATTTTCAAATGAATGCATTTACTGATTACATATTTGTCATTTGGCTAGCTTGATGTCTGTCATAGATTATAATATAGGATACCGTGGAAACAATACTTAAAATTATTTTAAAAATTACATTTAAGATACATTAATATATATACAAAATGCTGACAAAATAAGTAATCAGGACCACTTTTATTAATATAAGTAATAATGAAATCATTTTCAAAATCAGAAAACTGGTATCAAATACAACTTAAAAATTTTCTTTCTTGATTTCTCAAAAGCAAATCATGAATTATGTCCTCAAATGATATGCTACACAGCTTATCGCTTTCTATGCACATGGTGCTAAGTGCAGACAGTTTGTCTTGAGACATGGTTGCTCTCAATTCATTTTTGATTCTCTTTAGCTGTGAAAATGATCTTTCTCCTGAACAATTTGTTACCATCAGATGTAAGAATAGTTGTAATATTGCTTCTACATTAGGGAAAACTAAATGAATCTTGTCTTGGAAGATGATTTGATACAGATCTTTGTCGCAAATTTGTTCTTTTCCTGGATAATTCTGCTTGACGTAAGCTTCAGTTCCCCCGTAAGGTTAATATCAACATCGTTTGGATACTCTTTCATCAAAGTTTCTACTGCTTCACGCAGCTGCTTCTGCCTCTGAAGCTTCTAAATCAACTAAAAATGAAAACTTGTTTGCAGCATAACTGTAGACTGTTGCTCTTCTTCGCAAGTTTGCTTCAAGGACATCGATTATAGGAATGAAGGATTTCACTCGAAATTTGTCTTTTGGAGAAAGCTCTTCATCTGCATCAAGTGCAGCTCCATTGTAGGCTTGTTTTTTTCTTTCCCTCCTTTTCTCTGTACACTTGTAATCTACATCAGGCAGTTTGGATTTAGCTTCTTGTTCAATATCATCAAAGTTTTCTCGAATATTTTTCACAAAGTGAGAAAGTGATGTGTACAGTTTTGCACATGCGGTAAGTGCAATCTGTGGATCCTGGAGAGCCTTACAGGTTTTGTGAAACTCCTCCAGCAAACGAGTCCATAAGTGTAGCATAAAAACAAACTCCAGTTCCTCCATTTTTTTCAGAAGAGTACCAGTTTGTCTTCTTGTATCACCCTTTTCATTCTCATTAGTATGGAGATGACTTAGAGCATCAGTGATTGACCTGTAACTCTCATTTATGGCAGACACAGCTTTGATGTGTGCTTCCCACCTAGTATCGGATAGATACTTCACACACTTTGGTACTCTGGAGTCTGCATTCAAGAATGATAATAACACAGCCCATCTTTTTGTAGAACAGCAAAAAAAGTTTACTGCATCTAAACAGCAATCTACTGCAGCATCGCCAACTAGATTTAATGAATGTCCGGCACAGGGAATATACAGAGCATGCTTGTTTTCCTCTAGAATTTTTTGTTGCATTCCTTTGTATTTACCAGCCATATTTGCTGCATTATCATATGACTGTCTTCGGCACTTACTGAAATCAACTTTGCGGTCTTAGATAGTCCACCACCATATCCATCATACTTTCACCACTGTGATTTTCCAATTCTAGGAAAGTTAGAAAGTGTTCAACAGGTAAACCATCATCAGGGGATAGATATCTTACTATAACATTTAGTTGATCCACGTGGGAAAGATCTGGTGTGGAGTCTACAGACAAACTGAAGTAGCCTGCTTTTCTCAAATCATCCAAAACTGATTCTCTTACTCTATTAGCCATAAGCTGAATATGTTCATCACATATTGTCTTAGACAAATATGAAGGAGACCCAGATCTTCTGTTTCTATATTGTTTTATGTGGTTGGAAAGAAATGGATCAAACTTAGCAACTAATTCTAACAGGCCAAGGTAGTTGCCATTATTTGGTGATCCAAAAGTTTCATTGTCTCCCCTAAAAGCTAGCCCACTTTCTGCTAATGTGCATATCATTGCAACAACACACTCAAGCCCATGTCTCCAGTACTGTTGTTCTGTTTTCATTTGTTCTGCTAGTCTTGAGTTGAAAGTTGAACCATGCTTTCTTATCAAGTATGTCAGCAAAGCTGTTCTATGCTCTTCAGAGTTTTCATGACTTTTAATTGCAATGGGATTTCGCCAGTCAGAAAACCCACCAGAAGCAAGTGCTGCAGTTGATGTTGAAAAGAACTTGCGGTCAAAGCAGTAAACACAGCCAGTTGTTGGAGAGTACACTAGCCATTCCCAATCATATATTTCATCACTAACTTTTCTGGACTGAAAAAGACCTTTTGAACAATATCTATCTTGATTTTTGAATGACTGTTTTGAGTTTTCAAATGGGCCGTTCTAGTGTTGACACTCTGAAGAACCCTTAAGGATCCAGTGTGAGAGTTCATCCTCGGTTAAGACACCCCATTGACCTACATCATTGAGTTTCGTGAATTTTGTTGTTTCAGCTGTGGATGTTGGCTCTGCAACGCTCACGTTTTCATCACTTCCAGTGTTTTCCTCAGCTGAGATTCCAGACTCTGTTGTCTCAGTAGCAGAGGCACTGGGCTGTGGTTGTTTTGGACTTTGCTGATCACCTTGGGTTTGTGGATCCTTATCTGTTTCTGGAGTAAAGTAACTGTCAACTTTTGGTAATTTTTTGAGTTGCTCTTCAAGCTGGTGCTTTCTTCTTTTCTGGTATCCGCTCTTAAATGTTCTCTTCATTATAAACCTTCTGAAATTTTGTGAGGCCCCTGCGGATTGTGAGGCTCTAAACTGTAGCTTGTTCAGAATGCACCTGTTGTCTTGTTCAGAATGCACCTTCCTTGGCCATGTTAGGAAAACAAAGGTAGTTTTAGGGGATTTATATTTGTATTGGTAAATATTAGAAATAAGGTATAGTTTTAAGTGAGTTTAATTTAGTGTTTCTTGCTCATTGTTCAATCGGAGTAAGGCAGAGAGAACAAAGAACAAAGAACAACCCAGCACGGGAAACAGGCCCTTCGGCCCAACAAGCCCGCGCCGCCGCATCACCCTACACCTATTCTACCCTGCGTATCTACAAATAGAACCCCTGACTTAGCCAGATTCAGGGGAGAATAGTGTCAATTTGGTAAAACCAATCAGCCTAAGAGCACATCTTTGGGGTGTGGGAGGAAACCGGAGCGCCCGGAGGAAACCCACGCAACCACAGGGAGAATGCACAAACTCCCACAGAGAAAGTGATTCATGGCAGGAGTGTTGAGGGTAAGAGATTTATTGTTGTTTTTTACCTTTTACAAGGAGTTTTTTTTCTTTCTCTTAGTTTTTAAACTGTAAACCAGAAGTGTGCCGCGGAGTAGTCTGGGAAGTTTTTTTTTCTTTAACAGTCACTTACCTGGGAAGATCTACCTCATTGTTCGACCAGAGCAAGGCAGAGAGAGAGTGATTCATGGCAGGAATGCTGAGGGTAAGAGATTTATTGTTGTTTTTCACCTTTCTTTTTCACAGAGTCTTTTTTTGACTGCGCAGGCGCTGGAAGTCAGCCAGTAATGCATGTGAGGTTTAAAAAGCAGGCCGCACTATCCAGCGGGCAGCGTTGTTAGCGGGCAGCGGAGTAAGCAGGTAGCAGAGTGAAGGCTGAAGGGCTTTGGCTCAACAGGCTTAGGTGGAAACGGGTGAGGCAGGGTAGGTTTTTTTCCTGTGTTATTTGAAGAAAGGGGGAATTAAGAGTGTGAGGCCAGTTTGTTGTTCTCAGTGTCGGATATGGGAATCCTGGAGTCTCCTAGCCTCCCGGATGTCCATATCTGCGCCAGGTGCGTCGAGCTGCAGCTCCTGAGGGACCGTGTTAAGGAACTGGAGCTGCAGCTCGATGATCTTCATCTGGCCAGGGAGAATGAGGAGGTGATAGAGAGGAGTTACAGGCGGGTGGTCACAGGGAGGCAGACAAATAGGTCACAGTTAGGAAGGGGAAGGGGAAAGGTCAGGTACTAGAGAGTACCCCAGTGGCTGTGCCCCTTAGCAGTAAGTACTCCTGTTTGAGTACTGTTGGGAGGGACAGCCGACCTGGGGGAAGCAACAGTGGCCGTGCCTCCGGCACAGAGTCCGGCCCTGTAGCTCAGAAGGGTAGGGAAATGAGGAGGAAGGCAGTAGTGGTAGGGACTCTATAGTGAGGGGGTCAGGCAGGCTATTTTACGGACGCAGTCAAGAAACTCAGATGGTAGTTTGCCTCCCTGGTGCCAGGATCGGCATGTTTCTGATCACGTCCAAGATATCCTGAAGTGGGAGGGAGAAGAGCCAGAGGTCGTGGGACATATTGGTACCAATGACATAGGTAGGAAAAGGGAAGAGGTCCTGAAAGGAGAATATAGGGAGTTAGAAAGGGAGTTGAGAAGAAGGACCGCAAAGGTAGTAATCTCGGGATTGCTGCCTGTGCCTCGCGACAGCGAGAGTAGGAATGGAATGAGGTGGAGGCTAAATGCGTGGCTGAGGGATTGGAGCAGGGGGCAGGAATTCAGGTTTCTGGATCATTGGGACCTCTTTTGGGGCAGGTGTGACCTGTACAAAAAGGACGAGTTGCACTTGAATCCCAGACTGAGAGGTTTGCTAAGGCTACTGGGGTGAATTTAAACTAGAAAGGTTAGGGGGTGGGAATCAAATTGAAGTGACTGGGAGAGAGGAGGTTAGCTCACAAATAGAGAAAGCTTGTCAACAGCGTGAGAGGGAGGATAGGCAGGTGATAGAGAAGGGGTGCGCTCAGACCGAAGGTTTGAGATGTGTCTATTTTAACGCAAGGAGTGTTGTGAACAAAGTGGATGAGCTTAGAGTGTGGATCACTACTTGGAAATGTGATGTGGTGGCCATTACAGAGACTTGGATGACTCAGGGACTGGACTGGTTACTTCAAGTGCCAGATTTCAGATGTTTCAGAAGGGACAGGGAGGGAGGCAGAAGAGGTGGGGGAGTGGCACTGTTGATCAGAGATAGTGTCACTGAAAAGATGGACGCCATGGAGGGGATTGTCTACAGCATCTCTGTAGGTGGAGGTTAGGAACAGGAAGGGATCAGTAACTTTACTGGGTGTTTTCCATAGGCCGCCCAATAGTAACAGGGATGTTGAGGAGCAGATTGGGAAGCAGATCCTGGAAAGGTGTAATAATAATAGAGTTGTCGTGATGGGAGATTTTAATCTCCTAAATATTGATTGGAATCTCCCTAACGTAAGAGGTTAAGATGGGAAGGAGTTTGTTAGGTGTGTTCAGGAAGGTTTTTTGACACAGTATGTGGATAAGCTTACAAGAGGAGAGGCTGTACTTGATTTAGTATTGGGAAATGAACCTGGTCAGGTTTCAGATCTCTCAGTGAGAGACCATTTTGGAGATAGTAATCATAATTCTATCTCTTTTACAATAGCATTGGAGAGAGATAGGATCAGACAAGTTAGAAAAGTAAGGAGTAAGGGGAATTATGAGGCTATCAGGCAGGAAATTGGAGGCTTAAATTGGAAAGAGGTTTTCTCAGGGAAATGTACGGAAGAAATGTGGCAAATTTTCAGGGAATATTTGTCTAGAGTTCTGCATAGCAACATTTCAATGAGACGAGGAAGTTATGGTAGGTTATAGGAACCGTGGTGTACAAAGGCTGTAATAAATCTAGTCAAGAAGAAAAAAGCTTACAAAAGTTTCAGAGAGCTAGGTAATGTTAGAGACGTAGAAGAGTATACGGCTAATAGGAAGGATCTTAAGAAGGAAATTAGGAGAGCGAGAAGAGGTCATGAGAAGGCTTTGGCAGGCAGGATTAAGGAAAACCCCAAGGCATTTTACAAGTATGTGAAGAGTAAGAGGATAAGACGTGAAAGAATAGGACCTATCAAGTGGGAAAGTTTATATGGAACCGGAAGAAATAGCAGAGGTATTTAATGAATACTTTACCTCAGTATTCACTATGGAAAAGGATCTTGGTGGTTGTAGTGCAGACTTGCAGCGGACTGAAAAACATGAGCATGTAGGTATTAAGAAAGAGGATGTGTTGGAGCTCTTGAAAAGCATCAAGTTAGACAAGTCGCTGGGACCGGATGGGATGTACCTCAGGCTACTGTGGGAGACGAGGGAGAAAATTGCTGAGCCTCTGGCGCTGATCTTTGCATCATCAATGAAGACAGGAGAGGTTCTGGAGGATTGGAGGATTGCGAATGTTGTTCCTTTATTCAAGAAAGGGCATAGAGATAGCCCTGGAAATTATAGCCCAGTGAGTCTAACCTCAGTGGTTGATAAGTTGATGGAGAAGATCCTGAGGGGCAGGATTTATGAATATTTGGAGAGATATACTATGACTAAGAATAGTCAGCATGGCTTTGTCAAAGGCAGATCATGTCTTGTGAGCCTGATTGAATTTTTTGAGGATGTGACTAAACATATTGATGAGGGACAAGCAGTAGATGTAGTATATATGGACGTCAGCAAGGTATTTGATAAGGTGCCCCATGCAAGGCTTATTGAGAAAGTGAGGGGGCATGGGATCCAAGGGGACATTGCTTTGTGGATCCAGAACTGGCTTGCCCACAGAATGCAAAGAGTGGTTATAGATGGGTCATATTCTGCATGGATGTCGGTCGCCAGTGGAGTGCCTCAGAGATCTGTTCTGGGACCTTTATTTTTTGTGATTTTTATAAATGACCTGGATGAGGAAGTGGAGGGATGGTTGGTAAGTTTGCTGACGACACAAAGGTTGGAGGTGTTGTGGATAGTGTGGAGGGATGTCAGAAGTTGCAGCGAGACATTGATAGGATGCAAGACTGGGCGGAGAAGTGGCAGATAAGTGTGAAGTGGCTCATTTTGGCAGGTCAAATAGGATGGCAGAATATAATATTGATGGTAGGACTCTTGGCAGTATGGAGGATCAAAAGGATCTTGGGGTCCAAGTTCATAGGATACTCAAAGCAGCTGCGCAGGTTGAAGCTGTGGTTAAGAAGGCGTATGGTGTACTGGTCTTCATCAATCGAAAAATTGAGTTTAGGAGTTGAGAGATAATGTTGCAGCTATATAGGACCCTGGTCAGATCCCACTTGGAGTACTGTGCTCAGTTCTGATCACCTCATTACAGGAAGGATGTGGAAGCCATAGAAAGGGTGCAGAGGAGATTTACAAGGATGTTGCCTGGATTGGGGAGCATGCCTTATGAGGATAGGTTGAGTGAGCTCGGCCTTTTCTCCTTGGAGAGACGAAGGATGAGGGATGACTTGATAGAGGTGTATAAGATGTTGAGAGGTATTGACTGAGTGGATAGTCAGAGGCTTTTTCCCAGGGCTGAAATGGTTGCCACAAGAGGACATGGGTTTAGAGTATTGGGGAGTAGGTACAGAGGAGATATCAGGAGTAAGTTTTTCACTCAGAGAGTGGTGGGTCCATGGAATGAGCTGCCAGCAATGGTGATGGAGACGGATTCGATAGGGTCTTTAAGAAACTTTTAGATTAGTACATGGAACTTAATAAGATAGAGGGTTATAGGTAAGCCTAGTAATCTCTAAGGTAGGGACATGTGCGGCACAATTTTGTGGGCCGAAGGGCCTGTAGTGTGCTGTAGTTTTTCTGTGTTTCTATGTAAGGAAGGGTAAACCTATAGTTAGATTCCTGCTGGACAAAGGTGTTTGCATGTTTGGGAATTTATGGGTTGAGATATGACAGCGGGGAGTGAACACCTCTCAACTTTGCTAGGAAATGACAGGCTGGACAGAACAAGGGAGCTGCAAAGAATCAGAATTCTCAAAGAAAGGATCAGATACAGCCCAGATAACCAGGAAATTGGGACAGCAAGATTGAAGTTAAAAAATCAGAGACCAAAGTATTCTTCTGGAGAATTCAAGGGAAACACAGACAAAGTGAGTGAAAAAGACAGCTGTAGTAACCAGACCTCAAGTAAATCACAAATTTGATGTCATTTTGTTAACATCTAGGAATCAATAGTTAAAACCGCTGTGAAGACAAAGAAATACTGAAGGGGAAAGGTATAAAACCTATAAGCAAATCCTTAATGGACAAACAACTAAGGGAAAGCACTGTTTAAAAGAAGCTTTGAAGGTGTCTTTATGAAAGTGGAATTTGAAATCATTCATATGGAAGCCAGAGTTCAATGAGACAACTTGATTCACAGTATAAAGAAATTCAGGGGAGAAATCCATGGACACTCCCTTGAATTCAGAGTGGAATATGTGTTTTGCCACAGCTATCTGAGTGTTTAAAGGAACTTTGTGTCACTGAGACCAAAGTAGCTTAAGATATACTTTGCAATCTGTATTAATCTTACAATTTGTGCATATTTGTTATGCCAAGGGGGGGAGTAAAGGAATATCATATAATTGAATTTTTCATGTTTAATAAATTCTTTTTTTGTTGTTAAAACTAATTAGCAATCTTGTGACTGTTCCTCCATGTTTTCTTTAAAAAAAGTAAAAGTTACAAACTTTTGAGCCAGGGTTCCATTCTGTGCTCTTCTCATCCAGTCATAATATCTCCTGGCATCGTAACAGTTATCAAGTCCTGAAGTGGAATTTGAACTCAAAGCTTCTGGCTCAGAGACAGGGAAGCTACCCACTACACCACAAGACCTTGTAAATGTCTGGGTATTTTGTCAACATAATGAGGGTTTCTACCTCTAGCAATCTTTCAACAATGAGTTTGAAACTCCCACCACCGTCTGGGTGAAATAATTACTCATTCCTCTCTGCTTCTTCTGCCAATTACTTCAAACCTATCTCTCCTGGTTAATGGCCCCTCTGATAAATGAAATTGGCCCTTCCTATTGATTCTATCTTGATTCTTCAAAGCATCTCAATTCAGTTGTTCCAAAAAACACACCAGCCAATGCTCAATTTTTCCATATTGCTAAAATTCTCTCTTCCTGGCAATACCCGCCATGGTTTACCCCTCCCCCAACTCTGGTGCAATCACATCCTTCCCTGTAATGTAGTGAATAGAACTGTTCACAGTGTTCTGGTTGCGGTCTAACTAGTGTATTGTACAGTCCCAGAATAACCCCGCTGCTCTTATATTTTAAGCCTCGGTGGTCAGAGCTGCTCACAGTACTTCAGCTGAGGTCTAACGAATGATTTATAAAGATTTCTTGACTTTGTACTTTGTTCTTCCATTTCTAAGGCCAAGGATGTGTGTGTTTATTTTAACAGCCTTAATAACTTGGCCTGTCTCCTTCAAATAAGAATGAACCTAAGGGATTTTATTTTAAAATAATGCATTACAATTCTTGAATAATTTGTATGACTGCACTGTAATTGTTGTTTGATTTTAGACAGAATTGAGAACTCATCAATCTACATTTACAGTGAAGGGGATCAGAGGTAGACCCTTGCCCTGACATATATTCAGTTTTTATACACACATTACATGACTTCTGTATAATCTCTGAGTATAATCCATGAATGCACAGAAACTATTCTTCAGCGTTTTCTCATGCAAAAGCGTTTGCAGACAGAAGTTTGGCATTTCACTGAAAGGGTGAGTGAGTCTGGATGGAAAATTTCCTACAGAATGTTTTCTTTTTTGGGAAGCCAGATAGAAGGAACTGGCTGTTTGGAGCAAGTCTGATCCAACATCAATAAGAGTCAAGAAAAGCTAAATTGTTTATGCTTGAAAGATGGAGGGAAGCACAAGGCTGTGAGGGGAAGGAGTTTGAACGAAAGAATTGCATTAATTCAGCACCTTATCTGAACTTTCAAAAAAATACTTTTACATACAATGGCATTACATTGTAGCAAAATGATTGCTGGTAATTATTCACTGTTGATACATAGAGGAAAAAGTCTCTTGAATATATTTTAATGAATATATTTTAGGTTCCTGATTCTCACACAGCAGCATTTTTGTGTGAACTTCTGAATTAACTAGCTGATGTAATAACTATTTGGTTGTACAGATGTTGAGTACTGCTGAAAATGGATGCAAATTTCAACTTGCACTCATCAGGACAATTCACAAGAATATCAGATGTGAAGGGAACAACAATCTTTACTGCATGAGAAGAGATTGCCTATTGGTTGGCAAGTGGATTTTGATATATAAAAGTGTTGCCATGGAGAATCTATCAGTTGACTGATGACTGACGTTTAACTGACAAATTTTGTTTAAGTTCAAACCAGGCAGGTTGACTGTGATATTGCCTGGGGATGAACCAGAGAATGGCTACCACCCATTTTGTTTAGTCGAAAAAGATGCCTCGCACCACTGCCACCACGTTGTGCTATTATATAATGATATAAAGGCATCAATCACTCATAAGTGATTGGGTAAGCTTGTTGTACGTTCATTTGTTTAAACTTTGTATACACAGTAACATTTGGCTTGCGGATATTAGAGCTGTGCTGGATTCTGCTCATGGATAAAAATGAAACTAAGACTGGAGGCACGATATATTTCCCTTCTAGCAAGGTCATAGTCATAGAGTCATAGAGGTTTACAGCATAGAAATAGGCCCTTCAGCAAAACTTGTCCATGCCACCTAAAATTAGGGTACACAGTCAAAAGTTACAGCTAAGCCTTTAAGGAGCAAAATTTGGAAACATTTCTAAATGAAATTGGGATGGAAATTTTGAACTCTCTAGCACAAATGGCAATTAATTCTATGATGTGGAGATGCTGGCATTGGACTGTGATAAGCTCAGTAAGAAGTCTCACAACAACAGGTTTATTTGGCAGCACTAGCTTTTGGAGTCTCAAGCTCCTTCATCAGGTGAATGAGGACTTGTGTCACAAACTCAATTTACATGATAATGGTTGGAATGCGAGACTTTACAGGTAATCAAGTCTTAAAGCTATAGACAATGTGAGTGGAGAGAGGGCCAAGCACAGGTTAAAGAGGTGTGTATTGTCTCCAGCCAGAATCATTATCTCCAACTATTATCTTGTAAATTGAGTTTGTGTCTTTATATGCCCTGTTTGCGAACACAAGTCCTTACCTGATGAAAGAGCTTGAGACTTCGAAAGCTAGGGCTGCCAGATAAACCTGTTGGACTTTAACCTGGTGTTGTGAGACTTCTTACTGTAATTAATTTTATATCAGTTGTTACATTTAAATCTATGATTGATAGATTTTTCGTAACCAAAGATATTGCAGGATCTGGATGAAAGCTGGTATATGGAGGTAGATCACAGCTCAGCAATGATTCCATTGGATGGTGAAATAGAGACTGTGATAACCCCCAGTATTCACATGGGGAATCTCTAATTGACCTCCTTTTGGGTCTCATGGAATATGAGTTCCCGTTGTAATAGGTAATAGGCATAGGTGGAACTCCTATCCTGAGCCTTTGATAAGGCTGAGCAGGTCCAGTGATCTATTGTCCCAGCTGGGATTCACGTACATGTACTACAGGCTTGTGGTTTAACTTTTGCTTTGATGAATAAACATCATTCCTTTACAGTTGACTTCCCGAGTTATTACAGAAGCAAAATGGCCAACTACTGTTCCTGTGTGACAATAATAAATCAAATCAAATCAGATACGTTTGTCTGGGATTTACTGTTGTGATTGTCTCCTCCCCTCCTCTCAAGGTCTGACAAATAAGCAATTGAAAGTTTTAAATTGATTTAAGTTGGAATAATGCAGGAGGAGTGGAGAAGATGCTTTTCTTTTCCCTGTCAAAAGTTGTAGCTGGAAAATTTTCAACGTCTGCCTCTTAAATAAAAAAAATCTGTGTGAATGTGTCAGAGCCCACAACCTTCGGGAAGCTTTGCCTTTTCCCCTTTCATCTAAGAGTGTTAAGATTTCTGCTTCTCTGCGAAAATGCTATTTTTTTTAAGATTGTACTCAATGTTTTTGCAATTGTTGTCACTATCTTGGTATGGGAGGGGGGGAAATTGCAATGTTTTTTGCATTGCCAATACAAATAAGTAATTGAAAGTTTTAAATTGATTTAAGTTGGAATAATGCAGGAGGAGCGGAGGAGATTCTTTTGTTTTCCCTGTCACAAGTTGTAGCTGGAAAATTTTCAACCTCTGCCTCTTAAATAAAAACATCTGTGTGAATGTGTCAGAGCCCACAACCTCGGGAAGCTTTGCCTTTTCCCCTTTCATCGAAGATTTCTGCTTCTCTGCGAAAATGCTATTTTTTTAATATGATGTTGGCAGCACTTTTGTTAGAGTGGGGTGGGGAGGATGGGGATGGCACTGAGGAGTGGGTCCAGATTACAGTTTTGTCCCATGCAGCCAATTGCTTGATGATTCATTGTTTCTGTCAAACTGATTTCTTTTTAAAGGCCTGAGCCAGTAAAAACAGCAAGTGCAAAACACATGGGCATTTATTAAATACATGGGATGCCACATGATGGTCTTCCCCTTCATTTGTGATTAATGATGACATCAACAATCCATATATTCCCAATGCTACGTCCAGCAGAAAGTCCTGGAAGGAGTGCCAAATGGCAGAAAACAGCAGAATGACTCCTCACCCTTCCCAGGATGCGCTATTGTACCTTTCAACGAAATTCAGCCTCAACGTGTTTTAGAATCATAGAATCATACAGAACAGAACAGGACCTTCAGCCCATCAGTCCTGGATCCCCCCCACCCCCGCCAACACTATAGTTAAGAAAGCCCACTAATCTTTCTCAGAAGACGAAGAAAATTTGGCATGTGACTCACCAATTTTTACAGATGCACCTTACAAAGCATTCTTTCTGATTGTATCACAACTTGGTATGGCTCCCGCTCTGCCCAAGACCACAAGGAACTACAAAAGGTCGTGAATGTAGCCCAATCCATCAGACAAACCAGCTTTCCATCCATCTGTCTACACTTTCCGCAGCCTTGGCAAAGCAGCCAGCATAATTAAGGATCCCATGCACTCCGGACATTCTCTCCTCCACCTCCTTCCTTTGGGAAAAAGATACAAAAGTCTGAGGTCACGTACCAATCAACTCAAGAACGGCTTCTTCCCTGCTGCTGTCAGATTTTTGAATGGATTATCCCTGTATTAAGTTGATTTTTCTCTGCATCCTGGCTATGACTGTAACACTACATTCTGCACTCTCTCATTTCCTTCTCTATGAACAGTATGCTTTGTATAGCACCAAGAAATGATACTTTTCACTGTATGCTAATATATGTGACAATAATAAATAAAATCAAATTAAGTCTGCACCGATACACAAGAAACACCTGGGGCGGGATTTTCTGGTCGCACTCATCCCAAAACCGGAAATTCCTGCCAGAGGCCAAAGGGCCTTTGCATGGTCTGCCCTTCCCCCGCCTGCTACAAGAACCGTATTGGGTGGAATGGGAAAATTCTGGTGCTGACTTTCTACCTAATCCCATTTACCAGCACTTGGCCCATAATGTTGAAATTTATGATGTGCTAAGTGCTCACATTGCAAATTTTAACAATGCAAACATTACAAAGGTTACTTTTCCTTTACTTAGACACTTCTTGTTGAAAGTAGTGAGTACATGCAAGTTTCTTTTAAATAGTATGGTACAATGAAATCTGAAATCTATGCTTTTCCTTTCAAATCTGGCCCCACAACTACAGAGGGGAAGTCTGCCCTATGTTATTTGATTTGCACAATGATGTATGATTGGGATATGAGTAATCAGGAAGTGGAGGGTAGCTTATTTCCTGTTATTATACAGCACATGTAGCTGACAATGGGAAAAAGGCCCTGAATGTATCACTGTAAATGTGTTGAGATTGTGGATTCTGCCTGGTGAGAATATATAGTGGTATGTTTTATAAGCAGGTGAAACCTTTTGCTACGTTTTCTGAGCTGAATCAATAAATGATAATATTTTAAGAAACCTACTCAAAGTGGTTTAAAAAAAAGGAGCTCAACTCATGTTAGATTGTGTCTGTTCTGCGTATCAGGTTGGCAGTTAAGAATTGGGTCTAAACCAAGTGCCAGGTACCTGTGGGCAAACAGTTCAAACTAGTATTCTTTAGACAGTTCAGACAGTTGCCTGCAGATCTGACCAAAGGACACACCTGCCAACTCAACAGACTGATCAAGACCTTTGATCCAAACCTTAGCATCTTATGTGCTCTCATCCCACATAATCTCCACGTTGGAGATCTCTATTGCCCCCCCAAAGATATACAAAGCCAACACACCCAGCAGTTCCATTGCATCAGGCAATGGGACCCTGTCTGAGAACCTCTCTGGCTATGTCGAGGGCATCCTTAAACCCATCATATTCCCACCTCCTGTTGTGACACTCCAGACTTCTTACAGAAACTTAGTACCCATGGACCAGTTGAACCAGGAACATTCCCAGTCACAATGGAAGTCTCAGCACATTACATTGATGACGGCATGGCTGCAACAGCCTCAGTACTCAACACCGACATTTGCCAATCTCCAGACACAATTCTACAATTCATCCGCTTCATCCTGAACCACAATGTGTTCACCCTCGACAACCAGTTCTTCATCCAGACATATAGAATGGCCGTGAGAAGAAATGAGCACCTCAATATGCCAACAGCTTCATGCACAAGTTTGAACAAGACCTGTTCACCACACAGGACCTTCAATTGACGCTAGACACCAGATACATCAATGGCATTTTCTTCCTTTGGTCAAAGGCCTCCACTCACCTGATCAAGCAGCAGCGTTCCAAAAACTCGTGATTCCAAATAAAGGTGTTGGACATTAACCTGGTGTTGTGAGACTTCTCACTGTTCCATTTTTAAATATACAAGACCAGTATTCTTATTTTCCCATTTCACTGGTGTTCCATTTTAAAGTATACAAAACTAGTTCAGACCAGTATTCTTATCTCACGCGAAAACAGGAATTGCTGGAAAATCTCAGCAGGTCTGACAGCAGCTGTAGAGAGAGAATAGAGACAATGTTTTGAGTCTGGATGACCCTTCGTTAGAGCCCTTTTTTATGAGGGTTGGGGAGGGGCACTGTAATTGGACAAAGGAAATGTAAATGGTGATGATGAAGATGCTAAAAGCATCCGTTAAGTGATCAGAATGTTTGAATGGCAGAGTAAAGATTTAGATTGTTAGGTGACTACTTGAGGAATGTGACGGTTGGATGGGAGGATCAGAGGAGGGGGTGGATGGGATGTGGATCAAGATGTATGAGATTTCAGAAATGGAAAAGTAAAAATAATAAAAAGTGATAAAATGGGTGAACGAAATTAAAAGAAGAAATGAAATGAAATAAATGGAAATGGGGTGAAGGTGGAGGGGAGAGTGCATGTTCTGAATTTGTTGAGCTCAACGTTCAGTCCAGAAGTCTGTAAAGTGCCCAATCAGAAGATGAGGTGCTGCAGTTTGCGTTGGGCTTCACTGAAACATTGTCAGAAATCTGCTGCCCTTACCCAGTCTGGCCCACATGTGACTCCAGAGCCACAGCAATGTGATTGACTCTCAACTGCCTCGGAGCAGGATGGTGTGTTGAAATGGCAAACAAGTGCAAGGTCTGAGTCCTGCTTACGGACGGACCAAAGTTATTCTGCAAAGCAGCGTTCTTAATCCCCGTTTTACTGACGTTCCATTTTGAAGTATACAAGACCAATTCAGACCTGTATTCTTATCTCCCTATTTTTCCTTCTGTGCAGCATCTGGATTGCTGCAGAGTCCGTATCTTCTGGAAAGGGTGGGGTGGAGGGTAGGGATGTGGGGAAGAAAGAGTGAGTGATAGGAAAAGAAAAAAGGAATCACATTTTGAGTGAAATATGGTTGCTCCATAATAACACATTGAGATCATTCTGTGACTAGGATATTTAACAATGAGTTATATTTAACATGTTGTTAGTAACCGTTTTTCAAACCAAACAGTGCAATATGTTTCTTATTCCACCAACAGTCACATACCAGTCGGTTAGCCAGAATCAAAAATATCTATATTTAATTTATAAGGACTTTCGCAGAGGAGGTTTGTAGGATTTATATGATCCAAAAGAAGTACCGAGTCATGACTCATTTCTACCCAGCATCAACAACTGGCATTTGTACAACACTTTAACTACAATAATAACAAGAGTATTGGAGACGCCACGTTTTTTAAATTCATTTGTGGGACATGGGCGTCGGTGGCTGGCCAGCATTTATTGCCATCCCTAGTTGCCCGGGGTAGTTGAGAGTTAACCACATTGCTGTGGCTCTGGAGTCACATGGAGGCCAGACCGGGTAAGGACGGCAGATTTCTGACAGTCAACAATGATTTCATGGTCATCAGTAGATTCTCAATTCCAGATATTTTTATTGAATTCAAATTCCACTATCTGCCGTAGCAAGTTTTGAAACTGGGTCTCCAGAATATTAGCCGAGTTTCTAGATTAATAGTCTAGTGATATGTACCTCTAGGCCATCACCTCCCCATAATCTGGAGTATTGTGTGCAGTTTTGGTCTCCTTACAAACATTTGTAATAGGAACAAAAATAGGCCATTCAGCCCCTTGAGCCTGCTCCACCATTTGATATGACCTTGTCTGATTTGTTTGTGTTTCAAGTTCTACATTCCTGATAACCCAATCCTCTTTCCAAACAAGAATCTATCTGCCTCCGCCTTCTCAGACAGAGAATGTAAAGTTGCACAATTCTCAGAGAAACAATTTCTCCTCATCTCTTTCCTAAAACGGCGCCATCTAATTTTAAAATAGAGCCCTCTGGCTCTGGACTCACCCACAGAAGGAAACATCCTTTCTACATCCACTTTGTCAAAACCATTCATGACCTTCTACACTTCAATCAAGTCACTCCCTCACTCTTCCAAACTGCATAAGAAACAAGCCCAGGCTGTAACCTATCCTCATAAGACAACCCACTCATTCCAGTTATCAATCTAGTATACCTTCTCTGAACCATCTCTGAAGCATTTATATCCTTCCTTAAATAAGGACACCAAAACTGTCCACAATATAGGGTGACTTTGAGCCCATATTAACCATCAATGTAAACGGTGATATGGGCCCAAAATTGCACAAAAGTTGGAAAACAAGATTCTCACTGGCAAGATCTCATTTCCTGATTTTCCACACTTTGACTTGTAGTGTAATGTGATACCCACCCAGAAAGGTTGGGAACGTCATTTCAATAAGTTTTAATAAATGTACACTGTCATTCTTAGACATTTCCACAAAATGTTCCCCTCTCATTGTAGCAGGTTTTTATAAAATTGAACCAGTCAAGGAGAACCCATCGGGGATGCAAAGGTAAATATAGACCCCAGGGGAAAAGGCACATGTCGAGGCATTGTCCCGGAACTGCCCCCATAGTGAGGGCATTAGAGGGATTCCCCTTATGTGTAGTTTGGGGGAGGCAAGACAATGCTTGTGGAGGGGGGGTGGGTTGGCCCACTGTTTTGGGGGAGGGGTTCAACGTGATGCTTTGGAGGGGTTGCCCCAATGCTTGTGTGGAGCTAGGGGAAGGGGTGGGGGGGAGGTCCTCATGTCCATGGAGGGGTGCGGAGAAAATATTTTTCTTGCAGATTGTGGTGTCCTTTTCAGATAGCACCTCGGTTTTTGTGAAGCTGGTCTTCCTGGCTCTATCAGGCCCTGCCCCACTAAAGTGACGGAAGAAACCACACCTTCAGATTTTTTTTTGCAGACCGTGCTTTAAAATGGGAGAGAAAACCCGGATGAGCAGATAGACAGATGCACACTTGCCTCAGTCAGCACCCTGTGCTCTGAGGGGTATATTCAGCCCAATATTCGAGACGTGAGGCCGAATCCTATGAGAATTTGGCAGAGCCAAACTGGTGAGAAAAGTGGTGTGAAACTCTCCACTTCCACTGGCCAGTTTTCTTTCCGGATCTTATGACTTTAACTGCTAAAAAAAAGAGTGAGCGCAGTTTGAATAATCGCTCTGGTGATGCAGGGACTCCCAAAGCCAGGAACCAGGTGGCCTGATCTCACAAAAATTAATACCACTCCTCCAGTCTACCATGGAGGAATTTGCGGCCTTCTATCCCTGCAACCCTCCACTTGCCAGATTATCCCTGGCACCGCCTACATTCCCCACCACCACCGCCCCCCCAACCATCCTCAACACCCCCATCACTCTCTGTGTCTGCTCCCTCCCCACCAGAAATAGATTAGTCCCCGCATGTGAGTCTCTCCCTAGGGCCCAACTCTGGCACAGGTTGGCACTGCCAGGTGGGCAAATCCTTTTCTGGCAGGATCAACCTGTGCCTGGGACAGTGCCAGGGGGCCATTGCCAGGTGGTGAGGGAGGAGAGAAGAATATACCACACCCACCTGCCTGCTGCAAATGTATCTGTCCATGACAGTATTGGAAGGAGAGCCCATTGCATGCTCATTATGAAAATTAAACTATATCTTCACATGCTCCCCAGAATCACAGACTCCCATTCCCCCATTCACATGCTCCAAAGAATCACAGACGCCCATTCCTGTACCCACATGCTCCCCAGAATCACAGATCCCATTTCCCCATTCACATGCTCCACAGGATCAGAGACCCCCATTCCCCCACTGACATGCTCCCCAGAATCACAGAACCCCATCCCCCCATTCACATGCTCCATAAAATCACAGACCCCCATTCCTCCACCCACCTGCTCCATAGAATCACAGACCCCCATTGCCCCAGCCACATACTGCCCAGAATCCCTGACCCCCTCATTCCCTACCACATGCCCTCCAGAATCACAGACCCTCCATTCCTCCACTCACACGCTCTACAGAATCACGGACCTCTCATTCCCCTACCCACATGCCCTCCAGAATCATAACTCCTTGAAAAGTTCAAAGGCTGCAGCAATGCAATTTGCAAGGGCTTTGTGCACATCCTTTGGCTGGAAGAGTGTTGAGTGTACTAGGACCCAGCAGCATCCATAAGACCCGAGGTCAGTGCTGAGACCCGGGTCCATGCTTCAAATTGGACATCGGAGACCCTGATGAGCAACAGCTGCCTACTCACACACCCCCACCCCCACAGACTCACAGAGCCGTCACTGATTCAAGAAAATAAAGGGCCGTAACGAAAAGACACCCGTGAGCAGCAGAGAGCTGCCATAAGGTATGCACTTACCTCCTCACTAACCTTCACTGATGGAGTGCCCGAGTCGGACTTTTTCATGCCAATTCTGAATTTACAAACATGGTGGTAAAGGGGGAGTGCCGATAAAGCTGGCCGTGCAGCCCATTAAGTCTATTGAAATGCATGCAAATGTACTTAAATCGCTGTCGTGTCCGTTTTGGGTGCGATCCTGCTCATGGTCATTTTCGGGCCTTGATAAAGGGGAATCAGCTTGGAGGTGAGCAGGGATTGCGCTCCTCACCACAGGCTCAACTTTACCAAGTTTTCATGCCTGAAAACAGGTGCAATGCAATGATAAAATCAGGTCCAATGTGTGAAAATCACATTTTTCTTTTTGGTTGAAACCGACAACCACTCACATCGTTAGAACATACAAATTTGATTTTATAAGGCTGTTAAGCTATGTTTTTGCAAACCCTACCACAACAGACTTCCTCCTTATCTTTATCAATGATCTCCCTCCTCTCCTGAATGTTTGAAATCAAGCTAAGATGTGGTAAAAAAATCTCTCAACTTTGAAGTCCACATTCTTATTTTTGCATTCCTTCTTGACAATCCCTCCCCCCCAATCACTCCGCCGTCCCCCAGCTCTGTAGCCTCCTTACAACCCTGCAACCCTTTTAAGTCTCTGCATGCCTCCAATTCTGATCCTATTTTAATTGCTGCACTATTGGCGGAACTGTCTCCAAGTCCTAACCTGTGGAATTCCCTTCCTAAAGCTGTTTCTGAAGCCTACCTTTCCTCTGTTAAGTTTTTCTTAAAACTTAAGGAAGAAAACTCTTTCAGCAAGCTTTTAGTTTTGTTTCGGTCTTCACGGAGGAGGATGTGAATAATTTGCCGGGTGTTAGAGATGGAAAGGTGGTAGGACTGGAGGGTCTCAATGACATTATTGTTACTAGAGAAGCGGTGCTCGACAGACTGGAGGGACTGATTGTGGACAAGTCCCCAGGACCGGATGGAATGCATCTGAGGGTTCTGAAAGAAATGGCGGAGGTGATAGTGGATGCCTTGGTGGTTATTTTCCAAACGTCGCTGGATTCCGGGGAAGTGCCAGAAGATTGGAAAACGGCTAATGTTACGCCGTTGTTTAAGAAGGGTGCCAGGCAAAAGGCAGGGAATTATAGGCCGGTTAGTTTAACGTCTGTTGTAGGTAAAATGTTAGAATCCGTCATCAAGGAGGAAATAGCGAGGTATCTTGAGGGGAATTGCTTGATAGAGCAGACGCAGCACGGTTTCATTAAGGGGAAGTCGTGTCTGACAAATTTACTGGAGTTCTATGAGGATGTGTCTAGGGCGGTGGATAGAGGAGAGCCGGTGGATGTGGTCTTTCTGGATTTTCAGAAGGCGTTTGACAAGGTACCTCACAAGAGGTTATTGCAGAAGGTCAGGGGACATGGAGTTGGGGGTAGGGTGTTAGCGTGGATAGAGGATTGGTTGTCAAATAGGAGGCAGAGAGTGGGGGTCAATGGGTGCTATTCGGATTGGTGGTTGGTGACGAGTGGAGTGCCCCAGGGGTCGGTGCTGGGGCCTCAGCTATTTAGCATTTATATAGATGATCTGGAGGAGGGAACCGAGTGTATGGTGTCGAAATTTGCTGATGACACCAAGATTGGTAGAACGGCAAATTGCGCGGAGGGTGTGGAGAGTCTACGGAAGGATCTAGATAGGCTGGGCGAATGGGCCAGGAACTGGCAAATGGAATTTAATGTTGGCAAGTGCGAGGTGGTCCACTTTGGTAGGAATAATGGTAGGAAGGATTATTACTTACGTGGCGAAAAAATGCAGCAGGCGACGGTGCAGAGGGACCTCGGGGTCCTTATGCATGAGTCGCAAAAACCCAGCCTGCAGGTGCAGCAGGTGGTCAGGAAGGCGAATGGGATGCTGGCCTTCATAGCGAGGGGGATTGAATATAAAAGTAGGGAGGTCTTGCTGCAGCTGTATAGGGCATTGGTGAGGCCGCAGCTGGAGTACTGTGTGCAGTTTTGGGCGCCGTACTTACGCAAGGATATTTTGGCCTTGGAGGGAGTGCAGAGGAGGTTTACTAGGCTGATGCCGGAGTTGAAGGGGTTGAGCTATGAGGAGAGGCTGAATAAACTAGGCTTGCACTCGTTAGAGTTTAGAAGAATGAGGGGAGATCTCATTGAGACATATACGATGATGAATGGGATGGATGGGATAGAGGTGGAGAGACTCTTCCCGCTCAGAAAGGACAGTAGGACTAGGGGGCACAGCCTCAAGATAAAGGGGGGGGGCGGTTTAGAACGGGGTTGAGGAAGAACTTCTTCACTCAAAGGGTGGTGAATCTCTGGAATTCTCTGCCCGTTGAAGTGGTGGAGGCTACCTCGCTAAATATTTTTAAGATGCGGGTTGATGGTTTTTGATAAGCAAGGGGATTAAGGGTTATGGGGAGAGGGCGGGAATGTGGAACTGAGCCACGACAGATCAGCCATGATCTTATTGAATGGCGGGGCAGGCTTGAAGGGCTAGATGGCCTACTCCTGCTCCTATTTCTTATGTTCTTATGTTCTAGTAACCTCTCCTCATATATCCTAATGTGACTTAGGGCCCAGGTTTCATTCTGCCTACTGAATGGATTCTGAGTTAAAATTGGGCCCCACTAATGCCCTTGTTAAGTACCCTGACACATTTTACCACATGTTATATATTTAAAAGTGTTGTACGTTGCTTTATGAGCTGATCACATGATTTGATGTCATTAGGGTGTTTGCAGTGGCTGCTGTTTTTCTTTCCGTTTAGTACTTTTGCAAAGCAGAGAGCGTCTCTTTCAATAAAATCTCTTGTATGTTACTTTGAATCTATGTGTGCAGACCACATCTTTTCTTTTTCTATTAAAACCCACAGTCCTTAACATTACAATGCATTAAAGGCACTGTATAATTTCAATTTCTTCTTGTTGTTCCATTGGCAACAGCCAATCTCCAACTTTTCACAGAAGCATCTCACCGCATTCTGTGCACATATGTATAAATCAGGTAAAAAAGGAAATAGACACCAAATATGAAGATATTCAGAAAGACAGTGAAAACCCTGATCAAAGCAGTTGCTTTGAAGGAGTGCCTGAAGAATACAAGGAGGTGGAAATGGACAGATTTTGGCAGGGGATTCTAGATCTACAATAACTGATAACCCAGAGACATTTAGGTACAAATTCAAGTTTTCAAGCCTCTTTGTATTTCCCTTAATTCAGTTCATACATTTCTTAAAACTTTCCATGAGTTTAGAGAGGTTGTTGTTTGCAAACTATTTCCTGATGTGGTTTGGAGGGGATTTCAAGCTGGAATTTGACACGCCAACTTTGGACACTAGTTATAGCAAACTGAAATTCTTTCTCCAGACTTGGAGCTGATCCATCACAAGGGCGTTTCCTTGTTTTCAAGAGGCCCAACTCCCTCCCTCCCCAACCCAGTCTCAAAGAGCAGTCAGATTCTGTGAAACGGTATAGAGAACACACCCTTCTTTTCACAGGAATATTGGTGCAACACACGGTGAGTAAAGGAGCCTTGCCATTATTCCGGTTATTTGGTGAAACATAAATTTCCAGATTAAGAAGCTCTTTTGACGAGGGTTACCTTTTTTCTCAAGGTTAGACACAATGTCCTCATCGATTGAAAATATAATGGAATCCGTTGATTCCTCCAGATGTGTGGGGATTGAAATCTCCAACAAAACCTCAGGCTACATTTTAACAGAAGCTGCGTAAGTACATCAACGTGTGTGTGTAATTGTTTATTTGAAAGGTTTGGATTACTTCAAAGTCATTTGCAGAGTTTAATGTAAATACTTATTGCACATTATTGAAATTAGACCCAGTGTTGGATTACTATTTCCTTGCACTATCAAGGCAGGAGATTTTGTGGAAAATGAAAAATATATTTGGTTACATTTTGACTCAACTGAAGCCAATTTGATACTAGTTACAGAACAATGCAAAAACAATTGCACAGTTAAAATGTTAAATAGTTCAATCAGGCTCAGATCAGAGACACCGAATATTAAAGGGAAAGATAAGTATTCATTTTGAGGTGTAGAGTAGTGCCAGGTTCTGACAAAGCTCTGGTTCTGATTTGACTGCTCTTTAGTTTTCCAATTCCATAAAGCTGATCTCATCCAAAACTCGAACCCTAACCCACGCAAAGTCCAGTCATCCTTGTACTTGCTGGTTCCAGATCTAACGTTGAAATTATTTTTATCAATCTGGTTATGTTAGTACAATAATTATCAGGACAAATTTCTTTTCTTTTTAGTCACCTTTATTTCTTCTGCTTGTGAATATTGGAATAATTCCATATCGTGTGTAATACCGTAATCCTAAATTATGCTGGAGTGAGATTAAGCAATGCCTCAATTTTAAAATGGTCAAACTTTGTGTCCTCAGATACCTCATTTCTGTAACCTCCTCCAACCCTGTCGACCTTTTAGACCTCTGCACTCCTCCAATTCTCAAATCTTGGTCAATGCTGGTTTTAATCATTCCTCAACTGGCAGCTATTTTATCAGCTGCCAATCCCTAAGCTCTGTCACTACCTTCCCAACTCTCTCTGTCTCTCTATCACTTTTTCCCCCCCTTGAGACACTCCTTAAAACCTACCTCTTTGATCAATCTTTTAGTCATTATTCCTGGTACCTGTTAATGTTGTTTGATATTGATCCGATGTAAACACAAGTTGTTTTCATCTGAAGAAGGCTTGTGAGTATCACACCTTTTAAGACTATAATATGCCTAAATTGTGTATCTTACAGGACCTACAGTGACAGTGGGCGTGTGCAAAACCCACCGCCACCCACCATTGACAGGGGGGAGAGTGGTGTCTGTGTGTTCATCAAGACCCCATACACAGCATGTGGCGCTGTCGGAGTGTTGAGTTATAACTTTGGCAATACCCAGATCTCGCTGTTGGTTTCCAACCCATATGACTATAGCAAGTACAGCATTGAGTATGCTCTGTATATCCCTGACAGGCCCATTAAGACCGACAGTGCTTTGTACAATAAGATGTATTATGAGCTAACAGAATCGTCTTGCTTCACTAAGTCATCGCTGGGTAAAGGCAACCCATCTCTGAGCCTCAGAAAAGGAAATGTGTCCGTTTCAGCTACCATGTCCAATGAGAAGAAAGCTATACTCAAAATAGATATTAGAGATACTTAACATTCTGGTAAATCTCTTAGAGAAACGGGCACAAACCTCAGCACAGAGTGAGGCTATTATAGCGGTGCTAGCCAGAATTAACTAATGCCATTTCTCTGCTCTTCCTATCATTAAATGTTATCTTCGATTGCAATTAAATGTTTATCAAACTCGTTATGAATTAACTCCACTTCAATCACTAAAGGCCATTTTTTTAAACTAACAATTTGCTGAAAAATAAATCTTTTAATCTCTGCACAGGGGAAGCCCTGGAGTTCTCTGGTGACCTATATAGCAGTTTTGTTTTACCATTTACAATTAAGTTTCAATAATAATAAATCTATAATCTACGATCAGTACTACACAATTGTATATTGTAAAACCTTTGTGAAGTGATATTACAAACAAATCAGTGTTGAAACCTTTTGATGTTAACAGCACCAGTACGAAAACATCACTTTAATGTACCGCTTCATCATTGGAATGTACTGAGACATGTTGTAGAAATAAACAAATTAACTAATTCATTGGGTTCTTTTTTGTGTTTTGTAACATCCCTAAAGCAGCTATACCATTTTACTTAAATATATGCATTTTGACAAAACAAAAGCACTGCAGCTTTTCTTTTTCTTTCCAATGTCAACTTCCCAAAATGTTGTCACGTTCAAGTAACATCCTGAGACTGCCGAGATTGCGATGTGAGACACAGGTTGTGCTACACATGCATTGGAAGCAGTGATTTGTAAAAATTGGAGATCCTGTCTCTTTACTTATTGTAAATAGTTTTTATTACAGTGATAATGATGATTGGAGATTATGTGTATTTTGACAACTGGAGATGGCACATCCTGTGGCAACTGCGGATCTGTTACATTAATTAGGAATGGTGCACCTGGGGAAAACATGTGTTAACAATGTCATATATTGTGATGATTAGCGATAGCCAAATGTTGTTTTCTATTCATTCATGGGACGTGGGGTTTGTGCCTGGCCAGCATTTATTGCCCTTCCCTAGTTGCCCTTGAGAAGGTGGTGGTGAGCTGCCTTTTTGAAACGCTGCAGTCCACGTGCTGTGGGTTGACCCGCAATGTTGTCAGGGAAGGAATGCCAGGATTTTGACCCAGCGACTGCGAAGGAACGGTGATATATTTCCAAGTCAGGATGGTGAGTGACTTGGAGGGAACTTGCAGGTGGTGGTGTTCCCCATGTGATAGTGTACGAATGAAGCAGTGGCATGATGGGAAAAATTGTCAAGTATTTAGTATGAAATAAAGAAAGCAGACCAAGCCATTTCAAAATGCCAGACCCCTGTAAAACTGATTCTGAACAAAGAAATGCTGGGAGAGGTTTAAAAATCAACAAAGAATGATGAAGAAGTTGATAAAGAAAGGAAGGATAGACTATGAAGCTAAACTAACGCTAAATATAAGAAAAGATAGTAAGAGTTTTTATAAATATACAAAGAGGAGGAGGCTGCTAGGGTGAATGTTGGACCCTTAGAGGATGAGAGGGGGGATTTAGTGGTGGGGAATGAGGAAATGGCTTGAGGCCTTAAATAAGCTTTTTGCTTCGGTCTTCACGGAGGAGGATGCAAATAGTTTGCCGGCTAGTAAAGATAGAGGATGGTAGGAGTTGAGGGCCTGAATGCGATCACTGTCACTAGAGAGGTAGTGCTTGATAGGCTAGTGGGACTGATGGTGGACAAGTCCCCAGGACCGGATGGAATGCATCCCAGGGTTCTGAAGGAAATGGCAGAGGTGATAGTGGATGCCTTAGTGATTATTTTCCAAACCTCGCTGGATTCCAGGGAAGTGCTGGAAGGTTGGAAAATGGCTAATGTTACGCCGCTGTTTAAAAAGGGTAGCAGACAAAAGGCAGGAAATTATAGGCCGGTTAGTTTAACATCTGTTGTAGGAAAAATGCTTGAATCCGTCATCAAAGAAGAAATAGCGAGGCACCTTGAGAAAAATTGTTTGATAGAGCAGACACAGCATGGATTCGTTAAGGGGAAGTCATGTCTGACAAATATATTGGAATTCTATGAGGATGTGTCTAGTGCGGTGGACGAAGGGGAACCAGTGGATGTGGTGATTCTTGATTTTCAGAAGGCGTTTGAAAAGGTGCCGCACAAAAGGTTGCTTCAGAAGGTCAGGGGGCTTGGAGTTGGGGGTAAGGTGTTAGCGTGGATAGAGGATTGGCTGTCAAATAGGAGGCAGAGAGTAAGTGTCAATGGCTGCTATTCGGATTGGCGGTTGGTGACTGGTGGAGTGCCCCAGGGATCGGTGCTGGGGCCTCAGCTATTTACCATTTATATAGATGATCTGGAGGAGGGAGCTGAGTGTAGGGTGTTGAAATTTGCTGATGACACAAAGATAAGTGGAAAAGCAAATTGTGCGGAGGGTGTAGAAAGTCTGCAGAGGGATCTGGATAGGCTGAGCGAGTGGGCGAGGACCTGGCAGATGGAATACAATGTTGGCAAGTGTGAGGTTATCCACTTTGGCAGGAATAATAGTAGGAGGGATTACTATTTAAAGGGTGAAAAGCTGCAGCATGCTACAGTGCAGAGGAACCTGGGGGTCCTTGTGCATGAGTCGCAAAAACCCAGCCTACAGGTGCAGCAGGTGATCAGGAAGGCAAATGGGATGCTGGCCTTCATAGCGAGGGGGATTGAATATAAAAGTAGGAAGGTCTTGCTGCGACTGTACAGGGCACTGGTGAGGCCGCAGCTGGAGTACTGTGTGCAGTTTTGGTCACCGCACTTGCGCAAGGATATTTTGGCCTTGGAGGGAGTGCAGAGGAGGTTCACTAGGCTGATACCGGAGTTGAGGGGATTGAACTATGAAGAGAGGCTGAATAGACTGGGCTTGTACTCGTTGGAGTTTAGAAGGATGAGGGGGGATCTTATTGAGACGTATAAGATGATGAAGGGGATTATAGGGTAGAGGTTGAGAGGTTCTTCCCGCTCAGAAAGGACAGTAGGACTAGAGGGCACAGCCTCAAGATAAGGGGGGGGCAGTTTAGAACGGAGTTGAGGAGGAACTTCTTCACTCAAAGGGTGGTGAATCTCTGGAATTCTCTGCCCGTTGAAGTGGTAAGGCTTCCTCGCTAAATATATTTAAGATGCGGGTAGATAGGTTTTTGGTAGGCAAGGGAATTAAGGATTATAGGGAGAAAGCGGGAAAGTGGAACTGAGCCACTTCAGATCAGCCATGATCTTATTGAATGGCGGGGCAGGCTCAAGGGGCTAGATGGCCTACTCCTGCTCCTATTTCTTATGTTCTTATGTTCAACCAGAGAAGGCCAAATGCTTGGCCTCAGTCTGTCTTGATAAGGTTGACTTTGCACAGCCTGAGTGAGACATGATTAACACCAGGAAAGCCTGTCTTAACAAGGTTGACTCCATATACTGTGAGATAACATATGAGACACTAGATAAGGTTGGAGATGAAGGAGTCACAGAATTTGTTTTGTTCGATGTACCACTGCTTGTAAGCTGATCATGTAAGCTGGTAAGAAAAAGGTATAATTATTGAATTGATCCTTGTAGTTGGCGCGATCTTGGGATAGAATCAGCAGTTAAGTGCGGACTGCTCTCTGTTTCCAAGATTCGGCCATATACTGCATGCAGTCTTGTGACAATAAAAACTGGTTGATTTTTAAAAAAGCAAACTTTGTTAAGTTTTACTATCACAGCTCGGGAAACAAGAAATTCTCCACTACAACCCTATGTGTCTGCTGCCCTTGTCCTTCTAGATGGAAGTGGTTGTGTGTTTGGAAGGTGCTGTCTAAGGATCTTAGGTGAATTGCTTCAGTGCATCTTGTAGATAGTACACACTGTTGCTACTGAGCATTGGTGGTAGAGGGAGTGGATGTTTATGGATGTGGTGCTAATCAAGCAGGCTGCTTTGAACTCGATGGTGTCAAGCCCCTTAAGTGCTGTTGGAGATGCACCCATCCAGGCAAGTGGGGAGTATCCCACCGCACTCCTGACTTGTGCCTTGTAGATGGTGGACAGGCTTTGGGGAGTCAGGAGGTAAGTTACTCGCTGCAATATTCTTAGCCTCTGACCTGCTTTTGTAGTGACTGTGTTTATGTGGTGAGTCCAGTTGAGTTTCTAATCAATGATAACCACAAGGATGTTGACAATGGGGGATTCAGTGATGGTAACACTATTGAATGTCAAGGGGTGGTGGTTAGAGTGTCTCTTATTGGTGATGGCCTTTGCCTGGCATTTGTGTGGCGCAAATATCCTGGAGTATGTAAGGATACTGTGTATTAAAAGGATCTGAGGATGTTTGGAGTTGTTAATCCTCCAATGTGTGGAGTAAATGTGAGAACAGTTTGGTGAATGTGTCATTGTAGTTGAGGATTATATTATAGGGGATGACCAAGTGGATGGACTATTCCCATTCTATTGCAAAGTGTGTTTTCAGGCGAGAAAAGCAGTGATTTACCCATCAGTGGCAGGTTTCTCACTGTAATTGCAGCCACTTTGGCAAACAAAATGATATGTAGGAGTCATGATACCTCCATGGCAGACAGCCTCTGATTCGCCCGTCCCAACATTAGCTGAGAACATTAATCCAGGGGAACCTCCCCAGAGTTTCCCAGACGTTTCTTCATGGACCAGCAATGAGAATGGTTGCTAATGTCTGCCCCAAGATTCAAGGAGTTGTCCCCTGGCAAACTGCTGAATGTCTGGAGGGGCCTGTGCCCATGCACAGGAAGGAGACTCTCAAAAAAGGTCACCAAACCCGCATGGGAGGTGGTGGCAGCGCTGGTCAGTACCAGCTCCCTGCAGAGAAGGATGGCCACCCAGGGTAGAAAGAGGATGAATGATCTCCTCCGTTCTGCTAGGGAAGTCACTCTTCTCATCACTCTCAACTCACACACCATCATCATCCACAGGGAGCTCACCCGAGTGACAACACCAGTCGCTCTCCCACACCTTTCCTCATCTCCTTATTGCCTCCCTGCTCCCACTCATCAGCCACACAGCCTGGTATCCTTAACATCTGCCCTGGCATGCATCCTGCATACAATCTCTCCATCGGGTTTGATACAAGACAAGCTGACACATAATAGGCAGGCGAGGTCCCAGATGGGCAGAGGAATGCCCAAGTTTCAAGTCCTCTCCCAGCTGGAGGAGTGAACTCTCCAGCTGACCGTGGAGGATGATATCCGCTCCTGGACTGAGGGTACAGCGGGCGCCAAAATATCAAGTGAGGACCCAGAACACCATCATCCAGTATGCCAATGTAAGTCCTGTCTCTTCTATCTGAATGCCCCTGCTATGCACTAATACAATCTCCCTTCTCTAACCCAGGGCCTCCACCAACCAGGCACTAGAATCCATTCCGGAGACCAGTGAGGGTGAATTCTCAGACTTTAAGATTGAAGAGGTCTCACAGTTTTTACCCATACTCTCGACCAGCGCAGACACTCACCTCAGTGGAACTAGGTATTAGAGAGGCCTCTGGTGAGCAGCTCATGCTTTCTGATCCACTGCAAGCAAAGACAGGGACGGCCCAGGGACCCAGCATTCGGAGAACTGCTAGAGGCCTTGACTCTACCAAGACCCAGCCAGTTGCCTTGCCCCTCGGCCTAGTCATGTCTCAGTTTCTGGAGCTCCAAAGGCAAAGTCAGGAAATCCTAGAAGGCATGTTAGATATTCCCCTTGGATTGAAAGGCCAAATGGAGGAGTCCTAATGCCTTTGTCCAAGGAGATCATGCCTGCACTCTGAGGCAGCCAGATCAACATTGTGAGGGTGGGAGCCGCAATGGAGACCTTGGTGCAGTGGAGACCTTGGTGCAAGAGTTCTGTCTTATACTGGTGTAGGACATCAACTCCTTGGTTAATGATGTGCACTCCATGATGCAGGACATGAACTCCATGATTCAGGCGCTTCTACTTGCCCTCTCAGAGAATGGTGCAGGGAAACCATGACACTACAGAAGGGGGAAATCAGCATGCAAAGTGTTAACTGCTGAGCGGTAATCAGTGGAACTCACACACAACATGGTGAGTTAGTGGAACAATTGACTTAGCTGTCAGACTGAAGAAACATTATTAGACTTTTTTTTATTGTTGTCATGCCTCTCTAATAGATTTGACTGGCCTGGCCAGGAAATCACAGACAATCCCACTCCCTCTTGGTGAATCCTCCAGGTTGTGTCAACTCTTCACTCACCCAACCCCCTAGTTCAGACTTCCCTTCCCAATGTCAAAGCCCATCAAGAAAGTAGAGGCCCAGCAGCTGAAGATTGCAGCCCCAGGATGGATCAGGTTTAAACAGGGGCCAACAATTTCTCCCTTCTTTCAATGAAGTCATTGTCCTTTCTCCTGCCACTGCCTATGGCCCCTCTCCCACCCCGTCCCCCGCCCCACCCCCTTACCACTCGCCTAATCTCCCCCCTCCCCAAGTGAACAGCCCTGCCAGTTCAACTTCTCACAGCGCATCACCAACAATCTGTCCTAGTCGCCCTATGCCGACACAATAGTTAAGAAAGTCCATCAATGCCTCTACTTTCTCAGAAGATTAAGGAAGTTTGGCATGTCAGCTACGACTCTCGCCAACTTTTACCGATGCACCATAGAAAGCATTCTTTCTGGTTGTATCACAGTTTGGTATGGGCTCCTGTTCTGCCCAAGACTGCAAGGAACTACAAAAGGTCATGAATGTAGCCCAGTTCATCACACAAACCAGCCTCCCATCCATTGACTCTGTCTACACTTCCCACTGCCTCAACAAAGCGACCAGCGTAATTAAGGACCTCATGCACTGCAGACATACTGTCTTCCACCTTCTTCCATCGAGAAAAGGACAAAGTCTGAGGTCACATACTAACTGACTCAAGGACAGCATTTTTCCTGCTGTTGTCAGAATTTTGAATGGACTCATCTGGCATTAAGTTGATCTTTCTCTACACCTTAGCTATGACTGTACCACTACAGTCATAGCTAACCTCAACTCTCATCTTTCCTTCTCTATGAACGGTATGCTTTGTCTGTATAGTATACAAGAAAGAATACTTTTCACTGTATACCAATACGTGTGACAATAATAAATCAAATCAAATTGAATCAAGTCAAAATCTCCACAGCCCCCTCCACCCGAGTTACCTTGCCATTTGCCCAACTCCATCCCTTGACCTAGCGAGCATAGCTGGTTAACCACTACCCCAATGCCCCAACCCTTGCAAGAATAGTTTGTTGCTCCCCTTGAACCTCAGGCCCAATACCCCTTCCTCCTGACCCCAAATCCCGCACTCTAAAGCCTGGTCTAACCCAATCCCCACACCGAAACCCGAGCCCCATAGCTGGCTCCTTCCAGACTTTTCAAGTGCCTTCTCTCTCTGGAGACTCAGCACTGGTCCATGATGAAACATGCGCTCACCTCAGAACTCTTCTCAGCAGTGCGGTTGCCAGGATCCCATTTTTAAAAACATGCTGTAAATAGTGCCAATGTGATGTCACACCACATGGGCAGCCTTGGCAGCATGGACATGAATGGAGCATGGCAGGATTGCTATGGGGAGGCCTGATAATGAAATAACAATGAATGCAAATGGGGTTCCAGACACTACATGGCAGGAATCCCATTACGTCACTGGCAGGTGGAGGGATGTGGTTCAGAGACAATCTCTCTGAGAAATCTGCACATCATTGGACTTCCATCACCATTTACGCCTACTATTAATAGGGGCACGAAATCTTGACCAGTGATTGGGAATGAGTCATATTGTGTGGCTAGGGTGGGACATATTATGACTGGGATGATGAAATGCAATACTGCCTTTTAGTGACTGAGGTTTACAATAATTTGCTACCTCAAAAAGAGTGAGGCCCAAGTAGGGCACTTCTCTTTTTACTAAGCCCCTCACATGCACAGGTGGATTAAGCAGCTGGAAATAAGTAAGTCTTGTAGGTAGACGATGGACATGTAGAACATCAAGGTGGCAGACAGACTGCAAATTATTCTGCATTGGTCCTTGCAGGACACTGAGGACAGACACTTAGTCCAGAATTAAGTAGTCACCGGGACAGGAAGTGCTGTATTGTGTCTCACTGATATGGATGCGTCTCAGATCGAGACTTGTTTATTTAAACATGAACACTTTAATGGGAGTTTCTAATATTTACAATGTGAGTGGTCATGAATGAAGCATGGGGAGGCGATGGCCAAGTGGTATCATTGCTAGACTAATAATCCAAAAACTCAGCTAATGTTTTGGGGATCCAGGTTCAAATCCTGCTACAGCAGATGGTGGAATGTGAATTCAGTAAAGGACACCTGGAATTAAGAATCTACTGATGACTTTGAACCATTGTCAGAAAAACCCAGCTGGTTCACTAATAACAGAAGTTTATTAATCACAAGTAGGCTTACATTCACATAGTAATGAAATTACTGTGAAAATCCCCTAGTTACCACACTCCGGCGCCTGTTTGGATACACTGAAGGAGAATTTAACATGGCTGAAGCTGTGAGGAAACCAGAGCAACTGGAGGAATCCCACACAAACACAGGGAAAATGTGCAATCTCCATACAGGGAGTGATCCAAGCCGGGAATCGAACCCAGGTCCCTGGTGCCGAGGCAGCAGTGCTAAAGGAAATCTTACCTGGTCTGGTTTATATGTGACACCAGAGCCACAGCAATGTGATTGACTCTTATCTGCCTTCAGCTATCTAGGGATGGCCAATAAATGCTGGCCATCCAGTGACGACCATGTCCAATGAATTAATTAAAAAAACATATTTTGTGTATTTTACTTAAGGTGGCCTACTTGGGACAGACAGGATCAAGGGCCCCGTGACCCACTGTAGAGGGGAATTTTGGCTGGGAAAAACAGAAGACATCAGAAGCATTAAAAGGTGAAATAGATGAGACAGGGATGGAGAAATGAGAACATGGAATGGAGTCCTTAAAGGAAGTGGAGTGTGAGAAAGTGTAATCAAGGGATTTGTTGGAGTCAGTGCATCTTTGTCGAATTTCATTTTTTCACTTTCATTCAGTGAATATTAAACAATAACCTCTTCCCAGAAATAAAGGGCAGAATTTAGCATTTTTTTCAGATGAAGTACGATGGTGGGTGGGATGGTCGTTGTGTTTTGCATGGATCACACGCAATCTTCTTCTTAAAGGCTCATTGGTTATGCATCATCAAGCTGCTTACTGAATCACGTGGCTGATTGGGCACTGATCCGCCCGTCCACTGTTACCTCAAAGGGTCAAGGTTCCAGACGCCGTATTTAAGTAGCGCACAAACACACATGCACTTGCTGCAGCCCAGCTGTGTGATGCAGCCAAACAAAATATCAACCGGTAGAAGCAAGCCCTGTGCACCACGATTTAGCCAATTTCTCCCTGGTGACTCTTCTCCAAGCCACCAGCAAATTCCAACATGTCCTTCTCCCGAGAGATGGCAGCAGGAGGATGACCACCCTGAGTTGCCAGGCTAGGAGGAGGCCGCCAGGGAGATCTCTGTGCTCGTTGCACATAAAAAAGAAACCCCCTGCTGCGCAGAAAAACAAATGAATGATCTCATCTGCTCAGCCAGGGTAAGTCAACCTTCTACTCATTCTGGACTCACACCTTGAAAAGGGTATCTTGCACTCAGGGAGTTCCAACCTGCAAAGGTCTCATGCAATATTAGCACTAGGAACATCTGCCCTGAATGTCTCACACACTTTAACATCACCAGTATTTCATCCTGCACATCCTGTACAAACAACATCTTCTGCCCTTACTGGGGAGGGACAGCACATACAACAGCCATCCTTTCTTTCTATTTTCTGTTCTATCTGTTCCCATAACATTCTACTCCCTCTGTCTTCATGCAGGTAAAGCCAGCCCAAAACAAGGAGAGATCCCAAACCCATGGAGGAGCCTCCAAGGTCCAGGAGTTGACTCCCTTCAAGGAGCAGGCAGCTGAATTGGTGGGGCGAGGACAGGGATGGTTCCTATAGGAGACATGAGGTGGAGATGCCGGCATTGGACTGGGGGTGGGCACAGTAAGAAGTCTCTCAACACCAGTTTAAAGTCCAACAGGTTTATTTGGAATCATGAGCTTTTGGAGCACTGCTCCTTTATCAGGTGAGTGATGCAGTGCTTCAAAGCTTGTCATACCAAATAAACCTGTTGGACTTTAACCTGGTGTTGTGAGACTTCTTACTATAGTATAGGTGAAATTGACCTGCCCCACTAAACCAGCACAGATAAACCCTCTATTAGTTGGACACATTACGATCTTCACAGTCAGCTAAATGTAATATTGGATCCTGCCTACTCAGGGATCGATTCTGTCTTCTCTCTCTTCTGGGCACCAGCAGGAGCAAACAGAGACACGCCTCTGGCCAGCACCCCCAACCCCAGTCCCTAGTCCATCTTGTACGATGATACTGAAGACCCACTAGATGTTGAGCCTGCATCCTGCACCAGTATTAAGGCACACTATCCTAGATCTAGAACAGGCTGGGGTTCGCCATCTGGAGAATGCCTCACTGACAACAATCGGAGGCAGTGACAGCCCAGGTCTCTGGCGCTCACGGGACTGCTGGAGAACTGTCGGTTGAGTCCGAGTCAGGTGATAAGCCCCTGCACTCAGCCATTTCACACATGATGGAGATGCAAAGACAGGCAGGGGACTATCAGGCAGGATTGACAGAGACAGTCACTGGACTGGAATGAAGAATGGAGGAGTCTGTCCACTTTCTCTCTGTTGACATGGTTCTGGCATGTGAGTGTCTCGAGGTCTCTATGGGAAGAGTGATGGTTGTCAGCAGTTTACAGCTGATTTGCTCAAGACCTGCACTCCATTGCTCTCAACATATATAGGATCCATCAGTGCCTGGGCACGAGAGTGCAGGGCACCTTGACCTCCCTCCATGCGCCCCTTCTCCTCAAGGAGTCAGGGAGGGACCCTCAGGCACCCAAAGGAAGAAGGAGCATTAATCGGACATCCTGGGGCCATCCACCCAGGAGTCTTCAAAGGTATTCAGGTGTTCCCAATCCCCTCTGCCTGAGCCCTCATCAGCTTCGGCTGCTTAGGCTGAAGAGGATGCCCTTGCCCACAGCGGGATACCCAAAGGAGGCTGAGGCCTAGGGCTTCCAGAGGACACCTGCCAGAGTCATCTCAGGCAGTAGGGCATGGCAATCAGCAGGCTGCCTCCACCTCTGCTGTGGATGTGAGGATTGCAGCCAGGCGTAACAATTGAATGTGTTAAGATAAGAAATTATGAATGCACACTGATGCTCAATCTTTGTAGATATAACTCACTTTTGTAAATGAAACTATATTTTATGATTCAACATATCAGGATGTGAATAGCTGTTGCATCTGATGATACGTGACATCTTATTTCAAGGGAGACTTAAACTTCCACTCCTCCAATGTGACCTTCAAATTCATGCTCTGTTTAACAAAGTCACGTTAGTCACTTATCCCTTGTGTTATGTAAGGGAGATGTGTCAAATCAGTGCCTGGCAGAGCATGTAGATACAGAAATGTTCTTTTAAATCTTGCAACACATGATTGAAGTATGTGTGCTCCTGTCTGTTAGAGGGTGACAGTTAACATTGCAGCGTTAGCCCTGCAGCGTTCCTTGTCAATGTGAAAGCACATGAGCCGGATGCACTATGTTTTCTGTAACAATGTCTAATTCTCAATGGCCACGTGTTGTGTGCTGGTGGCAAGGACTGCGCAATGTGCAGTAAACTCAGGCTGAGCATTGCTGCGTTGCCTTTCACATTGCACAGACGCTACATGCCAGCATTGGGAACTGACCTTCCCATCACTGATCCCTTCATTACCCTTGAGGGTTAATGGTCCCAACCTGAATGATGGGCTTGCTTGAGATGTCAATGATTGGAAAAGTCTTCCTAATTATTTCCGTGCTTCTAAGGGACAGAAACAACGCACACTTGTCATCTTGCGTGGACTTTGCTCCTGCCAGAAGCTTAATGGCAGTCATTATGTCACGGGCATGTCCTCCGCTCCATGTCACTGCAATGGCATCCTTCCATGGAACATTGCCAACAAGTTCTGGCCCTTTTAAGTCAAGAAAATTTCTGCCTCCTCCATGACTCTCTTGGGCAAGTGATAGAATCATAGAATCCCTAGAGTGCAGGCCTAGAGGGAGGCCATTCAGCCCATCGAGTCTGCACCGACAACAATCCAACTCAGGCCCTATCCCCGAAACCCGACATGTTTACCTTGCTTAAGCTTCTGACACTAAGGGGCAACTTAGCATGGCCAATCCACCTAAACTGCACATCTTTGGAGTGTAGGAGAAAACCAGAGCACTCGAAGGAAACCCACACACACTGGGAGAATGTGCAAACTCCACACAAATAGTCAGCTGAGGCCGGAATTAAACTCGGGTCCCTGGCACTGTGAGGTAGCAGTGCTAACTACTGTGCCACTGTGCTGCCCATCATCTACCCTTTGAAGAATCAGGTTGTGCAGTGCACAGCTGGCCACAATGGGACACTCTCTATGGAGACAACTATAGAGCCCCATCTTAATGGTCCAAGCATTGGAAGCATATCTTCAGGATGTCAATGGTTTGTTCTCTCATGGGCCTTGTCGCAGGGTGCACTGTATTGTATCTCTCCTCCAAGACACTTTGAGGACACCACATGGATTTCATAAGACAAGTCTTCTATAGGTAAACCCTATCACCTAACAGTAAACCCTGCAAGTGCCATGGACCCCTAAAGATTTGTGGTACCTGGGAATGTGTCAGGATGGAAGAACCATCAGAACACCCAAGGAACCTGGTACAAATGTGCATGATCCGCTTCTGATGATCACAGATCAGCTGCATGTTGAGTGAATGGAACCATTTCCTGTTGATGAAGATGGATGTTCAGCCAGGGAGTTCCTAAAACTGTTAGACAGCCATCATGGGTAGTCAGAGCTAGAATCATAAAATTTCCATAGGGAAGAAAGAGGCCATTCAGCCCATTGAGCCTGCACTGACAACAATCCAACCCAAGCCCTATTCTCGTATAACCCCACGTATTTATCCTGCCAACCTCCCAGACACTAAAGCAATTTAACATGACCAATCCACCAAGCCCGCACATCTTTGGAGCGTGGGAGGAAAAGGAGCACCCGGAGGAAACCCACGTAGGCACGGGGAAAATGTGCAAATTCTACACAGAATCAAATCCAGGTTCATGGCGCTGAGAGACAGCAGTGCTAACAGTGCCACCACGCCACCCTGGGATCACAGCAATTCCCAGAAGTCTAGCAGCCTGGCTCCCTTCATTCAGTGTGAATTGGATGTAATGACATGCCTTACTGTGAAGGGCACCTGTTTCTTCCCTTATACATTTTAGCTTTCTGGGATTTACAGCAATCTCTGACTTCCCACAGGTGTGGGCTGCCATTGATTGAACAAAAATATAGTTCCCCAAAGAACTGCTGGAACGAGTGGCTTAGAAACAAATAGAGTACGGTAATCACTTTTACTGGCAAGGAATGCTGTCAATGTACTATTAATCACAGTGTTTGGAAATTATTTTATTGAGGGAATTGCTAGTTAAACATGTGATATCCATTGTCCTGTAAATAGAGCCAGCTGGAACACTTTGTGGGGAGAGTTTCTTGTAGGAAGTATCTTACAATAAACTGGCTTGAGTGTAAAAGACCAGTCTGGAGTGATTCTTCCACTGCAGCCATTTGTTGGGAATAACAATGGCCTCCCAGTCTAGACGCTGTCAGATCCTCTTTAAGAATGTGGCAGATTAAGCAACTGCATCCCTTGACAACTGAAGGTATCTGTGGCACTCTCTCGCTCACCTCCAGATATGAGAAGCATCTCCATTAGACCCTTAGGGTCCGATTTTACCATCTCATTGCGCCCGTTTTTGGGTTTGAAAACTTGGTAAAGTCGGGCATGAGGTGAGTAATGTGATCTGTGCCTGCCTCCACGCCAGTTCCCCCTTTACCAAGGCTCGAAAATGATCGAGATTGGGCCCAAGCCCAAACGAGGCTCGATGGCCATTTAAATGTATTTGCATGCACTTAAATTGACTTAATAGGCTGCACGCCCAACCTTACTGGCACGTCCCCCTTTATCTAGCGTGTTCGCCCATCCAGAATCAGTGCGAAACAGACACGCTCTACAAAAATCCGATTCAGGCGCTCCAGTTAGTGAGGAGGTAAGTGCCAAGCATCCAATGACTCTCTGCTTGAGACTGGGGAGTTGAGGGGGGGTGGGAAAGGAGAGAGCTGCTGGCACACTGCCTGTGATCAGTGAGGGGGAAGGGGGGGTTCGCTGCCACTCTGCCTGTGATCAGTGGGGTCAGTGCAGAATCAATGGGCCAAATGGCCTCCTTCTGCACTGCAGGGAATTCTTTGAATTGTCTTTTTAGATCTTTTGAAAGTTTGCACTGGGGGTTATGCCCATTTTGAGTGGCCTCAATAACTGGCAGCAGAGCTGGAGACAGCACCACCTCAGCCATCCACAATCCATTCGTACCATCGGGCCTGCTGCTGTCCCCAGGAGCTCCTGGCCAATTGGAGGGAAACAGTGAGCACTGCACCTGGAAGAAGAAAACATCTCTGGAAGCCCTTCCAACCAGGCAAACGGAGTCTGGGGAATCAGGGCAGTCAGACCAGCCACAGCTAGGGGAGGGGAGGGGAGGATTGGTGGAGACAGATGGCACCATTGTCAAAGGATACCTTCACAAAGTCAGGCGTTTCATCTCATGGAAGATTAATTGATGGAGGACCCACCCACTGCTCGTAAAGGCTTGCGACAGTGACAAGAAAACCTTAAATGGCTCAGTCGTCCTGTGGATAGGTGAGCCTTCTCCACATTCCTCTCTGCTAACAAGATAGCATGATGGTGGGAAGACAAACTCCCCACCGTCTCTCAGTCTGTTCCCAGAGCTCTGCTAAAATCAAACTGATCTGTTGTTATTGAAGACATCAGAGCCTCGTGCTGATGGTGACACACAAGTTCCTGAAGATAATGCAGTATGGCAGGCAGCCTTTAGATACTTGGTCACAATGCAGGTCCTTTGTTGTGATGTAGGACCAGTCATCTTGCAGAAATTTGAATATGTTTAAAAGCAAAGACTTTACAATGGATTAATGAAATGGATAGAACATTACCAGTTCCAACTGCTTGTGTGTTCTGATGGCCATTCTTTCTCAGGAGTGGGTGAGGAGTGGGGGAGGGGTAACTATTTAGAATGGAGAGCAGCAGGCTCAGAAATACAAACACCAGAAGTAATTTGTGTTGTAGGAATTTTCTACACCGTGTTCATGGTAAGAAAAACATTGAGAGACTCGCTGGGACATGTTCAAAAATTTATTTGTTCTCTTTTCACTAGCAGCCTGCTGCTGCTGATTGTACAGCAGTGTCAGTGTGAAACCCAATAACACATGGAAATACTGAGAGCTTTAAAACCCAAGAGCTAGCAGAGTCAGATCGACATTCCAGCACAATGAATACAACATTCACACAAACAGTGAAACTGTTTCAATGATCCAAAGACCTCCTTCCCTACCTTCTAATCTGAATAACTTTCATCTCCACAAACTCCATGGGGGTGATTCTCCCATTCCGACCTGCTAATTGTTTGGCAGGTTCAGTTGGGAGATGCGTGCGTGCACTGATTCGTGGGGTTCACCCATGTATCGCTGACACATGCACGTCTCCCACCTCCGGAAATCAGGAGTAGTCGGGACATTGCAGGAAAGCAGCGGGAAGACTGGGTAAATACTTTAAATCTAATTTAAATGTTACTTCCATGTGATTATTGGGCACGGGACTGAAGTCTCTGGATGTGATAGCATCTCTCCCCTTCTGCCAGTGCAGTTTCAGTCTGGCAGGGTTTAGAGTGGTACCCGACTTTCGGAGAACTAGTGGGAGCCCCCACTGGAGTGAAGGGGAGGGCAATTGGGGCCTCCCTGGGGGTCAGGCAGTGGGGGTGATGGTGCCTCATTTGCATAGGCACTCTGGCAGTGTCAGCCTCTGCTCTGTGACACTGCCCAAGGGGCAAAGTGCCCATGCCTGGGGGCATCTTGGCACAGCCCGCAGAGCATGGGACAGGGCGTATGGGCAGGGCCTAGGGCCAATCATGGGAGTGGGGGGCTCCCGTTGCCAATCTGTCATTTAGATCTGGTTGGCAGTGGAGGGAGGCTGATGGTCGACTGCCAGGGAGAAGTCTGCCTTCCGTGGCGGGAGGGGGGTTTTGCCAGGGTAGGGAGAGGCCTGCCTCCCGGGGAGGGGGTGGATGGGGTCTGCCAGGGTGCAGGGGGATCGTCACTGGGGTGCGGGGTGCTGGAGATCGGGGCGCTCCAGCGTAGGAGGGGAATGGCTCTGGGGGCCGTGATCGGGTCCTGTTGGGGGTGGAGGGGCAGCACTAAGGGGGTCGCAGGCAGGCAAGCAATCGAGCTGGTCAGCAAACTGCAGGCTGACAGTTCTGGACCACTGCGCACGTGCAGAGTTCCGGGACTGTCAGACTCTGGTGTGAATAGGCCCTGACCACTGCCCCCCTGCTGCCAAGCTTTTAATAATATTCATGATTGTGACCTCTGCATTGCACAAAATATGGGAGATTTGAGTCTGAACTCCCACTGAAAAAAACAATTACGATTTACATCATCTTTCTCATGAATTCAGCACTTCGATTTCTTGTAAGAATTGCCCCCATCGGGTTCACATAAATGGTTCAATCAGAAGATAAATGAAAATTGACTGGCTTTATGCTGAAGTTTCTTAGTGATGCTTTTCCAGGAGCTAAATACTGCCAGACAATTGGCGAGGTTTTCCAGCCGTGCTCGTGCAAGTCTGGAAAATCCCGCCCGAGGCCAACGGACTTTTGCATAGTCTACCTTCACTCACTAAGATTCCTGTGGCAGGCAGGATGGGAAAATTCTGCCCAATATTTGTTAGATCTATTAAAAAGATATGAATTGTAAATAGGAACGTGGAACTCCATCATTGCTGGAGGAAATAGATTGCGATAAACAAATTGCTGAAGGATCCAGTTCAGCCTTGATCAACTCAATAAACATCTCTGATAGCCACACTGATGGAGCTATTGCCCGTTGCGTTTACTGTGGCTGCAATAACTACATTCCCTCCACTGACAAAAATTTCTCCCGATCCTGAGGCCAATGATATTTTAGAAAAGAATTCTGATGGTGCAAGTTCATAATACATCTTGTAGTACAGATTTTCATCTGTCTGCTCAGGTACAATAGGGATGTATAAGGCCCAAAATGTGGAGTACAGGTTGTAATCGTAGGGATTGGAGAACAGCAGCGAGAATTGGTGACGGTCGAATGTGTAGCTCAGCACCCCAACACTGCCGCGAGCAGTTCCCGAGGTCCTAACAAACAGAGCATCTCCTTTCTTCCCAGGGTTGATCAAGGGTGTCGGTGAACTGTATGTATAACCGCTGTAAATATAAGTCCTATATAAAAAATACATGTAGAGTATTAAGGAAGGATTTATCCAACATCCTGAAATCACACTCTTAGAATTCTAGCCTGAGGAGGATTCATTTCTAAAGATCACCTGACTAGCAAGTCAATGGTACATCAAAAATAACAAAAACTACCGGTGAAATCCAGCCAGCAAATGACGTCGTACAATATTAACTTCAGTGTACTCAGATCAAATAGTCAGTCTTGTTTATCTGAAACAATAATTTTGTTAATTTAATTTACAGAGTCAAATATTCCATTTTTGAGGATGTTTTTATTCTTTCACGGGATGTGGGTGGTGCTGGCTCAGCCAGCATTTATTGCCCATCCCTAATTGCCATTGAGAAGGTGGTGGTAGGCTGCCTTCTTGAATCACTGCAGTCCATGTGCTGTGTGTTGACACACAATGCTGTTAGAAAGGGAGTTCCAGGATTTTGACCCAGAGACAGTAAAGGAACGGTGATATATTTCCAAGTTAGACTGGTGAGTGGTTTGGAGGAGAACTTGGAGGTGGTGGTGTTCCCATTTATCTGCTGTCCTTGTCTTCTACGTGGTAGAGGTCACAGGTTTGGAAGGTTCTATCAGAAAAGCCTTGGTGATTTGTTGCAGTACATCTTGTAGACGATACACACTCCTGCCACTGTGCGTTGACAGCGGAGGGAGTGGATGTTGAAAGAGGTGGATGAGATGCTAATAAAGCGGACTGCTTTGTCCTGGGTATGGTCAAGTACCTTGATTGTTGTTGCAGCTACACAAATCCAAACAAGTGGACAGTATTCCATCACACTCCTTCTGTATGTTGTGTACATGATGGACAGGTTTTGGGGTGACATGAGGTGACTTACTGTCAACAGAGTTCCCAACTTCTGACCCAATCTTGTAGCCATTGCAGTAGTTCTGTTTCTAGTGAATAGTAACCCTAGGATGTTGATAGTGGGGAGTTCTGCATATGGGCATGGACTGCTTCTGTATCTGAGGATTCGTAAATGGTGCTGAACACTGTGCAGTCATCAGCAAACTTCCCCATTTCTGATCTTGTGATGGAAGGAAGCTCACTGATGAAGCAGTTGGAGATGGTTGGGCCTAGGACGCTATGCCTAGGAAGTCCTGCAGTGATATCCCAATACTGAGATGACTAACCTCCAACCTTCACAGCCATCCTCCGTGCTGCCAAATATGACTCTAACCAGTGGAGAGATTTTCACCCTGATTCCCATTGACTCCAGTTTTGCTCCTTTTTGCCGCTTTCAGTCAAATACGCCCTCGATGTCAAGGGCAATCACTCTCACCTCACGTCTTGAGTTCAGCTCATTTCTTCATATGCGATCCAATGCTATAATGAGGTCAAGAGTTGAGTTGCCATGGCGGAACCCAAACTGAGTGTCATGGTTATTTATGCTGCTTGATAGCATTGTTGATGACCCCTTCTACCAGTTTACTGATTGTCAAGAGTAGATGGGGCGATAATTGGCCTGGTTGGATTTGTCCTGTTTTTGTATACAGGACATACCTGGGCAATTTTCTGCATTGCCAGGCAGATGTCAGTGTTGTAGCTGTAATGGGTCAGCTCGGCTAGGATGTGGCTAATTCTGGAGCACAAGTCTTCAATATTATGTTGGAACATTGGCATTATCCATAGTCTTTGCAATGTTAATGATTTGTTAATGATTTTTGATGCAGTGCTGTGCTGCACACTCACCATTCTCAACATGAAGAGGCTGGACAGACTGTCGTTGTGAGTCTCGCTTAACCACACACGGAGCTGATAGCCCCAGACTTCCAGAGAGAAGCTACATCATATAATGATGACTCATTCCCTTCAACCTGGCATTGGTGACCGAACCTTCAGCCATCCGGGCCTGAGCTCTAGAATTTTCCAATGCTCTCTCCAAGCTTTTAGTCATCTCCTCCTGGTATTTCCACTCTGTGCCAGTTTGCGCCTGATTCCACACCTGTGAAGTTGCTTGGTATGATTTCCAATGTTCAAAGCAACTCACAGAAAATTTACAGGATGGACAATGTTTGCAAAGCACTCACCAGGATGAAGATCTAAAATGATGTTGTAATATATATGTGTGGATTGTGAAAGCCTGGATGCACTTAAGGGGAATATAGTTAAACACATTAGGAAGGAAAGAGTAGAAAGTTGCGCTGCTGTATTAGGGTATAATAGGGATAAATATGAGGTTATTTACTTTGGTAGCAAAAAACAAGAAAACACATTATTATCTGAACGGCTATAGATTGAAAGAAGGGAGTGTGCAATGAGAACCAGGTATACTTGTACACCAGTCACTCAAAGTAAGCATTGCAGGTTCAGCAGGCAATAAAGAAGACAAATAACATGTTGGCCTTCAAAGCGAGAGGATTTGAGTACAGGAACAGGAATGTGTTGCTGCAATTCCTCCCTGGAGTGTAAAAAGCAGAGAGTAGCAGTGGAAGGCTACTTTTCTAAGTGGAGGTCTATGAAAAGTGGTATTTCACAGAGATCGGTGCTAGGGCCTCTGTTGTTTGTAATATATTTAAATGAACTGGAGGAAAATATAGGTGGTCTGATCAGTAAACTTGCAGATGACACGAAAACTGGGGGAGTAGTGGATAGTGAGGAGGATTATCAGAGAATACAGCAGGATATAAATCGGCTGGAGACCTGGGCCGAAAGGTGGCAGAAGGAACTTAACCTGGACAGACGCGAGGTGATGTGAATTGGAAGGTCGACTGTAGGAGGAAAGTATCCAATAAATGGTGGAGCCTTTAGAAATATTAACCTACAGAGGGATCTAGGCGTGCAGATCCGCAGTTTCCTGAAGGTGGCAACTCAGGTGGGCAAGATAGTCAAGAAGGTGTACGGCATGCTGGCCTTCATCTGTGGGCTTTAATCAGTGAATACAGGAATTGGAAAATCACGTTGCAGCTGTATAAAACTTTGGAGTTTTGTGTACAATTCTATTGAGTGACTGGTGTACAAGTATATCTGATTTTCATTGCACACTCCCCTCTTTCAATCTATAACCATTCAGATAATAACCTGTTCTCCTGTTTTTTGCTACCAAAGTAGATCACCTCATATTTATCCACATTATAACACAGCAGTACAACTTTCTACTCTTTTCTTCCTAATGTGTTTAATTATATTCCCCTTAAGTGCATCCAAGTTTTCACAATCCACACCACTGGGAGGATGTTGATGCATTGGAAAGGTTGCAGAAGAGATTTACCAGGTTGTTGCCTGGACTATGAAGATTGAACAAATTTGGAATGTTTTCATTGGAGCATCGGAGGATGAGGGGGGATCTGATAGAGGTTTACAAGATTATGACAGACTTGGGTAGTGTAGATAGTCAGAGTCCTCTTCCCAGGGTCGAAGAGTCCTGGGGGCAGAGACTGGAAGTGAGCGGGGGAATGTTTAAAAGAGAACTAAGCAGGAAGCTTTCACATAGAGACTCATGAATGCCTGGAATACATTGCCAGAGGAAGCAGATTCTATAACAATGTTCAAGAGGCATTGAATAGAATAGACAGGGAATAAAGGGATATGGACCACGTAGAGACAAGAAAATATTAGAGAGGCATCTGTGTCAGCACAGACTTGGTGGGCCGAAGGGCCGGTTCCTGTGCTGTACAGCTCTTTGTAATTATGCAGGGCCTTTGTGAGGCCACACTAGGAATATTGTGTATGGTTTTGGTCTCCTTATCTGTGGAAGGATGTCCTTGTAATAGAGGGAGTGCAGCAAATGTTTATCAGGCTGATCCCTGGGATGGTGGGACTGATGTTTGAGGAGAGATTGAAAGAGTTAGGATTATATTTGCTGGAGTTTAGAAGAATGAGGGATATCTCACAGAAACCATAAAATTCCAATAAGATTAGACAGGGTAGATACAAGAAGGATGTTTCCGCTGGTAGAGGAATCAGAACTAGGGGCCACAGTCTCAGGATATGGGAAAGACCGTTTAGGATAGAGATGAGGAGAAATTCCTTCACCCAGAGAGTGGTGAACCTGTGGAATTCATTATCACAGAAAGTTGTGAAGGCCAAAAATTGTTTATTTTCAAGAAGAATTTAGAAATAGCTCTTGGAGTTAAAGAGGCCAAAAGATATGGGGGAGAGTGGGAATAGGTTACTGAGTTGGATGATCAGCCATGATCGTAATGAATAGCAGAGAAGGCTCGAAGGGCTGAATGGCCTACTCCTGCTTCTATTTTCTATGTTGCTATGGAGGGTGATGAGAAGAGACCTGTGTGGCACACAAACACCAGTATGGACCAAACGGGCAGATTAAACCTGTTTCCATGCTGTGGATTGTATGGAGTATGTCATTCTATAAAAAAAGTTTTTTTCACAACTTGTGGATGATTTTTCACTAGTGGAATATTTCTGAAGTTGGTGTTTTAATGTAAGAAACAGCAAACCGATGAGAATATATCACCAGAGTACAGGAGGTGCCTATTAGCAAAGCCGTCAAGAAAGCTCCAGTTTAATGTTCTGCTGCAACTTCTTAAACTGTTTTCCCCATTCTGACACAGCTTTCCAAATGTGTCTCAAAATTAAAAATTAGTGTTGATGTTGTTGCGAGTCAATTTTCTCCCTAAAACTTTACTCTTTTCCATCCTGGTAGCCTGGACATTTTTCCAAGTCTACTTTCTTTGGTATCTGATTTTGGTGACCCTTTCTTACATGTGAGTGTTGGCAGGGTACTCTCTCATCACTTGGCACATTTGACCCCAACACATTCACACTCCAACACAACACCACCGCAGTGCTGGGCATGACTTCAATTACAAAAATTAGCTCGGATGTTTGAGACATTGATTCTCCAATTTGATCTTCCAAATACACAGCAGAATCTTCAAGGAAGGGATGAGTTAGAAAGTCATGGGCCTCTCTCATTTTCCTGGACCATACGGTCACATCTTTGAATACTTACTCAGGGGAGGTGAAGAATCTGTTCTCCGTGTTGTTAGTGATTTCAACAAGAACACTTCTGTTAAATTCATCTGAAGGTTCAGCCATTCTGTAAGATCAGGTCAAGAGAGACTCATACGACAGAGCAAATTCACAAATGAAAACACAGCTCTAGTAGTTAATAAATGGCAATGTTTCACTGACATTCTCGTTACGTTCTGATGGCAAGTTTACATGCTTCAATGTGTTTTGATGCTGATTACATACACAGCTCTATTAATAACATTCCCCCAGTTATCCACAGTGAGAATCTTGCAAGATTTCACTTACTGAGAAGTAACAGCAACTCTCTGGTATGGCCAGTTAGAATTGGCAAGGAGGATGGATTAGGGCCTTGTTATTACAGGCAGTGGAGAGAGAATGAGCATGTGTTACTGGTCTCACTGTGGATTGACCATTTCAAGATGGAAGCTGATCATGGGGACACTTTCCTAGCTATGTATGGTATGATTTGTATGGATATCACAATACTTTTCACTGTATCTCAGTACATGTGACAATAGTAAATCAAATTAAATCAAATCAAAGGCATGGTTTGTGCATTTGCAGGTTTTGGCACAGTGTTATAGACAATGGATTCAGAACCAACCAACTTAATTCAATTCAGTAAGAGAGGGAAGGGAACCTGCAGAAAGGTAGCCGGTTTCTCCACCAATAATGAAAGTAGAGTTGGTATTTGAGAAAGACCTTTCACAAAACATTCCAGGGATATGGATGGCGCTGTTGAAGCCTCCATTTCTTGCCAATCCCTGGAGAAGGTGGGAGTGAGTTTTCTTTTTGAATCCTGAAGACCAAATGGGCCAAAGCATCTTCATTTGAATGGATCTCCCAATATTTAAATTTTGAACGCATGAGTATTTCTCATTGAGCTTATAAAGAGAAAATGCAGAAGGATAAGCTGCGGGGGTTTTCAGGTTTAGAAATTCTTCTCAGATACAGAAGTACTAAAGGAGTGTTGCACTGTCCGAGCTGCTGTCTTTTGGTTGAGGTTTTAAGCCAAAGTCCCATCTGCCCTCTCAGGTGAAGCCTTCCATTGTTTGCTGGAGCAGACGAGTGAAGGAGCAGAGAGACAGCTAAGATTTTACCTGTTAAAAACTAGTTTAAAATAAGTTTAAAGTACTTTGTTCTTTGTAGAACTGTTTAAAGCATTTACTTATTGTATTTACTGCTTTAAGAATTCTGAGGGAGTGGTTAGCAGGCAGTTGTGGTTCATCAGCTTTAAATCAGCGCCAGGTTTAAAAGGAGGCCTGGTGTAGACAGCGGGCAGCGTCTGAGCGGGCAGCGGAGTGAGAGGGAAGCAGAATGAGCTACTAGGGCTTAATATCAAAAAGGGCTGGAAGGAAAAAAGGCCAGGTGAGTTCATTTGAAAAACAAAAAAAAACAAAAAAAAACAAAAAAAATTTTTTCAAAACTACTACAGTAAATAATGGAGGGGCATGTGATGTGTGGTTTCTGTATGATGTGGGAAGTGGTGGACCCTAGGGTTCATCACAGTGACCATGTCTGCAGTAAGTGCAGGTTGCTGGAGGAGCTCCAGCTCAGGGTAAATGAGCTGGCCTCTGAGCTACAGACACTGAGGCTCATCAAGGGGAGAGAGGGTGCCATTGTCAATGGGGTGCAAGTGACATCCACCCCCCCCTAGACTGGCTAACTCTAAGGGTCAGGGACAAGAGGGGGCTACTGGGAAGAGGAAGGGGGGTGAGGAGCGGAGGCCTCAGCCTCTTAATCTGCATAACAGGTTTGAGGTTCTTGCTTCCAAGTTGGACGAGAACGAGGCAGGTGAAGTTGGTGAGCAAGCTGCACACGGTACAGTGCTGCAGCAGGACATAGGCAAAGAGAAAAGGAAAAGGAACGTAGTAGTTATTGGGGATAGTGGGGTGAAGGGTATAGACACTGTCCTTTGTCACAATGACAAAGTGCACAGAAGGGTGTGTTGTCTGCCTGGTGCTCGGGTCCGGGATGTCGCAGCTGGGCTGCAGAGGAACCTGGAGTGGGAGGGTGAGAATCCGGTCGTTGTGGTACATGTGGGTGCCGGCGACGTAGGCAAAATGCAGACTGAGGATCTGGGGAGGGAGTATGAAAAGCTGGGAATGGAATTAAAAAGTAGAACCGACAAGGTGGTTATCTCTGGGCTACTGCCTGAACCATGTGCAGATGGGCGTAGGGTTGACAGGATTAAGGAAGTGAATGGGTGGCTCAAGGATTGGTGTGGGAGGAATGGGTTTGAATTTATGGGGCATTGGCACCAGTATTGGGGTAGGAGGGACCTGTTCGGGAGGGATGGAGTTAGTCTGAACCGTGCTGGGACCAGAGTGCTGGCGAATCGAGTAAAGAGGACTGTAGACAGGGCTTTAAACTAATTATGGGGGGGGAGGGTGTGAGGGTAGGTGACCTTACGAGGTCTAAAGTTAAGGAGAGTGTACATGTAAGGGAAGAGGCCGAGGATGTCCCAATAATAGAGGGAGTAGGGGACGTGAGTATAGTTGGTGGCGTTGCAGCAAATAGGGTCCAGGTGAAGGCTGGGATGAAAACACTTTATCTGAATGCACGAAGCATTTGGAATAAAGTGGATGAGCTGGTGGCGCAGATCGACACAAATGGATACGATCTGGTGGCCATTACAGAGACGTGGCTGCAGGGTGACAGGGACTGGGAGCTGAATGTACAGGGCTATCAAGTGTTTAGGAAGGATAGGCAGGAGGGAAAAGGGGGGGGCGTAGCTCTGCTGATTAAGGATAGCATCATGGTGGTAGCAAGGGATGATATTGGAGCCAAGGAGCAGAGGGTGGAATCGTTGTGGGTGGAGATTAGGAACAGCAAAGGGAGGAAGACGCTGGTGGGTGTCGTCTATAGGCCCCCGAATAATGATCTGGAGGTGGGGCGGGCTGTTAACGCGCAAATAAGTGCGGCGTGCAGGAATGGGACGGCCGTAGTTATGGGGGATTTCAATCTGCATATTGATTGGTCGACCCATGTTGGACGTGGGGGGCTCGAGGAAGAGTTCTTGGAATGCTGCCGGGATAGTTTCCTCGAACAGTGTGTGTTGGAGCTGACGAGGGAGCGAGCTATCTTGGATCTGGTGCTATGTAATGAAGCGGGTAGAATTAGGGACCTTGCGGTGAAGGATCCTCTTGGGGAGAGTGATCATTGTATGGTGGAGTTTCTGGTGCAGATGGAGGAGGAGAAAGTGGGTTCCCGGACACGCGTCCTTTGTTTGAATAGAGGGAAATATGGTAGGATGAGAGAAGAATTGGCGAATGTGGACTGGGAGAGCGCGTTGGAGGGAGGGTCTGTTAAGGAGCAGTGGAGGATCTTTAAGGAGATCTTTCTTGGTGCTCAACGGAAATTTATTCCGATGGTCAAAAAGGATAGTAGGAGGAGAGGTAATAAGCCGTGGATAACAAAGGAGGTGAAGGAAAGTGTTAAACTAAAAGCGGAGGAATTTAGAGTAGCTAAGAGTAGTGGGCGAGAAGAGGATTGGGAGAGGTTTAAATGTCAACAAAGATTGACAAAGAAGTTGATAAGGAAGGGTAGGAGAAACTATGAAGCTGGGCTAGCGCTTAATATAAAAAAGGATAGCAAGAGTTTTTATAAATACATAAAAAGGAAGAGGCTGGCTAGGGTGAATGTTGGTCCTTTAGAGGATGAGAAAGGGGACCTAGTGGTAGGGGATGGGGATATGGCTAAGGTATTGAATAATTTTTTTGTTTCTGTCTTCACGGAGGAGGACGTGAATAATTTGCCGGGTGTTAGCGATAGAAAGGTGGTAGGACTGGAGGGTCTTAATGACATTACTGTTACTAGAAAGGCGGTGCTCGACAGACTGGAGGGGCTGATTGTGGACAAGTCCCCAGGACTGGATGGAATGCATCCGAGGGTTCTGAAAGAAATGGCGGAGGTGATAGTGGATGCCTTGGTGGTTATTTTCCAAACGTCGCTGGATTCCGGGGAAGTGCCGGATGATTGGAAAACGGCTAATGTTACGCCGTTGTTTAAGAAGGGTGCCAGGCAAAAGGCGGGGAATTATAGGCCGGTTAGTTTAACGTCTGTTGTAGGTAAAATGTTAGAATCCGTCATCAAGGAGGAAATAGCGAGGTATCTTGAGGGGAATTGCTTGATAGAGCAGACACAGCACGGTTTCATTAAGGGGAAGTCGTGTCTGACAAATTTACTAGAGTTCTATGAGGATGTGTCTAGGGCGGTGGATAGAGGAGAGCCGGTGGATGTGGTCTTTCTAGATTTTCAGAAAGCGTTTGACAAAGTGCCTCACAAGAGGTTATTGCAGAAGGTCGAGGGACATGGAGTTGGTGGTAGGGTGTTAGCGTGGATAGAGGATTGGTTGTCAAATAGGAGACAGAGAGTGTGGGTCAACGGGTGCTATTCGGATTGGCGGATGGTGACTAGTGGAGTGCCCCAGGGGTCGGTGCTGGGGCCTCAGCTTTTTACCATTTATATAGATGATCTGGAGGAGGGAACCGAGTGTAGAGTGTCGAAATTTGCTGATGACACCAAGATTGGGGGAACGGCAAATTGTGCGGAGGGTGTGGAGAGTCTGCAGAAGGATCTAGATAGGCTGGGCGAATGGGCCAGGAAATGGCAAATGGAATTTAATGTTGGCAAGTGTGAGGTGGTCCACTTTGGTAGGAAAAATGGTAGGAAGGACTATTACTTACGAGGCGAAAAACTGCAGCAGGCGACGGTGCAGAGGGACCTCGGGGTCCTTGTGCATGAGTCGCAAAAACCCAGCTTGCAGGTGCAGCAGGTGGTCAGGAAGGCGAATGGGATGCTGGCCTTCATAGCGAAGGGGATTGAATATAAAAGTAGGGAGGTCTTGCTGCAGCTGTATAGGGCATTGGTGAGGCCGCAACTGGAGTACTGTGTGCATTTTTGGGCGCTGCACCTGCGCAAAGATATTTTGGCCTTGGAGGGAGTGCAGAGGAGGTTTACTAGGCTGATACCGGAGTTGAGGGGGTTGAGCTATGAGGAGAGGCTGAATAAACTGGGCTTGTACTCGTTAGAGTTTAGAAGAATGAGAGGAGATCTCATTGAGACGTATAAGATGATGAATGGGATGGATAGGATAGAGGTGGAAAGACTCTTCCCGCTCAAAAAAGACAATAGGACTAGGGGGCACAGCCTCAAGATAAAAGGGGGGCAGTTTAGAACGGAGTTGAGGAGGAACTTCTTCACTCAAAGGGTGGTGAATCTCTGGAATTCTCTGCCCGTTGAAGTGGTGGAGGCTGCCTCGCTAAATATTTTTAAGACGCGGGTTGATGGGTATTTGATAGGAGAGGGGATTAAGGGTTATTGGGAGAGGGCGGGAAAGTGGAACTGAGCAGCGACAGATCAGCCATGATCTTATTGAATGGCGGGGCAGGCTCGAAGGGCTGGATGGCCTACTCCTGCTCCTATGTTCTTATGTTCTTATGTTCAGGTGGGCATAAAGAAAACTATGGCATGATTCAAAAATAGACAGGGCAGTTATCCCTGATAACCTGGACCACGGAGTTGCCAACCTTCTTGGAGTGGCAAGGGATCTACTGCAATCTGCATCTATCTCCAGGTATCTGTTGAAAGCAATCTGGGATGTTTTAGTAGGATATAGAATCATAGAAACCTTACAGTGCAGAAAGAGGCCATTTGGCTCATCAAGTTTGCACCGACAACTCCACTCAGACCCTATCCCTGTAACCCCATGTATTTACCTTGCTATTCTTGCTGACACTAAGCAGCAATTTATCATGGCCAATCAATGTAAGCCGCACATCTTTGCAGTGTGGGAGGAAACTGGAGCACTCGGATGAAGCCTATGTAGACACAAGGAGAATGTGCGAACTCCACACAATGACTCAAGCCAGGAATTGAACCAAGGCCCCTGGCACTATGCAGCAGCAATGCTAACCATTGTGCCAAAATGCTGCTCGTACAATACATAAAATATTAATGGATCTAGAATGAGTGAGTGGGTGGGATTGACAGACAGCTGGAATTTTTGTCTGTGGGTGGATACGGGATTGGGGAGGGGGGTGCGTGAGCTGATAGCAGCTGGACATTTGCAGGGCTTCTGTTCTGTTTTCGGTAAAGCTGGAGTACCCCAGAGCTGGGCTGAGGTCGCTGCTATCACTTTAGACCCTGGAGATTGTTTTGGGTCTCCTGGTCAGCAACAGCTAGAACACCCCATTGTGGGCTTCATTTTTGTTTCATTCATAGGACATTGCATGCTGGCTGGCCAGCATTTATTGCCCATCCTTTGTTGCGCAAGGGCACTTGAGAGTCAACCACATTGCTGTGGCTCTGGAGTCACATGAAGGCCAGACGAGGTAAGAGTGGCAGATGAACTAGATGGGTTTTTCCAACAATTGACCATGGTTTCACGGTCATCAGCAGATTCTTAATTCCAGATATTTACTGAAAGGTTGCCTGTTGAGAAGAAGGGCTCCATAACGATGCAATGTTGGCTGTCCAATGGCACTAGTCTGGGGGAGTGGCAGTTGAAGACAGAGGTCATGTGATGATATCTCCTGGAATATGTCCAGCCAGACTTGGCAGTCCGACTGGCCAATATTTATACCTCAACCAAACTTCACTAAAAACTGACTGTTTGATCATAACATCAATGTTATTTGAGATCTCTCACTGAGCTTGCATTGGCTCCCATTTTATCTAAATTACAACAGCAGCCACACTTCAGAAATACTTAATTGACTGTGAATTGCTTTTTAAAATCATAGAATCCCCACAGTTTAGAAGGAGATCATTTTGCCCATCAAGTCCGCACTGAATCTCCAATAGAGCATCCCACCCAGGCCCTATCCCCATAATCCCACGTATTTCCCCTGCTAATCCCCGTAACCTATATATCTTGGGATGCTAAGGGACAATGTAACATTGCCAATCCACCTAACCTGCACATATTTGGACCACAGGAGTAAACCGGAGCACCCGAAGGAAACCCACGCAGACACGGGAAGAATGTACAAACTCAACAGTCACTTGATGCCAGAACTGAACATGGGTTCCTGATATTGTGAGGCAGCAGTGCTAACCACTGTGCCATCGTGTCGTCCTGAGGCTGTAAAGGGAGCCACATGAACACGAGTTATATTTTTCTTTTAACTGGGGTAATAATGAGGGTCAGATTCAATATCCAGGCACATTTCAAATTATAAAAGGGGCCCTGAATATCAAACACGCAGCATCAAAGCACTGTATAAAACACGGTCTAATTAGAAAAATATCTTTCAAGTTTGCCAAGGTATTCTTCTTGTAACATGAAGGGCATTTGACACTTGACCAAAGCACAACCAGGCTGCTGCCTGTCCTGGATGTCAGAAAGACCCACCACCCATTCACTCCCTTGTCACAGGCTCAGTTTCTGGCAGAGAGTTGCTACTTCCTTCTGGACTGAGCCAGCTTTGTAAGGCAGCCCTGTCTCATGAGAGAGCGGATGTGCAAGAAAAGCAAAACCAAAGCAGCATTGTGAAATGGTGATGGACACTGCACCATAAACAAGCAGGAAAAGATTCACAGGAGAAATTAGCTGCATTGATTGTTTAGAAGAAAAAACAGAGGACAATAATAAAGAAAAACAGACTCACTTTAGCCTGACAGGAAGCTCTAGTTGAAAGCAGGCTGCCAAGTCACTGTAATATTACAAAACTCCAAAACTCTCAAGTCCTAAGATCCTTCCCTTTATGGCTGCTTCCACACTCCGATTACATTTGCTGAGACCCCGCCTATTGCAGGTGACACGCCCCCTTAGAATTTTCACAACATTCTCGAATGTCAAACTGACCAATTGGGACAATTCACAGAACATTGCACAAGTTTACATGCGACACACTCAACCTGGGCAAAGATTTGTTGAGCCAACATTTTACTAAAAGGGCACAAAATTATTAACACACTTGAGCAATTCTTTCAGAAGCATGGAGGAATTTCAGGGGAAGTTAGATAAATGTGTGAAAGAGGAAGTAAAGGGGCAGAAACCATAAATAGAAACATAGTTGAGTTAAATGGCCAGTTTCTTAGCTGTAAGATTCTGCAAATCTTTTGAATGCCTCAACAAGCTGGTCTTATTTTCAATTTCAAACCAATCCTGAGGAATAGCTGATATGTGTTCAAAATGTACCCTGGATATTGTGCACAGAAGAGGCGATGGCTTAGTGGTACTATTGCTGGACTATTAATTCAGAAACTCAGCTAATGCTCTCGGGACCCGGTTCGAATCTCACCATGGCAGATGATGGAATTTGAATTCAATAAAAAAGAAAATATCTGGAATTAAGAATCTACTGATGACCATGAAACCATTATCAACTGTTGGAAAAACCCATCTGGTTCATTAATGTCCTTTTGGGAAGGAAATCTGCTGTCCTTGCCCAGTTTGGCCTACACGTGACTCCAGAGTCACAGTAATGTGGTTGGCTCTCAACTACCCTCAGGCAACAAGGGATGGGCAATAAATGCTGCCCATGTCCCAGGAATGAGAAAAGTGTGATGGATGAGCCTTTTAAAAAGTGTTGACTTTTTACTCCTAATTCTGCCCAAGTGCTGGTGGCTTTGTGGTTAGTGAGGCTCCATTTCTCCATCTGTTTCTGTCTCTTTGGGAATCCTCGGCCAGACTGTACTGCTGTGAAGTCCGGGAGCTTCTTGTCAATTTGGTACTGTTTACTTGTCAGTAAGAATCAACAGCACAGTTAATGGAGTATGCCACGTGGCACAAGACAAGTAATAGATTTGTAGAAATGTGACGACAAATAAGGAAGTCGAATATATTGTTTAAAGAATAATTTTCTTTACGTGTATAAATAACAAAATTTAACAATAACAGTAAATAAGCAGAACAGTAATAACAGTAATAACTATGAAAACAGGAACTAGTAAAACAGGTTTTGCTTGTAGAACATTCTCTCTAAAAGCCTCTAAAAACCTGCAAATGCTCAGAACCCTCATCAGATACCTGAAACTGTTACATCGGACAAAAGGTGTTTGGATAGCTACTCTGGAGATAGACGTGATTTTCTTTCCGTCTAACTCTTTAAGAGTAACTATCAGGCTAAAACTGGCAGAACCATCAAAAGTTAGAGATTTAAATCCCTTCTGTCGGATGGTTTCCAGCCTAGTGCAACTGTCTAGAGGAGGTTAGCGTTTCTGGACAATTGCCGGATAAACCTTATGGAAGAACTTCCTAGAGAGATTCCCTAGTGCATCATTGGCATATCTCCCCAAATGCTACACTGGGGAAACAGGAGGTTAATGGGCTTTTGGGCAGAATTTTATGAGAATGATTCTAAGAATCCAGCAAGCATGAAAATGGGAGAGTTGCAGATCCGTATTTTCAACAAGTTTTCACTCGATGAAATGGTCTAGACCATTTCCAGCTGCCACAGCAGTAGGCGGGGCCAGCCAGCCTGCAGAGGGAGCTAATGTGCATACACAGACCTTGGCACTTGCACATGCACAATAGCAACTGCAGAGGGATCTATGGTGGAGCGTGATGTCCAAACTCTCAGACATCGCAAACCCCTAAAACGATCGCAATGCAGTGCAGGCCCGTGCTTTCCTCCCACCCGATCGCCTTCAGAGTGGCAGCGGGTCTCACTCCCTCCCTAATCCAATCACCTGCATAGTGGCAGTGGGACCTCCAATCCCTCCCTGACCTGGAACAGGTAACAATTTAGAAATCATAGAAACCCTACAGAGCAGAAGGAGGCCATTTGGCCCTTCGAGTCTGCACCGACCACAATCCCACCAGGCCCTACCCCCCATATCCTACATATTTACCCATTAATCCCTCTAACCTACACATCTCACAACACTAAGGGGCAATTTTTAGCATGGCCAATCAACCTAAGCCACACATCTTTGGACTGTGGGAGGAAACCAGAGCACCCGGGGGAAACCCACACAGACACGAGGAGAATGCGCAACCTCCACACAGACAGTGACCCAAGCCAGGAATTGAACACAGGTCCCTGGAGGTAATGAAGCAGTAGTGCTAACCACTGTGCTACCGTGCCACCCCTGGCTGAGGCTCTTGGCTGAGTCAAGTACTCGTCGATTCTTTTCTTACTGGCCAATGGGGGGAGGTTTTACTGGGCCATGGGCTAATGAGCTTGGGGGATTTGAGCTGTGTTTCATTCTGTAAGCATTTTACACCCCATTAATCTGTAACTGACCGATGGAGGAGTCAGCCAGTTTTGATTAAGGAACTGCCTCTTAAAATAATATTGAACTCTGGCCAAGGACAGGAGAACTGGCTGACCTTTCAGCAGTTAACTCGGAAAGAAGTTCTGTGACGTTTGGAGCAGGAGAGTTGTGTGAAGTTGGAAAGGAGAGAATTCAGGGGTCCAGTAAAGGCAGCTACCTTGTGGCAGAGGGAAGAACAAGGAAGATCCAGCAGCAAGCAGGACATTAGCTATTTTCTCAGCAGCAAGGACTTTTGTTTTTAAAACGATCTGAGGAGTGGTGAGTAAATTCTCTCAACTTTCAGAAATCCCCATTAGGTAAAGGTTGAGGAGGGGTTTAGGATTCTTGTTTTTGTGTAAATCGAGCAATGCTAAGAATTTACGTTGTGCCGTAGTTTTCTTTCCATAGCACAGTATTGTCGTGTCTGTGTTTCAGTGACTGAGTTTGGTTAGAGTTATTTCTTGAATAAATTATCTTATTAACTTTGACAGTCCCCCTCTCTCATCATCCATCTTGGTGAGTCACTAAGAAACCAGAACATAATTCTGGGGTACAGAACCGTAAAGGATCCAAGCACCTCGAAACTGCTCACTCAACGGGGTCTACTGGTCAGGGAAAAACAATGTTTTTCGCTCTCTCTCGTGAATCTGTCCCAGTGTGGCACTTTTGGGTTATATTTTACTACCTATAAGAAAGAGGGCAACACAGTCATAGGTGGCAGCCAGAGTAACTCGTGGCATAAGGATGAGCTCACTGGTCAGGAATGAACAGAGAGTCTTTTTCCCTCCCTCTTGCGAAGCTCTCCCAGTGTAACACTTCCGGATTGTGGTTTGAGCACCTGCAGGAGAGACACCCACAGTTATCAGTGGCATTCAAGACCAGTCAGTGTGGAATAAAAAGACCTTTACAATCTTGAATTTATGAAATGAAGTCTGTTTTAGGATTTTTGTGAAACTTCAGTCAATGACGAAATCCAGCATGCTCTGGTGGGAGAGGTATTAAGAAACATTAGTTCCACTGAAAGCAGTTATTTTATCACCAGTTGCTGGGAACAAGATGGCTATCGAAGGCCAACTTGATAAATAGAGTTATACAACTTTGAGCTGATAATGCAGGTGATAGACAGAGATAAAGGATTTCTCAGGGCCGGATGAGAGTCACGTAGGTTCAATTCGGTGGGAACCATCCTCCTGTTTCATGTCTAGCATTTCATAAGGCAACGGGAGCAGATTACATCTGTAATTTATAACCAATGAAATCCCGTGAGATCATGATGTGTATTGCTATTGGCTAGAGTTAATAACACGATGATTATTTACCGATTTGCATTAATGTTTATTGGGCAATACGATTTGGTATATATTTGCATTCACAGGGGCATTGTTCTTCAGAGTGACATTGGGCTGCCCGGATTCTATACCTTGAGCATTGGGCTTCCTTATATCAATTTCCCATTTGATCGCTTGGTTAAATAAAGTCATATTTTAAATCAGTACACTGCATTTCATGAGCCTCTGTATTAGCTGATAGTTAGCAATACACAGCCTCGAGAGGAAACCCCTGTCGACAATCTGGCGCTGCTGAGCTGGGTGCTGTCACTGGCTTCAGGTGGTAGGACTTAAGTGGGGGTGAGTATGTTTTTATATTAACCACCCCAATTAGTTAGAGGAGCCCCTGTCAGGACCATAGGTTGACTTGGGGGTGGGGTGGTTGGTGGTGAATGTACACACAGCAGCTGCCCTGCAGGAGAACAGTGACCATGACACCATACAACCCTGCCATAGCAACTTCTGCAAGACGCACTAGATCATCAACATGGATGCCATCATCTCAGGTGAGAACGCCATCCACCAGATACACTGTACATATTCTTGCAAGTCGGCCAACATTGTCTACCTGATATGCTGCAGGAAGGGATGCCCCGAGGCATGGCACATTGGGGAGACCATGCAGACGCTACAACAATGGATGAATGGACACCGCTGAACAATCACCAGGCAAGAGTCTTCTCTTCCTGTTGGGGAACACTTCAGCAGTCACGGGTGTTCGGCCTCTGATCTTCGGTTAAGCGTTCTCCAAGGTGGCCTTCAAGACACACAACAGCGCAGCGTCTCTGAGCAGAGACTGATAGCCAAATTCTGCACACATGAAGATTGCCTCAACCGGGATCTTGGGTTCATGTCACACTATCTGTAACCCCCATGACTTGCCTGGGCTTGCAAAATCTCACTAACTGTCCTGTCTGGAGACAATACACATCTCTTTAACTTGTGCTTAATGCTCTCACATTGTCTGTACCTTTGAGACTTGATTACCTGTAAAGACTCTCATTCCAACAATTACTTTGTAAATTTTAGTTTGTATCTTTATATGCCCTGTTTGTGAATAGAACTCTCACCCACCTGACGAAGGTGCAGCAAGTGCTCCGAAAGCTAGTGGCTTTTGCTACCAAATAAACCTGTTGGACTTTAACCTGATATTGTGAGACTTCTTACTGTGTTTACCCCAGTCCAACGCTGGCATCTCCACAGCAAATCCTGTACTGCAGGGGAAGGAGAGTTAGAGCGCCCTCCTCTGGTGCTAGACCTGTAGTCATGATGTGGGTATGCTGGCATTGGACTGGCGTAAACACAGTAAAAAGTCTGACAACACCAGGTTTTAGTCCAACCGATTTATTTGATAATAGACTCACAAGCTTTCGGGGTTAGTCCCTTCGTCAGGTGAATGGAGAGTTCTGGCCTCAGACAGAGCATATAAAGCACAGACAGTTTAGAGATTACTGATTAGAATGTGAATCTTTACACCTAACCTGCTGTTCAAGACCTTAAGTGGCTGACAATGTGAGTGGAAGGAGCACTGATCACAGGTTAAAAAGATGTGTATTGTCTCCAGACAGTACGGTAAGTGAGGTTTTGCAAACCCAGGCAAGTCACGGGGGTTACAGATAGTGCGACATGAACCCAAGATCCCTGTTGAGACCATCCTCATGTGTGTGGAACTTGGCTATCAGTCTCTGTTCAGCGACTCTGCGCTGTTGTGTGTCATGAAGAGTTAGAGCGCCCTCCTCTGGTGCAAAGCCTGTACACAGTAAAAGGTCTGACAACACCAGATTTTAATCGGTTGGACTAAAACCTGGTGTTGTCAGACTTTTTACTGTGTTTACCCCAGTCCAACGCCGGCATATCCACAGCAAATCCTGTACTGCAGGGGAAGGAGAGTTAGAGCGCCCTCCTCTGGTACAAATCCTGTACTGCCGGGGAAGGGGAGTTAGAGCGCCCTCCTCTGGTGCAAATCCTGTACTGCAGGGGAAGGAGAGTTAGAGCGCCCTCCTCTGGTGCAAATCCTGTACTGCCGGGGAAGGGGAGTTAGAGCGCCCTCCTCTGGTGCAAATCCTGTACTGCAGGGGAAGGAGAGTTAGAGCGCCCTCCTCTGGTGCAAATCCTGTACTGCCGGGGAAGGGGAGTTAGAGCGCCCTCCTCTGGTGCAAATCCTGTAAAAAGTCTGACAACACCAGGTTTTAGTCCAACCTATTCATTTGATAATATACTCGCAAGCTTTCGAGGGGTTACCCTCTTCGTCAGGTGAATGGAGAGTTCTGGCCTCAGACAGAGCATATAAAGCTTTATATGCTCTGTCTGAGGCCAGAACTCTCCATTCACCTGACGAAGAGGGTAACCCCTCGAAAGCTTGCGAGTATATTATCAAATAAATAGGTTGGACTAAAACCTGGTGTTGTCAGACTTTTTACTGTGTTTACGCCAGTCCAACGCCGGCATACCCACATCATGGCAAATCCTGTACTGCAGGGGAAGGAGAGTTAGAGCGCCCTCCTCTGGTGCAAATCCTGTACTGCAGGGGAAGGAGAGTTAGAGCGCCCTCCTCTGGTGCAAATCCTGTACTGCCGGGGAAGGGGAGTTAGAGCGCCCTCCTCTGGTGCAAATCCTGTACTGCCGGGGAAGGGGAGTTAGAGCGCCCTCCTCTGGTGCAAAGCCTGTACTATAGTGGAAGGAGAGTTAGAGCGCCCTCCTCTGATGCAAAGCCTGTACTATAGCGGAAGGGGAATTAGAGCGCCCTCCGCTGGTGTTAGGCCTGTACTGCAGGGGAGGGGGAGTTAGAGCGCCCTCCTCTGGTGCTAGGCCTGTACTATAGCGGAGAGAGAGTTAGAGCGCCCTCCTCTGGTGCTAGGCCTGTACTATAGCGGAAGGAGAGTTAGAGCGCCCTCCTCTGGTGCTAGGCCTGTACTGCAGGAGAAGGAGAGTTAGAGCGCCCTCCTCTGGTGCCAGACCTGTATTATAGGGGAAGGAGAGTTAGAGCGCCCTCCTCTGGTGCAAAACCTGTACTATAGGGGAAGGAGAGTTAGAGCGCCCTCCTCTGGTGCAAAGCCTGTACTATAGCGGAAGGAGAGTTAGAGCGCCCTCCTCTGGTGCAAAGCCTGCACTATAGCGGAAGGAGAGTTAGCGCGCCCTCTTCTGGTGCTAGGCCTGTACTGCAGGGGCGGGAGAGTTAGAGCGCCCTCCTCTGGTGCTAGGCCTGTACTGCAGGGGAGGGAGCGTTAGAGCGCCCTCCTGTGGCCGGAAGAGCGATACTGACGAGTGGGAGAAACAGCACCCTCCTGTGGTCCCTCGCAGTAAAACAAGCAATTATCATGCAAACATATTTGATTTGGAGTTTCTTGCTGTCTGAGAATTGGGCAGGAGCAGCACCAAACTGTGATACAACCAGAACTCGAATTGTGAAATTTTGAACTAATAGATAGAAAAATCCAGCGAGAAATGTAGGCTAATAGGACACTCTTAATATCAGATGAGGTCTTGAATTCCTCAAATTTTGGGGAGAGATCAATGGCCAAGGTCATTCTTTAAAAAGAAGATAAGAATTTGACAGAGATTTGGGCTCTTTGTCTCTGTGTTAGTCTAAAAATGGCAAAACATTGCATCTGAAAAGCTGTAAGAAGGTGAAGGGAGTGTGATAATCTTTAGCAGGTATGGTTGACAATCGCAATTTTAAAAGGGATTCTGATTTTTTTGTTTTGGATTAATCTTCACAATGAAAAGATAGGGATTAATCTCAAATGTACAATGCCCTCTCTTGAGTGTCTCTGGAGGGGGGGATACACACTGCGTCCTAAAATGGGAAGGAAATCAGACAGATGTCAGTGTCCACATTGGCACGAATTACATAGGTAGAAAGAGTACGAGGTCCTGCAACAGCAATTGGAAGATTAAAAAGCAGGACCTCTGAGGTAGTAATCTCAGAATTAATCCCTGTACGACATGCTAGTGAGGCTAGGAACAGGGGGTTAGTGCAGCTGAATGCGTGGATAAAGAACTGGTGCAGGAGGGATGGCTGCAGATTTGTGGATCATCGGGATGTCTTCCAGGGAAGGTGGGGCCTTACAAGAAGAATGGGTTACACCTGAACTGGAGGGGCATCAATATCCTAGCTGGGATTTTGCTTGTATAGTTCAGGTAGGCTTAAACTAATGTGATGTGGGGATGCCGGTGTTGGACTGGGGTAACATCAGGTAAAAGTCCAACAGGTTTATTTGGTAGTATCGCTCCTTCTTCAGGTGAGTGAAGAGTTGTGTTCGCAAACAGGGCACAGATAGATACAGACTCAATTTACAAGATAATGGTTGGAATGTGAGCCTTTACAGGTACAGACAAGGTGAGTGGTAGAGGGTTAAGCACAAGTTAAAGAGATGTGTATTGTCTCCAGCCAGGACAGTTGGTGAGATTTTGCAATCCCAGACAAGTTGTGGGGGTTACAGATAGTGTGACGTGAACCCAATAGCCTGGTTAGGCTGTCCTCATGTGTGTGGAACTTGGCTATCAGTTTTTGATCAGCAATTCTGTGTTGTGTGTTGTGAAGGCTGCCTTGGTGAATGCTTACCTGAAGACCAGAGGCTGAATGCCTGTGACTGCTGAAGTGTTCCCCGTGAGTCCAACTTTTTTATTTGATAGTAAACTCACAAACTTTCAGGGTTTCTCCCTTCGTCAGGTGAATGGAGAGTTCTGGCCTCAGACAGAGCATATAACAGCACAGACAGTTTACAGATTACTGATTAGAATGCGAGTCTTTACAACTGACCCGCTATTCAAGTCTTAAAGATGCTGTCAATGTGAGTGGAAAGAGCATTATGCATAGGTTAAAGAGATGTGTATTGTCTCCACACGGTACAGTAAGTGAGGTTTAGCAAACCCAGGCAAGTCATGGGGGTTACAGATAGTGCGACATGAACCCAAGATCCCTGTTGAGACCGTCCTCATGTGTGCAGAACTTGGCTATCAGTCTCTGCTCAGCGACTCTGCGTTGTCGTGTGTCGTGAAGGCCGTCTTGGAGAATGCCTTCAAGGAAACAGGAAGGAGGCAGTCACTATTATGGCCTCCCTACAACCCACGGAAAGTTGAAGAACAGATATGCGAGCAGATTCTGCACAGATGCAGAAAAATAGGGTTGTTGTAGTGGGAGACTTTAATTTTCCTCATAATGACTAGAAATGTCTTGGGAAGAGGGGTCCGGATGGTGAGGAATTTGTATCCAGGAAGGTTTTTTCTGAAACAACATGTGGATAGTGCGACTAGAGAGGGGGCTATACTGGACCTGGTATTAGGGAATGTGCCCAGCCAATTCCACAATGTTGCAGCAGGGGAACATGTGGCGAACAGTGACCAGAATTCCGGAAGCTTTCGCATACTCATGGCAAAGGGTAAATGTTGTCCGAGGATTAAGGTGCTGAATTGGGGGAAGGCTAATTACAACTGGATTAGGAAGGGTTTGGAGGTTGTTGATTGGGAGGGGCAGTTTGAGGGCAATTCCACATCTGGCATGTGGGAGTCCTTTAAGGAGCAGCCAATAGGAGTGCAGGACAGTCATGTACCTATGAAAAGGACAGGAAAGACAGGATTCAGGAACCATGGATGACCAGGGCAATGGTTAGTCTAGTCAAAAAGTAAAAGGATACATACATGAGGTCTGGGCAATTAAAAACAGCTGAAGCATTTGAAGAATACGGGGAACGTAAAATGGAGCTCAAACAAGGAGATAAGCGAGCAAGAAGGAGTCATGAAATGTCCTTGGCAAACAGGATTAAGGAGAATCCCAAGGCAGAGTACTGTGTGCAGTTTTGGGCACTGTACTTATGCAAGGATATTTTGGCCTTGGAGGGAGTGCAGAGGAGGTTTACTAGGCTGATGCCGGAGTTGAGGGGGTTGAGCTATGAGGAGAGGCTGAATAAACTAGGCTTGTACTCGTTAGAGTTTAGAAGAATGAGGGGAGATCTCATTGAGACGTATAAGATGATGAATGGGATGGATAGGATAGAGGTGGAGAGACTCTTCCCGCTCAGAAAGGATAGTAGGACTAGGGGGCACAGCCTCAAGATAAAGGGGGGGCGGTTTAGAATGGAGTTGAGGAGGAACTTCTTCACTCAAAGGGTGGTGAATCTCTGGAATTCTCTGCCCGTTGAAGTGGTGGAGGCTGCCTCGCTAAATATTTTTAAGACGCGGGTTGATGGGTTTTTGGTAAGAGAGGGGATTAAGGGTTATGGGGAGAGGGCGGGAAAGTGGAACTGAGCCACGACAGATCAGCCATGATCTTATTGAATGGCGGGGCAGGCTCGAAGGGCTATATGGCCTACTCCTGCTCCTATTTCTTATGTTCTTATGTTCTTATATATTAGGAAAAAGAAGGTATTGAGAAAAGAATTGGTCCACTTAAGGACAAAGGAGGAAAATTATGTGTGAACCCAAAGGAAATGAGTGAGATCCTTAATGACTACTTTGCATTGGTATTCACAAAGGAGAGAGATGCATTGATGATGTCTCGGAGGGATGTGTAAGCCACCCAGAGCAAGTCGTAATTACGAGGGATGGAGAGTTAGGTGAATTAAAAAGCATTAGGGTAGACAAATCCCCAGGGCCAGATTAAATCTCTCTCAGATTACTGAGGGAGACAAGAGATGAAATTGCTGGGCCTCTGACAGAAATCTTTGTTTCTTCACTGGCCACTGGTGAGGTCCCAGAGGATTGGAGGATAGCCAATGTTGTCCCATTATTCAAGAAGGGTAACAAGGATAACCCGGGTAATTATAGGCCAGTGATGTCAGTGATAGTGAAACTGTTGGAGAAGATTGTTCGGAATAGGATTGATAACTCTGAATGGTCTTGTTAGCAACAGACATCATGGTTTTGTACATGGGTGGTCATGTCTCACTAATTCAATTGAGTTTTTTGAGGAGGTGACAAAAATGATTGACTAGGGAAGGGTTATGGATGTTGTCTGCGTGGATTTTAGTAAGACAATTGCCAAGGTCCCTCATGGCAGGCTTGTGCAAAAGATTAAATCTCCCAGGATCAGCGATGATCTCGCTAGATGGATTCAGAACTGGCTTGGCCATAGAAGACAGAGGGAGCCACAGAAGGGTGTTTTTCTGAATGGAGGTCTGTTCTGCAGGGATCAGTGCTGGGACCTCTGCTGTTTGTAATACATATAAGTGACTTGGAAGAAAATGTAGGTGGTTTGATTAACAAGTTTGCGGATGATACTCAGATTGGCGGAGTTGCAGACAGTGATGAAGATTGTCAGAGAATACAGTAGGATATAGACTGGAATATTGAGTGGAGAAATGGAATTTAATCCCAATAAACGTGAAGTGATGCATTTTGGTAGATCCAATTCAGATGGGAGCTATAAAGTAAATGGCAGAACAATCCAGAGCATAGACACACAGAGAGATCTGGGATTACAGGTCCACAGATCCTTAAAAGTGGCAGCACAGGTGGAAAAGGTGGTGAAGAAAGCATGTTGGCATGCTTGTCTTCATCGGATGGGGCATCAAGTATAAAAGTTGGCAAATTATTTTACTGTTGTATAAAATGTTGGTTCGGCCACATTTGGAATACTGTGTCCTATTCTGGTCACCACACTACCAGAAGGACATGGAGGCTTTGGAGAGGGTGCAGAAAAGGTTTACTAGGATGTTGCCTGGTATGGAGGGTATTAGCTCTGAGGAGAGATTGAATAAACTGGGATTGTTCTCCCTGGAAAGAGGGAGGCTGAGGGGCCATCTGATAGAAGTTTATAAAATTATGAGAGGTATAGATAGGGTGAACAATTAGAAGCTTTTTCCTAGGGCAGAATTGACAATTAGAAGGGCACAAGTTCAAGATAAAGAGGGGAAGTTTTTTACACAGAGGGTGGTGGGGACTGGAATGCACTGCCAAGCGAGGTGGTTGAGGCAGTTACGTTAGCCACATTTAAGACTTATCTTGATAGACATATGAACAAATGGAGAATAGAGGGATACAGGCGGTTGGTTTGGATAAGTAAATATAATTGGTGCAGGCTTAGAGGGCCGAAGGGCCTGTTCCTGTGCTGTACTGTTCTTTGTTCTTTGTTGACTCATCGTAGTCAAGTCGGCAACAATGATATCACTGAATCTGTGAGCTAAGAAGCCACTGAAACTGAGAGAGCTGCAGAAATCACATTTACAAAAAAAAATTCTGAAAGGGACACTAACATCACACACAGCACAGGGTGGGGGGGGGGGCATTAACCTGCTCAGCTTCTGAGCACGTTCACCTGGTCATGGTGATGCCTAGGTTTTCCCAGAGAACACCATTTTGGTGCTGATGTTAATGCAGGAATCTGTAACCCAGAAAGTCCCGATCGTAAAAAATCCAACAGCCTGTTTCCCAGTGGCTGGACTGCAGGGAAGTGCCACTGCATCCTGATTTCTGAAATGATAAAGACCAACACACTCACTGTGCTTGGCCTGGGAGACAGCATCTTTCCCTACCAGAGAAACCTCAGGTTCACCTCACACAACTTGATTCAGTTTTCAGACTAGTTTCAGCCTTCCATTTCCATTTGTACCGCTAGGTGGTGCTACTGAACTCTCTGTAGCCATTCAACAGGAGACCTTGGTATTGTCGCCCTGATCCAAATAGTGTTGTGATTTATAGTCTTTATATATATAGCCTGCATTTATAGCAGACTAAATGCTGGACTTCAATTTCCTGACTGAAATGTGTTCATTTGATAAAATCTCTAAGTTGCACCATAAATTTGCAGAATTATTTTTAAACTCTGGGGTGACTAACATTGCAAGATAATTACAGTTGAGGAAGACAATTTAGCCCATCAGTGGACGTGGAGTCTGCAGTTCCTGGCAGCACTAATCTACCCCTCAAATGATGCCAGTCTTTTGAACTCAGTGCTCTCTGTGCCTGTTCCATGCATTGAGAACTCTAACCCTGATATAGAACATAAATTTACTGTTCTTAGTTTGAAGTTCTGTTCCCTTGTTGTACTTCTGCTGTTGTTTTTTTAAATTACTATCTTTCATTAGCTATCTTAGAATTTCTAGAAGATAACTTCTTTGATTGGAAGCTAGTGGCATAGTGGTATTGTCACTGGGTAAGAGACCCAGGCTAATGCTCTTGGAACCTAGGTTCAAATCCTACCATGACAGGTAGGTGAAATTTGAACTATTTTTAAAAATCTAATGATGATCCTGAAGCCATTGTCCTTTAGGGAAGGAGATCTGCCATCCTTACCTGATCTGGCCTACATGTGACTCCAGATCCACAGCTTAAATGCGGTCTGAAATAGCTGAGGGAGCCACTCAGTTCAAAGGCATTTAGGGATTGGCAGTACACCCCTATCCCATGAACTAAAAAAGAGCCTCACCTCCAGGTTGAAAAGTGTAATTCTCTCCAGTCTTTCCCTACAGCTCCTAAGGACACTCAAGGCCAGTCTCATGGTTCTTTGTTGCACTGCCTGATTCTCATGGACCTGAACTAGTCACAGCACTGTACAATTGATCAGGCCTTTCCATATCCTCTGACTAATGCGGTTAGTACCGCAACATGTGAAGTAATACTAAACTATTGACTTAACCGATTCTTTCTGTCGTTGCTTTATTGGGCTTCACTGGCATGCTTTTTATTTGCTCCCTTTTATTTTACTCTTCTAACATACTGCCCTATCCCCCATTTAAGGATTCTGTTTGCCGTTGAGGTCACCCTCTGTTCATGAGGGCTTTGTCTTCTGAAGTGAGATTGAGTTTAAGCTGTAAATGTAAGGAGAGTTAATTGAGGTGTATAAGATGGTCAAAGGTATTGACAAGGTAGATGTAGAGTGGAAGCTCCCTCTTGTGGGGCAATCTAGAAAAAGAGGTCATAGTTTTAGGGTAAGGGGGCAGCAGATATCAAACAGATGAGGAGAAATAGCTTCTCTCAAAGAGTGGTGAGTATGTGGAACGCACAATCCCAGAATGCGGTAGATGCAGACTTTGAATAAACTTGAGGAGATGGACAGATTTGTAATTAGTAATGGGTTGTAGGGATATGAAGAATGGGCAGGAAAGTGAGGCCGAGATGTGATCAGCTATAAGAACATAAGAACATAAGAAATAGGAGCAGGAGTAGGCCATCTAGCCCTTCGAGCCTGCCCCGCCATTCAGTAAGATCGTGGCTGATCTGAAGTGGATCAGTTCCACTTTCCCGCTTTCTCCCCATAACCCTTAATTCCCTTGTCTGTCAAAAACCTATCTACCCGTGACTTAAATATATTTAGCGAGGTAGCCTCCACCAGTTCAACGGGCAGAGAATTCTAGAGATTCACCACCCTTTGAGTGAAGAAGTTCCTCCTCAACTCCGATCTAAACTGGACCCCCCTTATCTTGAGGCTGTGCCCTCTAGTCCTGCTGTCCTTTCTGAGCGGGAAGAATCTTTCCACCTCTACCCTATCCATCCCTTTCATTATCTTATATGTCTCTATAAGATCCCCCCTCATCCTTCTAAACTCCAACGGGTACAGACCCAGTCTATTTAGTCTCTCTTCATAGTCTAACCCCCTCATCTCCGGTATCAGCCGAGTGAACCTCCTCTGCACTCCCTCCAAGGCCAAAGTATCCTTGTGCAAGTGCGGCGACCAAAACTGCACACAGTACTCCAGCTGCGGCCTCACCAGTACCCTATACAGTTGCAGCAAGACTTCCCTACTTTTATATTCTATCCCCCTCGCTATAAAGGCCAGCATACCATTCGCCTTCTTGATCACCTGCTGCACCTGCAGACTGGGTTTTTGCGACTCATACACAAGGACCCCCAGGTCCCTCTGCACCGTAGCGTGCTGCAGCTTTTCGCCCTTTAAATAGTAATCCCTCCTACTATTATTCCTGCCAAAGTGGATAATCTCACACTTGCTAACATTATACTCCATCTGCCAGGTCCTCGCCCACTCGCTGAGCCTATCCAGATCCCTCTGCAGACTTTCCACACCCTCTACGCAATTTGCTTTACCACTCATCTTCGTGTCATCAACAAATTTTGTCACCCTACACTCAGCTCCCTCCTCCAGATCATCTATATAAATGGCAAATAGCTGAGGCCCCAGCACTGATCCCTACGGCACTCCACTAGTCACCAACCGCCAATCAGAATAGCACCCATTGATACCAACTCTTTGCTTCCTATTAGACAACAAATCCTCTATCCACGCTAACACCTTACCCCCAACTCCGTGCACCCTAACCTTCTGTAGCAGCCTTTTATGAGGCACCTTATCAAACGCCTTTTGAAAATCTAAAAACACCACATCCACCGGTTCCCCTCTGTCTACCGCACTAGTCACATCCTCATAGAAATCCAAAAAATTCGTCAAACACGACTTCCCCTTAACGAATCCATGCTGTTTCTGCTGCATCAAACCATTCTTTTCTAGGTGCCTCGCTATTTCTTCTTTGATGGTGGATTCAAGCATTTTTCCAACTACAGACGTTAAACTAACCGGCCTATAATTCCCTGCCTTTTGTCTGCTACCTTTTTTAAACAGTGGCGTAACATTAGCCGTTTTCCAATCTTCCGGCACTTCCCCGGAATCCAGCGAATTTTGGTAAATAATCACTAAGGCATCTACTATCATCTCTGCCATTTCCTTCAGAACCCTGGGATGCATTCCATCTGGTCCTGGGGTCTTGTCCACCATCAGTCCCGTTAGTCTATCAAGCACTACCTCTGTAGTGACAGTAATCGCATTCAGGCCCTCAACTCCTACCATTCTTCTATCTTTAATATCCGGCAAACTATTCGTGCCCTCCTCCGTGAAGACCGAGGCAAAAAACTTATTTAAGCCCTCAGCCATTTCCTCATCTCCCACCACTAAATCCCCCCTGTCATCCTCTAAGGGTCCAACATTCACTCTAGCCAGCCTTCTCCTCTTTATATATTTGTAAAAACTCTTACTGTCTTTTTTATATTTAGTGCTAGTTTAGCTTCATAGTCTATCTTTCCTTTCTTTATCAATTTCTTAGTCATTCTTTGTTGATTTTTAAATCTTTCCCAATCTTCTAATTGCCCACTACTTTTAGCCACTCTGAACGCATCAGCTTTTAATTTAATACTCTCCTTCATTTCCTTAGATAACCCTTCTCCTACATTCCTTCTTTACCATTGGAATATATTTCTGCTGAGTACTATTTGGGACAGGAATGATTAAATAAATTATAGTTTGAAATTCATAGGAACCTAAAGTAGGTTTTGCTCACTTTGAATAACATTCCAAGACCTGTCAGGAAAACATTAATACAGGAATTTCAACAGGAATAAATCATTTTAAGAGGAACAACCCTTCCACAGTACTCCCCACAAGCCTTCCTAGAAATTACAGAATCGTGAAAATATTTATTCCCATGTAAGGACTGTCCAACTCCCATGGAGACTGGCTATTCTGGATTTTCTTCTCACCCAGTGACCATGCAGCTAATCCAATGATGGGTGGGTTTTTCTGGCCTTGTGTTCAGTTATCTCCAAGGCTGATCATGTTCACAACTTCCACTCAAAGTGCACTGAACTCTTTTTTGGGACAAGGGAGCTCCTTTCCATTGGTGTCGTGGCTAAACAGGCCAGAGATGAAAGACGAAACTCACTTTTTAAACTAAGAAGCAGAAAGATTTCCTAACTACATGTTGGTTTTTACATCAGCAGTGAGAGGAGTTCCTGTGAATAAGATGCACTACTGATGTTTTTCAGCCCTTTTAAATACAATGAAATCACAAAAGATTTCCCCACTCATCACTTCATTCTTTGCCTCATGTGTAGTTGCTCTTGCACATCTTAAAATACATGATCATATTGAATGGCGAAGCAGGCTCGAGGGGCTGAATTTCCTGCTCTCGTTCTTATGTTCACCCTCTACCAACTCTTGCAGGTGGGCTGCACCAATGCGAGTGTGAGTGGAAAGTGTCATCTGTTGGGTATGTCACCCCCAAACCCAGTCCCTCCCCCCATCCCAACATTTATCCAATTCCGTCATCTCCAAAAGGGGTTACTGGAACCAGAGCCCATGCTGTAGGCGAGGCTTTTGTGTTAATATGTAAGAAAAGATATTATGGAAAGTATATTTTGTGAAGAATGTTACAGGAGTCTCGTCATCTCAATAATTGTATGTTGTCTTTCCCAGGTCGTATTGCACAGACGTACAGTGAAAAGTGTCTGGTTATTTTGACAGGGCTGCTGGGCCTCAAGCAGGAACATATTACTTCAGGTATAACACTCTTCCAGTCTCCCGCCATCAATATTTGCTCCAATTTATCATCATTCAACTTGTCTTTCTCTCTGTGTTTTCAGCTGTCGTTCAAACTTTCCGTGACCTTGTATGGCTGTGTCCCCAGTGTACGGTGACTGTATGCCAGGCGCTACCAGGCTGCGAGGAGAACATTCAAGACAGTGAGGTATGTTAACAGGAATGTGATAACAGTTTGTGTTTATAGTGGCCTGCGCGGGCTTTTCACTTTTTACCTGAAATGTCCCAAGTTAAAAACCTTAGCCAGTCTCAGCCAGATTAATGCATTTGATTTTGTTGTCCCCACGCTGGGGTAAAGTGTGTGGCTGAGATGGAAACACTGAGCCAGAATTCCCACAGCTGTTCAACCCATGCCCGTGCCTTTTAGAATCATGTGGATATCGGACAAGACTTAGATCTGGGTTATCCCCATGGTCATATAGCTTACCAATACACGGTGGACTCAGACAAATATTTGAATAGCATTTAGACAGATTGCTACAGAAAAGCTTGGCCCTTGGAGACTTGCAGGTTTTGAAGTAAAGCTTTAGAGAATGGTTCTTTTCCAAACAAATTAACTAAAGCCTCGTCTCTGTTCTTCCCTCCACCCCCTCCCCTCTCCAACCAGGGGAAGCAGGCCCTTATCTGGCTCCTTGGGATGCATGGAGAGCAGGTTCCCAATGCTCCTTACGTCTTGGAGGAGTTTGTGGACAGTCTGAAAATGGAGACCTCTGCAGCAGTGAAGCTGGAGCTGCTCACAGCGATGGTGCGCCTGTTCCTGAGCCGCCCAGCTGAATGTCAAGACACGCTGGGCAGGCTACTTTATTATGTTATTGGTATGGGTTGTGTGAATACTCTGGGTTGTGGGCAGTGGGGGGAGGATCTCTGCAGCATTATTCTGTCTTTTTGTCCGATGGCAGTTATAAACTGGTGTCTTGTTACTTGCAGCCATGTTTCATTGAGACTCAGTTGTTGTGGGCTGTGTATTGGGCGGCAAAGGCAGTTACTGTTTAAAAAATGTGAGATCCTTGGTGCAGAGATATTGTTGATTTGAGGCCTCGCATTGTTGGTAAGTCTTAAACAAGTTCATGCTGACCAATTAATGTTGGAGAGTCTGTATTTTAAGATGTGCAAGAGCAACTGCACATGAGGCAAAGAATGAAGTGATGAGTGGGGAAATCTTGTGTAGTTTCATTGTATTTAAAAGGGCTGAAAAACATCAGTAGCGCATCTTATTCACAGGAACTCGTCTCAGTGCTGATGTAAAAACCAACATGTAGTTAGGAAATCTTTCTGCTTCTTAGTTTAAAAAGTGAGTTTCAAGTCTTTCCTCTCTGGCCTGTTTAGCCACGACACCAATGGAAAGGAGCTCCCTTGTCCCAAAAAAGAGTTCAGTGCACTTTGAGTGGAAGTTGTGAACATGATCAGCCTTGGAGATAACTGAACACAAGGCCAGAAAAACCCACCCATCATTGGATTAGCTGCATGGTCACTGGGTGAGAAGAAAATCCAGAATAGCCAGTCTCCATGGGAGTTGGACAGTCCTTACACGGGAATAAATATTTTCACGATTGTGTAATTTTTAGGAAGGCTTGTGGGGAGTACTGTGGAAGGGTTGTTCCTCTTAAAATGATTTATTCCTGTTGAAATTCCTGAAATTCCTGTATTAATGTTTTCCTGACAGGTCTTGGAATGTTATTCAGAGTGAGCATAACCTACTTTAGGTTCCTATGAATTTCAAACTATAATTTATTTAATCATTCCTGCCCCAAATAAAGAGTTCAGTGCACTTTGGAAACTTTCTCGTCTGTGTAGTTCAGCTACTCGCTGGATAAACTCCAGTGAACCTTCACTTTGTCCATTGATGTCAGTGCGAGAGTTTCGAACAAGGGGACATAGCTACAAGATAAAGGGCCTCCATTTAAAACTGAGATGTGTAGAAACTTCTTCTCACAGAGGATGGTGAATCTCTGGAATTCTGTGCCCCAAAGAGCGGTGGAGGCTGGATCATTAGAAGTGTTTAAAGTGGAGGTGGATAAATATTTGACAGATTGAGGACTATGGGGAAATGGCACAGAAAAGGAGCTGAGTCTGGCATCGATCAGCCATGATTGTATTGAATGGTGGGGCAGGCTTGAAGGGCCTGGTGGCCCACTCCTGCTTCTATTGCTTGTGTTCTTGTGATTTTCCAGCACTTGGCATTCGAGACGGTTTCGGTGTCAGCATAAACAGCAACTGATGACAAAGGAGCTGGTGTTCTTCTGCATGTCTTCGGTCAGCTGTTTCAGTGCAGACTGAGCAAAGAGTCATCGAGGTTTACAGCATGTATACAGGCACTTCAGCCCAACTTGTCCATGCTGTCCAGTTTATACCACTGAGCTCGTCCCAATTACTCCTATTTGGCCCATATCCCTCAATACGCATCTTACCCATGTAACTGTCTAAATGCTTTTTAAAAGCATTTACTACTGCCTCTGGCAGCTCATTCCAGACACTCATCACCCTCTGTGTGAAAAAATTGTCCCTTTGAACCCTTTTGTATCTCTCCCCTCTCACCGTAAATCTATGCTCTCTAGTTTTAGACTCCTCTATCTTTAGGAAAAATGTTCACTATTTAGCTGATCTGTGCCCCTCGTTATTTTATAGATCTCTATAAGATCACCCCTCTACGCTCCAGAGAAAAAAGTCCCAGTCTATCCAGCCTCTCCTTATAACTCAAACCATCGAGTCCCGATAGCATCCTAATAAATCTTTCCTACACACTTTCTAGTTTAATAATATCCTTTCTATAATAGGGTGACCAAAACTGTTCACAGTATTCCAAGTGTGGCCTTACTAATGTCTTATACAACTTCAACAAGATGTCCCAGCCCTGGTATTCAATTTTCTGGCCAATGAAACCAAGCATGCTGAATGCCTTCTTCACCAACCTGTGACTCCACTTTCAAGGAGCTATAAACCTGTACTCCTATATCTTTTTGTTCTATAACTCTCCCCAGTGCCCAACCATTAACTGAATAGGTCCTGCCCCAATTCAGTTTATCAAAATGCACCACCTCATATTTATCTAAATTAAACTCCATCTGCCATTCATCAGCCCAGTGGCCCAATTGATCAAGATCCTGTTGCAATCCTAGATTACTTTGTTCACTGTCCACAATGCCACCAATCTGGGTGTTATCTTGAAACTTACTAAATTCTCATCCATATTACTAATATAAATAACAGAGGACCCAGCATGGATCCCTGAGGCACAATGCTGGTCACTGGCCTCCAGTTTGGAAAAACAATCCTTTACAACCACCCTCTGTCTTCTGTCATCCTGCCAATTTTGTATCCAATTGACTATCTCACCCTGGATCCTGTGAGATTTAACCTTATGCAGCAACCTACCATGTGGTAGCTTGTCAAAGGCCTTGCTAAAGTCCACGTAGACAACATCAACTGCACTGCCCTTATCTACTTTGTTGATTACTCCTTCAAAAAATTCAAATTCGTGGGACAATAATTTTCCATTCACAAAACCATGCTGACTGTCCCTAATTAGTCCTTGCCTTTCTAAATGTCTGACAAATCCTATCTCTCAGAATACTTTCTAACAGCTTACCCACTAAGTTGTTAAGCTCACCAGTCTGTAGTTCCCAGACTTTTTCTTGCAGCACTTCTTAGCAAGGGAACAACATTTGCCAACCTTCAATCTTCAGGCACCAACTTGTAGCTGTTGATGATTCAAATATGTCTGCAAGGAGACCTGCAATTTCCTTCCTCAAATCCGACAATGTGGGTGTCATTTCATCAGGTTCTGTTGATTTCTTAACCTTGATGCCCTTTAAGACTTCCACACCACCTTCTCTGTAATATCTGCACTATTCAAGACATCACTATTTATTTCCTCAAGTTCCCTAACACCCATGCCTTTCTCATCACTGATGAGAAATGTTCATTTAGGATCTCAACCATCTTTTCTGGATCTGTACATAGATGGCCTTGTTGATCCTTAAGAGGCCCAACTCCCTCCCTAGTTACTATTTTGCCCTTTATGTATTTGTAGAAGCTCTTTGAATTCTTCTTCACCTTATCTGTCAAAGCAATCTCATGTCTCCTTCTGCTGATTTTTCTCTTAACTCTACTCCGACAGCCTCTGTACTCTTCAAGGAATCCACTTGATCCTACTGCCTATGTGTGTCATATGCCACCGCTGCCTTCTTTTTGACCAAGGCCTCAATATCCCAAGTCATCCAGGGTGCCCTACTTTGATCAGCCTTGCCAATCATTCTAAAAGGAATGTGCTTACCCCAAACCCTGGTTAATACTTTTGGAAGCCTCCAACTTACCAGTCATCTATTTGCCTGCCCACAGACTCCCCCAATCAACTTTTGAAAGTTCCTGTTAAATATCATCAAAATTGGTCTTGTCCCAATTTAGAATTTTAACTTTTGGGCTAGACCATTCTCCACAGCTATCTTAAAACTAATGGAATTATAGTCACTGGTCCCAAAATGATCCCTCATTAATACTGTTACCTGCCTTTTTTTCCCAAGAGTAGGTCGAGTTTTGCCTCATCTCTAGTCGGGCCATCCGCATTCTGAATGAGAAATTCCTCCTGAATATACTACAGATTTCTCTTCATCCAAGCCTCTAATGCAATGGTTGTCCCAGTCAATGTTGGGAAAGTTAAAGTCTCCGACTATCGCCACCCTAATTTTCTTGCAGCTATCTGTAATCTCCTTATATATTTCCTCCGCAGTTTCTGACTGACTATTTGGGGGCCTGTAGTACAATCCTATCAAAGTGATCTCTCCCGTCCTCCTTTCTCAGTTCTACCCGTATAGACTCAGTGGGTGAACCCTCAGATGTATCTCCTCTCAGCACTGCTGTGATATTCTACCTAATCAAAAAACACAGCTCCCCCTCCTCTCTTACCTGCTGCTCTAGCTTTCCTATAGCATTTGCACCCTGGAACATTGAGCTGCCAGTCCTGCCCCTACCTTAGCCATGTTTCAGTAATCAAATCTAACACCTGATTGGACTTGTGGCTCGGATAGTGTGTTTACGAATCACCTGTGGGTTTCTAAGATTGCTGACCATAACTGCTGCTATTCTCAGCACAGACATTTGTTGATTTGTGTTGACAGAGGAAGAGCTGGATATGGCTGTGCGCTATCGTGGGTTGTTGCTTCAACAAGGAGTTGAATTGGTCAAGCGAGTAATCTGTGGACCAAAATCTGATCCATCTTTGGATGTAATAAGTGGTAAGGCCAATGAGGCAATCAATGCCTGGGCCAAAGACTTTAACTAATCTATGGTCAAGAACAATGGGGTTGCTGAACAGCACAGAAAGGGGACTCCTTGGAAATCCTGCAGGTGTCAGCAGTAAAGTCAGATGAGACAGGTAAGGAGTTTATTAAGTTTTGCTCCAGGCCGGAGCTGCTTATCAATTAATTGTGGTATGGCATCTTATACATTGGAGTTGAATCTTTCTATTTGCAAGTCCCAGTTCCTCAGGCCTTCTATCTCTGACATTGGGTTACTCTGAATTCCACCAGCAATGGCAGCTCCTCCACTCACAGTGACCTGCCCTATGGAGCTCTCTCCTATCATCATCTTGCCTTCCTATTTTCCTTCCTCCCATCAAAAGCACTGCAATTTCCATCTCTTCGGCAGTGATTTCAGTCCATCCACTCTCTCCTGCTCAGTGCCATGTTGTAAAAATCTTTTATTTGAGGGGTTATCTATAAATGCAAATTCTTACTGTTAATCCCCTGTTGCTATCTGTTTCCAGTTCATTTTAAAAATATTTGCTCCAGGTGTGAAATTTGTAATCAGTTTCGCAATACATTTACTGTTGGACAGTATAAGCCAGCCAGAGGAATCTCACCAGACTCTTAATTATTCTTCATTAGCTGCACAGATCCCTGTATGATTTTGAATAAGGTTTATTGTTCAGTGTTAACCATCACCAGATGTTGGAACTGGTATTAAGCTACTACACTGAGACCGATATGTCCCTTAGCGAGTGATTGACCAAGAGACTGTTGGGTGTGTTTTAATCGGTGCTCCTACATACCAAGAGTTGTTGGAGGGAAAGTTGTTTACAAACTGCTCCACCCTGATCAGTACTTAATGTGGAACAGATGTAGTTTAAAGTTTTCTCCATGGCTCATTGTTTTTAGTTGAACTGTTAATTGCAAAAGGCAAAGGGGACATACAAGTTACCATTAAGCCGGAGAATAGCAGCGAAGAGCTGCTCAACAATTTCACCACTGTTGTTAAGTCCATAATATAGGCCTTGGACGAGACTAAAGGTTAGATCTCGAGTACATTTCTGTAGCTGCTGGAGAAGAATGCTCTCCTTACTGAATAAAAGCCAATTTAATCCTTAACTCACTAAGGCTGTAAAATGGCGCATGGTAGCACTGCTGCCTTACAGCGCCAGGGACTTGGGTTCAATTCCGGCCTTGGGTCACTGTCTGTGTGGAGTTTTCAAATTCTCCCTGTGTCTGTGTGGTTTTCCTCCAGGTGCTCTGGTTCCTCCTGCAGTCCAAAGATGCACGGGTTAGGTTGATTGGCCATGCTAGATTGACCCTGGTCTCAGGGATTAGCAGAGTAAATATATGGGGTTACAGGAATCAGGCCTGGGAGGGATTGTGGTCAGTGCAGACTCGATGGGCTAAATAGCCTCCTTCTGCACTGTAAGGATTCTAAGATATTGGAGGAATATTATAATTCCAGTGTTTGCCATCTGGCTGGAACTGCAGAAATGATTAATCTTGTAATACAGTTTTGAAATGTTTTGATGTGGTAAAGCATTTTATAAATATGACAGTTTTATTTTTGAAGTACAAGACAAATTGGTGAAGCTAATTAATAGCCAAGAAACATTTCAATCAAAATTCTAAGCGGGTTTAGTCCAAGGAACTCTAGTTATTAGGAGTTTGCATTTATAAGAAAACTTCCTCTTCGGAACCGATTATTCACTGCTAAGCCGTCTTCCACTTGATGTTCCAACGCATTATATTTGACTAACTTTTTATAAAGGAAAAGAAAGCATTAAATTTTAGCAAGTGAGCAGCAGTGAAGTGTTGCTTAATCTGAATTGGTGAGATTGGTTAATGGATAAGTGTTAACCGGGTTATCAGGTGTACTCCCCTGCCCTTTGCCTAAGCAGGCAGCATACTCTGCTTAATGTCTCTCTCAAAGTATGGCATCTCCAACAATACATCACTCCCTACTGCTGTGCAGAAGATTCTGTGCTCAACACAAGACTTAAATTTTCAACCCTCTGACTTGGAGATAGGAGTCCTATCGCTGAGCTGACAGAACTTGGCTTGTACAGATGGACATCAAGCTTCTTCTCCTTGGGTAGCTTTGTAGCTAAATGCATGACTCAGCGTGGACTAAATAGACTCATGATTTGCCAGTTTAATTCTCAATTTGTACGGGGACAACCACCTGATTACTCCTAGGGTAAGGTTGAAAAAGTTGTACAAAACAGCTGGGCCTGATCAAAAATTCAACAACTATCCTCCAACTGTTCTGGAAGGGCTTAGGAGTGTCATTGTGCGAGGACAGAATTGGGCTCAGCTACAATGTCTTCCACAGTCTCCACCCGAGCACCCTGTTTGAAGTAATGCATGAACCGTGCTGGAGAACAGCTGGTTCAAGGGAGTTGAGAACAAACTGTTTCGTTCCAGCTATTTTCTGAACCATATTTTTAAAGGGACTTTCCCTTTTTCCCCCTAGCAGTTGGAGAAAGTACCAAGTTTGGTCAATATTAAACTAGTGTTTGCTGGTACATTAGATTTCTTATATAGGCTTTAGAGCTTGTTCATTGTGGCCAATCTTTATGTTTAACTTTCATCAGATTCCAGTTGGATCCACGACAATAGTATTGGTTTTGCACTGATCCAGCAGAGGCGACAGAGGGACTTCACTGGAACGTTCTGGGAGAAATCGGCAGAAGTCCCACTGAGAAGTGGGAAGCGGAAGATCTGGTGTCCAGGAGGGCACTGTGAGGAGGTAAAAGCAAAGTGTTGTCTTACTCTGCTGCAGTGGTAGAGGATAGAAGGGAAAGAGCTGATTAGAAAGGTGGGATTAGTAATAATTTTATTACTTGTAGTCTGAGGTAATTTCTGTGCTTTATATTTTGTAAAGGTTATATTCGGTAGTAACAAGGAGCAGGAAAGAAGGGCCCGAGGGAATTGGATATAATCTGAAACAAAACATCAGGAAAGCTGTGAGCTGATTGGTTGGTAGCCAATCTGCGCTAAATTTAAAAGCTAACTAAGTAGAGATGGCTGGACAGGCGATGAGGGAGTTGGTAGATCCCATTGTGAGCTGCCCTGATCACTTCTGCAGCAAGTATTGGCAGCTCGAGGAACTCCAGCTCAGAGTTGCTGAGCTGGAGTCTGAGGTTCAGACACTATGGCACATCCCAGAGTTACCTGGGTGCTTTGTTTCAGGAGGCAATCACACCCTTAAATATCTCCAATTCAGCCATTGGTCGGGGACAGCAGGGTGTGACTCCAAATGAAGTAGGTAGAGGGATCCAAAATTCAGAAATGGAGGACACTCAGTTCAACGGGTCCTTGTCCAACAGGTATGAGGTACTTGCTCCCTGTGTGGATGAGGAAGAGGGCTGGAGAGAGGATGAGCTAACTGACCACTGCATCATGGTACAGGAGACCATTCAAGAGGGCAGAGCAAAAAGAGGAGTGGCAGTGATAGAGGATTCCATAATTAAGGTGTCAGGTTGCATCCTTTGTAAGCAGGATAAAGAGTCCCATATTGCATATTGCCTACCTGGTGCAAGGGACATCTCTAACAAGCTTGAAAGGATATTGGAGTGGGAGGGGAAAGATCCAGTTGTGGTCCATGCTGGGACAAACAGCATAGGCAGGAGGACCTGTTTGTGGATTATCAGGAACTAGGAATCAAATTAAAGAACAGGTCCTCAAGGGTTATAATCTCTGGATTATTATCTGAGCCACGTGCAAATTGGCAAAGAGAAAAGATGATTAGGGAGGTAAACACATGGCTAATGAAGTGGTGTGGGAAAGAGGGGTTCCATTTTGAGGGGCACTAGCAAGAGTATTAGAACAGGAGAGAACTGTACTGATGGGATGAACTCCATCTGAACTGACCTTGGACCAGGACCCTAGCGGAAAGGCTAAATAGGGAAATTACAAGGAGCTTAAACTAATTAATGGAGCGGCAGGGCACAGTTGAAGTTAATAAAGTTTCCAGAACTAGTCATAGAGCAGAGAATATGGAAATTGGAAGAAATAAAACTTCAGGCACAGCAGTTAAAGGGACAACTATGGAAATGGGGACAGTCAAAACAGTACTGAGGGTGCTGTACTTAAATGAACGCAGCATACGCAACTAGGTAAATGTGATTGGCGAGGAAGATGTTGTGGGCATCATAGAGATGTGACTGCAAGGGGATCAGAGGTGGGCTCTGAATATCCAAGGATATGTGTCGTATCGAAAGGACAGGCAGATGGGTAGAGGAGGCGGGGTTGTTGGTAAGAAATGAAATTAAATCATTAGCAAGAAGTGATATAAGGTCTGACGGTGTAGATTCTGTTTGAGTAGAGTTGAGAAATCGCAAAGGGGAAGAAAACCTTGGTGGGAGTTATGTACAGTTCCCCGAGCAGAAGTGAGGATGTTAAACATAAAATAAATTAGGAGATAGAAACGGTGTGTAAGAAAGGCAATATTATAGCAATAAGAACATAAGAAATAGGAGCAGGAGTAGGCCATCTAGCCCTTCGAGCCTGCCCCGCCATTCAATAAGATCATGGCTGATCTGTCGCTGCTCAGTTCCACTTTCCCGCTTTCTCCCCATGACCCTTAATCCCCTCTCTTATCAAAAACCCATCAACCCGCGTCTTAAAAATATTTAGCGAGGCAGCCTCCACCACTTCAACGGGCAGAGAATTCCAGAGATTCTCCACCCTTTGAGTGAAGAAGTTCCTCCTCAACTCTGTTCTAAACCGCCCCCCCTTTTATCTTGAGGCTGTGCCCCCTAGTCCTACTGTCTTTTTTGAGCGGGAAGAGTCTCTCCACCTCTATCCTATCCATCCCATTCATCATCTTATACGTCTCAATGAGATCTCCCCTCATTCTTCTAAACTCTAACGAGTACAAGCCCAGTTTATTCAGCCTCTCCTCATAGCTCAACCCCCTCAACTCCGGTATCTTAATATGATTTTAATATGCAGGTGAACTAGGAAAATCAAGTTGGTAGTGGATCCCAAGAAAAAGAATTTGGGGAATGTTTATGGGATTTGTTTTGGGAGCAGCTTGTGTTAGAGCCCACTAGGGAACAGGCAATTCTGGATCAGGTGATGTGTAATGAGGCAGACTTGATCAGGGAAGTTAAGGTGAAGGAATCCCTAGGGGGCACTGACCACAATGTGATAGAATTCGTCTTGCAGTTTGAGAGGGAGATGTTGGAATCAGATATAATGGTGCTACAATTGAGTAAAGGAAACTACAAGGTTGTGAAGGAGGAGCTGGCTAGACTTGATTGGAAAGGGAGCTGAGCAGGAAAGACTGTGGGACAACAGTGGCAGGAATTTTTGGGATAATTCAAAAGGTACAATGTAAATTCATTCCAAGGAAGCGGAAGCATGTTAAGGGGAAGACGAGGCAACCATGGCTGACAAGGGAAGTCAGGGATCGCATAAAAGTAAAGAAAAGAGCATAGCGAGGAATAGTGGAAAACCAGAGGATTGGGAAGGCTTTAAAAGCAAACAGAGGACAACTAAAAGACAATAAGGGTGGAGAAGATGAAATATGAGTGTAAGCGAGCTAGTAATGTAAAAGAAGATTGTAAGAGTTGTTTTTTAGATATATAAAAGAGAGGCAAGAATGGACATTGGACGACTGGAAAATGAGGCTGGAGAAGTAGTAATGGGGGACAAAGAAATGGCAGAGGAACTGAACAGGTATTTTGTATCACTCTTCATGGTAGAAGACACCAGTAACATGCAGAATTTCAAGAAAGTAAGAAGTTTCACAACACCAGGTTAAAGTCCAACAGGTTTATTTGGTAGCAAAATACTCTAGCTTTCTACTAGCTGGATTTTGCTACCAAATAAACCTGTTGGAGTTTAACCTGGTGTTGTGAGACTTCTTACTGTGTTTACCCCAGTCCAACGCCAGCATCTCCACATCAGAACTTCAAGAAAGTCAGGGGTCAGAGGTAAATGTAATGGCCATTACCAAAGAGAAGGTGCTAGGGAAGCTGAAAAGTCTGAAGTGAATAAATCACCCAGACTGGATGGACTTCACCCCAGAGTTCTGATGGAGATAAGCTGAGGAGATTGTGGAGGCATTGGTAGTGATCTTTCAGGAGTCACTAGAGCCAGGGAAGGTCCCAGAGGACTGGAAAAAGGATAATGTAACACCCCTGGTTACAAAAGGAGGGAGGCAGAAGATGGGAAATTATAGGCCACTTAGCCTGGTCTCGGTCATGGGTAAGATTTTGGAGTCCGTTATTTAGGATTAAATTGCAGATTACTTGGAAATGCATGGTAAAATAAGGCTGAGTCAACACAGCTTCGTCAAAGGGAGGTCGTGTCTGACATATCTGTTAGAATTCTTTGAGGAGCTCATGATGAGGTTCGACAAGAGAGCCAGTGGATGTGATTTATTTAGATTTCCAGAAAATGCCTTATAGGAGGCTGTTAAATAAGCCTAAAGCCAATGGTGTTAGAGGCAAGTTACTAGCATGGATAGAAGATTGACTGACAGAATGCAGCGAGTAGGATAAGGGGGTCCTTTTCAGGATGGTAACCGGAGACTAGTGCTGTTCCACAGGGGTCAGTGTTGGGACTACAACTTTTCACTAAATACATTAATGAACTGGAAGATCAAACTGAGGGCATAGTTGCTAAATTTGCAGATGATACAAAGATATGTCGAGGGACAGATAATGTTGAGGAAGTGGGGAGGCTACAGAATGATTTGGACAGGTTAGGAGAGTGGGCAGATGGAATACTATGTGGGAAAGTGTGAGATTATGCACTTTGGTAGGCAGAATGGAGGTGTACACTATTTTATAAATGGGGACAGAATTCAGAAATCTGAAGCATGAAGAAACTTGGGAGTCCTGGTTCAGGATGCTTAAAGTTAACATGCAGGTTCAGCTGGCAGTTAGGAGGGCAAACTCAAAGTTAGCCTTCATTTCTGGAGGGCAAGGATGCAAAAGCAGGGATGTACTGCTGAGGCTGTATAAGGCTCTGGTCAGATCCCATTTAGAACATTGTGAGCAGTTTTGGGCCCCATATCTAAGGAAGGATGTGCTGGCCTTGGAAAGCGTCCAGTGGTGATCCACAAGAATGGTCTCAGGAATGAAGGGTTTGTCATAAGAGGAGCGTTTGAGGAGTCTGGCTCCATACTCAATGGAATTTAGAAAGATGAGGGGTGATCTAATTGAAACTTGGAGAATACTGAGAGGCCGAGATAGAGTGGATGTGGAGGGGATGTCTTCACTAGTGGGCGAGAAGAGAACTCAAGGACGCAAACTTAGAGTGAAGGGACATTCCTTTAAAACTGAGATCTGGAGGATTTCTTCAGCCAGAGGGTGGTGGATCTGTGGAACTAATTGCCATAGAGGGCTGTGGAAGCCAGATCATTGAGTGTCTTTAAGACAGAAATAGATAGGTTTCTGATCAATAAGGGGATCAAGGGTTATGGGGAGAAGGCAGGAGAATGGGGATGAGAATCATATCAGCTATGATTGAATGGCAGGGAGACTTGATGGGCTGAATGGCCTAATCTACTCCTATATCTTATGGTCTTGCATTCTGTGTATTGATGATTGTTGCAGAGGTCTTGCACTTGCAATGTGGAGCTTTTCCAATAGAAACTGTTCAGCAAATGAGGCCAGGTCGGTAGTGACATGGTTACAGATCACCTGATGTGGAGTGTTGTACCAACCAGCAGTGCATGCATTTGTTTGTACCTCTGCCAAAATCCCTGTCTACAAACCTGACACCAGTAATCGGCTGGGTGCCATTTAGCTTCATGTATCACTGATACTTTTCATCATCGGAGACACCCGTTGGAAGCCACACCAAGAGACAGATTGCGATATATTCACGAACACTGCTCGCACTCATCATCTGGGATTCTTTAAGAGCCAGCCCATTTAACACTGTGTTATTGAACGTACTTGTGTCCAGGTAGATCCCATTTATACCAACTGACTGCAGCTGTGGGGAGTGGTGAATTTTAAACCCTTCACCCAAAGTTTTAATGAGGATTTTATTAGAAAGATGTATTTGTGATCCTTCCAGTATTATTATTTACAGAGGGATAGCACCCTGTATGTGACCTGCTGCATATGCTTCTCAGATGGGGTTGGAGAGTTACTCAACTAAAAAGAATCAATTTCCTAGAAGTGTCTCAGTAAACACACTGTAATGTGTGTGCACTTTATCTTTTAATTGTAGGAGCAGCACAGGAAGAGCTAATTTAAGTTTTTTACTCTTCTGGTCAATGCAACAGATGAATGACATGTCCTGACTTCCAATTACATTTTGCAATTGATGAAGAAGTTATGTTAAGGTGACACAATTGAAACTTATCACACCACTGGGTAGAGCAATGTTTACTTGGAAATGTGGAATTCAAAATGATGGAAATGCACAGCTGGTCTCAGCCTGAGGAATGAGAAATGAAAATTTAATGCTCTGGGCCCACGACCTTTCCTCAGAACTGAAAATTAAAATATCTCTGAGCTCCTTTTGTGAGGGAAAGATTTACCGCTAAAAGAAATCAGGTTAAATTATTATCTGGTCCTAGGATCTTGCAGATTGAAATGTGCGTGTTAGTTTCAGACTTCAGAAACAGCATTTTAACTTTGTTTTGTACCTGATAGTGACATTTGGAGCACAGTGAGATAGTGTTTACTACCAATAGCTGGCAATGGAGAGTTGGAGCAAGTCACTGAGGTACAGCTTTCATTGGGGTTGGAACCAAAGTACCTCCAATTTTACAGTGAATAAATGGAGTATTTTTATGGTTATCACCTTTATGAAATAAAATTGCATTTTCTTTAGTAACATGTTTTCCTGTATGGGTGCAGCTTCAGTTTAAGGAAAAGATCAGTTTGATTTGAGAATTTTGAGTGGGTGTGAGGAAGCATCTTGATTGAGAAGCAGATCTTTCTGGAGATTATCCTGGGGCTTGGCAGTTTTGAAAATTCACAACACAGGAGGTGCTTTTAGCTTCAATTTCCCAGGCTAAAAAGAGGCAGGTTCTCCTTCCTGATCACTGTACAGTTGGACCAACGTCAAGTCATGCCTCATACATATAATTTCAACAATCAAGCCTTTTTATTGTAACTTCCTTTCTGATCTCTCACTCCAAACGTATTACATGAACTAAACAACTGAGCATCTGATGTTCTCTCTGGTGGAGAACTCCAAATGTTCACAACCCTTTGAGTGAAAAAATTTCTCCTCTTGGTCCTAAATGGTCAGTCCCTTTTTCTGAGACAATGACCGCCCCCTCCCCCAGTTCTAGACTCCCCAGCAAGGTAAAACTTTAAATCCATCCAGTATTAACCTTGTCAAGCTCCCTGAGAATTTTAAATGCTTCATCAGGGTCACTTTGAGGGAATATCGGCTCAGTCTACTCTATCTCTTCTCATGTGACAGTTGCCTCATCCCAGGAATTGGTCTATTGAATGTTGTTGTGGACCCTCTCAGATGGGTATATCATCTTTGGGTTAAGGAGACTAAAGCTACTCCTGGTATGATCTCTCCAACGCTCTATACAATTGCAGTTAAGACTTCACTCTTCTATTCCAATCCAATTATGTAACGGCTAACACACAATTTGCTTTTCTATTTGTTGCTGTATCTGCTTGTTTTACTTTCTCTATTTGTGTACAAGAATATCCTTTGCCAACATTTTCCAATCTCTCCACATTTAAAAATACTTCACTTTTCTTTTTCCTACAAAGTCAATAACTTCCCCACATTATTTTCCATCTGCTGTGTTCCTGCCCACTTGCTTAATTTGTTTAATTCTTTTTGCAACCCTGTTGAATCCCCGCAGTTTATTTCCAACCTTGCTTTATGTTGTGACCAAACCTGAATCCAGCACTCTTGGTCCCCCCACAGACACAGATTGGAATACAGTTCCATGGGAGCTAGCTGCTCCCCACCACCTCATTCTAGTGTTGATTCTTCAAGCAAGCAGTTAGACATAACGTTATGCTATTTGACCACCGAGGCCTTCACAGCAAAACATAATATTTTGATTAACACAAGCACTTTCCAGTAAAAGTCACTGTAGAGTGTATAGAAAGGAGAATTTAAGTTGCTTTTTCCTTTCCCTTTTCTAGTCTGGAGGGAGTAAATGTAACATAAACAGGGCCTAGTTTATGGCTGATAAAATTGGATATCCTAAATTAAAGAATTGGGCATATTAAAAATCAAATACAGTCAAACCTCAGGCAGGCCAGTTGTACAATACACAAACCTGTCTGGGCCTGACTCATCAATCTCCTATCAAAGGTCGTTGCACCCCATTGAAATGCACCAGCCTATTGTTAGAGGCCCAGGTCGGGCCAGACTTTCTGTCACCAAGAGTTCTTGCAGTTGGCTTAATTTGATAACAGGTTACATGTAAGCAGCAGCATAGAGATGGACACCTGGGGGCGGACCCTGGTGTCCTGTCAGGCAGACATCAAAAACCCACTGGGTATTGGAACCCCCTCCTGGGACCTCATTGGCCAGAAGCCAGAGAAGTTTCTGGAAAGGCAGGGAATAAAGGAACACACTCGCAGACACCAGAAAGGAAGACTGGAGAAGACTCGATGAAGGAGGCGACCCTTGACCATTCAGAAGACTGACCAGAGGAGGGAGTGAGGAAGAAGCTGCCATCAAGAGTCACCTTCGTGACGACTGACCAGAGGGACTCAGAGAATCGAGCCTGCAGTTTTAACCAAATCATCTTTGCGGGTAGTATATCTGATTTTGGGGTGTCCTCTTGTTTTATATGGGTAATTTAAGGGTTAATAGTGTTATAGTTAATAAACTTGTTGAACCTTTACTTGTGTTTGTCGTTTGTCCACCTTGCAAATAAGGGCACCGGGGTAAAACATTGGAGTAAGGAAACTGGTTGAAAGAATCAGAGATTTCAAAATTACAACAGGGTACTGAGGCCAATTATAGTGACCTCTGCTGCTGTGTACCTGAGATGGAATGAACTGACTACTAATGAGAGATTGAAGGCCAATTTGTTCCTGGGTTTGTAATTAAACAGCGGGCAATCCGTTTGCCTATTGGGTGAGAGAGAACAATTATGATTGGGATTTCAGAAAGGAGAACAGGTACAAATGCTGGAAATCAAAAAACAGGTCAGTGTTTGTAATCAGGAAAGGCTGGCATGCTGGCAATATTTGTTTTATTTCTTTGCAGATGTTCTCTGTCCTGCTGTGTTTTCTGTGTAGAGATTATTACAAATCCCACAGTAATAATTTCATTATTACAATTCAGAATCTCTTCTGTCCGGTTTCTTTATGAAGTCGCAAACATCACCAGACTGATTACTGTGACAAACAGACAGTGGATTCTGCCCAGTACTGGCTGCAGTCTGGCCTCTTGTTCAAAATTATCAACAGTCCCGGCACCAGTCAGAGAATGAATTGGATGACATTGTCTATTTTAGCTCCATGTCGATATAAACTGACAGTTGTCACAAACTCTGAGCCCACTTTTTTCCCCCAATGTCTATATCACCCATCACCTCGACGTCATTCATTGAAAGTAGCTTCGAGAAAAGATACACAACTCTGATTATATACAGTAGTGCTTAATATCTCAACACCTTGAACATGACGAAACGTGTTTTGATGTTTCATGGAAGCAAAATCAGACAAAAATGGCATCAAGCCAAAAGAGGAGGTATTAAAAAGAGGGAGATTCTAAGGAAGGTCTGAAAAGGAGAGAGAGAGAGAGGTGTTTAGGAAGGGAATATCAGCTTATTGAAGCTTGTGGCTGAAACAATTGGTGGAAGGAAACTAATAGGAGATGGACAAGAGGATAAAGTTTTGAGAGTTGTCTCATTCTTGGGGAGATTGTAATGCTGGAAGAGGTAACCAACGTAGAGAAGGGTGAGACCCTAAACAGATTTGAATATGAAGTTGTTCAATTTGTTAGGGAACCAGGCTGATTCTTGGCATTTGCTGAGGCATCTGATGTTAATTGGGAAGGAGACAGGTGAGGGACATTAATAACCCCAAACTGAAATTGCTGCCCAGTCTCTCTCCACTACACACTTACCTTTAGACTAGGTGCACGAAAGTGATTGGTTCCTGTATCCCAGTAAAGGGTTTCAAAGGGGAAAATTGGGTGAATAAAGCATTTCATCTGTACGAATGGCCAGCCACAGAGGGCCTCATTGTAGAGTAAATTATTGTCAATAAGAAACTAAAAGGCAAGGTCACCCTGTAAGTTTACCCACTGAGAAGCTAAGCCACCCAGAACAGTTCTTAGACAGCAACTGGGATGACCCCAGTGGTGTTAGTGCACCAAGGTTTAAGAAGGTGAAAAATAATCCAGTGTTTTCACTCCTGATCATTGTCTGGGGACGCTGGAAGTTGTGATGATGAGCTAAGTTTTTTTTTAAAGTTTTAAAGTTTATTTATTAGTGTGACAAGAGGTTTACATAATGCTTCAATGAAGTTACTGTGAAAATCCCCTAGTCGCCACACTCCAGCACCTGTTCAGATCCATTGAGAGGGAATTTAGCATTGGCTGGAGTGGCAAGGACTGGATTAATTTTGGAGAAGTGGGAATTGGTATGAAAATGGAATAAACTTCATGCCATCAAACATGGTGAACACTTAAGAAAAATCAGCTTGCTGCAAATGGGGTCCCACCTATTTACCAAGTCAGAACTAGAATGGAGCAGGTAGATGTTTGCCACCGTCCTGGGGATTGCTTTGCTGCTGATGAAAATTAATTGATGGGTTTACAATGTAATGAACAGAAGCTAGATTTTGTATTTTGAAAAAGGACTTTTAATGTCTATTCTAAAGATTGCCAGTCTGCTCAAAAACCAGACTGTTAAGACGCCCATGTCGTAACAGAGCAGCTCAACTGTAATGAGCTGTTTGGGTTCAAAGACAGAGCCTGAACTCAGCCCAAAGTCAACATAAGCAGAGCATCACTTGTGCTTTATAGAGAATTGTTGATGGGAATAGGACAAAACAACTTGTTTTTATCATTGAACTTGTCAGTTCCCAACCCTTTCTTGGAACTCCATAGCCTGAATTCTTCCATCCCGCCCATGAGTGGAATTTTAGCGGGCAGGTTGCGGACATTGTGAAACCCCATTGACAGTTGGGTGGGAATTTCTGGCTTTTAGATTAGAGCGGTCTGAGAATTCTGACCCATGTTTGAATGCCTCTAATTGGTTTCTGCTCCTGCCATTGTACTGGAACAACATTGTGAAAGTCCCAAATAACATCCTCTGTGACTGTGGCCAAGTAAATATTTTCTTCTACTCCACCTGCAGCCTTTAGCATGATTTAACCAGTCCATCCTCCAATATCGCTGCATTATTGTGCAACTGGATGGGACTGCTCTCGGCTGCTTCCATTATCATCTATCTGTTGTTGTTGTTCGTCCATCATCATCGATGAGGACCTTGACACCATTAGTCATTTTGAGACTGGTTGCGGTGTGTCCGAAGATGACTGATCAGGCCAATTCAGGCACGGAATGTCCTGGCACATATTGGACAGACCTGTGTAGACACTGTAGTTGTTGCTCTGGTGGCTCTGGACTTGCGCAGCTCGTGCTTAAGTTATGCTTCAGCAATGCACCTTGCTTCATGAGCTTGACAACCTTTGTGGATGAGGCAGTGCCAGGTAGGGCAGTTTTGTGCCAGTGTTTCCCAGGTGGTTGTGTCTATGTCAAGTGACTTCACGGAGGCCTTGAATGTGTCTTTGAAACGTTCCTTCTGCCCTCCATGTGAGCGTCTTCCAGAGATCCCCAAAAAGGAACTGCTTGGGTATGCACTTGTCTGACATATGGATGACATGACCTGCCCACCAGGTCTGCACTCTCATCAGCAGTGTGTGGACTGATGGTAGACTTGCTCTAGAGAGACCTTCAGTGTCTGGTACTTTGTCTTGCCATCAGATGCATAATATTCTGCGAAGACAAGTCATGTGGAAATGATTGCGCTGTCTTGCTTGTCTTCGATACACAGTCCATGTTTCACAGGCATACAGGAGGGTAGTGAGTACCACAGCGCAGTAGACCTTGAGCTTTGTTGCTGGGCTGATTCCTCGACATTCCCATACAGTGGAGCACAGTCTACTGAAAGCAGAACTTGCCTTTGCTATTCTGCAGTTAACTTCTGTATCAATAGTCACTGCTTGGGAGAGGGTGCTGCCAAGATAAATGTCCACTGCCTGTAGTTTCTGCCCTTTGATTGTGATTATGGGTTCTCTGTGCAGTGCATGAGGAACAGGCTGGTGCATGACTTTGGTCTTTTTAATGTTGATGGTGAGTCTAAAGTTGTCACAAGCTGTGGAAAACTTGTCCATACTGACTTGCATCTCTGGCTCTGAGCCAGTATTCAGGGCGCAGTCATCGGCAAAGAGGAAATCTCTCAGAACAGTGTCTTTCACTTTGGTAATAGCTTGAAGTCTCCTCAGGTTGAAGAACTTCCCATCCACTTTGTAGTTGAGGCTGATTCCAGCAACACTGTCCTGGAAGGCATCATTCAGCATAGCAGTAAACATCATGCTGAACAGTGTGGGTGCGAGCTCACAGCCCTGTTTAAATGCCACTGGTGACTGGGAATGCCTCAGAGGATTTTCCGCCATCCGGTACTCTGGCCATCATGGAACTGGCGTACCATCTGAATGAATTTGGGGGGGCAGACGAACTTTGACATGATTGTCCACAGGCCTTGTCAGCTTACAGTATCGAAGGCTTTCGCGAGGTCAACAAAGGTTGTGCAGAGCTCGCAATTCTGCTCCTGACACTTCTCCTGAAGTTGGAGCGCAGCAAAAATCATGTCAGTAGTCCCCCAACTTTTGCGGAAGCCACACTGTGACTCTGGAAGCAGACCCAGCTTCGGATGAGTGACCTGATGATTTAGCAGAACTCTTGCGAGGGTTTTTCCTGTGATGGAGAGCAGCGAGATTCCTCGGTCGTTGTTGCATACTTGCTGATTGCCCTTCCTCTTGTAGAGGTGTACGATGGAATCATCTTTAAGTTCCTGAGGAATGGATCCTTGCTTCCAAAAGGATGGAAGAACTCAGTGAGCTTTTCGATAACTGCAGGACCAGCAGCTTTATAGATCTCTGCGGGTATGGCATCTGTCCCTGGGGCTTTGCCACTGGATAGCTGGCTGACAGCTTTCTTGACTTCGGCTACTACCGGTGGGTCATCCATGGTGCTGTTGATATCAACCTGAGGAATCCTGTCTATTGCCTCATCGTTAATAGATGATGGTCGGTTGAGGATGGCTTCAAAGTGTTCAGCTCACCTCTGCAGGATCTGAGCCTTCTCTGTAATGACAGTTGTACCACCTGTACTCAGGAGGGGGGAACTCCTGAGAGATTGAGGTCCATAGAGAGTGATGAGGGCTTCATAGAACCGTTTCAAGTTGTTTCTGTCAGTGTACCCCTGTATTTCAACTGCCTTGGCACTCAGCCAGGCATCCTGCATTTTATGCAGTTTATTCTGGATTGTCCTGCGAGCATTGGTAAAAGCATTTTTCTTGGCAGCTGAAGATGGGTTGTTCTGACAAGCCCAATGAAGATGGTGCTTTTCAACAAATAGAGCCTGTATCTCCTCATCATTTTCATTGAACCAGTCATTCTGCTTGCGGGGAGAGGGCCCGAGCATCTTCAGTGCAGATGTATGGATAGCATCCCTGAAGCATTCCCAGTTGTCCTCAGTGCTGCCTGCGAGGTCAGCAAGCTTGATTTCTAAGTTATCAGCCAGTGCTGAAGCTATGCTCGGGTTCTTTAGCTTGGCCGCATTGATTCTTTTCATAACCTTGCTTCCTTGTGGTCGCCTCTTGGGTCTGATGTGGACCCTCATTTTGGAGACAATGAGCCTGTGATCTGTCCAGCAGTCAGGACCACACATGGCCTTGGTCACTCTGACATCCTGCCTGTCTTTTGTCCTGACAACAACATAGTCGATAAGATGCCAATGCTTAGAGCGCGGGTGCATCCAGGAGGTCTTGTCACGGGTAGGCAGATGGAAGGTTGTGTTGGTGATGAGGAGGTCGTGTGTTGCGCAGGTCTTCATTAAGAGTAGGCCGTTACTGTTATACTTGTCCACTCCATGCCTCCCAATGACTCCCTGCCAGATTGCAGAGTCACACCCTACTCTTGTACTGAAATTGCCAAGCAAGATCAGCTTGTCGGTACTGCTCACTGCTGATAGTAGGGCATCTAGTTCTTCGTAGAACTTGACTTTCATCTCGTCCGGGTTGTTCATTGTGGGGGCATAGGCGCTGATCAGGGTGGCTTGACTTCTGTTCTGTAGTGGAAGCTGTAATGTCATAAGCCGGTCGTTCACACCCTTGAGTAGACTAGCAAGTTTCCGAACAAGGTGACTCCTGACGGTGAATCCAACTCCAGCATCATGATGCTCATCGCTGCCGCTACTGCTCCAGAAAAAAGTGTATCCACCTCCAGTTTCAGTCAACTGACCTACGTTGGAAAGACGAGTTCTGCTGAGGGATGCGATGTCGATGTTATATCTTGCAAGCTCTCTGGCAACTAAGGCTGTTCTTCTCTTTGGTCTGTCTGCTGTAGGGTTGTCCAAAAGTGTGTGCACGTTCCAAGTGCCAATGGTGAGCAGTGTCACCTTGTGTTTTATTTTGTTTGGTCGACTGCAAGATGGGATCCCAGCCAGCTGTGGTAAACTGGCCAGGGTGTAGTGAAGCAGGCAACGTTTAGGGCACCTTTTCTAGCCCCTTCCTCATTCTACGGAGGTGAGCAGTGCGTTCCTGAAGAGGACCACTCAGCTGCCCAGGTAGACGCCGAGTTCCACTGCTGCTTCAGTCAGCAGAGAATGACCATTAGACCTGAGCCGCCTGCGTGCAGGTCCGTGACTACAGTTCCCAGTGTATCCACACCTGCTGCTTCGTCGCTCGCCCATCGCCACAGGATTTCAAGGGTTGAACAGGACACTGATGATGATAATGGTGTCAAAACTAGCACTTGATTTGGATTAAAGTGAGGGAGAGTTGTGCAGCGTCAGCCTCACTCTCTCTTCCCAATTCCCATCTAGATCCAGTGGCAAGACAAGAGTCAAGACGGCTGGAGGTGGGACAGGCACAGTGGATGACCAAGATTTCTTCTGTGTCTTGTCCTGCTCTTTGCGTTCCACGACGCTTGCAGAGACATCCTTCTTGACCGTTGGACCTTCCATTGGTCTTGTCCGCTCAATCCGCTGGACTCTATCTTCACATGCTGGGGTAGACATCTCCCTATCTCACCGAGGGTTGAGACCCGTCGGCTACCCTCACCTGGTTTAGCCGGCTTGTCGAGGCCGTTGCCAGGGGTGTGGCCGCTGTCACGTGCAAACAGCTACGGGGAACCACAAGTGAGAGCTGAGTGCCAGGTGGGGACAAAGGATGGACAAACCACCCTGAAAGGATGCAACATGTTCCCCTGCCAAAGGTAATATCTCTTCCTAACACCCCAAACATGCCCCTATCTATCTAATCGTAGGTAGAGAATCACTTTCCATGACTTCTCCTCCTGTTTCCCACACTGTTAACTCTGGGGTTTCCCCCCAGTATCTATTCCTGGATTCCTAGTTTTCTTCTTGTCTATACCCTGCCCTTCAATGACATCATCTGAAAGCAGTGTCAATTTTCACATGTACGTTGAAGACTATCAGCTCTACCTGACCATCTCTCTCGATTTCTCCACTGTTGCTAAATTATCAGACTGCTTATCCAACATCCAGTTCTGGGTGAACAGAAATTTCCTGCTAAATATTGGGAAGACCAACACTATTGTTTTCACTCCTGGCACCAAACTCTCTTCCGTAGCTGCTGACTCCACCCCTCTTCCTGACAATCGTCTCTGATTAGGCCGGTCTATTTGCAATCTTGTTACATTTGAGCCTGAGATAAGTTTCCAACCTCATTTTCGTACCATCACTAAGTGCTGATTTCCACCTCTGTAACATTGCCTGACCTTTAGCTGGTCACCACGTTCTACCTTTTATAACCTTGAGGTTTACAGAACTCTGCTGCAACGTCTTAACTCTCAGCAAGTCCTGTTCCCTATCATCCCTGTGCTCCCGGACTCTTCCTGGCTCCCAATCAAGCAACATCTTCATGGAAAAATTCTCATTCTTGTTTTTAATGTCCTCCATCCAGCATCTCAAGCCAAATACTTCGAGATATCTCTGCTAATATTAAAGTTTATTTATTAGGCACAAGTAAGGCTTACATTAACACTGCAATGAAGTTACTGCGAAATTCTGCTAGTCGCCACAGTCTGGTGCCTGTACAGATCAATGCACCTAACCAGCATGTCTTTCAGACAGTGGGAGGAAACTGGAGCGCCCAGGGAGAATGTGTAAACTCCACACAGACAGTGACCCAAGCTGGGAATTGAACCCAGGTCCAGGGCAGAACAAAGACACAGTGGTTAGCATTGCTCCCTCACAGCGCCAGGGACCCGGATTCAAGTCCAGCCTCAGGTGATTGTGTGGAGTTTGTAGGTTATGTCTGTATATGCGTGGGTTTCCTCTGAGTGCTCCGGTTTCTTCCCACAGTTCCAAAGATATGCAGTTTAAGTGCATTGGCTATGGCAAATTGTCCCTTAGTGCCCAAAGATGTGTAGGTTTGATGGGTTAGCCATGGGAAATATATGGGGTGATGGGGATGGGATAGGGAAAGGTCCTGTAAGGTACTCTTGACAGAGAGAGTCGGTGGAGACTCAATGGGCCAAATGGCTTCCTTCTGCACTGTAGGGATTTTATGTTACTCCCTGATTTTAATTGCTGCCCCATTAGGGCCACCCCTTAAACTGCTTAGACCCTAAACTCAGGAATACCCTCCCTTCACCTCTCCATCAAGCTTTTCTTCTCGCAGACACTTGCCTCTGACGAAGCATTTTGTCAATTGACCAAATAAACCCTGTGCGTTCAGTGTCGTATTATGTTTATAATGCATCTCTGAAGCACCTTGGTATGTTTTATTACAATAAAGATGCTCTGTAAGTGTAAGTTTGCATGGCGCCTTTGGTATCTGGGGAGCAGCCAATGGGTTCCTGTCTTATAGCAAAATGTAAAGGTAATGTGCAGACAACTTTTAAAACCAGCAAATGAGACACATGCTCATTTAAACTGTCCTTGGCTGGGACAGAACGTCAGCCAAAACACTGGGAGCATTCACCTCAAGAAGTGCCATAGGATATTTTACAATTGCCTAAAATATTTGTAGGATCAAGCGAAACCATTTGTCGAAGCAGGAGGTGGAACCTTCCGTTTAACTTCTGCAATATAGCAGTTCTGCAATACAGTGGTTCCTGAGTCCTCCCCTCCTGAACCAGATTACTTTTATCAGCTGAAAACTCAGGAACTTGAAGCCCACAGCCCTCTCTACCCCAGCATACCATCAAACTGATAAATCAGAAGAATTGTTTAGCACGAACAATTATGAAAGTAAATGCTGCAATTAACCAAAAGATGTTTTGCCACAAACCCAAAAATCTGATTCCAAAAATGAACAGGAAACCTGTATATATCTAAGCTTTCCACATCAGAATCTTTCTTAACCACTTGCCTGCTTCATGCCTGAAAAACATTTACCCACTTCTCTCTTGTTGCCCAAAAACTGTGGGGAGTCATTAAAATTTTATGAGATAAAATGTCAGGTGACATTGAAATACCACAGTCTGTATTAAATGCAGCTTGCATCCCTTGCTGGAACACCTCGCATGCACGTAAGGCAGCCTTGGCTATCGCAGTGATCTTATCGAGTGCGTGCTGCAGTAAATAGGCCTTCCTTCACTTACTCTTGTGCTGGGTTTCCTGTGTTGATGGTTATTTTACCATATTGTGTTTAGCAATTGACAAGTTATTACCATTTCCATGTTATTGTCAAAATGTGAAAATCAATGTAGCATTTTGAAATCCTTCTAACTTGGAAATGTGGTTCCATAATGCAGTGAATGTCACCCATTTGTAATTTGCATGTGCAAAGCAAAATCTGAAAGCTAGCAAAACGTTTGTTTTTTTTGGCTTTCCCTCTGTCAAAACCAGTTAATACTTTATGACCCACCCTAACTGACATTGCAGAACTTGAGCACTCCATTTCAAAACTGATGTCGTTTTCATCATCACCTTCAAAAACAGACAATCCTGTCTCCTCTGTCTTCCCTTTCCTCTCTCTCTGTTTGCATTCTTTGTTGCTCGCCTGCAGCATTAAACAGTCCCAACAAAAATCAAAGAACAAAGAAGAACAAAGAACAACCCAGCATGGGAAACAGGCCCTTCGGCCCAACGAGCCGGCGCCACCATTTTAACAAAGCATTTTCCTACACCTACCTTGTCCCGTGTGTATGCGAATGGTACCCCTGTTGTAGCCAGATTCAGGGGAGAATAGTGCAGGGTCAATTTGATACACCAATCAGCCTAAGAGCACATCTTTGGGGTGTGGGAGGAAACCGGAGCACCCGGAGGAAACCCACGCAACCACAGGGAGAATGCGCAAACTCCCACAGACACTGGCTCAAATCCATGTATCTGCACAGCTAGCAGTGATAGTCACTGTGAGAAATGCAGCTCACAGTCAAATAATTTAGTCAAGTCAAGTTCTGAAGGAGCAAGATTTTTTATTTAACATTCTTGCAAGACCGGGTGTCCAACAAAATAGGCACACCTTACATCGATTTGCAGCACATTTTTATACTTTTTTACAAGCATTGTAATGGCTTTGCAATGTGTTGTTCTCCCCTAATTGGTGGTCCCTGTCCCATCTATGTGTTGTCATTCCCCTATTGGCTCGAGGTGCCCCAAGTTTCCATCCCCTCTACTCCCCATCTAACAATGTCTCCTGTTATCACAAGAGTGCATTAGTAAACTCATCCGTCTTATCCAACACTGTTACATGTCCAGTTCAGATTGGTGGTAATCAATCCTTTGCCAACTTAAGCACTGCTGTCCCGACTATCTCAGTGACCTTTTTCCCCCTTTTATGCTTAGTTGTAGAAACAACACATCTTGTATACCATTTGCTTTTTATAACTTGGACCAACACATCTGGTGTTATTCCTACACCACAGGCAGTCTTTTTATTATCCCTGACTATTGCTCTGTTAGCAGCAGTGAATTTTATGTCCTATGTTTGTGACTAAAATCACAGTTGCTTCCATAATGTGGGTTATCAATGTGCCTGACTATATCCAGTCTACCGAACTTTATGCTATTTTTCTATGGTGTACAGATATATGTGTTAACAGCATCTTTACCTGTTGCTCACAGTCACTGAGCTGTTGTGGTGCCCGTCTGCTGGTCCAGGTTTAAGCACACACAACGATACGAAGCACTGGGCCACTCTCGAAACATCCAAGAGCAGCCCACGCACGACCCACTGTGTGCATGCCCCTCGTTAGACAACAAGGTGGACCGACACCTGTGGATTAAAAGAGACAAAACATTAACATGTAGTATTACATTTCCAGTATTAACCCGAGGCTTTGACCCTTTTTAAAACCGTCTTATATAACCCTCCATCCCTGTTTCACTCATGTGCCTATCTAAGTAAACTTTAAATAAGTCCAGCATGCCTGCCTCCACCACCTTACTTGGTAGTGCATTCCATACCCCCACGACCCTCTATGTGAAAAACCTCCCTCTAGTATCCAAATTATACTTCTCCCCCCTCACCCTTAGATCGTGGCCTCTCGTGATATTTGTCTCCAATCTAGGGAAAAGCCTGCCACTGTTGACTCTATCTATACCCTCCATTATTTTATACACCTCTATCAGATCCCCCCTTAATCTCCGTCTTTCTGAGGAGAAGAGCCCCAGTTTACCCAATCTTTCCTCATAACCCAGTCCTTCCATCCCAGGCAGCATCCTGGTAAACCTCCTCTGCACTCTCTCCAGGGTCTCTACGTCCTTCCGGTAGTAAGGTGACCAGAACTGGACGCAGTACTCCACATGCGGCCTAACCAACGTTCTGTACAACTGAAGCATTAGACGACAGCTCTTATACTCTATACACCTTCCTATAAAGGCTAGCATTCCATAAGCTTTCTTTGCAACCTTCTCCACCTGTGTTGACACCTTCAGAGACTTGTGCACTTGCACTCCCAAGTCCCTCTGCATTTCTATGCTCTTAATTGGTCTACCTTTTTTCATGTAACTCCTCCCTGCATTATTCCTTCCAAAATGCATCACCTCGCATTTATCAGGATTAAATTCCATCTGCCATCTATCTGCCCAGTATACCAACCTATCTATATCCTGCTGTGTCACCTGACAATCTTCCTCAGTTCCGCCAATCCTGCCATCTTGGTGTCATCCGCAAACTTGCTGATCACACCACGTACGCCCTCTTCCAAGTCGTTTATACATATTACGAAAAGAGGTCCCAGTACTGAGCCCTGCGGCACACCACTGGTGACAGACCTCCAGCCGGAAAAGGACCCTTCCACTACTACTCTCTGTCTCCTGTTGCCTGGCCAGTTTTCAATCCATCTAGCTACCTGTCCTTGTATCCCATGTGCCTTAACTTTTTCTACCAGCCTACCGTGAGGGACTTTGTCAAACGCCTTACTGAAATCCATATAGATGACATCAACGGCTCGCCCATCGTCAACCATTTTTGTCACCTCCTCAAAAAATTCTACCAGATTCGTAAGGCAAGACCTCCCCTGAACAAAGCCATGTTGCGTATTCCTAATCAGATCGCAACGCTCCAAATGCTTATACATCCTATCCCTAAGAATTTTTTCCAACAATTTTCCTACCACCGATGTCAAACTCACTGGTCTATAATTACCAGGGTTATCCCTACTGCCCTTTTTAAACAGCGGTACCACATTAGCTACCCTCCAGTCCTCTGGGACCTCACCTGTGTCCAAAGAAGAGACAAAGATTTGCGTCAGAGGCCCAGCAATTTCATCTTTCACTTCCCTAAGCAGCCTGGGATAAATACCATCAGGCCCTGGAGCTTTATCCGTTTTTACGATACCTAAAAACCCTAACACTTCCTCCCTCGTAATGGATATTTCCTTCAAATGATCTACAGTTCCCTCCAAGACATTACAAGACACCAAACCCCTCTCCTTTGTGAATACCGACGCAAAGTATTCATTCAGGATCTCCCCCATTCCCTCAGACTCGATGCATAGCTCCCCTCCTTTGTCCCTAAGAGGACCAATTTTCCCTCTAACCACTCTCTTGTTCCTAATATAAGAGTAAAATGCCTTTGGATTTTCCTTAATCCTATCAGCCAAAGCCATTTCATGCCCCATTTTCGCCCTTCTAACTCCCCTTTTAAACTCCCTCCTACTCTCTCTATATTCCTCCAGTGCTCTCCCCATTCCCAGTTATTTAGACCTAACATATGCCGCTCTCTTCTTCCTGACCAAGTCCTCAATATCCCCTGTAATCCACAGCTCTCTAATCCTGCCTTTCCCATCCTCCCTCTTTACCGGCACATGTCGTTCCTGCAACATTATCAGTTTGCCCTTGAAAGCCTCCCACTTGCCAACCATGGACTTACTCGCTAACAACCTCTCCCAACAGTATCCTTCAGCTCCTTCCTAATCCGGCTATAGCTTGCCTTCCCCCAGTTCAGCACCCTCTCCTTCGGACGGCACTCATCCCTTTCCATTTTTATCCTAAAGTAGACAGAGTTGTGGTCACTGTTAGCCACACGTTCGCCTACTGCAAACTCAACCACCTGCCCCGGCTCATTACCCAGCACTAAATCCAGTATAGCCCCCTCCCTAGTCGGGCTAGTTACATACTGCTCCAAGGACACAGCACACATTTTACAAATTCCTCCCCATCCGTACCCCCAGCTCTAGGCACCTTCCAATCCACTCCAGGAAGATTAAAGTCACCCACTACAACCACCCTATTCTTTCTGCACCTATCTAAAATGTCTCTACAAATACCTTCCTCCACTGACCTCGGGCTGTTGGGTGGCCTATAGTATTCCCCTCGCATAGTAATTTCTCCCTTTCTATTCCTCAACTCCACCCACAGTGACTCAATCCCTAACTCCTCCATATTGTCCTCCCTCTGCACTGCTGTGATGCGCTCCTTAACTAACAGCGCCATCCCACCACCTCTCTTCAACCTTCCTCTGTCACACCTAAAACACTTATACCCAGGAATATTCAGCTGCCAGTCCTGCCCTTCCTTTAACCACGTCTCCGTCACTGCCACCACATCTAAATTCCTCACGAACATCAAGCCCCTAAGCTCATCCGTTTTACCCATTACACTCCTCGCATTGAAACAGACGCAATCCAACCCTCCAGGCCCACTCGGAACCTCCTTTCCCCTGATATTATTCCTTTCACCCAAACCTACCCTGTCACCCAACTCGCTCCCGATCCCAGTGCCTGATGAGCTATCAGTCTCAGTCTCATCCCCACCCCCCTCCATATTAGTTTAAACCCTGCCGAAACACTCCAGCTAACCTCCCAGCTAAGACATTTGTCCCCCTCCCATTCAAATGTTCCCCATCCCTCCTGTACAGGTGCCCTTCTCTCACAAATACTTCCCAGTGATCAACAAAAGTGAAGCCCTCTACCTTGCACCAATCCCTCAGCCACGCATTCAGCTGCATGATCTCATTATTCCTAGCCCTGCTGGTACTAGGCAGCAGACCAGAGAATGCCACCCTGGAGGCCCTGCTCTTCAGCTTGGCCCCCAACTCCCTAAATTAAGAACATAAGAACATAAGAAATAGGAGCAGGAGTAGGCCATCTGGCCCTTCGAGCCTGCCCCGCCATTCAATAAGATCATGGCTGATCTGTCGTGGCTCAGTTCCACATTCCCGCCCTCTCCCCATAACCCTTAATCCCCTCTCTTATCAAAAACCCATCAACCCGCGTCTTAAAAATATTTAGCGAGGTAGCCTCCACCACTTCAACGGGCAGAGAATTCCAGAGATTCACCACCCTTTGAGTGAAGAAGTTCTTCCTCAACTCCGTTCTAAACCGCCCCCCCTTTATCTTGAGGCTGTGCCCCCTAGTCCTACTGTCCTTTCTGAGTGGGAAGTCTCTCCACCTCTAACCTATCCATCCCATTCATCATCTTATACGTCTCAATGAGATCTCCCCTCATTCTTCTAAACTCTAACGAGTACAAGCCTAGTTTATTTAGCCTCTCCTCATAGCTCAACCCCCTCAACTCCGGCATCAGCCTAGTAAACCTCCTCTGCACTCCCTCCAAGGCCAAAATATCCTTGCGTAAGTACAGCGCCCAAAACTGCACACAGTACTCCAGCTGCGGCCTCACCAATGCCCTATACAGCCGCAGCAAGACCTCCCTACTTTTATATTCAATCCCCCTCGCTATGAAGGCCAGCATCCCATTCGCCTTCCTGGACCACCTCGCACTTGCCAACATTAAATTCCATTTGCCAGTTCCTGGCCCATTCGCCCAGCCTATCTAGATCCTTCTGCAGACTCTCCACACCCTCCGCACAATTTGCCTTTCCACCAGTCTTGGTGTCATCAGCAAATTTCGACACCATACACTCGGTTCCCTCCTCCAGATCATCTATATAAATGGTAAATAGCTGAGGCCCCAGCACCGACCCCTGAGGCACTCCACTAGTCACCAACTGCCAATCCGAATAGCACCCATTGACCCCCACTCTCTGCCTCCTATTTGACAACCAGTCCTCTATCCATGTTAACACCCTACCCCCAACTCCATGTCCCCTGACCTTCTGCAACAACCTCTTGTGACCTACATACATCCCCCCTACTCTGCCTTCCTACGTCCTTTTCTCCTATGTGTATAATTACTTCAGCCTGTGTCCCCTCACTCTTCAAAATTCCCTCTATCCTCTCTGATACATCCTGTACCCCTGCTCCAGGGAGGCAGACAACCATCCTTGAATCACGCTTTTGCCCACAGAACCGCCAATCAATTCCTTTGACCCTCCCATCCCCCACCACTATCTCATTGCCAGCCCCCTTCCTTCCCTCTGAGTCATTCTGGCCCTCCTGTCTTTCCTTTTGTACCCCTGTTGATGCCTTTTGGGGGGCCACTGGGGTGGTCTTTGGACCAGGACTATTCTTATTCTTCCTCTTCCTCCTCCTAACAGTTACCCACCCATCCTGTCCCCCAGGCCGTGGGACCTCCACTTGTTCACGGTTCATAGCCATCAACTCCTCATTCTCCCGAACCAGAAATGCATCCTCTAATCGCAGCTCCAGTTGCCTGACCCGGGCCCTCAAACGCTGCAGCTCTAAACACTTGACGCAGGTGTGGGCCTTCGGGAGACGTGATGCCTCCAAGAACTCCCACATATGGCACCTGACACAGCTAAAGCGCCTCCCCATAGCCCCTGCCATGTCCTGACCTCCCTTGGAATTATATGTACCGAAATGCAACACAGGAAAGATAGGACCAGCAATCAGGAATCAACTCCCCATTTATAACTTTGTTCCCATGATAAAACTGGGTCTGACTTGTAATGTTTTGACTTGCAATGTGGTTTTCCAATTGTGTTGTAAGTTGTGGACTGCCTGTATGCCCTTGTATGCTCTTTATGATGCCCTGGACCACCCACCAGATCCTCCAAACAATTGACCATGCATTCACACTAAGTGACATATAATCTGCACCTCCTCTTTCATTTTGAAGGAAATTCTATCCCACCAAACTGCAGCTCAAATCTCTCCATGAAAAGATACCAGTACAGACAGAATATAGCTATTAATAAGATGGTTTTCAGTTATTCACAGAAACCAAGCCCCATAATTGCAAGGACTAACTTTCCAATGTTTATCTAAGTTGTATAAAAAGGACTTGCAGCTTGCTAACAGCACATTTTCCTATGTCAGAACTGTCCCAAATTTTATTAACTTTCAGGTGTCCATAGATATCTATCTTATCTCTTTTTTAAAAAAACTTTGTTCCTGCATCCACAGCTACCACCTAAACTGCACTTTTTTTCTTGTTGCAGTCAGTTGGGCGGTGGTAAACGGGGAAATTTTCCCACATCTCTCCCCTGTCTGTAAAATCTGATATTGTACTGATGTATATTCTAGAAAAAGGAAAGGATAGATGGGCTAGTAAATTGATAGCTTTCTTTTGGTGATATTTGTGTGCTTGTACAACCCTGGGGAGGCAATAAAAATAAAACATCGCCAGCTTGTCCCAGAGAACCTGGGGAACACATACGGATTGATTTTACACGTCTGATACACTCATCAAGCTAATGACGGGTCAAGCTCTGCAACTAGCTGAAGGAATCATAGAGGGGGAACCAATGCAGGGCCATTTAGAGGCAGATTGGAGAGTATGTGAGAGAATAAACAGTAACATTTGATTAAGAAAGAAGTTAGAGGCTGACAGGCCCTGGGATATGCTTCACTGAATCCTCCACCCTCCAGGGATTGACAGATTTGCTCCTGGAATAAATGTAGTTGAGCAACTAAAGTATCAACCGCAGCTTTGACTGATGACTACATTTCTTTGGGAAAAGGAGCAGTGATTTAATCAGCTTTAAATGCAAAACAAATTGCCCAATTTTCTGGATTGAAGTCAAACATTATTTTCATTTTTTCTTGGAGAGAATCCATAATGATCCTGGAAACAGCCCAGGAAGAATTCTGAAAGGCAGTTCTTTTCAGCTTCTGCAAACCTACATTAACTTCATCCCAATATTACTGTCCCTCTTCCTGACATCTCTGGACTCTGCATTCTCTTCCTCTGTCTCATCTCTACAATTGGCTCGATTGTAAAATTTCCCTTTCTGTTCCATAATTCCACCCTAATCTATTCTATCTAATTCTCATTTTATCTGACTGAACACTTTGAAGGTTACTGAGCAACGTAGTGGGCTATTCTCCCAAAAGTGCTGAATTGGCGAGAAACCTGGTCTAAATCATGACTATTTTTTCAGTTCAACTTCAGACCGGAATCTCTGCACTCTGTACAATACAGAGAATATGTGAATATCATTACACACTGGGGAGTGGGTGGGGAGGGAGATGGGGGGAGGGAGGGGGGAAGGGAGGGGAGGGAGGGGGAAGGGAGGGAGGGGAGGAGGGAGGGGAAGGAAGGAGAGGGAGGGGGGAAGGAAGGGGAGAACATAAGAACATAAGAAATAGGAGCAGGAGTAGGCCATCTAGCCCTTCGAGCCTGCCCCGCCATTCAATAAGATCATGGCTGATCTGAAGTGGATCAGTTCCACTTTCCCGCTTTCTCCCTTGCCTACCAAAAACCTATCTACCCATGTCTTAAATATATTTAGCAAGGTAGCCTCCACCACTTCAACGGGCAGAGAATTCCAGAGATTCACCACCCTTTGAGTGAAGAAGTTCCTCCTCAACTCTGTTCTAAACTGCCCCCCCTTATCTTGAGGCTGTGCCCTCTAGTCCTGCTGTCCTTTCTGAGCGGGAAGAATCTCTCTACCTCTACCCTATCCATCCCCTTCATTATCTTATACGTCTCTATAAGATCCCCCTCATCCTTCTAAACTCCAACGAGTACAAACCCAGTCTACTCAGCCTCTCTTCATAGTCCAACCCGCTCATCTCCGGTATCAGCCTAGTGAACCTCCTCTGCACTCCTTCCAAGGCCAAAATATCCTTGCACAAGTGTGGCGATCAAAACTGCCCACAGTACTCCAGCTGCGGCCTCACCAGTACCCTGTACAGTTGCAGCAAGATCTCCCTGTTTTTATATTCTATCCCCCTCGCTATAAAGGCCAGCATCCCATTCGCCTTCCTGATCACCTGCTGCACCTGCAGACTGAGTTTTTGTGACTCATGCACAAGGACCCCCAGGTCCCTTTGCACCGTAGCATGCTGCAGCTTTTCGCCCTTTAAATAGTAATCCCTCCTACTATTATTCCTGCTAAAGTGGATAACCTCACACTTGCCAACATTGTATTCCATCTGCCAGGTCCTTGCTCAGCCTATCTAGATCCCTCTGCAGACTTTCTACACCCTCCACGCAATTTGCTTTTCCACTTATCTTTGTGTCATCAGCAAATTTCGACACCCTCCTCCTCAGCCCCCTCCTCCAGATCATCTATATAAATGGTAAATAGTTGAGGCCCCAGCACCGATCCCTGCGGCACTCCATTAGTCACCAACCGCCAATCAGAATAGCACCAATTTATACCAAGTCTCTGTCTCCTATTAGACAACCAATCCCCTATCCACGCTAACACCTGACCCTCAACTCCATGCCTCCTAACCTTCTGAAGCAACCTTTTGTGCGGCACCTTATCAAACGCCTTCTGGAAAATCGAGAAACACCACATCCACCGGTTCCCCTCTGTCTACCGGGAGAGAGGGGGGGAAGGGAGGGGAGGGAGGGAGGGGGGAAGGGAGGGAGGGGGGAAGGGAGGGGAGGGAGGGAGGGGGAACGGAGGGGAGGGAGGGCGGGAAGGGAGGGGAGGGGAGGGAGGGGAGGGGAAGGGAGGAAGGGGGGAGGGTGGGAACGGGGGGAAGGAGGGGGGAACGGAGGGGAGGGGAGGGGAGAGGAGGGGGAATGGATGGGGGGAGGGGAGGGAGGGAAGGGAGGGAGGGGGAAGGGAGGGGAGGGAGGGAGGGGAGGGACTAGTGGAGTGCCGCAGGGATCGGTGCTGGGGCCTCAAGTATTTACCATTTATATAGATGATCTGGAGGAGGGGGCTGAGTGTAGAGTGTCGAAATTTGCTGATGACACGAAGATAAGTGGAAAAGCAAATTGCATGGAGGGTGTAAAAAGTCTGCAGAGGGATCTAGATAGGCTGAGTGAGGACCTGGCAGATGGAATACAATGTTGGCAAGTGTGAGGTTATCCACTTTGGCAGGAATAATAGTAGGAGGGATTACTATTTAAAGGGCGAAAAGCTGCAGCATGCTACAGTGCAAAGGGACCTGGGGGTCCTTGTGCATGAGTCACAAAAACCCAGTCTGCAGGTGCAGCAGGTGATCAAGAAGGCGAATGGGATGCTGGCCTTTATAGCGAGGGGGATAGAAAATAAAAGCAGGGAGGTCTTGCTGTGATTGTACAGGGCACTGGTGAGGCCGCAGCTGGAGTACAGTGTGCAGTTTTGGTCGCCGCACTTGCGCAAGGATATTTTGGCCTTGGAGGGAGTGCAGAGGAGGTTCACTAGGCTGATACTGGAGATGAGCGGGTTGGACTATGAAGAGAGGCTGAATAGACTGGGGGGGGGGGGGAGGTGGTGGGGGAGGGAGGGAGGGGGAGGGGGCAGCAGGGAGGGAGCAGGGGGGCAGGGGGAGAGGGAAGGGGGGCGGGGGGAGAGGGAAGGGGGGGTGGGGGGGAGAGGGAGGGGGCGGGTGGGGAGGGAGGGGGCGGAGCAGGGGGTGGAAGCAGTGGGCGGGGGCACGGGGGCGGACTTCAGTTAAAAGGGGCTAAAGTCAAAATTTATTTGAACCTCTTTTGAGTCCGCCCAGTGTCTTGTGCACTTCAAGGTAGATGCCAAGGGATTACATCCCGTAGAGGACTAGTCAAAGCTATAAAGAATTTACCAGAACCTAATAATGTGACTCAATTAAAATCATTGCTAGTAATGATAAATTATAATGGGAGATTACTGCAAAACATGTCTGCGACGACGACCCCCTCACACCAGCTTCTGAAAAGTATTAGCGATGGAAATGGAGAGAAGCAGAAAAAAAGGTATTTGCTAAAATAAAGCAAGCTTTAGAGTCTTCAACATTGCTGATCCAACCAAATCATTGGTGGTTATCTGTGATGCATCACCTTATTGAGTGGGAGCAGTCCTGTCCCACAAGAAGTCAGATGGAATAGAGAGGCCAATTACGTTTGTGTCAAGAACTTTATCAGATACTGAGAAATATTCTCAAATGGGGCAATAAGATTCTGGATTGTAATTTATACGGTGAAGAAGCTTCATCAATATCTACATATGAAGGCATTTCACCATCACATCAGATCACAAGAGGATAAACATGTCACAAATTGCCTCTGTGAGGGTGAAGAGATAAGGAGCAGAAGTTGGCCATTTGGGCCATTGAGTCCATTCTGCCATTCAAAGAGATCATGACTGATCTGATCTAATCCTCAACTTCACTTTGCCACCTTATCCCCATAATCTTGGATTCCCTTACTGATTAAATATCTGTCTGTCTCAGCCTTGAACATAATGGATGGAACTTTATGAGATTGTTCCTACTGTCCAGTTGGTATGAAGATGGGAGAGTGGCTGATCCATTTTTCAGGCAGGTTTTCACCCCCAATTTGATGCACTTAGTCTCTGAAAATATTGGCCAGACTGTTTCTAGCCACTAGAGGCAGTGGACAGGGCCTAATTCACCAGACAGCCAGCAGCTGAGATCAGAGCCACAAACTGCGCATGCGCCAAAAAAGCTCAAAAAATGCAGTTCTGCTGACAGAACACCCCCCCCGGGCCAGATACACCCTGTCCCTCCACTCTACAGACATCGGAAATCCTACCTAACATTACTGAACCACTTATGCCCCCCGAACCACCCCCCCACCAACACTGGACCTCCAGCACATGGCCACCTCATCATCCCCTCAGGCCCTGATGGTTGACTGACATGATCCTCTCTCTCCCCTATCCCTGATCATCACAGAGGCATAAATTCCACCCCCCCTACAGCCTCCCAGCAACACAGCAGCCCCACTCCCCCCCACAGACCACCAGCAACAGAGTAACCCCATTCCCCACCACAGCCCCCCAGCAACACAGTACCCCAATTTCCCCTCCCCCCCCACTAACACACACCTTGAATCCATGTAGTATTGACCACAGACACTGCTGCTTGACAAGTTCTGAGGCTGCAGCACTGCCACTTCTAAGAGTTTCCAACACATCCCCTACCTGAACAGTGCTTCGTGCTGCCTGCACAAGGACCCGGAAGCATCCTGGGGACCCCAGGTCAATGCTCAGACCTGGGTCCATGCTATGATTCCAAGATTGGACTCTGCGATCAACAACAGCCCCCGAACTTCCACACATTCACAGCTCCCCCCCCCAACCACCCCCCCCACACCCGCTCGGCCCTCCACCCACCCCAAACCAAAACACAACATGACCACTATGAAACTGCCCCCTCTGAGCAGTAGGGAGCAGATTGAATGCAGAAACTTACCTCCTCGCTCACCTTCACTAATCAAGCAGCAGAATCTGACTTTTATACATGAGGTGTTTCCCTGACTAATCTGGTTGTGGCAAATGAGGTGGTAAAGGCAGGTGAGCTGGGAAGATTGGGAGTGAAGCTCACTAATGACGTTATGATGAATGCAAAAACATGTAAATTAATGTCACACCCATTTTGGGCAGGCTGTCAATTGGCCGATTTTTATTCCATGTTAAAATGGGAATGAGCGCGAATATGGGTGCCATTCCTGTTAGACACTTTACACCTAATTTTATAACATTTTCCCGCTACAAAACAGGCACAGTGACGTTGTAAAATTCATTCGAATGAAGAATTCCACAGATTCACTTCCCTCTGAGAGAAGAAATTCCTCCTCATCTCTGTCTTAAATGAGTGACCCATTAATCTGAGATTTTGCTGTCTGGTCCTAGACTCTTCCACAAGGGGAAACAACCTCACAGCTTCTACCCTGTCAAGCCCCCTGACAATCCTATATATCTCAATAATGTCACCTCTCATTCTTCTAAACTCCAATGAGTACAGGCCCAACCTACTCAACCTCTCCACATAAGAAAATCCCTCCATACCCAGAATCAACCAAGTGAACCTTCTCTGGACTGCCTCCAATCCCAGTATATTTTTTCTTAGATAAGGGAACCAAAATTGTTTGCAGTATTACAGGTGTGGCCTAACTTGTGTCCTGTATAGCTTTAACAAGACTTACCTATTTTTATACTCCATATCCTTTCAAATACAGGCCAACATTTCACTTTGCCTTGCCTATTACCTGCTGAAGTTGCATGCTGGCTTTTTGTGATTTATGCAAGAGGATCCCCAAATCCCCCCCTTGCTGCAGCTTTTTGCAGTCGTTCTCTATTTAAATAATATTCAGCTCCTTTACTCTTCCTACCAAAGTGCATAACTTCACATTTCCTACATTATATTCCATCTGCCCCAAGTTTTTGCCCACTCATCTAACCAATCTATATCCTTTTGTGGACTCATTGCATCATCCTCACCACTCGCCTTCCCACCCATTTTTGTGTTGTCTGCAAACTTGACAACGGTACATTCATTTCTCTCATTCAAGTCACTAATACAAATTGTAAATAAATGTTGCACCAGTTCTGAACTCTGTGGCACTGCATTTGTTTTAGGTTGCCATCCTGGGAATATTCCTCTTATTTCAACTCTCTGTCTTATATCAATTAGCCAATCCTCTATCCTTGCTAATACACTACCTATAATACCATGGGCGCTTATTAAATAACTTTTTGTGTGATACGTTCTTGAACACTTTTTGCAAATCCAAGTATATTACATCAACTGGTTCCTCTTTATTTGTATTGTTCATTATTACCTTAAAGGATTCTAATAAATTTGTCAGGCATGATTTCCCCTTCATGGAACCACGTTGACTCTGCTTGATTATATTATATATTTCCAAATGTTCCTCAGTTACATCCTTTATAATGGACTCTTACATTTTCCCAATTATAGAAGTTAAACTAACTGAACTATAGTTACCTTTTTTTTTGTCTCCCTCCTTTCTGAATAAAGGTTTTATATTGCAGTGTTCCAATCCTCTGGAACTTTTCTAGAATTTAAGGATTCTTGGAAGATTACTACAATTGCATCCATTATCATGGTAGCTACTTCCTTTAATATCCTGGGATACAATTCATCAGATCCAGGGGACTTAGTGGCCTTTGGCCCCACTAATTTCCCAAGTACTTATTCACTAGTAATAATTATTGTATTTATTTCTTCAGCCCTCCCCCTTCCCCACCCTATCTGCCCTTTGATTATTTAGTAAGTTCGGAATGTTATTAGTGCCTTCCACTGTGAAGACTGACACAAAGTATTTGTTTATCTCCTCTGCCAATGCCTGGTTCCCCATTATTATTTCATTCTGTAAGGGGTCCATGTTCACTTTGGCATCTCACTTCCTTTTTATACACTTGAAGAAGCTCTTGCTGTCCACTTTTATTTGACTTGCTAGTTTACCCTCGGACGAAGGGGATTCCTAACTAGCTAATAAGATTCATAGGCAGAATGCAGTCTTTCAGAGGACTGAAGATCTTTCAGGAGTTAAATGATTTTTAAGACAAGCCAACAGTAACAGTTTACACATATGTGAAATAAATCAGGGGATTTCAATAAAAATATTGATATTTAAATGTATTTTAAATGTATAGTTCACTTTAGCCAAGCAAAGTTACCAAAAGGCATGGTGTTAAATGTCAATAGTTTAAACCAGAGGTCTGGGAACCAGCTGACCAGCTGTACTCTTATCGGGATGACGCCTACGAGGGTACGTATGATGCAACTTTACACTCACTGTCCAGGCACAAGGATTGATATGCCCCTGGACACTGGATCACATGTCTATTTAACTTGGCAGTGAGCCGCTGGGAGTTAACCTTGCTGATTAAGTCTTTCCTGCTAAGCTCCTTTCCCACTTCCCAATGAACCCTGTCCTCAATATTTTATAATTATCCTCATTTAAGTGTAGCACAGTTGTTTATAAGAATCATAGAATCCCTACAGTGCTGAAGGAGGCCATTCAGCCCATTGAGACTGCATTGACTCTCCAATAGAGAATGTTACCCAGGCCCTTTCTCTTGCCCTATCCTCAAAACCACATGCATTCACCATGGCAAATCCATACAACCTACATACCTTGGGACACCAAGGGCAATATAGCATGATCAATCCACCTAATCTGCACATTTTTGCACTGGGAAGGCAACTGGAGCAACTGGAGAAAGCGCATGCAGACACAGGGAGAACATGCAGTGCTAACCTCTGTGCCACCCTGCTCTGACCTATGTTTGTCACTCTCAAACTGAATGCTAAGTGTTATGGCCACTATTTCCTCAGGGAGTTTTCACCCTGATATTGTTCATTTAACTTGCCTCATTACCAGATGCAAAATAGCCTGATCCCTGGTTGGAACCACAACATATCATTACAGGAAACTGTCTCTGAACACACACACTATGAATTCTTGTTCATTGTTACCTTTGTCAATTTGATCTTCACAACTTACATGAAGATTAAAATCACCCATGATTAAAGTTCTGCCCTTTTTACATCCCTTTTTATGTCCTGATTTATTCTCCATCCTACAGTTTAGCTACTGCTTCACTGTCTGACATGGAGAGTTCCTCCTTCTGCTCTAAAAACCTATCTTTCATTAGTTACACAGGCCCTCGCACTTGGTATCTGGAAACTAATTCAAATGGAGCAAAACTGGTGGACCCAGGTTGTGAACAGAGGGAAATCTAGACTTTTATCCTGGTCATGAGGGCACTCATAGCAGTATATGCTGATCATCGATTTAAAGGTTTAGTGTTGTCATTCTCGCATTCCCTGCAACTTCAGACTTCAGCCAATGTAACAATCTTACTGAGGCCAGTCTTCCATCACTATCAAACCATATTAATATCATTCTCAAAGTGGTGCTCAGCAGTTACAGTCAAGCTCTGGAGTCCTTCACCTGCCGGCCTGAGTGGAGCCAGTGTTTTTAAACCACTCCACACCGCCCCCCCCCCCCCCCCCCCAAACCCCTCCACCCCGCTGCTTCTTCCCTATTGGGTGAACCTCCACTCTTCTATTAAGGGAGCTCAGATTCTTCGACACCCAGGGGAAATCTATTGATGAATACCCATGACCATCATAAAATCCCTCACAATATAATCAATAGCAATGAATTTTTAACAATATTGTAACTTTGCTCCCTAGGATCTGAAGGCTGTCCCTGACCTTCCTTGACTGCCTGGTGATGCGACTTGGGCTCTGCCACTGTAAGGGATTCTGTGATATTTTACTGATACCATCGCTCTCAGTTGAGGGATTTACATGAAGTCCTTCCCCCAATCAGAGGACACTGCTGTCTGATGTCCCCTGTAGTTCCTGAGCTCCTTTCTTTGTATTATCCAATGATACAGCAACCTCAATGGCCTTTTAATGCAACTTGGATTCTGCCAATACTTGTTTTTGGACTGTCACATTGTTAATTCCTCAGACCTGTCTATCTCACAACATGTCATTCAATGGTAGCCTGAATTCACAGTGCTCTACCAATTTTTGTAATCTGATCAGAAATTTAGTGAGAGATTCCCAGTGATTCACCCTGCTGTGTTAAAGTGGTATCACTGGAGTGTTATGACATCTGGGTAGGTTAGATTCTTTATTATATTGAAGGTTGGAATCCCACATGCCATCAACAGGACCACTTTCTGCTTCTCGTCCCTTCAATATAGTAGGCCTAATAAAATAATATATATGTTTTGTGTTTTGGGACCTGTTTTCTATGCTTGCAGTATAGGTTTCAAGTTTCCTGGAAAAGGACATTTTTCTGAATTGAGGAGTACTTGTCTTGACAGTATGGATGGTCTGGAGGAAAGAAAAAAACTAATTTTATTCCTTGTCATCAATGTAATAATTTTCCATCACCATCACCTTTTATGTACAATGTGCTCAAAGTGCAGCTCAGCGGCTGCAGAGTTCCGATCAGCCCCAAAGACCTTCGACTATCAGCCTGAGTGGGGCCAGCTCACCTAATAGGGGAGCTCATATTCTACAGGTCTCATGGGGAAATCTATTGACAATCCCCCATGACCATCAGAATACCCAGGTTCCCCGTGACTCCCTGGAATTTCTTGTACATGATATGTGACGCCTGATCTGACTGGATCTCTGGGCAGTCCATACCTGGTGAAGAATTGGGTCTGTTCCTTCACCACTGTTCTTTCAGTTTTAGTTTTCAGGGGAACAGCCTCTGAGGAGCAGTAGCGCTGATAGTTGGCTCCCTTTTAGTTTTGGGTAGGGTTCCCAGATAGTCCATTAGCTGAGGGGATCTCCAAAAGCTGGCATGGAAATCATAGGTGCAGAGTATATTACAGGTGGAGTTTTCTCACAACTTCTACAAAAACCTGATTGTGTCCCGTGAGGGAGTGGCCAGTCAGAATGCTGATTGATATGGACTTGGGTTTTGCGTATGCTGACATGTCCAGCCACGAGAATTTCATGAGATAGCAGCAAGATTTCCTCAAGGAATCTCGGCAGCACCACTAATTGGTAGAGTCCACTCCTCATTTGCAGCTCTGTGGGGATACTCTCCATGCCCTCATCAGCACCTCATTATTAATGTTGAAGGACAGCCACTGTGTCAGCAGTCTTAGCTCATGTATTTAACTGTTGCTACCAAGGAAGATTTATTTATTACCACCTTGGGGTCTTCTAGACTCCTGAAAGACAAATTTTCTGAAGGGTGTTCCCCTTGGGGTGCCTTGTGTTTGTTGAACCTCACTCAACCAATACATACACTGCAAAAGGCAGCATATATTTAAAGAATGAAAAGGAATTTATTTGCTAATGCATGCATCAGGAGAGAGTCATTGAGGCTTGACTGTGTTCTCTGACCTAATATTGACTAGTAAAATTATTATATTATTCTTAACATTTCAATATCCCACCTAGTCTCGTCAATCAGACTGGAGGCCCCAATCACAATTTTGAATATTATTACCTTAGCCAATAATGTTCTACCTGTCAACAGGAATAGGAGCTTATTAGCTTATTGCCCACGTAGGTTCCTTCCCCTTTACCTAGGAAACCTAACCCACGTCATTACCAGTAACCAAGGGCGCATTATTAACATCTGTCATTTTTAAACTGACGAAAGGAGTCACTTTTTTGCTGGAATCTGGGCCTCCTTTATCAGCTTGACAGATTGCTCCAGCCTTGCTACCCATGAACGAATCTAGTCCCTTACATACCAAGCCTGTGATTAAATTTGCCTTTCGCATACCCAAAAACAGATAAGAGGAGCTGGCTTTCTGTGCTCCATCGTATTAACAGAATTTGGCCTGTCTACCACTGTTTCCCATCATGCTGCATTCAGAATGAAGTTGGCCAAGGCGCACAAGACAGGGTTGAAAATACAGTTTAAGCGTATAATACTTGGTTAATTTGTGAATGTGCAGCTTATAATACCTTTGCATATATTGTTCCAGCCATATTAAGAACATAAGAACATAAGAAATAGGAGGAGTAGGCCATCTAGCCCTTCAAGCCTGCCCCGCCATTCAATAAGATCATGGCTGATCTGTCGCTGCTCAGTTCCACTTTCCTGCTTTCTCCCCATAACCCTTAATCCCCTCTCTTATCAAAAACCCATCAACCCGCATCTTAAAAATATTTAGCGAGGCAGCCTCCACCACTTCAACGGGCAGAGAATTCCAGAGATTCACCACCCTTTGAGTGAAGAAGTTCCTCCTCAACTCCGTTCTAAACCGCCCCCCCTCTATCTTGAGGCTGTGCCCCCTAGTCCTATTATCCTTTCTGAGTGGGAAGAGTCTCTCCACCTCTATCCTATCCATCCCATTCATCATCTTATACGTCTCAATGAGATCTCCCCTCATTCTTCTAAACTCTAACGAGTACAAGCCTAGTTTATTCAGCCTCTCCTCATAGCTCAACCCCCTCAACTCCGGCATCAGCCTAGTAAACCTCCTCTGCACTCCCTCCAAGGCCAAAATATCTTTGCGTAAGTACGGCGCCCAAAACTGCACACAGTACTCCAGCTGCGGCCTCACCAATGCCCTATACAGCTGCAGCAAGACCTCCCTACTTTTATATTCAATCCCCCATTGTGAATTTTTAATATATATAAATAAGGCACTTTATAATTACCTTAACCTAGTCTACTTTTTATGGTAAAACTAAAATGAAGGGCCTGATATTAGAATTCTATACCACTACCACATCAGTCCCTGCTCTTGGCCCTTGGCTATAGCCCAAGATAAGGCCACTAAATAGAAGTGTCCCAATACTTATTCCTGGGTCCTGAGGGACGATTGGCCCCTTGGTATCCTTGCTTGCTCAACTTAACTGCCATCACTGGTACCATCCCTTCTGTGGATTGGACAACCTTGCACAGACACATTTAACTACATTGACAAGTACCATCAGTGCCAAGATCACCATGAAGAATATTGCAATCCCTTGTAGGACTGATATTCCCAAGGAGCCCAACCAGCCTGACAGCCAACCACCTAGATAAATGGTTCAGATTTTTGAATTTCTCCACCTCTTTCCTGCTATGATTAACCAGCTTAGTTATATTTTCCGAACTATCTGGTATGTCCCGTGCAACACCCTGATACAATCACCGCACAAGTCCCACCCCTTGCCGCCAAGACTTAATCCAACGCCAATCTGTGTTGAAGTACCACAGAGCGCATGGCTACAATCTCATCATTAACCTTCGCAAGGGCTGTTGCTGTATCATTAGTGACTTGTTCCAAAATGGAGCATAGAACCAGAATTTCATGCATCGCTTTAATTACTCCATATTGGGGAAACAATAGGCCAAAGAACCATTCTTTTTCTGTAATAGTTCGTTGGTGCCTTGGCAGGGGAGGGAGTTTAGGAGTGTGATATATGTATAGGATTACATATCCAAAATAATACGACCTCTTCCGTCCAACAGGGAGCCAATGATATCCCCACAAATATCCAATATGTTCTATTGAGTTGGATAAGTGTTGCTTCCTCTTAATCAATGAGAAATATTGAAAGATTGGTCATTATTCAATCATAGCCAGGTGGTATGATCTACCATGTGTTCAATTTACTCATGCCCAAATTTTCCCCTTGGCCTTCCATGTTTCTAGCACAATATATCCCTTTTGGTTTCGGTGTTGGCTGTTTCAAAACTAAATTAGAAGCTGGTACCCTTAGGTTATAGATAGGTATATATGACCTAACTTCCCTGCACAAGATTCACTGTTAAGAAATTATTTCCTTATCTCTCTACTGATTCTCCTTTCTACATGTATGGGGATGTGCGAACATACCCAACTTTTCACCTGACTAGTTAATCTAGCACATGCGTGTGCCATATATAAGTAAGTATTAACACATACCTTCCGAGGGGAACACTGAAGAACTTTAGTTGCTAGTCCCACCTGAGTCAAAATCTGTACATTCAATGCTGAAAAGATATAATGACATGCATTTATAATAGCATTGTCTACAACTTCTATCTTAGAATCAAACAATTATTGATCAATGTCATGTAACAATATAGCTTGTTTACAAAACTGGCATGTTCACTGTGCCACACTTTGCACATGCTGGCGACTTGATTTGTTTCTGTGTTGGGGGATGTTTGGTTGATCTCGATTGGAGCTGTGCCTTGATTGTAGTCTTCGTTGTAGAGCTCTGGGTATCTTCTTTAGCACATAAGCTGTAATACAATGCAGATGGCCTCACGACTTTAAATTTAGCAATCACAATAAATTCAATCTAATCAGATTCTCTGTACTTCCACTATGATATTAAATCATTCAGGCGCTGGGTCAGGTTCGCTATCTTGAGGATTGCCACCAGGATACGGCTCTAACTGAGTCCAGTGTCTCCAGCGTGGGCCACACTTCTCAATTAGGCCATATATTTGGCCTGTAACCACCACGTGGAAAGGCCCTTCCAAATATGTTGTCTGTCATGAGTTTCACCACTATCTTATCTCAGGTGAAGGAAATTTAAGCGTACTCAGTCCCATCAATTTCGTCCAATCTCGGTGCTGGTGTTGTGCGATCACCTACTTTTTAAGAAAATGTAGATGGTCTATTAGATCCCTCCATATTCAATTCATCCTGTTCACCATCCCTCAATTCTGAGGGTGATATAGTATGTGAAACCTCTGCTTTATTCATACGACAGCCTCCTTTCAAAGCTCTCCATGTGAAATGAGTTCCCTGATTAGAATCCAGCTGAAGATGCATTCCTCGCCTGGGAATTATCTCATTTGATAATACCACAGCTACTATTGGAGCTGTGGCAGCTTTACATGGGAATGCTCCAACCCACTGAGTAAACTAGTCTACAATTATTAAACAGTATGGTTTCCCTGTAGCCATGGTAACGACCCTGTTAAGTCCATTTGTAAATTCTCCTAGGGTCCTTTGAGTCTGGGTTGACTTCTCATTTTAATCTTGCAGGGACATCTTGGCACCACTAGGGTGCACTGACAATACCAACATTTCTTCAATAAATCAAGCACTCTGTCCCTGCTTGTGTGTGCTATTCCATGATAAATTTTAAGCAGCGAATGCTGAATTACCTTAGGAACTATTATTCTTCCTTCTCTCCTCCTTATTCCATCATGACCTTACCATCCTCCATCTTTTTTTCCATTGCTCCTTTTCCTCTTCATCTGCTTGTTCCTGCACTTGTTTTACATCAATGTCCTCAACTGCTACAGTTGCTAACCCTACAGGCCGTGTCCACTCCCAATCCTGTTTTACTAAGGCCTTTGCTGCCTGGTTGGCAAAATGGTTTTCTTGCTGTACTTCATTCTCAGTTTTCCTGTGAGCTTGAACTTTTATCTAATACTGCTGCTTCTAAAAGGACAATGGCTGCCTGGAGTAAATTCCCAACTGTGCAGGCTATGGAGGATCATTTTTTTCCCATCAAGGTGAGGGGCTACGAAACACTGACTGTCTACGAAGCACAAGCTATTGCCTTCATACACTGAGTAACTGAACAGAGTAACACCCCATCAGTCTCAATCTGTCCTCATGCTGCTGAGCAACTATAGCTGCCTGTATTCCATCATTTTCCTTGTAGAACATATGGAATGGTTTGGTGACCAAAGCTGGGCTGTCACTAAAACCTGCTTCAAATCTGAAAAAGCCTGTACTTCTGCATCTCCCCACTCTGTCTTTTCTTGATAAAGAAAGGACTAGCCCTTCCTTTTTTTATCAAGTTCTGTAAGGGCTTTACCGCTCGGGCAGAATCTTCCACAAATTCCTACTATAGTTAAAAAGTCCTCAATACTTGTCTTACCCCTTTTCCGGTGAAAAGACTTTGTATAAAAATAACCTACCCCCAGTCCTCTGGAAACTATATTTTTTTTCCCCCGAATACTATAACCTAAGAACGTCTTTGAAACAGAGATCAAATCTTTCAATTTGATCCCAGGCCATAACTTATTTTAATTGTTTGTTCTTGTCTTAAGTAACATCATTTTATTCAGATAACCTGCTTACAACACATTTTCTTATGTCAGAATCATCCCAAACTCAGAAAACAGTATTTTGGGCTTTCAGCTGTCCATTAGTGTCCATCTTATCCCTTTTTTCCTTCAGGAAAACTATGTTCCTTCATCTGTAGTTATCACCTAAACCTAAGTCCTTTAAATGTCTCTCTTGTATCCATTGCATTCCACCTTTGATTCTGCCCTCCTCTGTTTACTATGTGCTCTGCTATAACTTTTATTATCCTGTTCATTTTCCTTTCTCATTTATTCCATTGAATTATTTCCCTCATCTCTAATTATATAAATCTGTCAATCTGGCGTTATTGGTGGCCTCTCCCTTTTAGCCCGTCTGGCACATAATACAGTCTTCAACCTTCCCATTTTCAAAATTTTCAATAGGGTGTGCTTTGTGTTCAAAACTCCTCCTCTAGTTTTGTGGTGAATTCACTACTTTGCATATCCATGTCACACATTTTAACTGGAATGCATTATGCTTAAACAAACACTCCCATTCTACCTAATGCAGCTCCCCTTTCTACTCAATTTTTGATTTTATGTCTTAAAACTACTTCAAGTCTTATAACACAAAGGTCCATCCTGTCTGGGACAGAGTGGGTTATTCTCTGCTTGTTTGAGCAGAGCAGAGTAACCTCACTCAGACTGACATAATCATTTTGAATACTCTGGAATAATTCTTTCCATTTATCTTTTCATTGTCAGCTCTATCAAGAGTACATTTTTGAAAGTAACAACAAGCTTGATCCAGATTAAACAAAAATTAAATTTATTTTTATCACTTTTAAATATCCTGACTTAATTAAAACTTCAACACTTTACATCTCTCCAGTTTAGTTCAAAATTTGCATGATTAAAATTTCCACAACTCTGCCTCCATAACCAGCACGGGCAAATACAAAACCAAATCAATTGTGTGCCTAAATGGTGAACTCCCCTTACCACTTTTTAGACATAATGTAACGCTATCTTGAAATTGATTTTCCTTTCCCAACATGGCAGAGCTCAAATCTCTGTCAGATTCCTAATCTTGAAAATGACCATGAATCGCGCAATTACATACTCTCTCTGTCTCTGTGCCATATACAGAGAGTCTGTGCCTGCTTTTAAACCTTTACTCCCCTCTTAAGTCTGTGATGCTTTAGACCAACCAATTTAACCTGTCTCTCTCACCCCATGCAGAGAACGAATCATTCGGAGAGCGTGGCAGACTAGGTTCTGGCTTTGCCTATGAACCTCAGTACAGGCACTCCTTAGAGTGTAGATAGGGTTAAACAACTCCCAGAGACTTACTGGGATTTTGTATCTGAAGGAAAGGTGGCCACATTTCCCCAGGTTTGGGTCGGTAAGTCTGTAGTTATACTGCAGGGTATAGGAGCCAGCCAGACTTTACTGCAGGGAAAAGGTATGACCTTCCCACTGGAGAGTTCAATAAGCACCAAAATGCTGGTAAAGGGGATTGAAGGAAGGCATGTGCCCATTCCCTTGTACTGGGTGTATCTGGAGTGTGACCTTTTATCAGGACCACTGACTGTGGAGTCGTTCCCAGTTTTCCTATGCTCCTCTGCAATGACCTGGCCAGATCAAACATGACATCATCACCAGTGGTTTAGGAAAAGTCCACTGAGGTCAAGGAGAGCAAGCTGCTGCAGGAAAAGGTAGCTGGCATTTTCCTGACTGTGTGATAACCTGGGCAATGACCAGACAAAGTCTTGATGTGGGAATGCCGGCGTTGGACTGGCGTAAACACAGTAAAAAGTCTGACAACACCAGGTTTAGTCCAACCGATTTATTTGATAATACTCACAAGCTTTCGAGGGGACTGCCTCTTCGTCAGGTGAATGGAGAGTTCTGGCCAAATCGGTCAGACAAAGTCTGCCAGAGGAAGCTGCAATGATGGCGCAGACAGAATTTTCTGAAGGGGTGCCCTGTATTTGTTGAACCTCACTCAGCCAGTACATAGACTGCGAAAGACAGCACATATTTAAAGAGTGAAAAGGAATTTATTTGCTAATGCCTACATCAGGAGAGAGATAGGGTCATTGAGGTTGACTGTGTTCTCTGACTTAATATTGCCTGGTAAAATTATTATATTGTTCTTAATATTTCAATATCCCACCTAGTCTCGTCAATCATTCTGTGGGGTCCATTCACAATATTAAACACACAGGCTTCTTGGCACTACCTTTCCTGTGCTGAGGAGGGTGCCCAGTGTTTCCCTCTTTCCCATGGGGGCTCGGTTTCTGATTACCCTTCCTGCCTCTATCCTTTTCAATTGGTGGGCAATGACTCAGGGAGGGTTTGTGGGTCAGCTCATAATTATCGGCCAGTGTGCTACCTGCCTGGGCCCGGGACCCTCTGCTCCCCTTGGTGAATTCTTATTGGTAAGGATGTGGAGTTTTTAACCTCCTCTCGGATAATTATTTCACCGAGTTTTGTGGAAGTGGTTTCTGTTTTAAGTGCCCAAAACCATTGGTCAAAAGCAAGTTGCTTAAACCTTTCAAATTCAAGGTATGTCTGATCATGTTGTTTACTGAGGGAATGAAATTCTGATAGTACATTTCTGGCACTAACTGGTACATACTTAAAACAGCATCTTTCACTCCCTCACAGTCAGTGACACTTAGTCAGGCAAGAGGGAATAAACCTTTGCCAGCTTTCCCTGAAAGCTTACTCTGCAGTAATAGGACCACAGTTGTTCTGGCCTCTTTAACTGCTGTGCCAACTGCCCGACAAAGATAAAGAAATCCCCCACCTCTGCATTTTTAAATGTCGAAATTAACTGGGTGGACTGAGTTGACTCAACCCTTAAATCTGAGTTGTGGTGCCTTCAAGGGACACAGTTGGATTCCTGCTCCTTAGCTTGAACTGTTTTAGTTGGAACTTTCTTTCCTCTCTCTCCTGAAATTCTCTGTTTTCCTTTTCTCTTTTCTGAGATTCCAATGTCCACTCTCTGATTTTAATCTCTTTACTGCCAGGCACTCCATTTCAGCATTCTCAAGTGTCACCTGCAGATGTTCTTCACCCCCGCATTTAACATTCTGGGTTTTGTTGCTTTCAGCTGAAATGCTAATCCTAAGTGCCTCGCTAATTCTTTTAACTGTTGGAGGGACAGAACTTTTAAATCCTCAAAAGCAACATTCTCTGTTTCTGCTACAAGTCATGATGTGGAGATGCCGGCGTTGGACTGGGGTAAACACAGTAACAGGTTGACTTACCTGATGAAAGGGCAGCGCTGTGAAAGCTAGTGGTTGTTGCTATCAAATTAACCTGTTTGGACTTTAACCTGGTGTTGTGAGACTTCTTACAGGCATCGAAAATGGACTTTTTAAACTGCAGTGGTACAGACTAAAGAAAGGCCTTTTTGCAGTTCCTTAAAACAGCTTTCAAGGGCAAATTTACCTTCCCCATTTTTATCTGTTTGTTTCATCTGTGGGAACAAATTCCAGACACCCACGACCCCAGTTTGAGGGAACAGTATCGGCAAAAGGAGACACCAATCTGGTTCGAAACCCAGACGAGCTTCCCAGTTTATTACAACCACTCCCAGGTGAGTTCCCCTAATTCTGTTGACCCAGGGAAGGCCCCATTGATTTATCACCATCTGGCTGGTGTATCCCCAAATTTTTACAAACCCAGGTCAGCTGGATTGATTGGCTCCCTAGCACAAGACGGATGCTTTGCATTGAGACTCATTAAAGGAGTGGTGGGATGGATGGTGGTGGAAAGGGAGCCATGGTAGTGTCCAGTTATGAAGGCAATGCAGAACTATTGAAAGGCAGAGTCTTTGGTCTAGGGCTAGCAGGTCACAGTCAGTGGCTAGAGATGCTCCCTGGGCTTGCAGCCGGAAGTAAGGGAGTACAGGCAGTCCTGTGATGCAGTGGGCCATGCTACAGTGCTATGCATAGCACCTACATTGTATTCCTGCTCCAGGGAGGGGCAAACCTGTATGTTCAATTGGGATAATGAACAGCTTGGTGTTCAGGCCCTTTTTTGTTTCTTCCGCCTTTGCTCTGGTCTGTAGATGGGATGGTTATGGTTATAGGAGGCAGCCCTTACTTGGTGAAAATATAATGAAAGGTGCTTTTAATGAGAGCATCATGACTGGCACAGGCTTGGAGGGCTGAAGGGTCTGTTCCTGTGCTGTACTTTTCTTTGTTCTTTGATCTTTGTGTGGGGAGAATGTATGTGAGACTCTCTTGAGGGTCCCCTCTGTAGGTGACCATGCATGCAGCCTCTAGAGGGGAAGGGATGAGGATGTCTACAGGGAGCATGGACACATCAATGGTAATGGGCTCAGGGGGAGGGTAGGAATGTTGCCCACAGGAACAATGGGATCCAATGTTACTGGAGGAAGCTGGAAAATATCAGGAGGAAGCTGTAGCTGCTGTGCATCATGCACCATTAATGGTGCAGTTTTAAATCAAAAGCAAATCTGCACGGGAGGGCTCTGAGGCATTGTGTGGGGTGTGCAATGCTGGACTAAGGAGCCCTCAGACATGTTAACCCATCCCAATGTCCAAATAACCATCCTAATTTCCGAATGATCCTTCTCAATGTCTGAATAATCCTTCCCAATTTCTGAATATTCCCTCTCAATTTCCGAAGTGTGCACTTTATTTGGAAACAAGGTGAATATACTCTGAATCACAGGAAACTGGGCCATTGTTAAGAGCAGAGGGATTTGGAAGCGATGTCAGCTTCACCATCAGCACCTTTAGTGAGAAACAGCTGAGGAGGCACTGATATTTTGTGGTTAAAGTCAGAGAATTGGATGTTAGAACAGAGGTTAGGAGTCTGTAGCACGGACCACTCAGTGATCGAAGGAGACACCGACATTTAGTTGGGTTGCAAAGAGAATATAGTTATATGGGAACTGAGCAGCCATAGGATGAGGACAAGTGCTTAACTCTGGGATAAAGACCAACACAGACTCAGTGATCTGATTAACCTGTTCTTGTGTTATTTTAGCCCAATTTTATGGATGTATTATGTTCTATTGACAAACAGTTGAAATACATTCGGATGAACTTCAAGAGATTAGGAATTTCATTGTGATAATAAATATTGTTCAGCACCTAAAACGTTGACACAGCTGCACTGATGACTACAATTTCTTGGGAAAAGGGTGAGTCAAAACACAAAAATAGTTTGTTATGTTTAATAACAACCCATCCTTTCTGGGAAATTAAATCTGGACACGGATTCAATATTTTTAAAAAAACAGCATCAAGAATCAACAAATATTGTCTACTTTCACAATGGATAGATTGTCCAAGAAAATTCTAAGTGTTGAATTCACATGAAACCTGGAGTAATTCATGCTATTTTTTTCAGTAAAAGGTCAGAGAAGAATCTCCCACATTCTGTGCACTGGTGAGTGCACTAGCATGAGCTAAAAATCAGGGGACAGGGTCTACTCCTGCCCGGGAGGCCAGCAGCATAGCATTAGTGGGCCATTGCACATGCACCGATCTGTCAGCACCAAGATCAGCACATGTGCAGTGGCTCCTGTCTGCTGGTCTCCCAATTGCTGGTCAGCCCCGCGACCCCTGCAACGCTCGTCCTCTCACCCCACAATGTCCCGATCGCTCCACCCCACACGGCCCCCAAGCATGCCGATGTCCAGCCCCGGCTTCCCCACCGCTGGGCAGTGGACAGGGGACACAGGCTGGCACTGCCAAGGTGCCAATGCCCAGGGGGCAATGCCCACTCCACCCGACCCTCTATGAGGGCCCCAATTGCTTCGCCTTCTCTCCTGTGGGGTTGGCCCGCCAGCTCCCCAAAAGTGAGTAGCTATCGTAATCCCCGCTGGAATGAAATACTGCTGGCGGGGAGGTGAGCTAGCGGGTCTGGATCTTTCAGTCCCAGGACAGCTAATAGCATTTAAATTACATGGAAATGAAAATTAATATAAATTTTGCAGCTCCGGCCTATTTCCAGTGCTGAGCCGACGGTGCCGGAAATCTGCTAAAAAATCAATGCAACAGGATGGGAGAATTGCCCCCACCGTCTCCAGATCAACAAACCTGCAGCATTTTTTACATTTAAATCAAGCTTTGATTTTGTTCTTGTTGGAACAGAAACATTATTTACGAGTGTTACTTTGCGGTGCTGCATGGCATGGATGTAAATGCTGCAAAATATCACATGAGGAAAAAACGCGATTTGCGCCAGCAAGATTTCCCAGAGCGATTACCCTGCTACCCCCCGACCCCTCCGCAGGGGAAATGAGGAAGGGTGTGGGAGGGTGAGTGGTGGTGTCCCTTGAAGTGGCAGTGAGTGAGCTCCTTGTGGATGTGTGACAGGTTTGTGAGTGTGTGAATTGAGAGTTAGGGTGGCACAGTGGTTAGTATTGCTGCCTCACAGTGCTAGGTACTGAGTTCGATTCTGGTCTTGAGTGACTGTGAAGAGTTTGCACGTTCTTCCCATGTCTGCATCTGTTTTCTCTGGGTGCTTTGGTCCCACACTGTCCAAAGGTGCACTGGTTTGGTATATTGGCCATGCTAAATTGCCCCTTAGTGCTCAGGGATATGTAGGTTAGGTGGATTAGCTGTGAAAAATTGGTGGGGTTGCTGGCTTGGGGATGAGGGGGGAATGCCTAGGTGGATTCTCTTCTGGGGTGGGGTGGGGGGAAATGCCTGCATGGAATGCTGTTTCTGAGAGTTGGTGCAGACTTGATAGGCCAAATGGCCTCCTTCTGCACTGACAGAATTCTATGGTTCCATGATGAGATGAGTAACTTACCTGGCTGGACGGAGGAGAACATTAATCCTCTCCTGCATTGCATGGCCGTCCTCCTCTGCAGGGAGCTGGTGGTCACCAGCGCTGCCACCATGTAGGGTTGGTGACCTTGCTTGAGGGTCTCCTCTCTGTCCATAGGCACGAGATGTGGAAATGCTCTGAAAGGGCATCCAGTGTCTGTCAAGGGATATCTCCGTGAATCTTGTGATTGACTTCTCAGCAACCATTCTTTGCCTGGGACTATGGACAAGTGGCTGGGGAGTGCTGGGGCAGCCTTTTAATGGACTGGCCCACTGATTGAAGTGCTCAGCTGGAAACAGGATGGGCAAATCAGTTAAATTCAATTTGAAATACTTCAAGATAAGTGTAACACTCTCATTCTTCACCTGTGCTGCAGCATTCAGTTGATAATGAGAAATAAGGTTTTGGACACCAGCCAACCTCCTTTCCTTTCCGCTAACCTCCACTGACAAGGTGGGTTAGATGGAGGGAAAAATAAGAGTGCAGGAGTCAGAGCCAAGCGTCACTTATGGAAGAAAGAAGGATTTGGCCGTCTCTTCTTCCATTCTCTCCAGTTGTTGTTTTTGAACCAATAAGGGGAATGGCACCAAGAAATTAGTGGCAGCCTTAAGGGCCTATTGGCTCTGGAAGTTATAATGGACACCCTCTGCAGATTGGATAAACCATGGAGATCCCTGGATATATAATCATTCTCAACCTCTGAGAATGGATTGTGGTCATGGTGGACGTGAGTCACTGAGAAAAGATCCCTCTTAACCCAGTCTGGCAGGCAGAGGACATAATGGTCAATAGTTACTGTAAACTCCAAACTGCAACAGTCGAAAACCATCATCGATTGGCAAAGGGGGGTCAGAGTATCAGAGTCATTCCCATAAGTCAATCTCTGTAACAATGTTGTAGATTACAAAGTTTTGGATTTAAATTAATAAAACTGAATTGGATTGATTTAAAATACTGAGTTTACCTCAAGGACAGGAGTAGATTGAGGTTATTGACTAATGTCATTCAACTGCTAAGTTATTAATGCAGCTGAACCCAACTTTTCCACTTCCACGGTTAATCGAGTGTCAGGCTGTCACTCCAGAGAGAATTTTAACATCACCCGCCACTCAGGAAATCCACAATTTTTGTTACAAAGCCTGAGGTGGAAGGAGATGTCTTTTTGATGTACAGCAATAGAGACTGAAGCTCAGCTCGGGGTCAGACTCGATGACAAGACTGTCAGCATTCTGGCTCAAAGTGACCATGGAGCAGAATGGAACAAGAACAAAGGAGGCTGGAGAAACTCAGCAGGTCTCCTGATAGAGGCTGCTGGACCTGCTGAGTTTTTCTCCAGTCCTCTTCTCCTTTCAGATTCCTTGCTTTAAGGAACAGAATGGAATTGATGGTGAGTTCACAGAGTTTGTGGTGGGGTTGAAGGTAAAAACTTTGGTCTTCTCAGTGTTTAACTGAAATAAATTGCAGCTTATCAAGGATTGGATATTGGACTCATTACCTGACTCTACACAGCAAATCTCCAAAGCTGGTCAGCTGTCATACTGGTTAGATAGATTCTGCTTGACTCATCACCACATTCTTAAACAGAAATTCCAGAATGGTGATAAACATTGGCCTTGCCAGCAACACCCATTCTCTGTAAAATTGATCAAAAATAATGTTGAAATTCCAAGTAACTGTACTGTGATTGGCTGAAAGACTAATCCTATTGCTAGTTTGAAACATATAAAACCAGAGATGGTGAGCCTCAGTCTGCACATCAGACAGGAATCCAGAGCCAAAGCATTGCAGCAACACTTCCAGGAGCCAGGTAAGAGTCAAATAATTACTACTTTCTGAAGCATCTCTTCACAATCAGAGTTCAGCTTGCCATAAGATGTGAAATTGCCATCTCCCACATCAGACGTCTGTCAAATACAACACTGCTGGTCGATCTGGCTCCAAAGAGTTTGTGAAAGGGGAAAGTGGCACATTTCCCCTGCCTTCACATGGAAATCCCTTTTTTTTTACCCCTAATCAGCCTGACTCTTTTATCACCCTTTTATTATTTATCTGCTAATAGAAGAGTTTGGATTCACTTTAATGTGAGCTGCCAGTATCTTTTCCTGCTTTCTCCATGCTTTTCTCATTAGTATTTTCACTCCCCCCGCCTCTCTCCCGGTCGGTGGGATTGTGTTCAGTGCAGACTCGAAGGGCCTCTTTCTGCACTCGAGGATCCTATGATTTTTTTTTACTGGCCCCAGATTGCATGCAGCCGATTTTTGCAGATCAACCTTCAATTTCTGAGACTTAAGAATATTCCTGAAGAGTTTGCAACCCTACTATCAGGGAGCATTTTAGATTTTAAAACTGCATTTGTATCTGATGGTAACTTTCTATTCTCCTTTACAGGTTAGCAGAATGGGAAACTCTAGCTCTACCAGAAGCAATTACGGTAATAATATCTATTATTCTAGCCCCACAAGTGACCCAAAAACACGCTGTATCAAGGCTGACCCAACGTAAGTATGTCTGGAACATTTAGCTTGGTCTATATCATTGTTTCAAAGTTCACAGCTCCAGGGATCCGGATTCAATTCCCGGCTTCGGTCACCGTCTGCACCTTTTCCCACTGTGTCTGCATGGGAATTCTCTGGGTGCTCCAGTTTCCTCCCACAGTCTAAGAGATGTGCTGGTTAGGTTGAACGACCATGCTAAATTGCTCCTTATTGTCCAAAAATGTGCAGGTTGGGTGGATTGGCCATGCTAGGTTGCTCCTTACTGTCCCGGGATGCAACAATTAGAGGGACTAGTGGGGTAAAAATGTGGGATTTTGAGGTTAGGACCAGGGTGGGATTGCTGTCGGTGCAGACATGATGGGCCAAATGGCCTCCTTTTGCACTGTAGGGATTCTATGTTAAAAACAAAGGGTTATTTCAGCTTCATGTGTTGGAACCAGAAGCTGGAGTATATTTTGTTTTCGAAAAGGCTTTTGAGGTGTTACCATACTAAGCTATTATTATATTGGCATGGATAGCTGATTGTTTAACTAATAGGGAACAGAGAGATAGGATAATGAGATTATTCTGAGAATGGCAATCGTAATTAATGGATTGCCACTGGGATCAGTACCAACTGTCACACCAAAAGTGGCCCAATAAAAAGCATTACGAAGGTTGACCTAGGGTAAGTATGTTCTATACATTTAGCTTCAGTGCAGTTTCATCCTTTGAAGTGAATAGTAATTGACAAGGTGCAAGTCAAGCTTCATATGTTCAATTTTCACTGTATCCTTGTCCAGACAGAATTCTTTAAATTAATGATTTATGACAGCAGCAAAACAGATTGCTCGCTGATTTATTTAATGACAAATGATAGAATGTTTTTTGATTTTGCGGATTTGCACAGATATTAGACCTGGGACTCCTTTATCTAGCAGCTACTTTCCATTCAAGATCTTGCAGGACTGTAGTTATGGGGAAAAAAAATCACAAAGTTTGTTCCAACGAGTTTTAATGTTACTCAGCAGAAACAGGAAATTGCTGATTAAGTATTAACTATGTTCTACATTTAAGGGAAAGTTTTTCTTCAATATGTTGTCAGTATAACATTTGGTTTTGCAGGATATGACAAGTGATAAGAATTGCATCCTATGTGAAGCCCACTGAGAAAGTGTTTAGATTAGAATACTGAGCTCTGAATAAAAGCAGATTTCCGTCTAAGTGACTGAAAGAAATTCAACAAAATAGAGCATTGAGCGATTCTCCCCAAAAAAATCTTAACGGCCCAACAGACAGGAATAGGAGGGTTTTTTCCACTCATTTTTGGGCGTGCTTAGTTGAATCAATCTCCAGCAGTCTGTGCATCACAGTGTGCCACAGAGGGACTCATGCTGATGTGGGGGGCCTGAACCCACTGGAGAGACTGTCATCAGTGCACTGAGTGGGCCATTGCGCATGTATCGGTCTGTCAATGGTGAATTCAGTGCATGAGCACTGGCAATCCATCACCGGCCTCTTGATTGCCAGTTTTCAATTGCTTCCCTGGACCATGTCCCTGATTGGCAGCCTTTGTGGCCCTCCTGACCAGTAGCCACCATGACCACCCACCCCAATGCCCAGCCTGAAACTCCCCATGTCCATCCTCCTCCCTCCCTCTCCAACCAATTGCTAATGCAAAGTGCCCATCAGGTTCCCCTTTCCTCACAATTTTAGTAGGCCCCACCCCCTCAGGACCCACCCCCTTGACATTGACCAACATCCAGTGGGCAGTGCCAGGATGCCCAGTGGGCAGTGCCAGGATGACAACACTCAAGCAGTGCAGCAGGCTGGAAGAATTGCCCTCATTATGTAACTTTGAGACCATATCTGAGACCAACTAACCAGTACTGTCCATGTAAATTCCAGGTTCAATTCCTTATCAATGTCAAGCTGCTTGATCTTAATTCGGGTTAAAATATGAAACACATAATTCACCTTCATGGGCTAATTTGGGGAGCAGAGGTTAGAATGTATGAGAGAATCCATGGGCATCATTTTCTCCATTGAGTCAGGTATAAATGTCAGCATGGACAATTAGTGTCCACAAGCAACATAATAAAGGAGCTATCACCACTGTTTTTAGACAATATTCATAGAAATGAATGTTCCAGTACTGATCAATGATTAGTCAGCCGGACTAAGAGCCCGGGCTGATTTTATTCTGCTCCCAGCACTGTTACAGCAAGGACAGTTTTTACACCCTTACACAGTTCTGTATTGCTGAGGTCAATCAAACCAATCAGTTTGACACTTTCATAAATATATCCACCAGGTGCATTTGTCAACAATAGTGGAAACGCATTCCTGGAGGTTCCACTGCGTGATTGCCAGCTTCTACAAGATTAATCTTCAGTTCGACAAATCTCAGGACAGTCCCAGAGGGTTAGCAACCCTACAACCAGGGAATGAGTGATCCTTCTAATTTCTATTGTATCTGACACTTATTGTGTATTCTCTATTACAGAAAGCAGGCTGGTGACATTCCTGCCTACATTTATGTCAAAAATGACACCAAGATCATGAGGCTGACTGAACCACAGTAAGTATTTTCTTCCAGTTCCTGGCCTTCTTTCCCCTCCTGAAACAATATTGAACAGCACTGAGTAAAATACACTGCTCACATTGGCTCAGAGTCAGACAGACCACTTCTCCAGTTCAGTTCCCTGTCTGCACTCTGCTATCCAATCTCAGCCAGGGCAGTAGGACACGGAGCTCAGTGTTTCCTGTCTAAGGTGGGAGTGAACTGTACGGAAAATTACAAGTGTGGAAGTTGAGCAGACTTGGATCAATTGTATTAATACCCATGTTAAAATAATCTCCGGCATGTTTAACATCGGAGATGACAATATAACATTGTATAAGCTCACACAGTTCCCCATCTTTGAAGGACTTTGAAGGAACAAAGAACAAAGAAAATTACAGCACAGGAACAGGCCCTTTGCCCTCCAAACCTGCACCGACCATGCTGCCCGACTTAACTAAAACCCCCTATCCTTCCAGGGACCATACCCCTCTATTCCCATCCTATTCATGTACTTGTCAAAACACGCCTTAAAAGTCACTATGTATCCTCTTCCACTACGTCTCCCGGCAATGAGTTCCAGGCACCCACTACTCTCTGAGTAAAAAATCTGCCTTGTACATCTCCTTTAAACCCTGCAAATCACACATTAAACCCCTAGTAACTGACTCTTCCACCCTGGGAAAACGCTTCTGATTATCTACTTTATCCATGCCTCTCATAATCTTGTAGACTTATATCAGGTCTCCTCTCAACTTCCGTTGCTCCAGTGAGAACAAACCAAGTTTCTCCAACCTCTCCTCATAGCTAATGCCCTCCATACCAGGCAGCATCCTGATGAATCTCTCCAAAGCCTCCACATCCTTCTGGTTGTGTGGCATCCAGAATTGAACACTATATTCCAAGTGCGGCCGAACTAAGGTTCTATGAAACTGCAACATGACTTGCCAATTTTTAAACTCAGTACCCTGCTCAATGTAGGGAAACAAACCATCAGCCTTATTGACTACCTTCTCCACCTGCATTATCACTTTCAGTGACCTGTGTACCTGTACACCTAGATCCCTTTGCCTATCAATACTCTGCCATTTACTGTATATTTTCTATCTGTATTAGACCTTCCAAAATGCACTACCTCACATTTATCCGGATTAAACACCATCTGCCATCTCTACGCCCAAGTGTCCAATTGATCTATATCCTGTCTATCCTCTGATGGTCCTCATTGCTATCTGCAAATCCACTAACCTTTGTGCCGTCCACAAACTTACTAATCAATCCATTTACATTTTCCTCCAAATTATTTACATATATTACAACAGCAAAGTTCCCAGCACTGATCCCTGAAGAACACCAAATGTCACAGCCCTACATTCAGAAATGCACCCTTCCACTGCTACCCTCTGTCTTCTTTGACCGAGTAAGATGTCTGACAACACCAGGTTAAAGTCCAACCGATTTATTTGATAGTATGCTCACAAGCTTTCGAGGTTTGCCCCTTCTTCAGGTGAATGGAGAGTTCTGGCCTCAGACAGAGCATATAACAGCATAGACAGTTTACAGATTAGAATGCAAGTCTTTACAACTAACCTGCTATTCAAGTCTTAAAGTGGCCGACAATGTGAGTGGAAGGTGCACTGATCACAGGTTAAAGAGATGTGTATTGTCTCCAGACAGTACAGTAAGTGAGGTTTTGCAAACCCAGGCAAGTCATGGGGGTTACAGATAGTGCGACATGAACCCAAGATCCCTGTTGAGACCGTCCTTGGCTATCAGTCTCTGCTCAGCCACTCTGCGTTGTCATGTATCGTAAAGGCCGCCTTGGAGAATGCTTACCCGAAGGTACATCTCTTTAACTTGTGCTCAATGCTCCTTCCACTCACATTGTCGGCCTCTTCAAAACTTGAATAGCAGGTTAGTTGTAAATACTCGCATTCTAATCAGTAATTTGTAAACTGTCCGTGCTGTTATATGCTCTGTCTGAGGCCAGAACTCTCCATTCACCTGATGAAGGGGCAAACCTCAAGCTTGTGAATTTACTATCAAACAAATTGGTTGGACTTAAACCTGGTGTTGTCAGGCTTCTTACCGTGTTTACCCCAGTCCAACACCGGCATCTCCACATCATGACTTCTTTGACCGAGCCAGTTTTATGTCAACCTTGCCAGCTCACCTCTGATTCCATGCGACTTCACAGTCTGCCTTATCAAAGGCCTGAATGAAGTCCGTGTAGATAATATCCACTGCCCTACCCTCATCAATCATCTTCATCACTTCCTCAAAATACTCAATCAAGTTTGAGACATGACCTCCCCTCAACAAAACCGTGTTGCCTCTCACTTATACGTCCACTTATTTCCAAGTGGGAATAAATCCTGTCTATCTAATCCTGTTTAACTTGGGAATTGTTGATTGATGGGGCTGGGGATTCTGGGAAAGGCAGAGCTTCAGTCACCCACGAATGTGGAGCGGATCCATCCCAATTCCTGGGATTGGACATATGAGACTGCGTGGAATTGGTGCTAATTCATTACTGGGATCACTGGGCACAAAACGCAGGAAATTCAGAATCGGTGCACACTGAAGTAGTGGGGTATCCAGAGGGAATGCTTCCTTTGTTAAATGGGCCAGTTTCTGTCCCAGAATCAATCTCTTTGAATGATTGGTAGTGCAAGAGCCTGGCCTCTTACAATTGGAAAGCCTTCAATGGCCTATTCCTCAGGCACCCCAGTGGCCCAGTGTTGTTGAGGAAACTATGGGAGAATTGACCTCATTTCCACAGCTCATGCACCCAATCCCCAAATGAGTCAGAAATGTTGATGGATGAGTAAAGCGATGGAGGCCCAAGTAAATGGGCCTTGCCTTAAGTACCTCCCTTACTGCATACAAGATCAATGACATGATGATGAAAAAAATTCCGTTCTATTTTATTGTGAATTCTCTTATTTCAACAATGTTAAATAGTTGAATGAATGTCCTTGTTCGTAGGCTTTTTATTGTGACTGGAAAGGCAATGTCACCACTGGAGCCTGTTGAAATGGGGGAAGAGAAGAAAATTACTTTCACAGAAAATCCAGATGGAGGTTGTGCAGGGCTTATCAGCTACCAGTGTGGTGATGAGCAACTGGTGGTACTCTTCTACAAACCACCCATCTTCAGTGATTCAGACCCTCCAGTGTGTATCTTGAGCATTCGAGAAAGCAAAATAGCACTGGATGACAGCCTGTACCAAGCCATGCTCCAGGAGAAGGAAGATGATGGCTTGTTTAACAAGAAATCAATCAGAGAAATGGAGCACTTGCAGATCCTGGAGACAAAAGGCCTGAAAGTCACTGTTATGTTAGAGGATCCTGCTTCCATTGGTTTAACCGTAACAAATAAGAAAAGCAAATAACCAGTCTCATTAATCTTAGGGTCACTCAAATGTTAACAGTCAGTGCACTGTCTTATTAGTTCAGACCCTTAATAAACATTTACCAGAGATATATGTGATTGTGCTTGCGTATTTACTGTGAAGTTTCGATGGTGTGTTAGAATCTAAGGGCTAAATGTTTTTCTTTGAAAGCGCTAAGACACGACATTCCATATTTTCTGATGTCTTTCCGGTTTTAATTTGATTGAGTCCAACATTGCTCATACACACATTTCCCTTTTTGAAAAATTACCCAATGTTGCTTGGGACAAGCCAGACACAAATTATAACAGAATTATTTTGGAATCTTTGACATCCACTGAATTGATTGAATAGCTCATCTGAAAGGCGAGATCTCCAACAGAACAGCATTCCCTCAGCAGTGTACACAGTAACTGCCTAGAGTTTGTGTTCAATCATCTTGAATTGCACTTGAACCCACAATGTTCTGACACAGAGACATCATATATCAACTGAGTAACATCAGACACATTATTATATATATTTCAACATCCAGAACTTCCACCCAGTGATGTAAAGTTCTGGCCTGTTGGAATTACAAGAATTTAAAGTGCACTTACCCGCTCTGGAAAACGTTGTTGAATCCTCCACTGGCCGGGGTTGGATGTGTTTGGAGCCTGCAGCCACCAAAGGCCCCTGTGCAAGGCAACTCCAGTGAACTTAGGGAAGTCATGCCCCCTTTTATACTACACTGACTGCCAGAAAGCAGGTTAGTTTATAGGGCCCATGAACCTGACAGGCGAGAGAGAAGGTAAATGTCCAGGTAGGTGCATGGGTTTGAGTTGTCCAGATGTGAGGGGTTCAGGTTGGGTCCATTCCTGGGCTTCAGGGTGCCTGTGTCCTTGTTGGAATCATATTAGGGGAGGAGTGACCGCCCCCTAGTTGGGACATCCTGTTAGGCTGAGGGGATGGGGTCGCATTGTAGAGGGGGTGGTTGCCGGGGATTTGATTAGTCATGGTGTGGAGTTCCAGAATTAAATCTTCACTCTGTCAGGATATTATTGGTTAAAACTGGCAAAAGCATCCAAAGTAAGTGATCTAAATTGTTTATCAGATGGTTCTGAGAGCATCCCAAATATCTAAAGGAAGGTAGCACGTCCAGACAAATGCTACATAAAGCCTTATCTGGGAAAATCCAAGTGAGATTCTCAGTGCACCTTTGGGGTACTCCCCAAATGCAACATTGGGGAGCCAGTAAATTACAGCTTAATGTTATCCAGGAACAAAAGCAAATATAACTCAGGTATTGGAGTAAATTAGAATTTTAGGCACTTGGAAATGGAATACAATTGTCAGGTATAGTCCATTGCCAACAAGAGAGGATCTAGCCTTTGTCTCTAGACACTTAATGGCATTACTATTGTGGAATCCCCCACTATCAACATCCTGGGAGTTACCATTGGTCAGAAACTGAACTGGACTAGCCATTTACATACATATTTACATATGGATACTCTTCTAGTCATGACTGGAATACAATTCAGGGCAACAGAGCCCCTCTTTGATCAAATGGCAGCATCATTAAAAAAATTTTTCTGGAAACAACCCTTCTCTGCCACCTTGTTCAATGCAGATCGGAATGCCATAGTGCCCAGAACAGAGAAGTCAATGGTGACTCAAATGCCTGTCAGACCAAATGGTACAGGAAGGCCTTTAAACAGAGACAGTTGCGTTAATAACAGATCTAGTGTTGAAAACAGTTATAACCAATTTGAAAATGGGGAAATAGGATACTGATAAAAGCCATTTAAATCAAAGGAATGCTAGAGGGATTGTGAATTGCTGTTTCCAGTGTGGTTTCCCATACCACTACATTGTGAACTGCCCGAAAAGAAGAAATTGTGTCTTTGAAACCACATGTGACACACGTGGAAACTAACAATGATGAGGATAAAGACCAGGAAGGCATTGTTCTGGTGGCAGAAAAGTTGAGTCGTAAAATGAACAGCCTAATGATAGACTCTTTCAACAGTGCTGTTTTAGATAGTGGATGTACATCCATTGTCTGCAGCCAAGATTAGCTACACTGTTTATTTAGAGTCTCCTGGTTATAAAGACTAAAAGAAAGTAAAAGAACATGACAGTTCCACCTGCTTTAGATTTGGAGATGACAACACTCTAACATCCTCCAAAAGGGTGATACTTCCCTGTAAGAGTGCAGGAATCAGTTTATTTATAGCAACATATGCGGTTTCCAGTGATATACTTTTGTTGTTAGGCAGGCCTGCGATGAAGAAAGGTCAGATGGCCATCAACTTGAAATAGGATAAAGCTGTGGTATTTGGGAAAACTGTGAACCTACATTTTACAAGATCTGGCCATTATTGTCTGCCTTTAAGTGAACAGAAATTATCAGGCCAAAGGATTCATGAGGCATTAATGTCACAAACAGATAACAGCATGCTGGACAAAAAGAAGATGATTCTGAAACTCCATAAGCAGTTTGCTTATCTAGCACCACAGAGACTGTGAGCACTGCTGCAAGATGCAGGTGTGCTGGACAAAGGATATAATGATCTCATAGAACAAATATCAGACCAGTGTGAAATTAGTATAAAATATAGAAGGACACCTCCCCATCCAGTTGTGAGTCTACCATTAGCAAGAGATTTCAATGATATAGTGGCAATGGATCTAAAGATATGGGACAAGGACATAGGCATCTATCTTTTGCAATTTGTGGACATGGCCACCCGGTTTAGCGTATCCACGGTGGTTTATAGCAAAGATAAAAAGACCATTATAGATAAAATTACGACCACTGGATTCAAACAGGATTGGGGGCACTGTCTCAATTTTTGACAGACAATGGGGGCAAATTCACAAATGACGAGTTTCAAGATATGTGCAAAAATTTTAATCTTGCAATAATGGGCACTGCAGCAGAGAGCCCATTCAGCAATGGCCTCTGTGAAAGGAATCACATAGTTATAGATGACATGCTGCATAAAATTTTGGTGGATCAAGTGGGATGTAAATTGCAGCTTGCATTAACATGGGGAGTGCGTGCGAAAAATTCATTACAAGTGGTAGGGGGGCTATAGCCCATATCAGTTGGTATACAGGAGAAATCCAAAGTTGCCATCAGTATTAACAGATGATCCCCCAGTGCTAAAAAGAACAAGCATTTGCTCCATGTTTTCTGAAGAACTGAATGCTATGCATGCAGAGAGAAAGGCCTTCATTCAGGCTGGGGTTTCAGAACGGATAAGGAATTGCATAAGACCATCGGGGTTATACTTTGAGAAAGGAGGTAGAGTCCATTATAAAAGAGAAGGCAAAACAGAGTGGAAAGGGCCCAGAAAGTAATAGGAACAGACAGCAAGGTAGTTAGTACAACATGGTAACCGGACAGTGCAAACCCACTCTTCGAGAGTAGTTGGACTTGGGTATGAATATGGAGCATCTGAGCAAGATGCAGAAGTGCACATACCCTGAGTTATTATGATGAGCAGAGGGAATCTGATGATCAACAAAGTACCAGTGAAGCAGGGGATAAAGCTGCTACTTCAAAGGTTCAGCTACCCAGTAGGCACAGTGGTATCATACATACCCAAAGGCTCAAGGGACTAGAGGGAGGCTACTATAACTGGGGAAACAGGAAAGGCTCAGGAAAGTACAAACACTGGCTCAGCATACAAGAATGAGGACAGAATTCAAAGCTGTAGATTGGAAAAATGGGGTGGAGTGGACAGATGGAAACAAGACGAGACCTAAGTCCTGAAGTTGAGATAACAAGACTTTGTGAACCCAGGAATAAGTCATGAATCTGTGACCAAAGCCTGACAGAAACAGATAGGGCAGTAGAGGCCAGAGTTTAATGAGGCAGGCTTGGAATCAAAGCAATGACAGGAATAGGAGCAGAAGACCCATAATAAGGGAATATTGACAGCTGCAAACAAAATGGATCTCATGGAAGTAAGGGAGGCCAAACAAAGGGAGTTGGACAGTTGGAAGGAGTTTGGGGTGTAAACAAAGGTACCAGATGAAGGGCAGCCTGCTTTATCCCATAGGTGGGTTTGCACAGAGAAAGTTTTACAAGATGGACCGTATAAAGCGAAAGCCAGATTAGTAGTTTGTAGGTATGAGGAACATTTGGATGGGAGAGACATTAGGGTTGATTCACCCACAGCAGGAAAAGTGACACTGAATTTTTTTATTTTGCTGTTCTAGCATCTCATAATTGGATCTGTATATCAATTGACATCAAAGCAGCACTTCTGCAGAGTGAAAAATTTCAAAGAAAAGTTTTTTGAGGCCACCCAAAGGAGCAGGTCATACACAGGGACATTTGCGGAAATTAAATTCATGTGTATATAGGTTGACTGATGCATCAAGGGTTTGGTATTTTACTATGATCAATATAACTGAAGACTGGTGCATCCAGCTAAAAGCAGATCAAGCAATGTTTTACTGAAAACGAAAGGAAAATTAGGTGGAATTTTTATAATGCATTTGGATGATTTCCTATGGGATGACACAGAAGAATTGGAAAAATGGATAATTAAGAAGCTGAAAACAGAATTTAAAGTAGGGAGTCAAGCAGATGGCGTTCTTCATAAGAACATAAGAAATAAGAGCAGGAGTAGGCCATCTAGCCCTTCGAGCCTGCCCCGCCATTCAATAAGATCTTGGCTGATCTGAAGTGGATCAGTTCCACCTTCCCACCTGCTCCTCATAAGATGATGAATGGGATGGATAGGATAGAGGTGGAGAGACTCTTCCCGCTCAAAAAAGACAGTAGGACTAGGGGGCACAGCCTCAAGATAAAGAGGAGGCGGTTTAGAACGGAGTTGAGGAGGAACTTCTTCACTCAAAGGGTGGTGAATCTCTGGAATTCTCTGCCCGTTGAAGTGGTGGAGGCTGCCTCGCTAAATATTTTTAAGAAGCGGGTTGATGGGTTCTTGATAAGAGAGGGGATTAAGGGTTATGGGGAGAGGGCGGGAAAGTGGAACTGAGCCACGACAGATCAGCCATGATCTTATTGAATGGCGGGGCAGGCTCGAAGGGCTGGATGGCCTACTCCTGCTCCTATTTCTTAACCCTTAATTCCCTTGTCTATCAGAAATCTATCTACCCGTGACTTAAATATATTCAACGAGGTAGCCTCCACCACTTCAGTGGGCAGAGAATTCCAGAGATTCACCACCTTTTGAGTGAAGAAGTTCCTCCTCAACTCTGTTCTAAACTGCCTCCCCCCTTATTTTGAGGCTGTGCCCTCTAGTTCTGGTTTTCTTTCTAAGCAGAAAGAATCTCTCTACCTCGACCTAATCTAGTCCCTTCATTATCTTGTAAGTCTCTATAAGATCTCCCCTCAGCCTTCTAAACTCCAACGAGTACAGGCCCAGTCTACTTAATCTCTCCTCATAAGCCAACCCCCTCATCTCCAGTATCAGCCTGGTGAACCTTCTCTGTACTCCCTCCAAGGCCAATATATCCTTTCGCAAATAAGGGCACCAAAACGGCACACAGTACTCCCTTCCCCCACTTCAACAGGCATTGCCTTTCCAGTCACAAACAGACAAGGACATTCGGTCATCCATTTCACATTGTTGAAATAAGAGAATTTGCAATGAAATGTGAGGTAATGCATTTTAGAAGGTCTAATATGATAGGAAATATACAGTAAATGGCAGAAACCTTAACAGTATTGATAGGGAAGGTGATCTGGGTGTACAGATACACAGGTCACTGAAAGTGGCAATGCAGGTGGAGAAGGTAATCAAGAAGGCATACAGCATGCTTACCTTCACTGGCCGGGGCATTGAGTTTAAAAAGTCATGTTGCAGCTTTATAGAGCTTTAGGCCACGCTTGGGATATAGTGTTCAATTCTGGTCACCACATTACCAAAGGATGTGGAGGCATTGGAGAGGATACAGAAAAGATTTACCAGGATGTCGCCTGGTATGGAGGGCATTAACTATGAGGAGAGGTTGGAGAAACTTGGTTTGTTCTCACTGGAATGATGGAGGTTGAGGGGCAACCTGGCAGAAGTCTACAAGATTGAGAGGCATGGACAGACTGGATAGTCAGAAGCTTTTTCCCAGGGTGGAAGAGTCAATGGGGAAACAGGTTCAAGGTGCGAGGGGCAAGGTTTAAAGGGGATGTACGAGGCAGATTTTTCACACAGAGAGTAGTGGGTGCCTGAAAATTGTTGCCAGGTGAGGTAATGGAAGTGTATACAGTAGTGACTTTTAAGGGGCATCTTGACAAATACATGAATAGGATGGCAATAGAGGGATATGGTCCCCGGAAGGATAGGGAGTTTTAGTTCAGACTTGGAGGCTGAAGGGCCTGTTCCTATGCTATAATTTTCTTTGTTCTTTGAAATAGAAAGGAATTTTCTTCAGGGTAATGTCATAGATCTTGTATGCAGTCAGAAATGTACTTGGGGCCAGGTCCATTTACTTAGGCCTCTATCGCTTTACTCAGGCCTCTATCGCTTTACTCATCCATCAACATTTCTGATTCATTTAAGGATTGGGTGCATGAGCTGTGATAACGAGGTCACTCCTACCACAGTTTCCTCAACAACACTGGGCCATTGGGGTCCCTGAGGAATAGACCATTGAAAGCTTTCCAGCTGTAAGGAGCCAGGCTCTCGCACTGCAATTCATTCAAAGAGATTGAATCTGGGACAGAAACTGGCCCATTTAACAAAGGCAGCAAATGTTTCATTCCCTCTGGGCACCCGACTACTGCAGTGTGCATCAATTCCAAATTTCCTGTGTTTCGTGCCCAGTGATCCCAGTAATGGAATTAGCACCGACTCCATGCAGTCACATATGTCTAATCCCAGGAATTGGGACAGATCAACTCCACATTCATGTGGCGACCAAAGCTCTGCCTTTCCCAGAATCTGCACCCCCTTCAATCAAAATGATTCCCAAGTAAATTTCAGGAAAAGTCCTTCAACCACAGGGAACTGTGTGAGCTTATACCATTTTATGCTGTCACCTCCAATGTTAAACATGCTGGAGGTTATTTTAACATAGACATTAACACAAATGATCCTCAACTTCCATACTTGTAATTTTCAGTCCAGTTCACTCCCACCTTAGACAGGAAACACTGAGCTCCATTGTCACACATGTGACAAGAATGCCAGGAACCGGAAGAAAATACGTACTGTGGATCAGTCAATTGATGGTTTTGGTGTCATTTTTGACATAAATGTAGGCAGGAATGTCACTAGCCTGCTTTCTGTAATAGAGAATACACAATAAGTGTCAGATACAATAGGAATTAGAAGGATCACTCACTCCCTCACTGTTGATTTGTCATTGTCCCACCCAGCACTTGTGAGAAGATTGTTTGGATGATTATCGACTGTGAATCAATCAGGAAATGAAGATTCATTTTGTTTCCCAGTTGACTATGGGACAGCTGTGTGTAGTGAATTTGAGTGGGTGTGGTGACCAATCGTGAGAGGGTGAGGATGGGCATTTGGAGGCTGGCAGTCATGTGATGGAACCTCCAGGAATACGTTCCAGTGACTGTGTGTCATTGTAATGTTAAGGTGCTTGGCACTGCAAGGGTTAACATGGCACTCGAGGATAGATCCATGCACAGTAAGATTTAAAGAGTTATACGGTAATAGACTGAGAGAACAATCTGGAAAGAACACTTTGGAAAGGACCAACGTGCATGGAGCAGCACCACACATCCCTGGGTTATAGCTGGGATCTGTACGTAGTTAAATGTTAACAATAAATAGTTCATGTTTAAACATAAGTCGCAAGATTTCCTCACTGGAACATCAAACAAACTCACAATGAAACATGATAAGTAACAGAGTTTTGACAAGTTATGGCTACATCTCACAGGCTCCATGTATAATCTCTGTAATAATAAATCAGTGTGGCAATTGACATTAAAATAGTCAGAAAGTGATCCACTTTGCTGACCAGATATAAATCACACATTTGACGAATTCAACCAGGATAAGAATACGGTGAAACTACAACAAAAGGTCATCAGAAATAGCAGCAGTGATAAACCCATTCGGCTTCTTGAGTCTGCTCCACCATTTGATAAGATCATGATGATCTATTGCAGCCTCAACTCTACTTTCCTTTCTATCCCCATTTGCCCTTTGATTCCTTTGGCAATCAAAGGTCTGTCCAATTCAACCCTAAATATATTAATGAGCCAACCTCCACTGCTCACTGGTGAAGACAATTCCATACACTAACACACTTAGAAAAGAAGTTCCTCTTCATCTCCATCTTAAATGGAAGAGTCTTACTTTGAAACTATGCTAGATTCTAGATTACCTAAACAGCTTCTCAGCATCTACCCTGTCTTGCTGTTCCAGAATTCTCCTTGTCTCAATAAATCATAGAATCATAGAACCTACAGTGCAGAAAGAGGCCCTTTGACCCATCGAGTCTGCACCAAACACAATCCCACCCAGGTCCTACCCCCATATCCCAACATATTATACCCACTAATCTCTCTGACCTACACATCCCTGGACACTAAGGGGCAATTTTTTTAGCATGGCCAATCAACCTAACCCGCACATCTTTGGACTGTGGGAGGAAACCCGAGTACCTGGAGGAAACCCACACAGACACGAGGAGAACGCGCAAACTCCACACAGATAGTGACCTGAGCCGGGAATCGAATCCTGGAGCTGTGAAGCAGCAGTGATAACCACTGTGCTACTGTGCCGCCCCTCTCATTTCATAAAGTCACCTCTCATTTCTCCAAACTCCTGTGAGAATTGACTCAAACTGTTTAACCTTTCCTCATTAAGACAGCCCGTCCCTCCCTGGAACTGGCTGAATAAATCTTCTCTGATCTGCTTCCAATGTAAATATATCCCTCCTCAAGTAGAGTGACCAAAACAGCACGCAGTCTTCTCGGTGTAGTTTCAACAATGACCTACATAGTTGCAGCAAGGTTTCTCTACTTATACATACCATTTTCTTTCCAATAAAAGGCAACATTCTGTTTTCCTTCTTAATCACCTGCTGTAGCTGCATGCTGATTTTTTTGTGATACACATAGAAAGACACAAAGATCACACTGCACCACAACATTCCTCACACTCTCCATTTAAATCATCCTCTGCTTTTTTACTCTTCCTGTCAAAGGTTTTCAGTGCGCTCCCTATGGTGCATTTTGCACTGGCAAAGGCAGCCCACTGTTGGCCAGTGACAGGATCTTCCAGTCCTTCCACCTTTGTTCACATTCTCTGCTACTGGGGAATCCGTGGCTGGAGGTTCGCCTTCAATGGGACTGGAAGCGCCCACCGGGGAATGTCGGAAAAATTTTGCCAATGTGGACAACCTGATATTTTCCTAAATTTCAATATTCCAATATTCTTCCCACTCATTTAACATATATCCATACCTTGCTTTTGACTCTTTGTTTCCTCCCCACAGCTTGTTTTCCCATTACAGTTATTATCAGCAAATTTGGATACAAAGCAGTTCGTCCCTGCATCCAAGGCAAAAATATAGGCACTAATCCCAGTGGCATTCAACTAGTTACATTATCTCAAAATGATCTCATTATCCTGGCTCTCAGTCCCCTGTTAACTGGACTGTCAGCTATCCATTCTAATATTTTAATCCCAACACCATGGCCGGGATTCTCCCAAAACAATGACAGTTAAGAAGGTTTTCTAGAATTGCAATTGGATCTTGATCAATTGGGCCAGTGGGCTGATAAATGGCAGATGGAGTTTAATTTAGATAGATGTGAGGTGATGCATTTTGGTGGATCAAACTGGGGCATAACTTACTCAGTTAATGGTAGGGCATTAGGGAGAGTTATAGAAGAAAGCAAACTTGGGGTACAGGTTCATAGCTCATTGAAAATGAAGTCACAGGTGGACAGAATGGTGAAGAAGGCATTGGCATGCTTGGTTTCATTGGTCAGTATATTGAATCAAGGAGCTTGAATGTCTTGTTGAAGTTGTACAAGATATTGGTAAGGCCACACGTGGAATGCTGTGTACTGTTCTGGTCCCCTTTTGTAGAAAGGATATTATTGAATGAGAGAGTGCAGAAACAATTTACTCAGATGCTACCAGGGCTTGATGGCTTGAGTTACAAGGAGAGGCAAGATAGACTGGGACCTTTTACTCCAGAATATAGAAGGCTTAGGGGTGATCTTACAAAGGTCTGCAAAATAATGAGGGGCATAGATCAGCTAGATAGTCAATATATTTTCCAAAATGTAAAGTAGTCTATAACTAGAGGTCATACATTTAAGATGGGAGGTGCGAGATACCGAAGAGTCCAGAGGGGCAATTTTTTCACACAGAGTGTGGTGAGTGTCTGGAGCGAGCTGCCAGAGGCAATAATAAAGGCAAGTACAATTTTGTCTTTTAAAAAACATTTAGACAGTTGCATGGATAAGATGGATATAGAGGGATATGGGTCAAATGTGGGCAATTGAGACTAGCTTAGTAGTTAAAAAAGGGCAGCATTTATAAGTTGTGCCGAAGGGCCTGTTTCCATGCTGTAAACCTCTATGACTCTATACAAAAACCACTTTAAAGGATAAAATATTCCCTGGTGGTTGGGTTGCAAATTCTTTAGGACTCTCTTGGTCTCAGAAAATGAAGACTTAACTTCTAGAGCCTACTGCAAACAACTATGGACCAATAAAAAAGCATTAGTTTCCTCTCCTTTGAACTCTCTGTTACTTCTAAGCAGTGATTAGAAATGTGATTATTGATCCGATAATCACTTATCATCCAATCAGGGCACGAAATATTTCTCACTGCCTAATTGATAGTGGGAATTTGGTGTGTCCCGAGGGTAATGAGTTTGGCTATTATTGATTGGAATGTGGGAATGGGTGGACAGTTTGGGAGATAATTTGAAGACACCTCCAGGAATACATTCAGTTGGAATTTGACCAGATGGATAAGTTTACAAAGACACTGAGCTGTATAAAACTGAGCCATACACATCAGGAAAGCCCATGTTTGATCAGTGATGTGAGCTGACTACACTGACTCCAGCAAGTACAGCTGTGCTGACCTTGCTGCTCCTGTGCTGGGAACAGGATAACATCAGGCTTGTTTCTGTAATGCATCTACCGACCTAAAAACCTGAGATCTATGGATCAGTTTAAATCATTACTGATAGTCCTAAATTGCTTGCAGTGGCTTACTATCCAGGCTCACATTGGAAGGAATGATATATCAGAGCCATGGAGCAAATGATGATCCCAGAACCATTTCAGGCCTACAGAACAGGCATAGAGAAAATTGAGAGGGAAACAAAGGAAAGGCAATCAATTTCCAAAAAAAAATTGTTACAATTATGTAGTTAATCATCTTATCTTTTAGGACTGTATCTTTTGGTTTATAAGATTATTATAATTTGGAATTGAAGGTTTAACTGTAGGGTAGATGAAATGTGACATATGCTGCAGCCTGTTTTACAGTAACCCTGAGTGGCTTCATTGTCAGAAATGAGAGGAAGACTCAGATTGTTTTACTGAGCCTGAGGTACAAGGTATTAATGTTTGGAGATAACAACGCTCGATTCTAATAAACAGAATGCTGACATTCAGTTTAAAGACTGAGTTTCCAAGGAGTTAGTTGAGGCTGGAAGGTTTTCCTAGCTTGGAGCTCGTGAAAGATATCACTGTGTTACCCTCATAGTGAAAAATAATTTTGGGATCAGAAGCTACCTGGTGGAGAGTGTAAAAAAAGAAGCAACCCATTGGAAACTGTGAATGATTAAACAACATTTGATATCAGAACTATAATTCCATGGAGAGTGCAATATGTGATAAGTAACAAGGAATTATATATTTCTACAGATTAATGTATAATTGTCAATGTAAGAAAATAATACTGAGAATACGGGGGTTATCTGATAACCGTTAACCGTTATCTGATAACAGATAACCCCCGTGACTTGCCTGGGTTTGCAAAACCTCACTCACTGTGCCGTCTGGAGACAATACACATCTCTTTAACCTGTGATCAGTGCTCCTTCCACACACATTGTCGGCCACTTTAGGACTTGAACAGCAGGTTAGGTGTAAAGATTTGCATTCTAATCAGTAATCTCTAAACTGTCTGTGCTTTATATGCTCTGTCCGAGGCCAGAAGTCTCCATTCACCTGACGAAGAGGGAGTCCCCTCGAAAGCTTGTGAGTTTACTATCAAATAAATCGGTTGGACTACAACCTGGTGTTGTCACTTTTTACTATTCTTAAACATCAGTGTCTCCTTCAATCACACTGTAGTACATGATGCAGACTCTCAAACTTCTGTTCTAACATCATATTCTATATCTTTCCAGAAAACACAGAACATCCGCAGCTTCTCTCTGTCCTTACCCACATTTTAAAAGTTTATAAAGTTTATTTATTAATATCACAAGTAGATTTACATTAACACTACAATGAAATTTCTCTGAAAATCGCATAGTCGCCACAGTCTGGCGCCTGTTCAGATACACGGAGGGAGAATTCTGCATGGCCAATGCAACTATCCAGCATGTCTTTCAGACTGTGGGAGGAAACCGGAGCACCTGGAAGAATCTCATGCAAAATGGGAGAACATGCAAACCCTGCACAGACAGTGACCCAAGCTGGGAATTGAACCCAGGTCAATTCCCACATTAGCTGGGAATTGCAATGGCTCCACAATACAGAGTTTGATCTGGTGCTGGGACATACAGTTATGCTTAAGATAGAAAACAATTGGATTGAATGAAGGAGTAGGAAGGAAAATTTGTTTGAATGCAGACAGCAAACTGTGGAGAGGACTTAGACAAATTTGCAGATGTTTCAGTGATATTGAAAAGAGAATAAGGGGGAATCTTAGTGGACCATGAGATGAGAACAATTGCTTGAGTCTGGGATAGCAACAAGAGCGCAGCAACTTTGTTTTTATTCATTCATGGGACATGGGTGTCGCTGGTGGGACAGCATTTATTGCCCATGCCTAGTTGCCCAAGAACAGTTGAGAGTCAACCACATTGCTGTGGCTCTGGAGTCATGTTGACCAGACCAGGGAAGGGCAGCAGATTTCCTTCCCTAAAGGACATTATTGAACCAGATGGATTTTTCCAACAATTGACTATGGTTTCATGGTTATCAGTAGATGCTTAATTCCAGGTTTTTTTTGTTGTTGAATTTATATTCCACCAATTGCAATGGCGGGATTTGAACCCGGGTCCATAAAACAATAGCTGGATTAATAGTCTATTATAATACCCCAAGGCCCTAATATTGTGATTAACGTAATTATGTGATTGAAGTGAGTGAGAGAGGATTATCTTTTGGAATGCCCCAGAGACTGGTTTCTAGATCTGTGTGTGTCTAGTTCAAACTGGATAAAAGCAATATCTGATTTACTTCCAGAAAATAATGTGGGTCAAAGAATCAACGTGAGAGAACAATTGGGAGATATACATCATTATATTCAATGTGGAAGTGGCACTTGCAGAATGCTGGGCCTGTTAACCCATAGGTCAGTAAGATTGAAATTAATTGGTGTCGCTGATGAAATACAAAGGAAAATATCAATATATATCAATGTCAACTGGGCCACTCTACAAAATACTTTTTTTTTATTTTTAAAAAACAGAAGAGACTTTACGCTGGCCATACATGACTAATGTCAAAGGAATTTCTAACCTTCAGGCAAACAACAGAGTCCCATTTTCTCTGAAGATGAAGTGCTACACTCTGAGTGCCAACAATCAATTTCCAAGGAAATACATCAATCAGGGTTGGGGAAAATGCACCATAGCTTACAAAGGAGGAAATGGAGATTTTCACAGGAATTTTATTGCAATGTGAATGTAAGCCTACTTGTGACTAAGTAATAAATTAACTTTACAGTTTATAAATAATAAACTCTCATGAAAAACAAAACTTTTCTGATCACAGAAAGGTAATGAGAGGAGAAATCAGGGCTGTTTAAATTAATCCTCCTCCAGTACGTAACACTGGACAAAAAAAATGCATCAGGAATTTTGAACATTGAAATGTAAAATAGAGAGGGTATAATGTTTAGGCATTTTTATTAGAGGAGAAAGTAACATATTGAATGATAAGAGTTATATTAATGAATGGATTAAAACCAAAGAGAAATATTAAGGCAAATCATGTGGTAAAACTAAGAAAGAGATTCCTTTGCTATGATTCTTAAATATGATTATGATGGCCTAAAATATTTTTCTACTCTCCCTCTTCAAGCACAAAGACCCTAGTCCTGCAATAATGTCAAACACTCTTTGGTTGCTAACCCATGTAAAATCTATTGTTACCCTTGATAAGCAGATGTACAGGACACACACAGCTCAAGTGAAATCTGGCAAAGCTACCACTCACTCACTGCACACACTCCTCATAAATCTCACACTTAAATTCTCTTGCAGTCAAAGCTAAGTTGACTTTGACTCCTTAGATTCCTACAGTGCAGAAAGAGGCCATTCAGCCCATTGAGTCTGCACCAAACACAGTCCCATCCAGACCCTATCCCCATATTCCTACATATTTACCCACTTATCCCTCTAACCTATGCATTCCGGGAACACTAAGGGGCAATTTAGAATGGCCAATCAAAGTAGCCCGCACATCTTTGGACTGAGGGAGGAAACTGGAGCACTCACAGGAAACCCATGCAGACACAGGGAGAACGTGCAAACTCCACACAGACAGTGACCCGAGCCGGGATACAAACCCAGGTCCTTGGAATTGTGATGCATCAGTGCTAACCACTGTGCAGCCATGCCGCCATTTGTTGCGTTCATCTGCGTGTTAGCTCAAAATGACAAATCGCCACGAGAGGCCATTCAAAAACGTATAAGATGATGAATGGGATGGATAGGATAGAGGTGGAGAGACTCTTCCCGCTCAAAAAAGACAGTAGGACTAGGGGGCACAGCCTCAAGATAAAGGGGGGGGGCGGTTTAGAACGGAGTTGAGGAGGAACTTCTTCACTCAAAGGGTGGTGAATCTCTGGAATTCTCTGCCCGTTGAAGTGGTGGAGGCTGCCTCGCTAAATATCTTTAAGACGCGGGTTGATGGGTTTTTGATAAGAGAGGGGATTAAGGGTTATGGGGAGAGGGCGGGAAAGTGGAACTGAGCCACGACAGATCAGCCATGATCTTATTGAATGGTGGGGCAGGCTCGAAGGGCTAGATGGCCTACTCCTGCTCCTATTTCTTATGTTCTTAAAACTGAATGTGCCCACCACATCATCCTCCAGACCCTTAGGGCAGCCTCTAGTTTTTGACTGTTAAGAAGACAGTGTCGAGCTTCAGTCTCTCAGCCCTGAACCTGTACCTACTGTGCTCTTTGCCACTCACACGGAGCAGGTTTAACTACCCTCAAGTACCCATGGCACTGCCCCAGCTGATATCAGAGCAGCAGGAGATGCAATGAGCTTGCTGCTGCCTCACGGCGCCAGGGACCCGGGTTTGATTCCTGGCTTGAGTCACTGTGCAGAATCTGCATGTTCTTCCGCTGTCTGTGTGGGCTTCCTCCGGGTGCTCTGGTTTCCTCCCACAGTGCAAAAGACATGCTGATCAGGTGCATTGGCCATGCTAAATTCTCCCTCAGTGTACCCGAACAGCAGCCGGAGTGTGGCGCCGAGGGGGTTTTCACAGTAACTTCATTGCAGTGTTAATGTAAGCCTACTTGTGACACTAATTAGTAGACTTTAAACTTGATGAACACAGTTAGAATATGGGGGGCTGCAAAAAATCACAGTCCGAGAACTTCCGACTTCTCCTCTTGCCAATTACATTTTCATTTTCCATATTCCAAATGAAAATATACAAGCGTTTATAAGCATCCCACACATAAAGTTATATCATAATATAATGCAGACTTAAATAGTGGTTATACAGGTTTAAAACAAATAACAAAACTTAAGTTCATTTATACATATTAAACAATACTCATCTTCAATCATAAAATTATAAATTACATTTTAAAGGATCTGGTGGCATGGTGGCACAACGGTTAGCATTGCTGCCTCACAGCACCAGCAATGCGGCTCGAATCCCTGCTTGGGTCACTGCCTGTGTGGAGTTTGCACATTCTCCCCATGTCTGTGTGGGTTTCCTCTGGGTGCTCCAGTTCCCTCTCACACTCCAAAGATGAGTGGGTTAGGTGGATTAGCCATGCTAAACTGGACTAGCTAGGGTAAATGCATTGGATTATGGGTATAGGACCTGGGTGGGACTGTGGTCAGTGCAGATTTGATAGGCCGAATGGCCTTCTGTACTGCAGGATTCTATGATCCAATAACAATAGAATTTACTGCTTAAAAGAAATAGTGAAAAATATCACCTACCTTGTTAAGAGCAGGGAATCCTCTTAATCTCTCTGTCTTCACATTTAAACTGCTGTTGCAAAGCAAGATGGGCATTCCCAGTGTGGCCCCATCATTAGGGAGCATGGCTAGAGTCCTCCTATGTCACACTGGGGCCTGTGGGGATTGGCCCGCTGAAGGCTGCCTCTCACATCGGGAACTGGATGGTGATTTTTTAACTTGGGTAAAAGCGCAGAAAATTCAACTATTTTTGGCAGCCCATGGCTTTCAGACATTTTGGGCCAATATGTTCTCAGGTAACATAACATGCTCTATTTGAGCAAGGTAATTGACAAAGGACAGGAAAAAAATCATTATAAACAGACACAATAAGTACCAACAACAAATACTTCATTAAATCTATCAGCTTCACAACAACAGATCCTGCAGAGCAATGATCCAGCACTTCCCTCATCAATTTCACCCATTCATTTGGTTGATGTAAAGATTCTGATCCCTGATCCTGAGTTATTTTCCTGTTATACTACTAATAGTTTATACTTGCCCCAATCTGACTTTTATGAATTTGATTGGCAGCGGATTGTTGCTGTAACTTTTTCCCTTGTTGTTCAAAGGGTGATGGACTGCTTTTTCCTATCTCAATTCAGCAGTGGCAAAGTGGCATTGTCACTGGGCTAGTTAACCCAGAGAACCAGGGTAATGCTCTGGGGACCCGGGCTCGAATCCTACTACAGCAGATGGTGAAATTTGAACTCAATAAAAATCTGGAATTAAAAGTCTAATGATGACCATGAAACCATTGTTCTCTTGCCTCCTCCTGCCTCCCCCCCCCGCCCCGCCCCCATGCCTCCCTGCTGTGGGTGAAGTCGTGAAAGACAATTCTCCACACGTTTGTGTCTTCAGGCATGAAGGGTAATGTTTCAGGATTGTGGGATAATTGGACAAGGAATATTAAAATGAGGGTTAGAGTGTTTTTATTAAGGAATGCTGCTTATCTTTATATATTTGTTTAGAATGAAAGACTTGGATCACTGGGGGCAGAGCAAAGTGCTGGTGTTCTTGGCTCGAACTGAAGATGAAGTGTTCACTATCCTGAATTTCCTCGATAACTTTCTCAAGAGCAGTCAGTCGAATGAAGTCATGGTGACAACCAAACTTTCTCTTCTCCTGTCTGAAGATTTGCCTAGTGCGCAGATGGACATTCTGGAGCAGGATAAAGGGCTGCTGCTGGCAATCTGCACCTCTGAGTGTCATGAGCTGTGTTTCCTGGGCTTATGTCACACACAGGAGATCCTTCATAGCTGGCCTAAGCATTTCAGTGGGCACTTTAAGAAGCTCTTCTGCACGTACTCTGAACCCAATTACATCAAATACCAGAAGATGGAGATTCTGAGGCACCTGGTGAATGATGGAGAATTATCAGCAGCTACTTGATACACAAGCAGATACACAAGATTTTTTTTCTTTTAACTGGGGTAAAAGCGAGGATCAGATTCAATATCAAGGCACATTTCAAATTGTAAAATTGGCTAGCTGGCAGCACCTGTGACGAATCCTCCAGGAAAATGTCAAATCCGTCTTGGCAAACATAACTCCTTCAGTACCGGCTCCAGGTACCTGGAAGTGTCAACAATTGAGGTAGATTACAGCATGTAGTCATGTGTAGCTTCACGCCCTTTTTGAATGGTATAAAGCCATTGGTAGGAGCACTGATCTCATTGGCTTGCCCATTGCTAAAAATGGTGTAAATAGAGTGCTGAAGGTGTGACAATATGTGTGTGTATGTGACAATATTGGGTTCCGCTAATAAAAGCACATAACCATAGGTTTAGGAACATTAATACAAGATAGATATTAATAAAAGATAGTTATGACCAACCACAGGAGAGACAATGTAAACGATAATGAGTTTTACCCCAGCTCTATAGAATTATACCTCCACGAATGGGAAAACATTTAGCAGTTCCAGGAAACCACCTTGGGACATTTAGTACCCCATCAGGTACCTGCCTGTAGTTGGTCAGGACTATCAACATCCCTCTGCATAATCTTGTCAGATAGCTTTGCCATGACTCATGGCCCCCTTTGTTCACTCCTTAGATGGTCTGGTTTGCAGCCATTTTGTTTGAAGGTAACTTTTTAAAATAATACTGTAGCCCATCGGATACGTCCTAAAACGGTTTGGGGTCTTTGTCATAAGCATTTTGCACCCCATTGTTTTGAAACTGACCGATGGAAGAAGTCAACCAATTTGATTTGCCTTTTAATAAATATCAAACTCTGGCCAAGAAGAATTGGAGAGGTGGTTGACCTTTCAGCAGTTAACTCAAAGGAGTTCTTCAAAATTCGCAGCAGGAGAGGTATGTGAAATTGGAAAGGAGTGAATTCAGGTGTCCAGCCAGACAACTACTTCATGCCAGAGGAAAGAACAAGGAAGAGACATCAAGCAAAGAGGACACCAACTATTTTCTCAGCAGCAAGGACTTTTGTTTTTTTATACGATCCAAGGAGTGGTGAGTATATTCTCTCAGCCTTCAGAAACACCTCAATTAGGTAAAGGCTGAGGAGGGATTTATGATTCTTGTTTTTGTGTAAATAGTGCAATGCTAAGAATTTACGTTGTGCTGTCAGAGTTTTCTTTCCATAGCACAGTATTGTAGTGTCTGTGTTTTATTGACAGAGTTTGGTTGGAGTTACTCTTGAACAAATTATTTTATTAACTTTGACTAGTCTCCCTCTCTCATTATCCATCTTTGTGAGTCCCTAAAAAGCTAGAACATAGTTCTGGGGTACAGAACTGTAAAGGATCCAAGCACTTCGAAACTGCTCACTCAAGGGGGTCTACTGGTCAGGAATAAACAGTAGTCCCTCTCTCTCATTCTCTTTTGTGAAGCCGTTCCAGTGTGGCCCTTCTGGGCTGTATTTTACTACCTACAAGAAAGAGAGATACGGTCATAGGTAGCAGCTAGGGTAACTTGTGTGGCATAAGGGCGAGCTCACTGATCAGGAATAAACAGAGAGTCTTTCTTCCTCTCTCTTGCAAAGGTGTCCAAACGTGACACTTCTGGGTTTGAACACCTGCAGGAGAGACACCCACAGTTATCAGTGGCATTCGAGACCAGTCAGTGTGAAATAAAAGGACCTTTACAATCTTGAATTTATGAAATGAAGTCTGTTTTAGGATTTTTGTGAAACTTCAGTCAATGATGAAATCCAGCATGCTCTGGTGGGAGGGGTATTAAGAAACAATAGTTCCACTGAAAGCAGTTATTTTATCACCAGTTGCCGGGAACAAGATGGCTATCGAAGGCCAACTTGATAAATAGAATTATACAACTTTGAGCTGATGATGCAGGTGATAGACAGAGATAAAGGATTTCTCAGGGCCGGATGAGAGTCACGTAGGTTCAATTCGGTGGGAACCATCCTCCTGTTTCATGTCTAGCATTTCATAAGGCAACAGGAGCAGATTACATCTGTAATTTATAACCAATGAAATCCCATGGGATCACGATGTGTATTGCTATTGGCTAGAGTTAATAACACGATGATTATTTACCGATTTGCATTAATGTTTATTGGGCAATATGATTTGGTAAATATTTGCATTCACAGGGGCATTGTTCTTCAGAGTGACATTGGGCTGCCCGGATTCTATACCTTGAGCATTGGGCTTCCTTATATCAATCTCCCATTTGATCGTTTGGTTAAATAAGGTCATGTTTTAAATCAGTACACTGCATTTCATGAGCCTCTGTATTAGCTGATAGTTAGCAATACACAGCCTCGAGAGGAAACCCCTGTCGACAATCTGGCGCTGCTGAGCTGGGTGCTGTCACTGGCTTCAGGTGGTAGGACTTAAGTGGGGGTGAGTATGTTTTTATATTAACCACCCCAATTAGTTAGAGGAGCCCCTGTCAGGACCATAGGTTGACTTAAAGTGTTGTACACACACCAGCTGCTCTGCACATTGGACTCAGAGGTGCATGGTCGGTGAAGACAGGAAGAGTTGGAGGTGGAAAAGATCCCGGATTGCTCCACCCAGCAGAGCCAGTGAAAAGAGCCGCGCCGAGGAAAGCACACAAGAAAAATGAGAGAGCTGCACTGTCAGGTGATGGTGGTGATCAGCACAATCGTGACATTGTGCTAAGGGGTGCTGAAAAATAACAGAAGTTAAGAGGTCCCCAAGGGCATAGTAGTGAGGCCTGGGTGGGCTTAGAGCAGGACTCAAGGGATTAAAATACAGGAGCGGAGGGGGGGAGCGGAAGCGGAGAGCGGGGTTGGGCGGGGGGGGGGGAGGGAAAAGGAGAGCAGGGTTGGGGGGGGGGAGGGTGGGGAGGAGGGGGCGAAAGCAGAATTTGGACCTGAGAGATCCATTCCATTTGTGACAGAGTGAAACAAACTGCCAGATTCTGAAAGGGACAGGGAGATATAGCACTCTCCTCTGGGACTATGCCTATAGAGTAAGAAGTCTCACAACACCAAGTTATAGTCCAACAGGTTTATTTGGTAGCACAAGCTTTCAGAGTTGGAGCTCCTTCTTCAGGTGACTCTCAGAATGGATCTCTCAGCCTGTCCAAATTCTGTTCTCTCTCTTTCTTCGTATTTTAACCCTTTGAGTCCCACTCTAAGCCCACCAGGGACTCACTACTCTCTCCTCCCCCACCCCCCACACCTTGGGGACCTCTTGCCTTCTCTGTTATTTTTCAGCATCCTTTAGCACAACCTCACCCGTTGTGCTGATCACTCCATCACCTAATGGTGCGACTCTCTTTTCTCACGTGCTTTCCTTGGCGTGGCTTTCTGTGGCACTGCTGGGAGTGATCTAGGGTCTTTTTCATTCCTGGTCCTCCGTATTGAGCTCCCAAAATTCTTCACGTCTTCACCGACTGTGCACCTCTCTGCTTCTGCCCTTTATGTCAATTTATGGTCCTGACAGGGGCTCCTCTAACTAATTGGGATGGTTAATATAAAAATATACTCACTCCCACTTAGGAGTCTTGTCCTGCCGCCTGAAGCCAGTGACATCACCCTGCTCAGCAGCACCAAATTGTAGACGGGGGTTTCCTCTCGAGGCTGTGTATTGCTAAACTTAAGCTAATACAGAGACTCATAAAATGCAGTGTACAGATTGAAGATGTGAATTTATTTAATCAAACGATCAAATGGGAGAATGACATAAGGAAGCCAATGCTCAAGGTATAGAATCCGGACATTCTAAACAAAAATTAACTGGACTCAATCATCCTGAACAGGAGGCCATTCAGCCCATCAGAGCTGTTACCATTCATTTAGATCATGGCTAATATACTTTGAATTAACTTTAAATACATTTCATCTCTGGAGACTTCATAGCAAAAACCGGAACAACATTGGTAAAGAACGTGTCTGCAATCCCACTGGTGCACAGGGAAAATCTCTCCATTTGATGCGCAACAAACACGCCAAAGAAAATTCACTATGAAAAATTTTCATTTCTAGAGCACCTTTTACAATCTCAAGGTGCTCCAACCATTTTAAAGTTAAGTACTACCGCTTCTGCAATACAGAAAACACAACTGATATGTGCACAGCAAGATCCCACAAATAGCAACGTGATAGTGATCAGGTGATCCATTTTTGCGATGCTCATAAAAGAGGAAATATTGGGGGAGCGAACAGAGAGAACATCCCTGTTCCTATTAAAAGTAGCATCATTGGACCTTTATGTACAAAGTGGCCAAACAGAACTGTTTACTCTTACCCAAAAGTCAGCATCTCTGACTGCACAGCACTCCCTTAGTACCACACCAAGTGTCAGCCTGAAGTTTTAGGCTTTGAAGTGGGATTTGAACCCCAAATCTCAGCCTCAGGGACCAGAGTGTTAACTGGGAGTCATGGCTGATACTCAAATAGGATTGCCAATTCCACTTAAATGTATTCCTGGAAGTTTCATCAGATCTTGCTCCCATTCTCCAGCCAACACATCCATCCTTGTGACACAGTGCCTTCCTGTGCCAACACAAAAGCAAAAAGACTCATTAGTCAAATGGATTATGTTTGACTGTCAGCTGAGCAAGCTTTTTCTCTGTTACATGTCCGGTTCAGATTGGCGGTAATCAGTCTTTTGCCAACTTAAGCACTGCTGTCCCAACTATCTCAGTGACCTTTTTTCCCTTTTATGCTCAGTTGTAGAAACAACACATCTTGTACACCATTTGCTTTTACAACCTGGACCTCATACATTCCTTCAGGATGTGGTGTATGCTTCACTGCACACCACACATCTGGTGTTATTCCTACACCACAGGCAGTCTCTTTAGTGTTCCTGACTATTGCTCTGTTAGCAGCAGCGAATTTTATGTCCTATGTTTGTAACTAAAATCACAGTTGTTTCCATAATGTGGGTTATCAATGTGCCTGACTATATCCAGTCTACCTAACTTTAGGCAATTTCTCTATGGTGTACAGATATATATGTTAACAGCATCTTTACTTGTTGCTCACAGCACCTTGTGGGTTTACTATCAAATAAGCTTGTTGGACTTTAACCAGGTGTTGTGAGACTTCTTACTGTGTTCACCCAAGTCCAACGCCGGCATCTCCACATCCTAGGGTTGGGGTCAGTGCAGTCCTTCCACAGTGTGTTGATGGCCAGAAGCGCCAGATTGGGTTTCAGGGCGGCGTAGGTGCACATGTACAAATAGACCAGCTTCTTCTGCACTATGTCCGCAGTGGCGCTGGCCTTGACCATGTCCATGAAGAGAGCCGACACATCCAGGCCCTGGCTCATCAGGCGGATCACCTTCAGCACCGCGTTCCGGTAACGGAACCGCTCGGTCTGGACATTGGGGTTGGACACGCTCCGCCTCAACTCCTTCACCGTCTCCTCCGAGCCACATTGCCGCAGCCGGCAGCTCTCCCCGGCCCGGCCACAGCAACACACCCCTCCAAATCCCCCAAGCCCATTGGCCCGCGACCCAGTGAAACCTACCCCCATTGGTCAGTAAGAAAAGATTCAACGAGCGTTCAACTCAGCCAAGAGTGAACCCGGTGTCTTTAGCGCCCCCTCCTGATTGGAGGTGATATCCCCAGAGGTTAAATCTTGATTTATTATTGTTACATGTATTGGGGTACAATGAAAATTATTGTTTCTTGAGCACTATGCAGACAAAACCTCCCGTTCATAAAGTACATAGCAGAGAAAGAAAGGAGGGGGTGCCTTCCATGCCCGTTGGGCACCGCAGGGGCTGAGGTGCCTTATAGCCCCCATTAATCACATTTTGATTTGACGTGTCTTAAGTTTCCTTTGTACTTTTTGTTTCTGTTCGGGCCGTTCCTCCTCCTTTTGGGGAGCTGCCCCCTTTTTCTTTGTCCGAACGTAATTTAAGTTTGTTTACTTGGTTCGACCAGAAAGAACAAGAACGGAGGGGGTGCGGAATATAGTGTTCCAGTCACAGCTCAGGTGCAGAGAGAGATCAGCTGAATATATAATAGGCAGAATTTTCCGGTAGCAGGCAGGACACAGGCCATGCAAAGGTCTGTTGACCTCAGGCGGGATTTTCCAGTCTTGGGATGAGCTCTGCCAGAAAATGCTGCCCGATAAGTCGATTCAAAAGTCTGATGGGAGCAGAGTTGAAGCTGTTCTTGCATCTCTATCTCTTCTGAAATGTTACTTATTCCTGTTGACTGTTTTCCAACACTACTGTGCTTGTTTGATAATTGTGTTGTTGTCACACCTTCAGCACTCTATTTACACCATTTAGTTTTAGCAATTGGCTAGCCAATGAGATAGGTGTCCCTACCAATGGCTCTATACCATTTAAAAAGAGGTGTAAAGGTACAGATGACTACATGCTGCAATCTATCTCAATTGTTGACTCTTCCAGGTACCTGGAGCCGATACTGAAGGAGTTATGGTTGCAAGGATGGATTTGACATTCTCCTGGAGGATTCATCACAGATGCTGCCAGCCAGACAAACAGCCTTTTCCTTTTTCTCCATTCTTTTATAACTAATAAAGAATAATGTTCAAAACATGAATAACTGCATAGTTTAAAAAAAACTCCATGATTCATCAGCGGAGTTGTTCACATCAGAATCCAGCAGATTAATCCTTATTTCATGCAGACTCTAGGGCAGGGCTTATGGTGGCAGCCAGATCGGGGAGGGATTGAAAGGACCGATGCTGTTCTGTAGGTGATTGGATTGGATGGGCAGAGGGGGGCCTTTGCCACTCTGCAGGTGATCGGGTGGGAGGAATGGGGGGGATGCTGCTCTGCATTGCAGTTGTTGTGGGGATAGGGGGTGTAATTGGTCTGTACTGTGGTGGGGACAGCGGGGGTTGCATTTCAGGCGGTTTGGGGCTCATGATCAGCTCCGGGCCCCTGTGATTGCAGTTGCGGGGGGAAGTTTGTGTGGGCAGAGGCTGGACAGTTATCTCTCTCTCTCTATGCCACATTCCCACTCTGACTACTGCCCCTCCCACTTAGCCCTGCCCTCCATTCTAACTCCCCTTTCCTGGTCTGTCACGCCTGTCCCCCCCCCACCTCCTGCTTTAATCCACGCCTCCTGGCTTGACACCCTACCCTGCTTCAAGCCAACCTCCCTCTGCTCTGTGTTTGAATACCCTCGCTCTCTGATGACCATACCCCTCCCACCTGGTCAGGAAAACCCCTCCTCCATTCTGGGACAGACCCCAATCCCCAAATTTGTGCAACTCATGGTTTGCCAAATTCACTTGTTTAGTGTAACGGCACTATTCTGTCAGACCACTGCTGCTGCTATTGTGCATGTGCAGAATCAGAGGTCTGCACATGTGCCATAGCTCCCTCTGCAGTTGCTATTGTGCATGTGCAAGTGCTGAGGTTTGTGTATGCAAATTAGTCCCCTCTGTAGGCTGGCTGGCCCCACCTACTGCCAGCAGCAGCTATAAATGATCTAGACCATTTCACCAAGTGAAAACTTGCTGAAAGTACATATCGGTAACTCTTCCATTTTCATGCTTGCTGGATACTTGTAATCGCTCTCATAATTCTGCCCATAAGCCCATAACTTCATTTCCCCAGTGTAGCATTTGGCGGGGGGGGGGTTGCCAATGATGCACTAGGAAATCCCTCTAGGAATTTCTCATGTAAGGGTTTACCCAGCAATTGTCCAGAAGCACTAACCTCCTCTGGACAATTGCACTCGGCTGGAAACCACCCAGCAGAAGTGATTTAAATCATTAACTTTTGATAGTTCTGCCAATTTTAGCCTGATAATCACTGTTAAAGAGTTAGAATGAAAGAAAATCACTTCTAACTCTAGAGTAACTATCCAAACACCCAGGCTCAGCCTCACACGGGACGACCCACACATCCTGGTTCCCCTTGGGATTCACTGCAGCATCCCGTACCATCTCCATCCTCCCAGTATGGCTCAAACATCCGCTGGCTTCAACCCCTTTCCCTTTGGCTCCGAACCTTCCTCTCCTTCCACTCCAACTGCCTCCCATCCAGTTCCAATCCCCACAATCCCACTCTGACTGCCCCCCTCTCCACCCCCCCTCCCCCCCACCCGCTAAGACCTACACTTCACTCTGACTCCCCCTTCCTGGTCCGACATGACGTCCTGCCCCCTCCCATTCTAATCCCGCCTTCCGGCTCTGACAGCCCTCTCGTTTCCCCAAGCCAACCCCCTCTGCTCTGTGCTCTGAATACCCTCGCCCTCTGATGACCACACCCCCTCCCACCCAATCAGGAAATCCCCTCCTGCGGTCCAGGACTGATCACAATCCTGAAATGTTCGCAACTCATGGTTTCCCAAATTCGTGTGTAACAACACTACATTTACAAGTGAGTTATTTCGTGCAAAATCCATGTGTTCAGTGCGCTGTTTCATCCAACTTTGAATGATTTGGCGGAGCACAATCTCCAAACTCTGACTGAGGGATTGAAGAGAATGGCCGGTGAACAAAACTGTCCAGATTTTTATTCCAGTATCATATTACACCACAATCGGGCTGTATCCAGTGGAATTGTTTTTAGGTAGAATGCCAAACTCTCATTTGGATCTGCTTCATCAAAAGTGTGCTGGAGATGAGAGAAGCAGAAGGAGGGACCAGGCTTCCATTCCAAACAGAGGTAGTTCAAACCAGATGATCAGGTTTATATCAGGAACTTTGATAGTACCCAGAGGTGGTTATCAGGAATAATTTTAAACCAAATGGTCAATTATCGTGGGTATGAGACTGCAAAATGGAAGAGTTATTCGCAGATACTAAGACCATAATCATTAACGGTATAACCGAAAGTCAGGAGCAATTTTAGACTCAGCGACTGTTACAGATAACATGGCAGAGGACAATGCTGCTTTGGCCATTCACCAGGAAGTGTTTGCTGTGTTTCCAGGTTTGTCAGTTAACTCTGCTGTGGGAGGGAACAAGAATGTTCAGTTACAGATTCTCAATTTACCTCTTCACTTCCGATTCCAGCTCCACTGTTACAAGATTCACCAGTGGTATCCTGTAGGTTGAAATACAACAATAAAGCTCCTGATAGACTTTTATATAGTAAAGTCATTACTTTTGTTGTATTTCCTTCCTAATGGGGGATTGAAATTTAAGGGGGGGGAGGGGGAGGGGGAGGGGGAGGGGGAGGGGGAGAAGTGTTACAGAGTGTCATTTTGAGTAAAGTGTGTGCTTATAAACCTTGTCCTAGAAACTGTTCCAGGCATGATGTAGGTAAAAGACACCTCTGAGACTGTTAGTGAGACAAAGTACAGTAGTTTTATTTCAAAAGCTTTTGGGAAAGACCAAGTACCTAACAATGGTTTACCAGGCTTCTCACTGATCACAAATAAGTGTGGCTATTTATACATCATGATTCTCAGCATCAGTCACGACGCAAACTCTGGTATCAGTCAGGACCCGCAACACTTCCACTTCCAGCCATGATGCAAACCCCCGGCTTCAGCCAGGCCCTGCAGCATGTCTGACAGCTTCAGTCAGGACACAACCATCGGTACAGTCACGATTCCCAGCTCTTCCGGTGGTTTCGGCAGCTTCTCCATTGAAGTAACTTGTGTGGTTATGGCTTTCTAGCAGGAGTCCTCCTATCAAATAGCCGTTATCACAGTCTACCACCTGCACCTGTATAACTATGTTTAGCGAGTACAAATGGGTAAGGTTTGCAATGTCTGTAAAATAACATTCACATTTAACTATCTGTCTTTATGGAAATAAAAGTTAAAGAATGAAAGACATGAACAAGAAAGAAAAACATGAATAAATAATTTATATTGATGCCAGGAGCAGTGTATGCTTGAGGAGATCAGCCACGAGGAAGGGTTATGTTTGTGATATGTGTTAGGTACAAAATGCTTCAAATTCATTAACCCTTTCCCTACTTCAAGGCATCTGTTGCAGGTTACCCTTTTGGTCAGGACCAGGTCCAAACATGGCCCCATGATCAACTCAGAGCCAAATGTTACCAACAAAGTAAAGGACAACTTGGGGTTCTTTGTGCCCACACAATCAATAAGCACCCACCCAATCAACAATGTTATCTTACAGGAAAATACTAAAGTTCAAGTCCAATGCAAGACCTTGACTTAACCTTGCATGACCGGCAAGCACCCTAGTCTTTATCTGTGCTTCGGTCTTGATCATCCTCTGTGTAGTCTAGTTCTTTGGTGTAGCCTGGCACTCTGGCTCTGGTCTCCCTTCCTTCCTTCTCAGGTGTGGTGGCTTTCCTCATGCTCATCGTTGCTGGTGAGTTGTTGTAGCTCATTCGCAGGATCAGAGAGAGATTCTTGGTTGGGTTTCACACCCCTTTTGGCCTTTGCCAGTTAATCAGGACTTGATTCCCCGATCAATAAGAGTCCAATCAGGTGCTGCCACACCAATCTCTGGGTGCGTCCCCAACAGCCATGTCTGTAAGTGCTGGAGGCCACATAGATCATATGCCTCCCTTTGATCCTGAACGCGAAGCATGATGGATCACAAACACAGGACCAGTGTCTGTCACAGATTCCCCAGTCACCCAACAGTCAAGCAAGGCCCAGGCATTGGCATGCACAGTAACAATATATCCCTACAACATATTGATATTCCAGAAGCTACAGACAATAACACACTGCAAATACAAATAATCACATATTCTAAACACCATTTTAGGTTCAGAGTTATGCACAGGACAATAATAAATTATTGATACAGAAGCAAAGGATTGCCACAGATAACATTTACTCAGTATAGGAAAGTCACAAAACAAACATATATTACTTTGTAAAATTATCTCTCATTCAGATAGTTACATCATAGACTGAGAATATGTTTCAATGCATCCCTCTAGGAAACATAAAACCCATACAGACTCTCTTTCCATTACCCTTTATTTGTCAAAATTAAAATTATTTACCTCTTTAGAATTCAGACAACTTTCCAATTATAAGTCAGTTATTTTGTGCAGTCAATTTATTCTATCAATTAAACTGTAATGTTTAAGCATAACCAATCACTTTAATTTGAAAATTAACAATGAGACAATCTGAATGAGCCAAACACTTCAAGTCTCAATTATCACTAGGTTGTGATAACCAATCTTGGAGCCTTGAAGCTACTAGACTTGTCATTCACGAGCCATCTATTTAAAGCAAAACACAAAAAATACTTTAGGTTTGGAGCCAAATGAATTGATTTAGTCTCAAACAACTTCAAGACAAACAAAAGAGCACATGGTTCCTTCCAAGGTTTAAATCCTTTCTTAACAAAATTTGAACCCAGGATTATTCAAAATTCAAATTGGTTATTTCAAACTTCAATTTATGTACCTTGATTTTGAAATTTCAATTTACTTTCCCATTTTCATTTAAACTCTGTATCAAACCCACTGTTGTAAAATCACAACTGGGGAAGAACATTAAAACATTAAAGCCAACAACAACAAAAACATCCACACAACCATTTTATAAAACACATACAGACACATGTGGAAACTTCCAACATGCATTCCAAAATAGATTAAGACAGTCATCTTCATTCTTCTTTCTTCCAAACTATAATTAAACTCAAAAACAGAAGTAAATTCAAGAAATCTTATACTTAAATTTTAACAGTTTTAACACTTCCTCAGCCCCTTTGAAGTTAAACCAAAGTGTAAAGCATTGCATTTATTGCCCGCAATAAATACTCCATAAGAACAAACAGGCTTTAACAACTCCTGCTCTCAATCTAATGCAACAACAATCACTTACATTTGACAAGCAACCAGACCTCACAAAGACACTGAATTCAAATTATTAGCTCAACCTTAAATTTTCTCTAATCAATTTTCCATCTTGCCAATTAATTCATAATATTTCCCTAGTAAATTGAGAGAACATAGTTCCTTTTTCTCAAAATTCCGTAACATAAGAACATAAGAAATAGGAGCAGGAGTAGGCCATCTAGCCCTTCGAGCCTGCCCCGCCATTCAATAAGATCATGGCTGATCTGTCGTGGCTCAGTTCCACATTCCCGCCCTCTCCCCATAACCCTTAATCCCCTTGCTTATCAAAAACCCATCAACCCGCGTCTTAAAAATATTTAGCGAGGCAGCCTCCAACACTTCAACGGGCAGAGAATTCCAGAGATTCACCACCCTTTGAGTGAAGAAGTTCCTCCTCAACTCCGTTCTAAACCGCCCCCCCTTTATCTTGAGGCTGTGCCCCCTAGTCCTACTGTCCTTTCTGAGCGGGAAGAGTCTCTCCACCTCTATCCTATCCATCCCATTCATCATCTTATACGTCTCAATGAGATCTCCCCTCATTCTTCTAAACTCTAACGAGTACAAGCCTAGTTTATTCAGCCTCTCCTCATAGCTCAACCCCTTCAACTCTGGTATCAGCCTAGTAAACCTCCTCTGCACTCCCTCCAAGGCCAAAATATCCTTGTGTAAGTGCGGCGACCAAAACTGCACACAGTACTCCAGCTGTGGCCTCACCAGTGCCCTATACAGCTGCAGCAAGACCTCCCTACTTTTATATTCAATCCCCCTCGCTATGAAGGCCAGCATCCCATTAGCCTTCCTGACCACCTGCTGCACTTGCAGGCTGGGTTTTTGCGACTCATGCACAAGGACCCCGAGGTCCCTCTGCACCGTCGCCTGCTGCAGTTTTTCGCCACGTAAGTAATAGTCCTTCCTACCATTATTCCTACCAAAGTGGACCACTTCGCACTTGCCAACATTAAATTCCATTTGCCAGTTCCTGGCCCATTCGCCCAGCCTATCTAGATCCTTCTGCAGACTCTTCACACCCTCCGCACAATTTGCCGTTCCACCAATCTTGGTGTCATCAGCAAATTTCGACACCATACGCTCGGTTCCTTCCTCCAGATCATCTATATAAATGGTAAATAGCTGAGGCCCCAGCACCGACCCCTGGGGCACTCCACTAGTCACCAAACGCCAATCCGAATAGCACCCATTAACCCCCACTCTCTGCCTCCTATTTGACAACCAATCCTCTAACCACGCTAACACCCTACACCCAACTCCATGTCCCCTTACCTTCTGCAATAACCTCTTCTGAGGTACCTTGTCAAACGCCTTCTGAAAATCAAGAAAGACCACATCCACCGGCTCTCCTCTATCCACCGCCCTAGACACATCCTCATAGAACTCCAATAAGTTTGTCAGACACGACTTCCCCTTAACGAAACCGTGCTGCGTCTGCTCTATCAAGCAATTCCCCTCAAGATGCCTCGTTATTTCCTCCTTGATGACGGATTCTAACATTTTACCTACAACAGATGTTAAACTAACCGGCCTATAATTCCCTGCCTTTTGCCTGCCACCCTTCTTAAACAACGGCGTAACATTAGCTGTTTTCCAATCTTCCGGCACTTCCCCGGAATCCAGCGACGTCTGGAAAATAACCACCAAGGCATCCACTATCGACTCCGCCATTTCTTTCAGATCCCTCGGATGCATTCCATCCGGTCCTGGGGACTTGTCCACGATCAGTCCCTCCAGTCTGTCGAGCACCGCCTCTCTAGTAACAATAATGTCATTGAGACCCTCCAGTCCTACCACCTTTCCATCACTAACACCCGGCAAATTATTCACGTCCTCCTACGTGAAGACTGAAACAAAAAAGTTATTCAAGACCTCAGCCATTTCCCCATCCCCTACCACTAAGTCCCCCCTCTCATCCTCTAAGGGTCCAACGTTCACCTTAGCCAGCCTCTTCCTTTTTATATATTTATAAAAACTCTTGCTATCCTTTTTTATATTAAGCGCTAGCCCAGCTTCATAGTTTCTCCTACCCTTCTTTATCAACTTCTTTGTCAATCTTTGTTGACATTTAAACCTCTTCCAATCCTCTTCTCACCCACTACTCTTAGCTACTCTAAACGCCTCCACTTTTAATTTAACACTTTCCTTCACCTCCTTTGTTATCCACGGCTTATTACCTCTCCTCCTACGGTCCTTTTTAACCATCGGAATAAATTTCTGCTTAGCACCAAGAAAGATCTCCTTAAAAATCCTCCACTGCTCCTCAGCAGACCTACCTTCCAACATTAATTGGGATAACCATCATTTTAAGGGTTTCGATGGAGTAGAGTTCTTAAATGTATACAGGAAAACTTGTTAGGTCAATATGTAGAGGGTCCAACAAGGGAAGGAGTTATGCTGGACCTAATTCTGGGGGATGAAGCAGGACAGGTGGTTGATGTGTTTTGGGGAGCATTTTCATGATAGCGACCACAACATGGTTCAATTCAAATTTGTTATGGACGAAAAAAAATAACAAGTTGCACAAAAAGGTTTTGGATTGGGGGAAGAGTAGACTTTAACAAAATTTAACAAGATAGAAATTCCCAACATTCTCTCCGCCTGCTGTCTGAAACAGCATTTGTGCGCATGCTCCCTACTACACATTGCCTCTATAAAGATGGCGGCCTGTTACTCGGAGCCGCAAACGTAGGCAGCTATTGCCGCGACTACTGCAAACACGGCATCCAACCGCTCTTATTGGGGTTCTGTGTCCTCCAGTGAGTATTTATGAAGTCTCCCCACCGCCTCCAGAAGGAACCGTTTCTCTGGAAACCCAGATCCGATCGAACAACCTTGCTGCTACAGCAGCAACCACATCGCATGCGCTGTCCAAGAAATGCACTGCGCATCACGGGAAAAAAGCACTGCGCACGCGCCGAACAGGAAACATTATTGCGCACGCGCCGATCACGGAAAAACAGCGCATGCGCCGACGTGATAAAGGACTGCGCGTGCTCCCTTCCGCGATCCTCTTTTGCGCATGCACCTGTTGTGAGGGTAGATCACATTCTGATTGAATGGAAATGCTGATTAAGAAAGCTATCATTTAAATATGTTTCTGTGGAAAAGATCAGCATGTTTTATGCTCTAATTGCCAATAGAGTCAAAGCACCAAGGAATAAAGTTATGAACTTGTCTAGCACAGTAGCTTAAGTCCACAGGCACCATTGTTGTGTTTTGGGTTGAATTAACAACATAACAGACCTTGACAATTAAAAGGTGAACACATTGGAGTGTCAGCTGGTGTAATGAACTAATGATTCACCGCTACCTTCACCCAACCCCAAACACACACACACTCATGGAATATGGATGTTATGGGTGGCACAGTGATGTGCACTGCTACTTCCTAGAACTCAGCTTCAATTTCAGCCTTGGGTCACTGTCTGTGTGGAGTTAGCATGTTCTCTATGTGTCTGCACGGATTTCCTCTGGGTGCTCCCCTTCCCACAGTCCAAAGAAAGGGAAAAACAGGATTTAGGAGCAGAAGGAGGCAACTCAGCCTTTCACGCCTGTTTTGCCATTCAATCAGATCATGGCTGATCTCTCCAAAAGAGAAAATGCTGGAAAATTTCAACAGGACAGGCAGGATCTGTAAGGAAAGAAAAGAGATGACATTTCGAGCCCTGGTGATCCTTTGTTAAAGGTCATCTGAATTCAAAATGTCAGCTCTTTTTCCTTGCAGATGCTGCCAGACCTTCTGAGATTTTCCAGCATTTTCTCTTTCGGTTTCAGATTCCAGTATCTGCAGTAATTTGCTCTTCTGTGGCTGACCTCTCCTTGGACGACTTGTTTCATATTTTCCCTTAATTTAGAAACATAACTATCTCCTTCTGGAAAGCATTCAACAATTTAGACTCCATTGTGCTATGGGGCTGTGAGTTCCACAAATTCACCATCCTCTGTGAGAAGTGATTCCTCCTCATCTGAGCCTTGCAACCTATACCTGACTCTTATTTATCACAAGTTTGGTCAATGTTTAATTTATCAATCCATGTTCGTATTTTCTATACCATGCTCAGATCCCCCCCTCATTCTTCTGAACTCCAGTGGGAGTGGTTAGTGAGATGGAAATAGGCGGTCTTGGTGACGATGTGGATACGTGGTTGGAAACTGACCTTGGGTTTAACATTTCACCATGCGCATGAACATTTTGTTTCAGTCTCAGAGTTGTCAGGGAGAGGGATGTTGTCATTGTACAAAGAGGTGAGTTTCCAACCACATATCCACATCGTCACCAAGACCACCTATTTCCATCTCACTAACCACTCCCACTGGAGTTCAGAAGAGTGAGGGGGGATCTGAGCATGGTATGGAAAATACTAACATGGATTGATAAATTAAACATAGACCAAACTTGTGATAAATAAGAGTCAGTTATAGGTTGCAAGGTATAGGTTGTAACGGGGACTGAAGATGATGGCTTCAGACTTCTCAATATTTCAATGGAGAATTTTATTTGTCAATCCAGAACTGGATGCCAAACAAGTCAGGATGGCATGTGACTCGGAGGGGATGGTGTTTCTATCAGTCTCATAAATTACAAGACTCATTCAGCTCAGTTCCACAACCTGCCTTTGTGTTTTTGTTAGTTCTCTCTCTCATTCTCTTTCCTTCTGTTTTAAACCAATTTCTCACAGTATTAGAAGCAAAGGATTTGCAGATGAGATAGTGAAAGCAAGACATCACCTCATGATCTGATGGAGTCACTGAATTTATCAGAACCTGCATCTCATCAGCTTTTGAACGTGGAAGGAAAAAGCACCATTTCTAGTGAGGAGAAACCTTACTTGTGTTCTGTGTATGGACAACGATTCAGCCAATCATCTAGCCTGTAGAAACAAACCAAACACACAGGGGAAAAACAAAACCCTGGAAATGTGGCGACTGTAGGACAGGATTCAATGACCAGTTCAGGCTGGTAAATCATCGACACACTTACATTGGAGAGAAGCCATTCACCTGCTCAGAGTGTGGGAAGGGATTCACTCAGTTATCCCACCTGTTGCAACATCAACGAGTTCACACTAATGAGAGATCTTTCAAATGTCCAGACTGTGGGAAGTGTTTTAAAAGTTCTGGGGAACTAATGCACCATCAACATGTTCTTTCTGATGACAGACTGTTTGAGTGCTCTCACTGCTGGGCTGGTTTGAAGACATCATATAACCTCACTGTTCATTGCCACAGTCACACTGGGGAGATGCCATTCACTTGCTCTGAGTGTGGGAAGGGATTTACTACTGCATCACAACTTCTGGTACACCAGCGCACAATAGGGAGAGGCCATTTACCTGCTCCGAGTGCGGGAAAAGATTTGCTCATTCACCTACACTGCTAATACACCAGCAATTTCACACTGGAGAAAGACCTTTCACCTACCCTGAGCGCGGAAAGGGTTTGTTACCTCGTACAACCTGCTGAAACACCACCGGATTCTCGTGTAACTATAGTGTTTGGATTTTGCTGTCAATCACAACCAGGAATGAACCATGTTCATTGAGGTCTGTTTCTGTTGATGTTAATAGTTACAAGTCTAACATTCTGGATTAATTCAAATAAATGAACATTGTATAACATATTGCGTGTGTACTGTCTTATTAATATCTCTAACACAAGTTAATTCCCATTGAAGAGCTCTCCCTCTCCACTGCCTGCTCCATCCTCACCTCCAAGTGTGAGAAGCTCATGGAGCTTCTTTAACACTAAGATTCAGACAATCCCATCAGCTGTCTCTGCTCCTTCCCCCGTGCCTTCAACTAGCCCTTTGGACAAACTGTCTCTAACATTACCCCTTGAATCCTGAACCCACATTTTTCTCCACATTCTCTCTATCTCCCCCGATGTCCTCTCAGTGCTCATCTTGTCCATGAGACCCAGCTTCTGCCCCCATCACCCTATTCTTGCTAAACTGAGAACCATCCAATTTCCTTTGTTTTCTAATATTGTTCATGTTGCTTCGCTCTTCTGACACCGAAAACCACTCTTAACTCTGCCAACTTTTTACATGAGCACCCCATCTCTTACCTCCCTTTCCAGTCCTTACACATATTTTCCCCCAGCATTGATCTTGACCCCTCCTATTTTCACCTACATGTTTCCCCGAGGTGACATAATCCAAAAGCATGGTGTTAGTTTTCACAGTGACAACACCCAGCTCTACCTCACCCCCACCCCTCTCCATTTCTCCACTGTTAGTAAATTATCAAAGTGCTTCTCCTGCATCTAGTACTGGATGGGCACAAATTTCCTTGGATTAAAAATTGGGAAGACCAAAGCCATTATCTTCAGTCACAACAACAAATTCCATTCCCTGATAACCGAGTCCATCTACAAATCCCATTCCCGACTACTGAGTCCATCCCTGTCCCTGGAAACTGCCTGAGGCTGAAACACAATCTTCACAACCTCTGTGTCGTGTTTGACGCTAGGATGAGTTTCTGACCACATAAGCACATCATTACTAATACAAGACATTTCAATCTCCACCACATTGCCTGTGTGTTTGTAATATATATATAAATGATTTGGAGGAAAATGTAACTGTATTGATTAGTAAGTTTGCAGTTGACACAAAGGTTGGTGGATTTGCGGATAGCGATGAGGACCATCAGAGGATACAGCAGCTATAGATCAGTTGAAGACTTGGGCAAATGCAGTTTAATCTGGACAAATGTGAGGTAATGCATTTTACAAGGTCTAATACAAGTAGGAAATATACAGTAAACGGCAGAACCCTTAAGCGTATTGAAAGACAAAGGGACCTGGGTATATAGTGGCAATGCAGGTGGAGGAGGTAGTCAAGAAGGCATATGGCATGCTTGCCTTCATCGGCTGGGACATTGAGTTTAAAAATTGGCAATTTATAGAACCTTAATTAGGCTGCAGTTGGAATATAGTGTTCAATTCTGGTCGTCACATTACCAGAAGGATGTGGAGGCTTTGGAGAGGGTACAGAAAAGATTTACCAGGATGTTGCCTTCTATGGATGGCATTAGCTATGTGTACAGTTTGGAGAAACTTAGTTTGTTCCACTGGAACGATAGAGGTTGAGGGGTGACCTGATAGAAGTCTACAAGATTATGAGAGGCATTGGACAGAGTGGATAGTCAGAAGCTTTTTCCCAGGGTGGAGGAATCAATTACTAGGGGGCACAGGTTTAAGGTGTGAGGGACAAGGTTTAAAGGAGATGGACGAGGCAGGTTTTCTACACAGAGGGCGGTGGGTGCCTGGAACTCGCTGCTAGGAAGGCAGTGGAAGCAGATACGATTGTGTCTTTTGAGGGGCTTCTTAACAAACATATGAAAAGGATGGAAATAGAGAGATACAGTCCATGGAAGAGTAGAGGGTTACAGTTTTGTCAGGCAGCATGGTTGGTGCAGACTTGAAGGGCCAAAGAGCCTGTTCCTGTGCTGTAATTTTCTTCATTCTTTGTTTTTTTTTCCTTGTTGCTAATTTTCCACTTTGAGCGAATTTCTCAATAACTTTCACATATCGTATCCCACCAATAAAAATCTAAATCCACTTTGAACCTGTAAGATAGAAAAGGGTATTTTTTCATTCATTTGTGGGCCTTGCTGGCTGGCCAGCATTTATTCCCCATCCATAGTTGACCCTGAAGGGCAGTTGAGAGTTAAAAACATTGCTGTGGCTCTGGAACTACATGTAGGCCAGACCAGGTAAGGAGGGCAGATTTCCTTCCTGAAATGACATTAGTGAACCAGAAGGGCTTTTCCGATAATCGACAATGGTTTTATGGTCAACAGTAGATTTTTAATTCCAGAGTTTTTTTTGAATTCAAATTCTACCCGCTGCCGTGATGGGATTTGAACCTGGGTTCCCAAAATATAAAAAATATAAGGAGCCCTTCCTGAAGCTATGACAACAGTAGGCACTACTCAGAAAAATCCCTCCGTGTCCCTCCCAAGGACTTATTCATCAATCAGCTGCTTCTGTTGGTTCCATATCACTTTCTGAACTGTAATGTCTGGGAGACACCTGCCTATGGACAGACAAGGGAATTAAGGGTTATGGGGAGAAAGTGGGAAAGTGGAACTGATCCACTTCAGATCAGCCATGATCTTATTGAATGGCAGGGCAGCCTCGAAGGGCTAGATGGCCTACTCCTGCTCCTATTTCTTATGTTCTTATCACACTGGACTGGGTAATAAGGGACCAGGTAGTTAAGGACACAAGACACAGCAATTTCTCTCTAGCCACTTCTGTAAATTCCCACACTTACCCCAGTGTTTCACTCTCTGCAACTTGCACTCTGTGGAGCTCCCTGAGTGGGCAGTTTTAACAGGCCTCAGTTTGGTAATTCATATTTGCACATGTCCAGCTCATGAACCTGATTGAAATCATTGCACCCCTCCCCTTCTAGGTCTGAATAACTGCCGAGGGCTGACTGCCTTGGGAGCCTTTCTTGGAGTTTCAATGCTGAGTCCTGTTTCTCCTACTCAGCCTTGGAAGTGAGTGGGGTTCAGCAGATCAGAGCTTGCCCCTTCCATCATGAGCATTGTGGCCCGAGTTTCCTTTACTGAGTGACAGTGTCGTCGAGAAGCTAAGCCCACCGTGTCCATTTCAGACTCCGAGGTTCCCACTGGCGGAGATGGAGAGCAGTAGCCGGAGTGCCCGGAATTCTTCCCAAAGTTGTTGGTGAGCTGATTTTTCCAGCACGGCTTGGGGCTTCACAGCTTGCAGATGGTTGAAGTATTCCCATAGGGTGGTATCTCTCAAGTGGACTTGATAGGAAACCCGGCCCTGTTCTGGACTTAAATATGCCTCATAATCACACAAAAACACTGCCATGATTCTTTACGGATAACCTATCAACTGCCTTTAAGTGCCTCTGCCAGCTGGTGGGATTGGCACTTGGTGTCTTGATGCCTTGCCAACCTCCCACCCTTGGGAAGATTGGACTCAACCTCGGGCAAAGTCATCTTCCCATGAGCAACCCTGCTGGGGCTACTCCTATCGCTGAATGGCGGGGGGAGGGAATGTTGTCCTGTAATCAAAGATGAATCTTTTTGTGTCCAAAGAGGCTGTGGGCTGGTTTTTTTGAACCTACTTTTACTGTTTGGAACATTCTTTCTGCCAGGCCATTGGATGATGGGTAATATGGCACTGTCCAAACATAGCAAATTCTGTTCAATTTCATGCAATGCACAACTTCCTGGCTGATAAAGGGTGGTCCATTTTCTGTAACCAATACCTCTGGGATCCCGTTTGTCAAGTTGGAGGCGTGAAGTTTCTCCGCTGTTGTCCTTATGTTTGATTAACTCAGGCTGTGTACAGCTATCCATTTTGAATCAGCATCTACCATTACCAGAAACGTAGACTCTATGAGTGGTCTGGCACAGTCCATGTGCAGCCACATCTATGGCTGTCCTGGCCATTCCCAAGTGTGAAGAGTAGTGACCGGTGATAGTTCTGCCCTTGTTAGTATTGTCAACACTGGCCCACAAGCTGATCCATACCAGACATAGCTCCTTCAGGATCTTCCATTTGCCACTCCTGGGTGGCCATTGGTAAAGTTCAGCCATGGTAGGATGGTGAAACTGGTTCAAGGTGACATCTTGAACCCCATAGGAGTGTGCCATCTTCCACAGTCAGCTGCTCTCTGTGACTCCAGTATGGGTGCAATTTGGGCTGTAACAGCCTTTGGTTTCCCCCATCAGCACTAGCTGCTTCAATTCATTCAGGAATGGGTAATTTTGTGTCCACAGCTGAACAGTATTGGCTTCCACTGGGAGAGTTTCAAAAAAGTTCATGATTACTGTCTCTTCCATTGGGGGTGGCACAAGTGTCTAATAATTGTAGCCAATTCAAGGCATCTCCTGGAGGATGTTCCAATCAATAATGGTACGCAGACAGTAATAAATACTTCAGCTGTATGTGGGTAGCACTGCTGCCTCATAATGCCGGAGACTTGCTTTCAGTTTCTGGTTTGGGTCATTGTCTATGCAGTGTCTGTACATTCTTGCTGTATCTGCGTGGGTTTCCACTGGTTGCTCCTGTTTCCTCCCACAGTCTGAAACAGTGCTGATTTGGTGCACTGACCATGCTAAAGTCTCACTCAGTGCACCTGAATAGACACCAGAGTGGGGCGGCTAGGCTTTTTCACATTAACTTCACTGCAATGTTAATGGAAGCCTACATTTGATATTTTATAAATGTTAAACTTCCTCTGATTATGAATTGTTGAATATTGCTGGGAATCCTCATCCAGCTGTTAGTTTAAGTAAACGTGAATAAGTCCACAATCAGAAGCCGGAATCCTCCTGGCAACTTTGAGTTGAAGTCCGCAATCCATGGAGTTGGGCATTTATCCAGCTGTGAGAAACAGTTTACCATTTAAAATGTCCCTGTACAAAGTATTTTTATCCATTCTCGAGACTCGGGTATCACTGACCGGCCACCATTTATTGCCCAACCATAGTTGCCCTTGTTCAGAGGGTAATTAAGTGTCAACCATGTACTGTGGCTCTCGAGTTACATTTAGGCCTGAACACGTAAGGACGACAGATTTCCTTCCCTGGGACATCAGCGAACAAGATGGGTTTTCCAAAATTTGACAATGGTTTTATGGTCACCAGCAGATTCTGCATTTCAGATATTTATTCAAATTCCACTATCTGCCATGATGGGATTAAAACCCAGTTGTCCAGAACATCAGCTGAGTTTCTTTATTAATATTCTAGTGAGAAAACCCAGTCCATCATTTCCACACCCTGAGTGTACATGCCCTGAGTTCCGGTAACCGAGACACACCAGACTATGAACACCTGCAGGGCTCTCGGATTGGACAGCACTAACTGTCTCAATCAGGGAGCTCATATTCCAATTAGGCCACCTGATTGTTATCGTTAAAGTCATTAAATACGTCTCTCTGAATCTATCTGTCTTTCTGTGCATCTCTCTGTTTCTGTCTGTGTCTCTCTGCATCTCCCCCATTCTCCCTCTCTCTGCCCTCTTTCACTGTCTCTCCTGCCCCCTCTGTCTCACTCTCCCTCACCCTCTCCATCCCTCTTCTTACTTCTCTCTCTCTGCCTCACACTGGCTTTTGCTTTTGCTGTGTCCATTGTACTAATTCAGTCTCACTCTTTCCCATTCACTGACACTCTCCCTCTCTGTATCTCTATTTCTCTTTGCCTCTGACTATTTTCCTCTGCCTCCCTTTCTGTTTCCCTTTCTCTCATAGTCTTCCTCTTCCTTTCTTATTACATCCTCCCATCTGTCTTCATGTCTCCCTTTCTCGTTCTGTATCCATCTCTGTTGCCATTTCCTCCACTCTCCATCACTCTCTCTCTCACTTTGTCAGAGTCTCTCTCTGTTTCTGTCCTTTCTCTTTCCCTTTCCGTCTCTCTGTTTCTAACCCTATATATGTTTGCAACTCTTTCAAACTCTGTCACTTTCTATGTTTTTCTGACCCTCCCTCTCCATGTCAATCTCTGTCTATCATTCTCGCTGTTGTCCCGTGCCTTTCTGTCTCTCTCTGTCACTCTTTCTGTCTGCGAAGCTGGTGATTTACAGTTTGAATGTCCAATAGAAAAAGTCTGGGAACTTGTGGTTGTAGTTAGCTCTCAGGGTATAATGAATTTAAGAATTTCCGTGAGGGGAGATTTCAGCAGATTTTTCAGCTTCTGTCTGAAGTGAGTCTGTGTCAGAGCATAAATGGCAGTGTTTGTGCAGCAACTCAGGAGTTCTATCATGAATCCCAATTCCATAACAAAAGTCTAACTATGTTGACCAATAGCCCAAATAATACATTCAAGTCCATATTAAATAAATCATCAATGTCAAGTATAAGAGGATGAAATTGGTTGAGATAACAAAGAGTAAAATATTGGATTTTGTTATGGATAGGCTGTGAGAGAAACTACGCAAGTCCATCATGTACACATGCTCTGTAATGCTCACATTCGTACCCACTTTATCTCTCATCACACTCAGACACATCTACTCATTATGCTCATTGGCGAGCATACGTGAATGAGCCTAAATGCAATAAAACACTTATGCATTCATTCACACACTCAAAATTACTCAGCCTCAACATGTGATACACAAGCACACTGACACAATTATACAGACTTAACTTGACACATTTCAAACACAGGCACCCTTATATACACTGTCAAACATACTCCAGGATTCATGCACTCTTACTCATACACTTATATGAGTATACACTCACGAACAAATGTTTTCATACGCTCACATATACACACACACTTTCACACTCACCAATACAAACACATAACCATGCACACTAAATTTCAGACTCAGAGCTGCCCTTTCACATTAAATCCCACGCATACAAAGAACAAAGAAAATGACAGCACTGGAACAGGCTGTTTAGCCCTCCAAGGCTGAACCGACCATGCTACCCAACTGAATTAAACCCCTTATTCTTCCGGGGACCATATCCTTCCGTTCCCATCCCATTCATGTATTTGTCCAGATGCCCCTCAAAAGTCACCCATTGTTTCTGCTTCCAATATCTCCCTGGCAGCGAGTTCCAGGCACCCACCATTCACTGTGTAAAAAACCTGCCTCGTACATCGCGTTTAAACCTGATCCCTCACACCTTATACCTATATGCCCCCCAGTAATTGACTCTTCCACTTCTGACTATCCACTCTGTCCATGCCTCTCATAATCTTGCAGACTTCTATCAGACCCGCACCCCCCCAACCTCTGTTGTCCCAGTGAGAACAAACCAAGTGTCTCCAACCTCTCCTCATATCTAGTGCCCTCCATATTGGGCAACATCCTGGTAAATATTTTCTGCACCCTCTCCAAAGCCTCCACATCCTTCTGGCAGTGTGACGACCAGAATTGAACACTATATTCCAAGTGCAGCCTAACTTTCTATAAATCTGCAACATGTCTTGCCATTTTTTAAACTCAATGCCCCAGCCAATGAAGGCAAGCATGCTGTATGCCTTCTTGACTACCTTCTCCACCTGCATTGCCACTTTCAGTGACTTGTGTACCTAGATCCCTTTGCCTATCAATACTCTTGAGGGTTCTGCCTTTTACTACATATTTCCAATTTTTATTAGACTTTCCAAAATACATTACCTCACATTTGTCTGGATTAAACTCCATCTGCCATCTCGCTGCCCTAGTCTCCAACCAATCCTTATCCTGCAGTATGCTCTGACGGTTCCAATTCCACCAACCTTTGTGTCAGTTCCACCAAACTTTATATCTTTGTACTGATCCTCAAAATCTCACACTCACATGTTGCAAACATTATTTCACTTAGAAAGATGTGCAAGCCCATTTGCACACTCTATCTTGCCAGCATTCATATTCAGTCATATTCCTACATACACAAATATACAAGCAATTGAAAGCTCTTACATGTAAATATGCATGCATATGCAAACACAGACACATTGCTGTCACACACACTCTCTCACTATACGCACTCATATGTGCATTATACCACTGACATGACTATACTTAAGCCCATCTGGTGTCTCGCCAGCCATCAAGCTGCTAACTATTCTAACTTCATTTCCCAGCACTTGGTCCATAAGCTGCTATGGTGCTCATCTGAATGCCTCCAGCACCCTTTCAGATAGTGAGCGCTGGTTTCCCTTCACCCTCTGAGTAAAAATGTTTTCCCTCAACTACCCTCTGAATCTCTTACATCTTACCATAAATCTATGCCCTGGTTATTGCCACCTTGAAACGGGAGAAAGTTAATTTCAATATACCTAATCTATATCCCTCATATTCTTGTGCAGCTCAATGAGGTCTACGCAAAGCCTTCTCTGCTGTAAGGTAAACAACATTAGCCGAAACATCTTCCTTTCACAGTTGAATCGCTGAAAAAGACCTAAGAACTAGGAGCAGGAATAGGCTTTCTGGCCCCTGGAGCCCGCTCCACGATTCAATAAGATCAATGCTGGTCTTTTTGTGGACTCTGCTCCACTTACCCACCTATTCATCATAACCCTTAATTCCTTTACTGTGCAAAAACTTCTCTATCCTTGCCTTAAAAACATTCAGTGAAGTAGCCTCAATTGCTTCTGGGCAGGGAATTCCACAGATTCACAACCCTTTGGGTGAAGAAGTTCCTTCTCAACTTTGTCCTGAAACTGCTTCCCCTTATTTTGAGGCCATGTCCACTAGTTCTAATTTCACCTGCTAATGGAAACAATTTCCCTGCTTCTATCTTACTTTTTCCATTAATAGTCTCATATGTTTCTATAAGATCTCCACTCATTCTTCTGAATCCCAATGCATATAGCCTCAGTCTACTCAGTCTTACCTCATAATCCAACCTTCTGAACACCAGAATCAACCTAATAAATCTCCTCTATATCCACTCCAGTATCAGTATATCCTTTCTCAAGTAAGGATACCAAAACAGTACACAGTACTCCAGGTGTGGCCTCACCCGCATCTTATACAGCTGCAACATAACCTTGCTGTTTTTAAACTCCATCTCTCTAGCAATGAAGAACAAAATTACCTGCTGCACCTGCAAACCAACTTTTGGTGATTCTTACACAAGGACACCCAGGGCCGACTGCACAGCAGCATGCTGCAATTGTTTTTTTACCATTTAAATAATTGCCCATTTTGTTGTTATTCTTACCAAAATGGATGACCTCACATTTACCAACATTGTTCTCCATCTGCCAGACCCTTGCCCACTCACTTAGACTTAGCCTTACACTATCCTGGTAAAACTCATCTGGTCTCTCTCCAGAGAAATCACATACTTCCTATAATGTGGTGACCAGAACTGCATACAATACTCCAGCAGTGGTCTAACTCGTGTTTGAAACTGTTCAAATCTAAACCTTTCCTCCCCATTATTTACCACAACAATAGTTCTCATGCCTTCTGAGAACTTAATTATCGTTAAAACCCATGATGTTAGAGGCAAGGTACTGGCAGGGATAGAAAATTGGCTGATGCGCAGCAGACAGAAAGAGAGAGTGGGGATAAAGTGGTCCATTTCAAGATGACAGCTGGTGAGTAGTGGAACTTCACAGGGCTCAGGTTTGGGACCACAACTTTTCATTTTATACATCAATGAGCTAGATGAAGGAACTGAGAGTATGGGGGCGAAGTTTGCAGATGATTCAAAGATGATGGAGGGACAAGTAGTATTGAAGAGGCGGGAGGCTGCAGATGGATTTGGACAGGTTAGCAAAGAAGGCAGAGGAGTGGCAAATGGAATATAATGTGGGAAAGTGTGAGGTTATTCTCCTTGGTAGGAAGAATAGAGGTATACACTATTTTCTAAATGGGAGAGAATTCAGAAATCGGAAGCGCAAAAGGACTTGGAAGTCAGAGTTCCAGATTCTCTTAAGGTTAACTTGCAGGTTGAGTCGGCAGTTAGGAAGGGAAATGCAATGTTAGCATTCATTTTGAGATGACTGAAGGTTCCAAAGTCAAAGAGGGGTGAAGAGGCTGGAGGAGGTATTGAGAAGTGAGGATTTTAAGGGCTGCTTGAGGTTACAAAAGGGAGGGTTTTAGCACCAAAAGAGAAAATGTCAGCAGGTCTGGCAGCATCTGTAAGGAGAGAAAAGAGCTGACGTTTTGAGTCCAGATTACCCTTTGTCAAAGCTAAAAGGCACAGGAAGTGGGAGCTATTTAAATGAAAGATGAGTCATCACCACAAAAACAAGGGGAAAGGCTGCTAATGGCAGTCCATAGACAGAATAGAAGGTATGAATGCCCAAACGGCAGAAAAGCTGGAATCAGAGGGTAAGCTGTGACAGATAAAGATGTTGGGGAGGGGGGAAAGAGATAAAATTGAGAAAAAGGGGGAGAAAAGGTCAGGATAGGGGGATGAAATAGCTTGGACCCATGTGGGTACCCATTGCTACACCTTTAATTTGGAGAAAGTCGGATGAGTTAAAGGAGAAGTTGTTGAGAGAGGGAATGAGTTCAGCCAGGCAGAAGAGAGTGGCGGTGTATGGAAGGGTTTTAGCAACAGAGGCCACTGAATTACCAATAGTTGCAGGGTATGAAGGAAATTATTAGGATATGGGTCACTGCCAGGAAGAGGGGAAAGAAGCAATTGGGGGGACAATCCCCTGGGGCTGTCCCCTCCAAAATAGGTTTTCGGTCCTGGAGGCTACAGTTGAGGAGGAATCAACTGGGGATAACCGAAGGGAGCAGGTCTCTGGGGGTGAGCCTAGTGTGAAAGCTCAGGTGGTTAGGGGATGTAAAAGATTGGGCCTCGTGATTGGGGTCTCTACAGTTAAGGGGACGGATAGGAGAGTCGGAAGTAATGGTAGGGACTCGGGGCTGGTGTGTTGCCTACCAGGGGCTGGGGTCCGGGATATACCGGAAAGGGTATTCAAGACTCTTAGGGGAGAGGGAGATCAACCCCAAGTTATAGTTCATGTGGGGACGCATAACATAGGGAGGTTAAGGGAAGGGGATATTAAGCAGAGATTTATGGAGTTGGGGTGGAAACTAAAGGCCAAGTCTGATAGAGTGGTTATCTCCGGACTCTTGCTTGTGCCACGGGATAGTTTAGAGAGGAATAGAGAGAGGGAAAGTTTGAACTCGTGGCTGAGGGGATGGTGCAGGAGGGAGGGGTTCAGGTACTTGAGCAATTGGGGCTCGTTCTGGGGAAGGTGGGACCTCTATAAGAGGGATGGTCTACACCTGAATCAGAGGGGAACCAATATCCTGGGGGGTAAATTTGCTAAGGCTATGCAGGGAGGTTTAAACTGATTCGGAGGGGGGGGTGGGATCCTGAGTAGAGGGGGTGAAAGTGAGGGGGGCATAGATGGGGACTGCAATGCACGGCATCGTGGGGCTGGGGCGGAGCAGGGTTTGAAATGCGTATACTTTAATGCGAGGAGTATTCGCAATAAAGTGGATGAACTTGCAGCGTGGATCAGTACCTGGGACTTTGATGTTGTGGCCATTTCAGAGACATGGATAGAGCAGGGTCAGGAATGGTTGTTGCAGGTCCCGGGGTTCAAATGCTTTAGTCGGAGTAGAGAAGGAGGTAGAAGGGGGGGAGGGGTAGCATTATTGGTCAAGGACTGTATCACAGTGTCAGAGAGGAAGTTTGATGAGGACTTGTCTGTTGAGGTAGTATGGGCGGAGATTAGAAATAGGAGAGGAGAGGTCACCCTGTTGGGAGTCTTTTATAGACCTCCTAAAAGTTCTAGAGGGGTTGAAGAAAGGATTGCGGAGACAATCCTGGTTAGGAGTGAAAGTAATAGGGTAATTGTTATGGGGGACTTTAACTTTACTAATATAGATTGGAATTGCTATAGCTCTAGCTCATTAGAGGGGTCAGTTTTTGTGCAAAGCGTGCAGGAGGGTTTTTTGAGTCAGTATGTAGATAAGCCAACTAGAGGTGAGGCTATATTGGATTTGGTGCTGGGAAATGAGCCAGACTAGGTGCTAGACTTGGAAGTTGGTGTGCATTTTGGTGATAGTGACCACAATTCGGTTACGTTCACCTTAGTGATGGAAAGGGATAGGCATGAACCTCGGGCCAGTAGTTTTAGCTGGGGGAAGGGTAATTTTGAGGCCATTAGGAGAGAATTAGGAAGCATAGGTTGGACTAGGAGATTACAGGGACTGGGAACGTCCGAAATGTGGAGTTTTTTCAAGGAGCAGCTACTGCGAGTCCGTGATAGGTATGTCCCTGTCAGGCAAGGAGGAATTGGTAGGGCTAGGGAACCGTGGTGCACTAAAAAAGTTGATTCGTTGGTTAAAAAGAAAAAGGAGGCTTATGTTCGGATGAGACTTGAGGGCTCGGGTAGTGCACTAGAAAACTTTAGATTGGCTAGGAGGGAGTTGAAGAGTGAGTTAAGAAGGGCTAAAAGAGGACATGAGAAGACTTTGGCTGATGGGATTAAGGAGAATCCTAAGGCGTTCTATCGGTATGTCAAGAACAGAAGGTTGGTTAGGGCACGATTAGGGCCAGTTATAGACAGCAGAGGGAAGTTATGTGTGGAACTGGAAGAGATTGGAGAGGCATTGAACCAATATTTCTCTTCGGTGTTCACGCAGGGGGACAAGAATATAGCTGAGGAGGACACTGGGTTGCAGGGGAGTAGAATAGACAGTATTACAGTTGATAAGGAGGATGTGCTGGATATTCTTGAGGGATTGAAAATAGATAAGTCCCCTGGTCCGGATGGGATCTACCCTAGGATCCTCTGGGAGGCAAGAGAAGTGATTGCAGAGCCTCTGGCTCTGATCTTCAGGTCGTCGTTGGCCTCTGGTATAGTACCGGAAGATTGGAGGTTAGCGAATGTTGTCCCATTGTTTAAGAAGGGGAACAGAGACTTCCCCGGGAATTATAGACCGGTAAGTCTCACTTCTGTTGTGGGCAAGGTTTTAGAAAAAATTATTAGGGATAGGATTTATAGTTATTTGGAGAGTAATGAATTGATTAGAGATAGTCAGCATGGTTTTGTAGCGGGGAGGTCGTGCCTTACTAACCTTATTGAGTTTTTTGAGAAAGTGACCAAAGAGGTGGATGGGGGTAAGGCAGTTGATGTGGTATATATGGATTTTAGTAAGGCGTTTGATAAGGTTCACCATGGTAGGCTTCTGCAGAAAATGCAGATGTATGGGATTGGGGGTAATCTAGGAAATTGGATCAGGAATTGGCTAACAGATAGGAGACAGAGGGTGGTGGTTGATGGTAAATATTCGTCATGGAGTTCGGTTACGAGTGGTGTGCCTCAGGGATCTGTTTTGGGGCCACTGCTGTTTGTAATCTTTATTAATGATCTGGATGAGGGTATAGTTGGGTGGATGAGTAAATTTGCTGATGACACCAAAGTCGGAGGTGTGGTAGATTGTGAGGAAGGATGTCATAGTTTGCAGGAAGACTTGGACAGGTTGCAGAGCTGGGCTGAGAGGTGGCGGATGGAGTTTAATGCGGAGAAGTGTGAGGTAATTCACTTTGGTAGGAATAACAGATGTGTTGAGTATAGGGCTAACGGGAGGACTTTGAATAGTATGGATGAACAGAGGGATCTAGGTGTATGTGTACATAGATCCCTGAAGGTTGGGAATCAAGTGGATCGGGTTGTTAAGAAGGCATACGGTGTCTTGGCGTTTATTGGTAGGGGGATTGAATTTAGGAGTCGCAGCGTCATGTTGCAACTGTACACAACTCTGGTGCGGCCGCACTTGGAGTACTGTGTGCAGTTCTGGTCCCCACATTACAGGAAGGATGTGGAGGCTTTGGAGAGGGTGCAGAGGAGGTTTACCAGGATGTTGCCTGGTATGGAGGGGAGGTCCTATGAGGAGAGACTGAGGGATTTGGGGTTGTTTTCGCTGGAAAGAAGGCGGCTAAGAGGGGATCTTATTGAAACATATAAGATGATTAGAGGTTTAGATAGGGTGGACAGTGATAGCCTTTTTCCTCGGATGGAGAAAGCTAGCACGAGGGGGCATGGCTTTAAATTAAGGGGTGGTAGTTATAGGACGGATGTCAGGGGTAGGTTCTTTACCCAGAGGGTGGTGAGGGATTGGAATGCCCTGCCTGCTGCGGTTGTAAATGCACCTAGTTTGGGGGCGTTTAAGAGATTCGTGGATAGGTTTATGGATGAAAAGGGATTGGTTTAGGTTAGTGGGTCATTGTTTTTTAACTGGTCGGCGCAACATCGTGGGCCGAAGGGCCTGTTTTGCACTGTAATGTTCTATGTTCTATGTTCTATGAATGGTTGTAGGAGCTGGAAGAGCTGACTCATTTGTAGAGGTTACAGAGACAAAGAGGAATGGAAAGGCTGGAAGAGCTGACTGAGAAAGCAGACACTATAGGAGATGAAGGAGAATACAGAGATAGGGAGGGTTGTGTGAATGGAGGCGGTTATTGAAATAGGAAGGATTAAATGTGAGGAGGAGATTACAGAGATAGAGAACACTATTAGTGATGGAGAAAGTTACACAGAGTGTTGTAGTGGAGAGTTTTGTATGGATTGGAGGTTATTGTGATCAGCAATGTTGTAGTTGCTGGAAGAGGATACAGAGCTAGGGAGGGTTGCAACTGCTGGAAGAGGGTACAGAGCTACAGAGGGTTGTAGGTGCTGGAGGAGGGTACAGAGATAGATAGGGTTGTAGGGACTGGAGGGATGCACTGAGATGGCTGGGTTGAAGGGGCTGGTGGAGATCAGAGGGATAGGGAAATTTGTAGATGCAGGTGGAATTTAGTGAGTTAGAGCAGTTTGTAAGGCTTGAAGCCATTTATATAGATGACACCAAGATTGGTGGAACAGCAAATTGCGCGGAGGGTGTGGAGAGTCTGCGGAAGGATCTAGATAGGCTGGGCGAATGGGCCAGGAACTGGCAAATGGCATTTGATGTTGGCAAGTGCGAGGGGAGAAATTTCTTCAATAACTCCATTGAATAACTGGGTCATGTAATTGATGACAGTGGATTATACAAGGAGCCTCAGATGGAGGCCATCATGAAAGCCTCAAATTCAGATTGTGTGTCCCAATTAACATTGTTTTTGAGTCTTGACAATTGCTATGGCAAGCTCATTCTGGATCTGGTGACATAGCTGAAACTGATGTTCCAGTTGCTGGAAAAAGGACAGTTGTGGAAGTGGACAAAAGAATATGAGAAGGCTTCCCTGGCAGTGCAGCAAGTCGGCAATGCTAGTTCAGTTTAAGCTAAAATTACTGCTGCAGCTTGGGGGTTAATGGGTGCTATTCGGATTGGCGGTTGGTGACTTGTGGAGTGCCCCAGGGGTCGGTGCTGGGGCCTCAGCTATTTACCATTTATATAGATGATCTGGAGGAGGGAACCGAGTGTATGGTGTCGAAATTTGCTGATGACACCAAGATTGGTGGAACGGCAAATTGCGCGGAGGGTGTGGAGAGTCTGCAGAAGGATCTAGATAGGCTGGGCGAATGGGCCAGGAACTGGCAAATGGAATTTAATGTTGGCAAGTGCGAGGTGATCCACTTTGGTAGGAATAATGGTAGGAAGGATTATTACTTACATGGCGAAAAACTGCAGCAGGCGACGGTGCAGAGGGACCTCGGGGTCCTTGTGCATGAGTCGCAAAAACCCAGCCTGCAGGTCAGGAAGGCGAATGGGATGCTGGCCTTCATAGCGAGGGGGATTGAATATAAAAGTAGGGAGGTCTTGCTGCAGCTGTATAGGGCATTGGTGAGGCCACAGCTGGAGTACTGTGTGCCGTTTTGGTCGCCGCACTTACGCAAGGATATTTTGGCCTTGGAGGGAGTGCAGAGGAGGTTTACTAGGCTGATACCGGAGTTGAGGGGGTTGAGCTATGAGTAGAGGCTGAATAAACTAGGCTTGTACTCGTTAGAGTTTAGAAGAATGAGGGGAGATCTCATTGAGACATATAAGATGATGAATGGGATGGATAGGATAGAGGTGGAGAGACTCTTCCCGCTCAGAAAGGACAGTAGGACTAGGGGGCACAGCCTCAAGATAAAGGGGGGGCAGTTTAGAACGGAGTTGAGGAGGAACTTCTTCACTCAAAGGGTGGTGAATCTCTGGAATTCTCTGCCCGTTGAAGTGGTGGAGGCTGCCTCACTAAATATTTTTAAGACGCGGATTGATGGGTTTTTGATAAGCAAGGGGATTAAGGGTTATGGGGAAAGGGCGGGAATGTGGAACTGAGCCACAACAGATCAGCCATGATCTTATTGAATGGCGGGGCAGGCTCGCAGGGCTAGATGACCTACTCGTGCTCCTATTTCTTATGTTCTTATGCATGCAATGCCTTGCTTTTTGGGGTTGGAGCTGTCCTGTCTCACATTATGCCAAACAGGGAGGAAAGATCTATAGTGTTTGCTTCTAGATTATTGATGAATGCTGAGGAAAAATATGCTCGGGTGGACAAAGAAGGGTTACGCATCGTATTTATGTCAAGAAATTGAAAGCTCTATCATGAAGACGTTGAATGATGGAGTGGGCTCAAAGGGTTGAATTGCCAATTCCCTCTTCTAATTCCTTATAATTTCTTATATCCATTTTGGACTGTACACTAGGATACCGTCCATGGCAGCAGCTCAATTGCAGAGGTAGGTGTTGGTGATATCAGTAGAAACCTACAAGAGCCGGTACCATCAGTCAGAGAAACACGGCAATGTGGATGCTCTGTCGAGGCTGACTTGGCCTGGAGATAAAGATGTTCCTGGCTGGAATCTGAAGATAATGTATTTCACACAAGAAGATGGAGTTCCGGTAACTGCTAAACAGGTACAGAAAGCCACTGGAACGATTCGGTTCTGAAGCAGGTTGTGGAGCTTGTCCTGAGAGGGAGGAACGAGTAGAAAGCACCCAATTTTACAGCGGTAAATGTGCAGAACCTGGGAGTTGTGTGTGTTGCTGGATGTTTATTCTGGACTCTGAGAACCTCATTCCACCATCATTAAGAGGAAAGATGATGAAACAGGAGCACCGGGGATGCTGCTAATGAAATAACAAGAAGCTGTTTTGTGGTGCTGCCCAAATGGAAAGGGAAGTGGGATGATGTGTATGCTGCTCTTTGGGACAGAAGGCACCACTGCTGTCGCCTCTTGCCTGCTGGGAATGTCCCCAGTGGCAGTGAATCCACAGCAAGTTGCTGCTTCATGACGAACTGCCCGAGTCAACCTACTCTGGCTGTCAATCATTCTGCTGGAACGAGTCCCTATTGGCTTTGTTCACCTGACGGACAACGGAATGGACCAATGGAGAATGCGGGTGCAGTGAGGTCCCGCCTACTCGGTGACGCGCGCAACGGCTCGCGGCGCGTCCGTTAAACGGTTTCCGCGCGCGGCTGATGGAGGGTCTGACGTAAGTGCCTGATTACTGCACGTAACCGGGAATTGACCAGTTGGCGAGCTGGAAAACAGGAGATGAAGTCCCGAGTGCGCCTGCGTGGACCCTATTCCGGGAGCATGCGGCCTGCTTCCCATTGCGCGCAGGTACGCTGCCGTTTCTCATTGTGTATCCGGAGGTTTCCCAGTGGCTGGAAGGCCGAGTTTGTGAAAAATGGTAAGAATTTAAATAGCGGAAATGTCTCCACTTCAACATTCAGCTTCAGAATTAAAATAGAGATTTATTGTGTAAATTATTGAGACGTATAAGATGATGAATGGGATGGATAGGATAGAGGTGGAGAGACTCTTTCCGCTCAAAAAAGACAGTAGGACTAGGGGGCACAGCCTGAAGATAAAGGGGAGGCGGTTTAGAACGGAGTTGAGGAGGAACTTCTTCACTCAAAGGGTGGTGAATCTCTGGAATTCTCTGCCCGTTGAAGTGGTGGAGGCTGCCTCGCTAAATATTTTTAAGAAGCGGGTTGATGGGTTCTTGATAAGAGAGGGGATTAAGGGTTATGGGGAGAGGGCGGGAAAGTGGAACTGAGCCACAGCAGATCAGCCATGATCTTATTGAATGGCGGGGCAGGCTCGAAGGGCTAGATGGCCTACTCCTGCTCCTATTTCTTATGTTCTTAAATACAGCGCATGGACATGGAGATAACCGTTTAAATACATTTCCTACATGTCGAGATTTACCGTGCAAATACAACCCTTCGATGTAGAGACTTAGCGTGCAAATACAAACCCTTCGATGTAGAGACTTAGCGTGCAAATACAACCCTTCGATGTAGAGACTTAGCGTGCAAATACAAACCCTTCGATGTAGAGACTTAGCGTGCAAATACAACCCTTCGATGTAGAGACTTAGCGTGCAAATACAAACCCTTCGATGTAGAGACTTACCGTGCAAATACACTGTGCACGCACAGTTCTGCTGCCGGCATCTTTATAAAAATATGTATTTTACTTAATTTCGGTTCCACTCCTGATAGGGTGTCCTGCTCAGAATTTCTCTCACTTTGCTGAACACACTTTTCCCTTTTTAAATTAAAAATGGGTGAGAGGTTCATGGTGACATCACGGCGACGGTCCTGTCCCTCTGTACTCGTTGGAGTTTAGAAGGATGAGGGGATCTTATTGAAACTTACAGGATACTGCGAAGCCTGGATAGAGTGGACATGGAGAGGATGTTTCCACCGGTAGGAAAAACTAGAACCAGAGGGCACAGTCTCAGGCTGAAGGGATGATCCTTTAAAACAGAGATGAGGAGGAATTTCTTCAGCCAGAGGGTAGTGAATCTGTGGAACTCTTTGCCACAGAAGGGTATGGAGGTCAGGCCATTGAGTGCCTCTAAGACAGAGATAGATAAGTTCTTGATTAAATAGGGCGTTAAGGGGAAAAGGCAGGAGAATGGGGATGAGAAGAATATCAGCCCTAATTGACTGGCAGAGCAGACTCAATGGGCCGAATGGCCTAATTCTGCTCCTGGATCTTATGGCCTTACGGAGAGAAGGAGAGTGAGATAGATGGGGGTGAATTTGAGAAGCTGAAATTGACCATTGAAAATGGGCGAGAGATTTCTACTGTTGGCATTTTTCCTCCTCATTGGGATGAATTTCTGTTGTGCCTTCCAAATAACCCTCAAAAACTCTGCCATTTCTGTTCCACTGTCTTCTCTCCAAGAGTATTACTTGTCCTTCAAGAGATGAACAGACTCGAAAAGGCTCCTTCTGTGCCTCTTTGCTTTCCCCTCGTTTTAGATATCCGTGAAATAAGACAATTTGCCCCATATCTGTCCATTTCATGAAACGGTCCCTTTCTCCCTCAGGTTGATAATAATCCTCACTGTTAATAATTCTCTTCTTTCTCTTGCTGAAAGTGTTGAAATTGTATAATTGATCTAGCAGCAGATGTTACTTATACGTACTATAAGACTTTTAGACTTAGAGTCATAGAAGTTTACAGCATGGAAACAGGCCTTTTGGCCCAATTTGTCCTTGCTATCCCTTTGTTTTTAACCACTAAGCTAGTCCCAGTTGCCCTTTTGGCACGTATCCCCCTCTACCCATCTTATCCATTTAACTGTCTAAATGCTTTTTAAAAGAAAAATTGCACCTGCCTCTACTACTACTTCTGACAGCTTGTTCCAGTTATTCACCACCCTCTATGTGAAAAAAATTACCTTTCTGAATCCTTTTGTATCTCTCCCCTCTCACCTTAAACCTATGCCCTCTAGTTTTAGATTCCCCAACCTTTGAGAAAAGATATTGACTATCATCCTGATCAATGCCCCTTGTTATGGACAAGTCCCCAGGACCGGATGGAATGCATCCGAGGGTTCTGAAAGAAATGGCGGAGGTGATAGTGGATGCCTTGGTGGTTATTTTCCAGACGTTCCTGGATTCCGGGGAAGTGCCGGAAGATTGGAAAACGGCTAATGTTACGCCGTTGTTTAAGAAGGGTGCCAGGCAAAAGGCAGGGAATTATAGGCCGGTTAGTTTAACGTCTGTTGTAGGTAAAATGTTAGAATCCGTCATCAAGGAGGAAATAGCGAGGCATCTTGAGGGGAATTGCTTGATAGAGCAGACGCAGCACGGTTTCGTTAAAGAGAAGCCGTGTCTGACAAATTTACTGGAGTTCTATGAGGATGTGTCTAGGGCGGTGGATAGAGGAGAGCCGGTGGATGTGGTCTTGATTTTCAGAAGGCATTTGACAAGGTACCTCACAAGAGGTTATTGCAGAAGGTCAGGGGACATGGAGTTGGGGGTAGGGTGTTAGCGTGGATAGAGGATTGGTTGTCAAATAGGAGGCAGAGAGTGGGGGTCAATGGGTGCTATTCGGATTGGCGGTTGGTGACTAGTGGAGTGCCCCAGGGGTCGGTGCTGGGGCCTTAGCTATTTAGCATTTATATAGATGATCTGGAGGAGGGAACCGAGTGTAGGGTGTCGAAATTTGCTGATGACACCAAGATTGGTGGAACAGCAAATTGTGTGGAGAGTCTACAGAAGGATCTAGATAGGCTGGGCGAATGGGCCAGGAAATGGCAAATGGAATTTAATATTGGCAAGTGCGAGGTGGTCCACTTTGGTAGGAATCATGGTAGGAAGGATCATTACTTACGTGGTGAAAAACTGCAGCAGGCGACGGTGCAGAGGGACCTCGGGGTCCTTGTGCATGAGTCGCAAAAACCCAGCTTGCAGGTGCAGCAGGTGGTCAGGAAGGCGAATGGGATGCTGGCCCTCATAGTGAGGGGGATTGAATATAAAAGTAGGGAGGTCTTGCTGCAGCTGTATAGGGCATTGGTGAGGCCGCAGCTGGAGTACTGGGTGCAGTTTTGGGCGCCGTACTTACGCAAGGATATTTTGGCCTTGGAGGGAGTGCAGAGGAGGTTTACTAGGCTGATGCCGGAGTTGAGGGGGTTGAGCTATGAGGAGAGGCTGAATAAACTAGGCTTGTACTCGTGAGAAGAATGAGGGGAGATCTCATTGAGACGTATAAGATGATGAATGGGATGGATAGGATAGAGGTAGAGAGACTCTTCCTGCTCAGAAAGGACAGTAGGACTAGGGGGCACAGCCTCAAGATAAAGGGGGGGGCGGTTTAGAACGGAGTTGAGGAGGAACTTCTTCACTCAAAGGGTGGTGAATCTCTGGAATTCTCTGCCCGTTGAAGTGGTGGAGGCTTCCTCGCTAAATATTTTTAAGATGCGGGTTGATGAGTTTTTGTTCAGAGAGGGGATTAAGGATTATGGGGAGAGGGCGGGAATGTGGAACTGAGCCACAACAGATCAGCCATGATCTTATTGAATGGCGGGGCAGGCTTGAAGGGCTAGATGCCTACTCCTGCTCCTATTTCTTATGTTCTTATGTTATTTTCTAGACCTCTATAAAATCACCCCAAGTCTCCTATGCTCCAGAGAAAAAAGTCCCAGTCTAGAACAAAGAACAACCCAGCACGGGAAACAGGCCCTTCAGCCCAACAACCCCGCGCCGCCGCATCACCCTACACCTATTCTACCCTGCGTATCTACAAATAGAACACCTGACTTAGCCAGATTCAGAGAATAGTGTCAATTTGCTAAAACCAATCAGCCTAAGAGCACATCTTTGGGGTGTGGGAGGAAACCGGAGCGCCCGGAGGAAACCCACGCAACCACAGGGAGAATGCGCAAACTCCCACAGACACAGGCCCAAATCCATGTATCTGCACAGCCAGCAGTGCTAGTCACTGAGCTGTTGCGGTGCCCGTCTATCGGTCCAGGATCAAGCACACACACCGACATGAAGTACTAGGCCACTCCCGGAACCTCCAAGAGCAGCCCACGCACGACCCACCGTGTGCATGCCCCTCGTTTGACAACGAGGTGGACCTCCACCTGTGGAATAAAAAGACAAAAACGTTAATCACAAGCCTGCCTTTCCGGTGTCTCCCGAGGTTCAAACCCTTATTTAATAACCCCTACCATAACCCTCCATCCTCGTTTCACTCATGTGTCTATCTAACTGAACCTTAAACGAGTCCAATGTTCCTGCCTCCACCACCCTGCTCGGTAGCGCATTCCATACCCCTACAATTCTCTGCGTAAAGAACCTTCCTCTCACTTCCAAATTATACCTCTCCCCCCTCACCCTTAAATCATGTCCTTTTGTTATTGTACCCAATCTAGGGAGCAGTTTCTCACTATTAACTCTGTCTATTCCCTTCAGTATCTTATATACCTCTATCATGTCCCCCCTCAATCTTCGCCTTTCCAAGGAGAACAGTCCCAGTTTCTCCAACCTTTCCTCGTAACCCAGCCCCTCCATGCCAGGCAACATCCTGGTAAACCTCCTCTGCACCCTTTCCAGAGACTCCACGTCCTTCCGGTAGTAAGGTGACCAGAACTGGACGCAGTACTCCAAATGCGGTCTAACCAACGTTCTATACAACTGAAGCATTAGACGGCAGCTTTTAAACTCTATACCCCTTCCTATAAAGGCTAGCATTCCATAAGCCTTCCTGACAACATTCTCCACTTGTGTCGCAACCTTCATGGATTTGTGAACCTGCACTCCCAGGTCCCTCTGTATCTCTGTACTCCTAATTTGTCTACCTTTAATCACATAGCTCCTCTCTACATTATTCCTTCCAAAATGCATCACCTCGCATTTGTCAGGATTAAATTCCATCTGCCACCTATCTGCCCAATGCACCAACCTATCTATATCCTGTTGTATCACCTCACAATCCACTTCGGTACCCGCCAACCCTGCCATCTTGGTGTCATCAGCAAACTTGCTGATCACTCCACCTACGCTCTCTTCCAAGTCATTTATGTAGACTACAAAGAGGAGAGGTCCCAGTACTGAGCCCTGTGGCACTCCACTGGTCACTGGCCTCCAGCCGGACAAAGTCCCCTCCACAACTACCCTCTGCCTCCTATTACCCAGCCAGTTCTCAATCCACCTGGCTACCTGACCTCGTATCCCATGCGCCTTAACCTTTTCTACCAGCCTACCATGAGGGACTTTGTCAAACGCCTTACTGAAATCCATATAGATGACATCAACGGCTCTCCCATCGTCAACCGTTTTTGTCACTTCCTCAAAGAATTCCACCAGATTCGTAAGGCAAGACCTCCCTCTAACAAAGCCATGTTGCGTATCTCTAATCAGACCGCAACGCTCCAAATGCTCATACATCCTACCCCTAAGTATTTTTTCCATTAATTTCCCTACCACCGATGTCAAACTCACTGGCCTATAATTCCCAGGGTTATCCCTACTACCTTTTTTGAACAGCGGTACCACATTTGCTACCCTCCAGTCTTCTGGGACCTCACCTGTGCCCAAAGAAGAGACAAAGATTTGCGCCAGAGGCCCAGCAATTTCATCTTTCACCTCCCTAAGCAGCCTGGGATAAATACCATCAGGCCCCGGAGCTTTATCCGTCCTTACGCTACCTAAAAGCCCTAGCACTTCCTCCCTCGTAATAGATATTTCCTGCAGCTGATCCTCAGCTCCCTCTAACAGACCGCACGATTCTGAACCCCTCTCCTTCGTGAATACCGACGCAAAGTATTCATTCAGGAGCTCCCCCATTCCCTCCGACTCAATACATATCTCCCCACTTTTGTCCCTAAGAGGACCAATTTTCCCTCTAACTACTCTCTTGCTCCTAATATAGGAATGAAATGCCTTTGGATTTTCCTTAATCCTACCAGCCAAAGCCATTTCATGCCCTCTCTTCGCCCTTCTAATTCCACTTTTTAGCTCCCTCCTACTCTGTCTATATTCCTCCAGCGCACTCTCCGTACCCAGTCGTTTCGACCTAACATACGCCTCCCTCTTCTTCCTGACCAAGTCTTCCATACCCCCTGTAATCCACGGCTCTCTAATCCTACCTTTCCCATCCTTCCGCTTAACCGGAACATACCTCCCCTGCAGCCATTTCATTTTGCCCTTAAAAGCCTCCCACTTGCCAACCGTGGACCTACCAGCTAACAGTCCCTCCCAATCAGGGTCCTGCAGCTCCCTCCTAATCCTGCTATAGCTCGCCTTTCCCCAGTTCAGCACACTCCCGTTCGGCCGGCACTCGTCCCTTTCCATTTTTATCTTAAAGTAGACGGACTTGTGGTCACTATTAGCCACATGTTCGCCTACCTCTACCTCAACCACCTGCCCCGGCTCATTACCCAACACTAAATCCAGTATAGCCCCTCCCCTAGTCGGACTGGTTACATACTGCTCTAGAGACCCTTCCAAAACACATTTCACAAACTCCTCTCCCTCTGTACCCCCAGCTCTAGGCCCCCTCCAATTCACTCCAGGAAGATTAAAGTCACCCACTACAACCACTCTATTCTTCCTGCACCTGTCCAAAATGCCCCTGCAAATGCCCTCCTCCACTGACCTCGGGCTGTTGGGTGGCCTATAGTACACCCCTAGCAGTGTAATCTCTCACTTCTTATTCCTCAACTCCACCCACAGTGACTCAATCCCTGTCTCTTCCATATTGTCCTCCCTCTGCACTACTGTGATGTTTTCCTTGACTAACAGTGCCACCCCTCCACCTCTCTTCAACCCTCCTCTGTCACACCTAAAACACTTGTACCCAGGAACATTCAGCTGCCAGTCCTGCCCTTCCCGTAACCATGTCTCTGTTACAGCCACCACATCTAACTGCCTCACAAACATCAAGGCCCTAAGCTCATCCGTTTTCCCTGCCACACTCCTAGCATTGAAACAGACACAGTTCAACCCACAAGTGTCCCTCGGAACCTCCTTCTCCCTGATACTTTTCCTTTCACCCGACTCTCTCCCAGCCACCTCCCCACCCCCCCTCCATATTAGTTTAAATCCTTCATAAACACCCCTGCTAACCTCCCCGCTAAGACATTAGTTCCCCTCCCGTTCAAATTCTCCCCACCCCTCCTGTACAATTGCCCTTCTCTCCTAAACACCTCCCAGTGATCCACAAAAGTAAAGCCCTCTACCCTACACCAATCCCTCAACCATGCATTCAGCTGCATGATCTCGTCATTCTTTGCCCTGCTGGTACTGGGCAGCAACCCAGAGAGTGCCACCTTGGAGGTCCTGCTCTTTAGTTTGGCCCCCAACTCCCTAAATTGCCTATGGACCTCTCCCCTACTCCTCCTTCCTATGTCCCCCTCCCCTACATGTACTATGACCTCAGCCTGTGCCCCCTCCCCTTTCAGAATTCCCTCTACCCTGTCCGTTACATCCTTTACCCCTGCTCCAGGGAGGCAGACCACCATCCTGGAGTCCCGCCTCTGTCCACAGAACCTATTATCGATACCTCTGACCCTCCCGTCCCCTACCACTATCACCTTGCCAGCCCCCTTCTGTCCCTCTAAGTCAGTCTCCCCCTCCTGCCTATCTTTCTGTGCCCCTGTCGACGAACCATGGGGGGCCACTGGGGAGGCCGGGGGACCCTGACTACTCTTCTTCCTCTTTCCCCTCCTAACAGTCGTCCATCTTCCCTTGTCTTCAGCCCTTGAGACCTCCTCCTGCTCATGGTTCCCAGCCATTATCTCCTCGTTCTCCCTGACTAGAAACGCATCTTCCAGACGACCCTCGAGTTGCCTGACCCGGGCCCTCAAGCGCTGCAGTTCTAAACATTTACTGCAGATGTGGACCTTGGGGACACGTGACACCACCAGGAACTCCCACATGTGGCACCTGACACAATTTACATTCCTCCCTATATTCCCTGCCATGTCCCAACCTCCAGTAAGTGCCCAAAGGTAGAATGTGCTACGCCCCTTCTCTAAGCCTACTCTCTCCTAAGCCCAGCGAGCCAAAGCCCTTCTCACTCAGTTCCCACTCACTCCACTGCCCGCTCCCGACGCTGCCCGCTGTCTGCTGCTACCCCTTTTTTTATACCCCCCGCTCCCCCTTAACGACAATCCCCTGGCCTAACTTCCGGTACGGAAGTAAACTACACTCTAACAAGCCCCGAGAACCGGAAGTACAGAAAGAAAGCGGTTTTTACTTTAAATCAGTCACTCACCACAGCCACAGCCACCAGGTTCAATGCTCCGGAGAACAATGAGTCTATCCAGCCTCTCCTTATAACTCAAACCATCAAGTCCCTGTAGCATCCTATAAATCTTTTTTGCACTCTTTCTAGTTTAATAATATCCTTTCTATAATAAAGTGACCAGAACTGTACACAGTATTCTAAGTATGGCCTTACCAATGTGTTGTGTAACTTCAACAAGACGTCTCAACTCCTGTATTCAGTGTTCTGACCAATGAAATTAAGCATGCCAAATGCTTTCTTCACCACTCTGTCCACCTGTGACTCCACTTTCAAGGAGCTATGAACCTGTACCCCTAGATCTCTTTGCTCTATAACTCTTCCCAACCCCTACCATTAACTAAGTCCTGTCCTGATTCGAGCTACCAAAATGCCTCACCTCGCACATATCTAAATTAAGCTCCAACTGCCATTCATCAGCCCAATTGATCAAGATCCCATTGCAATCCTCGATAACCCTCCTTGCTGTTTGCTATGCCACCAATCTTGGTGTCATCTGCAGATTTACTAACCTTTTCTCCTAAATTCTCATCCAAATCATGAACATAAATGACAAATAATACTGACTGCCGGGTTCACCATTCTGAAGACCTATAATTCAGCACTTATCCATGCTTTCTCTCGCTTCACCTATATCAAATCCGTGCAGTCAATATCCATTTTAAGCTTAGGTTTCAGTTGCAAAATAATGCCAATAAATTACAATTTGATCGCTCTTTCTATATATGCATGATAACAAAGCTCATTCCCTCATCAACTTGAACAATGAATTCCATGACACTCAACTGATACAATTTCCCATTATAATATCCGTGCCCTGATCATTTTACTACCAGTGTAACATGTACTTCTGCCCTTGATTATTGTCTGGAGATTTGGATGCACAAATGACGATATACTGACTACTGTTATTACAGCGTTTGTATTTTTCTCCTTTAATAAACAGATTGGAGCATTCACAGTTTTCCCTTGGATACTACTCCCTTATCCAAGGAAGACTAAAAGTTTATGGACAGTGCCACTGTTGTTGGCGACATTCCCACGGTGAGCAGCAGTCGCACATCCCACCCAATAAAAATGCCACGTCATTATGACATAAACAGGGTTGGAGTGGAAGGAGTTAAGCTGTTTGTTCAGAGACTGTACTTAATATCAGTCACTGTGGATCCTAATTGCGTCACTGGAGGATTTTCATCTTCTATTAATAAGGCACTCCTTTCAATATGTTATCTCTCAATGTCAATGGGAACATCAATTCCAATATCAGCAAGGATAACCAGCTCCAGAGAAGGAAAGGAAGAGGATATATCAGAATCTGAGAACAATACATTTCAATATTAAATCTATGGATCAGTATCTCAGAACAGTATATTTTAATGTTACCATAACGGACAGACGCTTATATCATGGTCTTTATTGGCTTTCTCAAGACTGGATACCATTAATATGGCGGATGGAATACTTATTTCATGTAATTCAAGCAGGCTACTTTCCAATTCTGGCGATTGTTGGTGTCCCTGGTGAGTTTGTTTTAAACAACTATGTTGTTGTGCTGGGAAAACCAGCTTGCTCTGTGCCTGTCCATTGATTCACTTTGCTGCCACCAGGGGGTTTTGATTTGATTTATTATTGTCACATCTATTGGGATGAAATGAAAAATATTGTTTTTTGCGTGTTACACAGACAAAACATACCATTCATAGAGAAGGAAGTGAGACAGTGCAGAATGTAGTGTTACAATCACAGCTAGGGTGTAAAGAAAGATTTAACTTAATGTGAGGTAGGTCTATTCAAAAGTCTAATGGCAGCAGGGAAGGTGTGGTTCTTGAGTCAGTTGGTGCGTGTTCTCAGACTTTTATATCAATGGGACGCAAGATAGATACAAGGAAGAAGATGGAAAATAGTATGTCCGGGGTGTGTGCTGTCCTTGATTATGCTGGCTGCTCTTCCGAGACAGCAGGGAGTGTAGACAATGTCAATGGATGGGAAGCTCATTTGCATAATGGACTGGGTCGTAGATGGTTCATTACTGAGTATATTTCTGGAACAAACATCAGTTTAGTCTCTTATGATAAGGAGATCGAGAGGGAAAGTTCAAGGTCTGGATCAGCTGTGATCACATTGACTAAGCAGTCTCGACCGGCAGTGTGATTCTTTCCTGCCACCACCTTTTCTGTTTTCTTGTACATGTGCTACTTGCATTTAGTCAGCAAAATCAGAAACTCCCTCCGTGCTGATTAAAAGATACACTCATGCCACGTTCAAGTCTGGTGCGTTTGTCTTCGCTCTGTTGTGGGGAAGTTAGCGAACATGTTTTGACTTGTTTTCTCACAGTTTTGCTGCACTGCTGTTTACATGCATAACACAGGACGTGGTGATCCAACTGCGAATTGTGTACGAGGGCTGTAACTGAACTGTACCTGAGTCGATCATTTGAGGAACAGTTTGAACAAAGGCAGCAGAGTATTCTGAAACACTGTTTCTCTGCCTGTGTAACAGTGTCATGTGGTTGAATAGCCTCTTCCTCTTCCTATGCATCAGGCTGCAGGGGCATTTTATTCTTGTGTAACGGGCACATGGGCTGATTCCCTCCCACTGTTCCTGCGTTTTGGGCTGAAGTGGACAAATTGTTTCCTCCTTTTCCTGTGAGGAAATCATGGTGAGAAACGACAGTAAAGTCCTCCTGTTTCTTTTCAATTCTTGTGAATTGGGTGCCGCAGTGTGCAATCTGGTTCCTCTAATCTGCCCAGTCTTTCTTTCAGATCTGATGCAGCATCTTGTTCCCTGCCATGCCTCAAGTATGTCAGTGATATAAATAAAGGCTCATGGAACTGAATGAGTTCCAACTATACCAGTGATATTGTCTCAGTGAATAGAATGGCTCCTTATGGTTGCAGTTCTCATGCTTGAGAGGTTGAATGATGTTGCTGTTTATATGTAAGACATTCGTTTGGTTAAATACCAACCTTGCTTCCCTGTCAAAGAATTGAGGCACAGAATGGCCTCCACCTGATCCCACAGACAGGAGTTTGGAGTAACGGACTTCATCCGTGTTCTGTCCAAACCTATTCAGTGTGTTGAGTGGGCACATTTCAACTCTTGTATTAGAATCCATACAGTACGAGGGAGGGCATGGGCCCATCTGCTCTGAAAGAGCATCTGCCCCAGCCTGACCTATCCCCATAGCCCTGTGTTTGGTAATCCATGGAACCTAGTACAGTTGGACACTAAGGAAAAATTTAACATGGCCAATTCATCTAACATTTTGAACTGGTTCGTATTAAGTACATCTAGGGCCTGAATGACCACCGACCCCCTAATCATCCCCTCCCAAAACCCTCATATATCACACACAGCCTTGAGAATCTCAAGGGGCATTCACAAGAAACAGAAAACTGATGATGTGGAGTAGGCTACTTAGATGGTCAAGCCTTTACCACCATGAATGACGATTATTATTGATAATTGTCTTCAACTAGACTTGGGCATTAATTCCCTGAGACACCCCGAGACATCTTTCTCTGACATCCATAAATATATTCAAGCATGGAGAACCTGTTGCATCCTGGAGTGGAGAGCGCCAACAATTCACAATGCTTGATGAAGTTTTTTCCTTTTCCTTTCCTCAGATATGATTGGTTACTTTAATGAAGACTGTGTCCATGTGTTTTGCACTGCCAAAAAAAAACACCCAATCATTGTGGATCCTGTCAAGTCCCTTCATAATCCTGCATGTTTGAATCCCATCGCCTTCCATGCTTCTAATCTCCAGAGAAGAAACGCACAAATTACTCAGCTTCTCACCTTAGGAATATCTGCTGATGTGTGGCAAATCCTGAAAACGTTTTGAAATTTTTCGTTCCTTTCCAATCGCGCTGATAACTGGTTTGTTTTCTGCAAGTAGATGTATGTATTAATTGTGTTTTTCTCTTCCTAACAGTTAATTTAGTGACGATTGCAATCCTATCTCGCCAAAAATGTGGTCTCTCCAAATGTGTCACTTGTTACCTGGTGGCTATGGCAACAGCGGATCTGCTCGTCATCATTCTCGACCTGATACTGAGACACATTCCGATTGTTTATTCGGAAGAGTTTTATTTCCTTCAGTATGTCCATGTGTGTAATATCCATGCAGTGCTGCTTTATGCAGCAACTGACTGCTCTGTCTGGTTCACTGTCACTTTCACCTTTGATAGATTTGTTGCCATTTGCTGCCAGAAGCTGAAAAGTAAATATTGCACCGAGAAAACGGCAGTTGTGGTTTTGGGGACAGAGACAGTGCTAAGCTGCTGCAAGAACATTTTCTGGTATTTTATGTTGACAGGCTTGTATTGGTTGGGGAACGAACCTTGGTTTTGTGCTGTAACAAAGGATGTTGAAGATTCTGCAGTGTGGGTTACAATTGAATTTCTGCATCACATTTTAACACCGTGTGTCCCATTTCTCCTTATTCTGGTGCTCAACGCTGTCACCGTCAGACACATTTTAGTGACTAACAGAGCCCGAACAAGATTGCTGGCTCACAAAAGTGGGGGGAGTTCCCGGGACCCAGAGATTGAGAGCCGAAGAAAATCCATGATTTTACTGTTTGTTGTCTCGGCTAACTTCATCCTGTTATGGTCAATGTTAATGGTGTTTTCCATATGGAGACGGATGTATCATTTGGGTTACAGGTCTATTTATCTACAAAATTTTGTTCAAGAATTAGGCTTCATGTTGCAGCTCTTGAGTTGCTGCACAAACACTGCAATTTATGCTGTGACACAGTCTAAGTTCAGACAGCAGTTAAAAAATGTGCTGAAAAATCCTTTTCTTGCAACTATTAAACCCATTCATGACAGGAAAAACTGAACCACTGAGTTTTTGACATTTTCGCATGTCATCTCACATTCTTTCCTGGGCAATTAGAATCTTGCTCAAGTAATAAAATTAAATCAACAAGTGTGATTGGGAAATTTAGCAAGCCCCTGGACATTGAACCATCTATCACATTTAATGGTTCATATCTCCATCATCTTTCTCCCTTATGCAAGTTCTCCTCTAGGATCATTCCATTTGAATTGTTGGTCACCTTGTTCATTATCGGATGACTCTCCTGATTTGACAGTGAGCCTGAACTTCCATGTAGCTCCCCTTTCATCAAGCAATCTTATTGTACTTCTCACGCTCACTCTAACCTTTTGGACAGGGATACACCTTCAATTACCGAATTGGATAACTCTGAGCTTTCAGTTAAGTTTAATTTTTGAACTCCACTAATGAAAAGCACAACAGAATTTTGGCTTCATCCCAGCTGAAGGTTTCCTGAGATAAATCTACAATGTGCTGGAGATTTGGAGCTGGATGAAGTCCCTGACTGGTTTGTTCCACCTTTGCATTCACAACAGCTGTAGGTTTCTGGCTGTTTTATTATTTGTCAAGTTATCTCCATGTAACCCAAATACAGAGATCTGATTAATTGGGACAATCTGTAAACCTGAGCAGCATTCTCCATTGAGTACCAGATGGAGGGGTCAGGAAGGACATGAGGATAGCCAGAGGAAAGGAGTCCACAGAGGTGGACTGCACAGAGTCAGTCCACAAGCTCAGGCCGAAAGTAACAGGTGATGTAGCAAGGGAGTAGGAAGTCCATTCACAGACAAAATGGAGAAAATGGCAGGGGGGGGAGTGGAGAGGTTTAAAGGGGAATGGAGGGTCATTTGGACTTGAAACTCTCTTCTAAGTTTTGAGACACAATGACAATGCAAATAAAGTAAAAGTTACAGTCATGCAGGGACAGAATATGTGGCAGAAGGAGAGAAATAATTGAGCCAGAGAAAGAGGAAAAAGTGGGAGAAAGGCACATAGGGGGAGAAATAGCCAACAAAATAGAGATAGAAGGAGGATATAGAAGGGGATCTGAGCATGGTATAGAAAATACTAACCTGGATTGATAAATTAAACATAGACCAAACTTGTGATAAATAAGAGTCAGTTATAGGTTGCAAGGTATAGGTTGTAACGGGGACTGAAGATGATGGCTTCAGACTTCTCAATATTTCAATGGAGAATTTTATTTGTCAATCCAGAACTGGATGCCAAACAAGTCAGGATGGCATGTGACTCGGAGGGGATGGTGTTTCTGTCAGTCTCATAAATTACAAGACTCTTTCAGCTCAGTTCCACAACCTGCCTTTGTGTTTTTGTTGGTTCTCTCTCATTCTCTTTCCTTCTGTTTTAAACCAATTTCTCACAGTATTAGAAGCAAAGGATTTGCAGATGAGATAGTGAAAGCAAGACATCACCTCATGATCTGATGGAGTCACTGAATTTATCAGAACCTGAATCTCATCAGCTTTTGAACGTGGAAGGAAAAAGCACCATTTCTAGTGAGGAGAAACCTTACTTGTGTTCTGTGTGTGGACAACAATTCAGCCAATCATCTAGCCTGTAGAAACAAACCAAACACACAGGGGAAAAACAAAACCCTGGAAATGTGGCGACTGTAGGACAGGATTCAATGACCAGTTCAGGCTGGTAAATCCGACACACTTACATTGGAGAGAAGCCATTCACCTGCTCAGAGTGTGGGAAGGGATTCACTCAGTTATCCCACCTGTTGCAACATCAACGAGTTCACACTAATGAGAGATCTTTCAAATGTCCAGACTGTGGGAAGTGTTTTAAAAGTTCTGGGGAACTAATGCACCATCAACATGTTCTTTCTGATGACAGACTGTTCGAGTGCTCTCAGTGCTGGGCTGGTTTGAAGACATCATATAACCTCACTGTTCATTGCCACAGTCACACTGGGGAGATGCCATTCACTTGCTCTGAGTGTGGGAAGGGATTTACTACTGCATCACAACTTCTGGTACACTAGCGCACAATAGGGAGAGGCCATTTACCTGCTCCGAGTGCGGGAAAAGATTTGCTCATTCACCTACACTGCTAATACACCAGCAATTTCACACTGGAGAAAGACCTTTCACCTACCCTGAGCGCGGAAAGGGTTTGTTACCTCGTACAACCTGCTGAAACACCACCGGATTCTCGTGTAACTATAGTGTTTGGATTTTGCTGTCAATCACAACCAGGAATGAACCATGTTCATTGAGGTCTGTTTCTGTTGATGTTAATAGTTACAAGTCTAACATTCTGGATTAATTCAAATAAATGAGCATTGTATAACATATTGTGTGTGTACTGTCTTATTAATATCTCTAACACAAGTTAATTCCCATTGAAGAGCTCTCCCTCTCCACTGCCTGCTCCATCCTCACCTCCAAGTGTGAGAAGCTCATGGAGCTTCTTTAACACTAAGATTCAGACAATCCCATCAGCTGTCTCTGCCCCTTCCCCCGTGCCTTCAACTAGCCCTTTGGACAAACTGTCTCTAACATTACCCCTTGAATCCTGAACCCACATTTTTCTCCACATTCTCTCTATCTCCCCCGATGTCCTCTCAGTGCTCATCTTGTCCATGAGACCCAGCTTCTGCCCCCATCACCCTATTCTTGCTAAACTGAGAACCATCCAATTTCCTTTGTTTTCTAATATTGTTCATGTTGCTTCGCTCTTCTGACACCGAAAACCACTCTTAACTCTGCCAACTTTTTACATGAGCACCCCATCTCTTACCTCCCTTTCCAGTCCTTACACATATTTTCCCCCAGCATTGATCTTGACCCCTCCTATTTTCACCTACATGCTTCCCCGAGGTGCCATAATCCAAAAGCATGGTGTTAGTTTTCACAGTGACAACACCCAGCTCTACCTCACCCCCACCCCTCTCCATTTCTCCACTGTTAGTAAATTATCAAAGTGCTTCTCCTGCATCTAGTACTGGATGGGCACAAATTTCCTTGGATTAAAAATTGGGAAGACCAAAGCCATTATCTTCAGTCACAACAACAAATTCCATTCCCTGATAACCGAGTCCATCTACAAATCCCATTCCCGACGACTGAGTCCATCCCTGTCCCTGGGAACTGCCTGAGGCTGAAACACAATCTTCACAACCTCTGTGTCGTGTTTGACGCTAGGATGAGTTTCTGACCACATAGGCACATCATTACTAATACAAGACATTTCAATCTCCACCACATTGCCTGTGTGTTTGTAATATATATATAAATGATTTGGAGGAAAATGTAACTGTATTGATTAATAAGTTTGCAGTTGACACAAAGGTTGGTGGATTTGCGGATAGCGATGAGGACCATCAGAGGATACAGCAGCTATAGATCAGTTGAAGACTTGGGCAAATGCAGTTTAATCTGGACAAATGTGAGGTAATGCATTTTAGAAGGTCTAATACAAGTAGGAAATATACAGTAAACGGCAGAACCCTTAAGCGTATTGAAAGACAAAGGGACCTGGGTATATAGTGGCAATGCAGGTGGAGGAGGTAGTCAAGAAGGCATATGGCATACTTGTCTTCATCGGCTGGGACATTGAGTTGAAAAATTGGCAATTTATAGAACCTTAATTAGGTTGCAGTTGGAATATAGTGTTCAATTCTGGTCGTCACATTACCAGAAGGATGTGGAGGCTTTGGAGAGGGTACAGAAAAGATTTACCAGGATGTTGCCTTCTATGGATGGCATTAGCTATGTGTACAGTTTGGAGAAACTTAGTTTGTTCCACTGGAACGATAGAGGTTGAGGGGTGACCTGATAGAAGTCTACAAGATTATGAGAGGCATTGGACAGAGTGGATAGTCAGAAGCTTTTTCCCAGGGTGGAGGAATCAATTACTGGGGGGCACAGGTTTAAGGTGTGAGGGACAAGGTTTAAAGGAGATGGACGAGGCAGGTTTTCTACACAGAGGGTGGTGGGTGCCTGGAACTCGCTGCTAGGAAGGCAGTGGAAGCAGATACGATTGTGTCTTTTGAGGGGCTTCTTAACAAACATATGAAAAGGATGGAAATAGAGAGATACAGTCCATGGAAGAGTAGAGGGTTACAGTTCTGTCAGGCAGCATGGTTGGTGCAGACTTGAAGGGCCAAAGAGCCTGTTCCTGTGCTGTAATTTTCTTCATTCTTTGTTTTTTTTTCCTTGTTGCTAATTTTCCACTTTGAGCGAATTTCTCAATAACTTTCACATATCGTATCCCACCAATAAAAATCTAAATCCACTTTGAACCTGTAAGATAGAAAAGGGTATTTTTTCATTCATTTGTGGGCCTTGCTGGCTGGCCAGCATTTATTCCCCATCCATAGTTGACCCTGAAGGGCAGTTGAGAGTTAAAAACATTGCTGTGGCTCTGGAACTACATGTAGGCCAGACCAGGTAAGGAGGGCAGATTTCCTTCCTGAAATGACATTAGTGAACCAGAAGGGCTTTTCCGATAATCGACAATGGTTTTATGGTCAACAGTAGATTTTTAATTCCAGAGTTTTTTTTGAATTCAAATTCTACCCGCTGCCGTGATGGGATTTGAACCTGGGTTCCCAAAATATAAAAAATATAAGGAGCCCTTCCTGAAGCTATGACAACAGTAGGCACTACTCAGAAAAATCCCTCTGTGTTCCTCCCAAGGACTTATTCATCAATCAGCTGCTTCTGTTGGTTCCATATCACTTTCTGAACTGTAATGCCTGGGAGACACCTGCCTACGGATAGACAAGGGAATTAAGGGTTATGGGGAGAAAGTGGGAAAGTGGAACTGATCCACTTCAGATCAGCCATGATCTTATTGAATGGCGGGGCAGCCTCGAAGGGCTAGATGGCCTACTCCTGCTCCTATTTCTTATGTTCTTATCACACTGGACTGGGTAATAAGGGACCAGGTAGTTAAGGACACAAGACACAGCAATTTCTCTCTAGCCACTTCTCTAAATTCCCACGCTTACCCCAGTGTTTCACTCTCTGCAACTTGCACTCTGTGGAGCTCCCTGAGTGGGCAGTTTTAACAGGCCTCAGTTTGGTAATTCATATTTGCACACGTCCAGCTCATGAAACTGTTTGAAATCATTGCACCCCTCCCCTTCTAGGTCTGAATAACTGCCGAGGGCTGACCACCTTGGGAGCCTTTTTTGGAGTTTCAATGCTGAGTCCTGTTTCTCCTACTCAGCCTTGGAAGTGAGTGGGGTTCAGCAGATCAGAGCTTGCCCCTTCCATCATGAGCGTTGTGGCCCGAGTTTCCTTTACTGAGTGACAGTGTCGTCGAGAAGCTAAGCCCACCGTGTCCATTTCAGACTCCGAGGTTCCCACTGGCGGAGATGGAGAGCAGTAGCCGGAGTGCTCGGAATTCTTCCCAAAGTTGTTGGTGAGCTGATTTTTCCAGCACGGCTTGGGGCTTCACAGCTTGCAGATGGTTGAAGTATTCCCGTAGGATGGTATCTCTCAAGTGGACTTGATAGGAAACCCGGCCCTGTTCTGGACTTAAATATGCCTCATAATCACACAAAAACACTGCCATGATTCTTTACGGATAACCTATCAACTGCCTTTAAGTGCCTCTGCCAGCTGGTGGGATTGGCACTTGGTGTCTTGATGCCTTGCCAACCTCCCACCCTTGGGAAGATTGGACTCAACCTCGGGCAAAGTCATCTTCCCATGAGCAACCCTGCTGGGGCTACTCCTATCGCTGAATGGCGGGGGGGGGGGGGAATGTTGTCCTGTAATCAAAGATGAATCTTTTTGTGTCCAAAGAGGCTGTGGGCTGGTTTTTTTGAACCTACTTTTACTGTTTGGAACATTCTTTCTGCCAGGCCATTGGATGATGGGTAATATGGCACTGTCCAAACATAGCAAATTCTGTTCAATTTCATGCAATGCACAACTTCCTGGCTGATAAAGGGAGGTCCATTTTCTGTAACCAATACCTCTGGGATCCCATTTGTCAAGTTGGAGGCGTGAAGTTTCTCCGCTGTTGTCCTTATATTTGATTAACTCAGGCTGTGTACAGCTATCCATTTTGAATCAGCATTTACCATTACCAGAAACGTAGACCCTATGAGTGGTCTGGCACAGTCCATGTGCAGCCACATCTATGGCTGTCCTGGCCATTCCCAAGTGTGAAGAGTAGTGACCGGTGATAGTTCTGCCCTTGTTAGTATTGTCAACACTGACCCACAAGCTGATCCATACCAGACATAGCTCCTTCAGGATCTTCCATTTGCCACTCCTGGGTGGCCATTGGTAAAGTTCAGCCATGGTAGGATGGTGAAACTGGTTCAAGGTGACATCTTGAACCCCATAGGAGTGTACCATCTTCCACAGTCAGCTGCTCTCTGTGACTCCAGTATGGGTGCAATTTGGGCTGTAACAGCCTTTGGTTTCCCCCATCAGCACTAGCTGCTTCAATTCATTCAGGAATGGGTAATTTTGTGTCCACAGCTGAACAGTATTGGCTTCCACTGGGAGAGTTTCAAAAAAGTTCATGATTACTGTCTCTTCCATTGGGGGTGGCACAAGTGTCTAGTAATTGTAGCCAATTCAAGGCATCTCCTGGAGGATGTTCCAATCAATAATGGTATGCAGACAGTAATAAATACTTCAGCTGTATGTGGGTAGCACTGCTGCCTCATAATGCCGGAGACTTGCTTTCAGTTTCTGGTTTGGGTCATTGTCTATGCAGTGTCTGTACATTCTCGCTGTATCTGCGTGGGTTTCCACTGGTTGCTCCTGTTTCCTCCCACAGTCTGAAACAGTGCTGATTTGGTGCATTGACCATGCTAAAGTCTCACTCAGTGCACCTGAACAGACACCAGAGTGGGGCGGCTAGGCTTTTTCACATTAACTTCACTGCAATGTTAATGGAAGCCTACATTTGATATTTTATAAATGTTAAACTTCCTCTGATTATGAATTGTTGAATATTGCTGGGAATCCTCATCCAGCTGTTAGTTTAAGTAAACGTGAATAAGCCCATAACCAGAAGCCAGAATCCTGCTGCCAACTTTGAGTTGAAGTCCGTGATCCGAGGAATTGGGTATTTATCCAGCTTGAGAAATCGTTCACCGTTTGTTGAAAATTTCCTTGTACAAAGTATTTTTTATTCATTCTTGGGACTCGGGTGTCGCTGGCTGGCCAGCATTTATTGCCCATCCATAGTTGCCCTTGTTCAGAGGGTAATTATGTGTCAGCCACATTGCTATGGCTCTGGAGTTACACTTAGGCTTGAACACGTAAGGACGTCAGATTTCCTTCCCTGGGACATCAGTGAACAAGATGGGTTTTTCCAATAATCGACAATGATTTTATGGTCACCAGCAGATTCTGAATTTCAGATATTTATTCAATTCCACTACCTGTTATGATGGGATTAAAACCCAGTTGTCCCGAACATCAGCTGAATTTCTGTATTAATAGTCTAGTGAGAAAATCACCAGTCCATCACATCCACAGCCTGAGTGTACACATCCTGAGTTCTGGTAACCTAGATAGACCATATTATAAACGTCTGCAGGGCTCCCGGATTCGACAGCATTAACGGCCTCAATCAGGGAGTTCATATTCCAATAAGGCCACCTGATTTTCATTCTTAATGTCATTAAATACGTCTCTTTATCTCTATCTGCCTTTCTGTACATTTCTCTCTCTGTGTCTCTGCATCTCCCTCATTTTCCTTCTCTCTACCCTTTTTTACTGTCTTTCCTGTCCCCTCTCACTCTCCCTCACCCTTTCCATCTCCCTTTTCTTATTTCTCTCTCTCTACCTCACACTGGCTTTTGCTTTTGCTGTGTCCATTGCGCTCATTCAGTCTCACTCTTTCCCATTTGCTGACACTCTCTGTCGCTGTATCTCTGTTTCTCTCTGCCTCTGACTGTTTCTCTCTGCCTTCCTTTCTCTTTCCCTTTCCCTCTTAGTCTCTTCCTCTCTTATTATATCCTCCCACCTGTCTTCCTCTTTCTCCCTTTCTCATTCTGTGTCCATCTCTGTCACTATTTCCTCTGCTCTCCATCACTCTCTGTCAGAGTATCTCTCTGTCTCTGTTCTTTCTTTCTCTGTCTCTCTTTGTTTCTATCCCTGTATCTGTTAGCAACTCTTTCAAACTCTGTCGCTTTCCAAGTGTTTCTGCCCCTCTCCCTCCATGTCAATCTCTGGCTATCACTTTCACTGTTGACCCCCCCCCCCACCTTTCTGTCTCTCTCTGTCACTCTTTCTGTCTGTGAGTCTGGTGATTTACAGTTTGAATGTCCAACAGGAAAAGTCTGGGTTCTTGTGGCTGTAGTTACCTCTCAGGGAATAATGAATTTAAGAATTGTAGTGAGGGCAGATTTCAGAAAGTTTTTCAGCTGCTGTCTGAAGTAAGTCTGTGTCACTGCATAAATGGCAGTGTTTGTGCAGCAACTCAAAGAGTTGCAGCATGAATCCCAATTCCATAACAAAAAAACTAATCATTCTGACCGATAGCCCAAATAATACATTTGAGTCCATATTAAATATATCATCAATGTCGACCATAAAAGGATGAAATTGGCTGAGATAACAAACAAATGATGGATTTCCTGCGACTCCCCATCTCTGGGTCTCTGGGATTCTCCTCAATCCTAAGAACCTGGAGTCTCCTGCAAGCTCTGCTGCTCACCAAAATGTGTCTGACAGTGTAAACATTGAGCAGCAGAATCAGGATGAATGGGACACCTGGGTTTAGGGTGTGGTGGAGGAACTCGATTGTTCCCCAGCCTGGAGAATACACAACATCCCATGTGCAATAACAAAACCAGGGGTCGTTCATCAGCTGATATCCATTGAATAACATAAAATACCAGAAAATATTCTTTAAACAGCTCAGCACTGTCACTGTTCCCAGAACCATGACCGCTGTTTTCTTGCTGCAATATTTACTTTTCAGCTTGGGGCAGCAAATGACCACAAATCGATCAAAGTGACGGTGAACCAGACAGAACCGTCAGTGGCTGCATAAAGCAGAACTGCGTGGATGTGACACACTGGGAGCGATAACAGGAAATGAAACTGTTCCTGATAAACAATGGGAATGTGTCTCAATATCAAGTTGAGGATAACGACCAGCAGATCCCCCACTGACACAGCCACCAGGTAACAAGTGACACATTTGGACAGGTCACAATTCCTGCTCGTCAGTATCACAATTGTGATTATGTTCACTGCCAGGAAAGGAAGTAAAGAATAAAATTAGACATGATTGATGAGAAGAAGTTACCATTTTGACTTAAAATTTTTAAAAATGTACACACACACACACACACACACACACACACACGCACACACACACACACACACACACACACACAAACACACACGCACACACACAATGAGTTAAATCTCTTATTTTTAATTCAGCACACCTTTGGAATGTGAAAGGAATGAGGAGAATCCAGAGGAAACCCACACAGACACAGGGAGAAGATCCAAACTCCACACAGATGGTGATCCAAGCCTGGAATTTAACTCAGGTACCTAATGCTGTGAGTCAGTAGTGCTAACCACTGTGCCACCGTGCTGCATCATGGCAGTGACACAATGGCATACATTTGGTGGAGAGTTTTCCGTGGAGTCCTCAACATTGACCTTCAGTCAGCTACAGATAAATAACCCCTTTACCTTGTTGGGGATTTGGACGGTAAGAAGGCTGAGGCAGTAAACTCTGACAGAAAATCCCAAATGGAATCCTGTAGATGATAATCAGTCATCTTTCATACAGCTTACTGACAACCCCTGCAGCAGACATGGTACCAAACAGTGCTGGTTTCATCCTTGCCTCTAGACAATACTAACAGTTGGCAGAGGGAGATCCTGATGCTTCGAGAGCTCAGAATCTCTATGATATTTACCCAGGACTGTATGCTGGAGAGGAGACCACAGCGTTGTGGGCCACTGTTGGCACAACACAGGAAGAAACATTAATCTCACATTCAATTGGAACAGAACACACGTACCAGGATTTGCTTTCAACAGTGAGTGGAAGCTTCTGCTTTAAGTGAATAGCTACCATCCACTGTACGCATTGCTGTCCCACTCTGGCCCATTGGACCACTGAAGCACAGTGAGCCCTCTCTCGGCAGGAAAGCTGCTAATCTATGCGCCAGCTAAGATAAACTCAAACCAAGGCCGGTACCAAAAAAACAGCCAAGGAGACTGCCTTAATGACTATCGTCCAGTTACTCTGACATCCAACGTTATGAAATGCATCAAAAGGTTGGTGATGAATGAATCAATTCCAGCCTCCCACACTGCCTGTGTCTACTACAGTTTGCCTATCTCCACAACAGGTCCACAGACACAATTTCCCTGGCCCTACAGTCATCCCTGGAACATGGACTCGTGTTTATCTTCTACAGCTCAACTTGCAACACCGTTTCTCCGACAAAGCTCATGTCCAAAATCCACGGCTTGGGGCTCTGCTCCTGCCTCTGCAATTGGATCCTGAGCTTCCTAACCCATACATAGCAATACATAAGGAGAGGCAACAACAGCTCCTCCACAATCATCCACAGCAGCAGTTCCCCACAAGGCTGTGTCTTCAGCCCCTTCCTATACCCCTTGTACGCTGATAAATGTATGACCAAATTCCCATCCAACTCGATTTCCAAGTTTGCTAATTACATCACTGCAGAGGGTTGGATCTCAAACAAAATGATGAGACTGAGTACAGGAAAGAGATAGAGAATCTGGTGAAGTGGTGCACCACAATAATCTCTTCCTTAACGCCAACAAAGCAAATGAGATAGTCATTGACTTCAGGAAGCTTCGTGGAGTACACACCATTGTCTACATCAACGGGATGAAGTTGGAAAGGTTGAAGGTCGAGAGTTTCAAGTTTTTAGGGTTCCATATCACCAACAAACTGTCCTAATCTCTCCATGATGACCCAACAGTTAAGGAAGCCCACCAACATCTCTACTTTCTCAGAGGTCTAAATACATTTGGATGTCAGCTACTACTCTCACCAACTTTTACAGATGCACCATGGGAACAATTATTCCTGGTTGTATCATAGCTTGGAATGGCTCCTGTTGTACTCAAGACTGGTAGAAACTTCAAAGCTTCATGAATGAACCCCTATTCATCACTCAAACCAACCTCCACCCATTGACACTATCTACAGTCCCCGCTGCCTCGGAAAAGCAGACAGCCTAATTAAAAACCCCACGCACCATGAACACAAACACTTCCACTTTGTTCCATTGGAAAATAGGTAAAGGAAAAAGTCGGAGGACACGTATCAACAGACTCATAGAATCATAGAAACCCTATAGTGCAGATTAAGCCATTCGGCCCCTCGAGTCTGCACCAACAGCAGTGCCACCCAGGCACTATCCCTGAAGTCCCACATATTTGTCCTGCTAATACATCTAACGTACACTTCCTGGGACCCTATTGGGCAAGTTAGCATAGCCAACCAACCTAACCTGCACATCTTTGGACTCCGAGTGGAAACCAGAACATCCGGAGAAATCACGTGCAGATCCAGGGAGAATGTGCAAATTCCATGTAGACAGTGATCCAAGTCACTGGAGACATGAGGCAGCAGTGCTAACCATTGTGCCATCATGCTGCTGACTCAAGAACAGCTTCTCCTCTGCTGCCATCAGGCATTTGAATGGGCTTGCATTAATTTGATCTTTTCCTATATTCTAGCTATGATTGCAATATCAGATTCTGCACTCTCTCCTCTAGGTTTTCTCTGTATAACTTTTCACTGTATACTGATATATGTGGCAATAAAAAATCAGATCAATTCCAAATCAAATCAGTCTTTTGCATCTCAAACTGGAACATCAGCACGATGTGCCCTGGCCTTACCAAAGATCTTATGCAGGTTGGTGATTTACACAGAATTGCTGTCATCCAGAATGAATTTACAAGGCTCAATGTGGAAATTGTTCAGCTGTGATAAACTGGATTTGTGCGAAGTGGATCCTTTCCAGAGAAACACGACACGTTCGTGTGATAGGAGAAATCCCAAAAGGCAACATGTGAGAATGGAGTTGGTTCCAAAGTTTTAAAAAAGCTTCACTAGTGACGATGGAATCGCAGGGATTGAACCAGGGTCCTTGATGCTGTGAAGCAGCAATGCTACCACTGTGCCATAGTAACATAAACATACATGGAAACACCTAACATCATGCCCAGGACACCATCATCACCATATCCATGGTAGGGAAATGATTGGAAAACAATCTGAGGGACAGATTTAATCTCCACTTCGAGAGGTAAGGATTTATGAACAATAGTCAGCATGGCTTTGTCAGGGGGAGATCATGACTAACAATTTGCTTACATATATTGAGGAGCTGACTGGATGAGTAGATGAGGGAAGTGCAGTCGATGTCATCTACATGGACTTCTAAAAGCTTTTGACAAGTTCCGCATGGGAGGGTGAATAAGAAATTAATATCCAAAGGGATCCAGGTCCATTTGGTAATTTACATCCAAAATTGGCTGAGTGGCAGGAGGCAGACGGTGATTGTCGAAGGTTGCTTTTGTGACTGCAAGCCTGTGTCCAGTGGGGTTCCACAGAGATCAATGCTGAATCCCTTGCTGTGTGTAATGTACATTGATGGTCTAGACATGAATTTGTGAAGTATGATCAATAAGTTCACAGATGGTTGGTGGCATGGTAAATATTGAGGAGTAAAACCTTAAATTACAGGAATCACATAATCCTCCAATGCAGAAAGAGGCCTTTTGGTCAATTGAGTCTGCACTGAGCATGGTCCAACCCAGACCCTATTCCCATAACCCCATGCATTTAAGCTGGTGAGTCTCCCTGACACTAAGTGCTATTTATCCTGGCCAATCCATCTAATTCACACATCTTTGGAATGCGAGAAGAAACTGGAGCACTCACAGGAAACCAACGGAGACATGGGAAAAATGTGCAAACTCCACACAGAGAGTGACCCAAGCCAGGAATTGAATACACATCTTTGACACTGTGGGGCAGCAGTGCTAACAACTATTCCACCGTAGTCAAATTGGGAAGTGGAATTTAAACATGAAAAATATGAGGCTATGCAGTTTGGGAGGATTAACAGGGCAAGGAAATGCACAATGAACAGTAGAGTGTGAGGAAGTGCAGATGACCACAATAAATTTGGGCTGTATATATGTGGACCTCTGAAGGCAGGAGGACAGGTAGATAAGGTGGTTAAGACAACATGTAGGAGTCTTGCTTTTAGCAGCTGCAGCGTGAAGTACAAGAGCTTGGAGGGTATGATGGAAGGGTATAAAATGCTAGTTAGCCCAGAGCGAGCATATTGTGTGCAGTTCAGGTGATCACACTACAGTAAGGATATAATTGAACTGGAGACGGTGGAGAGAAGGTTCATCAGGATGCTGCCTGGGTTGGAGAATTTCAGCTATAAAGAGAGGCTGGTTGGGCTGGGGTTGATTTCCTTATAGCAGAGATGGCTGTGGGGGTGAGCGGGTGTAGTGGGTGCTGGAGGCTTTCAGGTGGGGGGGCCTGAGTGATATGTACAAAATAATGCAGCACATGGATAGGAAGGAACATTTCCCTTTCGTAGAGCTGTCAGTAACCAGAGGGTCTGGATTTAAGGTTAAAGGGCAGATTTTTGTGTGGATTTGAGGAAGAATGGTTCCATCCATTAGGAGCTGGGATCTGCAGCTCAGGGCTTGAAAGGACTTTCCAACTCTGAGTCTCTGTGATTGTCCCCACAGCTGTGAGCCCAGGGTCTCCCGTGAACTCTGTGTCTGACAGTGGAAGCATTGAGCATCAGAATCAGGATAAATGGGACACTCAGGTTTAGGTGGAGGAAGTCGATTGTTCCCCAGATTGGAGAGAGTACAATATCCCATGTGAAATCACAAAACGAGGGGTCATTCATCTGCAAATATCTATTGAGTAACATAAAGTACCAGAAAATGTTCTTTAAACAGCTCAGCACCATCACTGCTCCCAGAACCACAGCTGCCATTTTCTTGCTGCAATATTGACTTTTCAGCTTGGGGCAGCAAATGGATACAAATTGATCAAAGGTGAAAGTGACTGTGAACCAGACCGAACATTCAGTGGCTACACAAAGCAGGATGGCATGGATGTTACACATGGGAACTGACCGCAGAAAATTAAACTGTTCCAAATAAACAATGGGAACGTGTCTCAATATTAGGTTGAGGATAATGACCAGCAGATCCCCCATTGACATGGCCACCAGGTAACAAGTGACACATTTGGACACAGTTTCTGATCATCAATTTCAAAATAGGAAGGAAAATAAATAATGAAATTAGACATCAGTTGGGGAAAGATGTTACCATTTAGACTGAGGGTGAATTAACATAAAAACAATAGTACACAAACACAATAACATAATTCTCTTTTTTTTTAAGAAAAACCAGCACGACTTTTGGAATGTGGGAGGAAGCTGGAGCATCTGGATGAAACCCATGCAGGCACAGGGAGAAGGTGCAAACTCCACACAATCACCCAAGTCTGGAATTGAACCCTGGTCCCTGATGCTGAGAGTTAGCAATGCTAACAACTGCGCGCCATCGTACTTCCCCTTAGTCGCGACATAATGGTATACATTTAGGAGAGAGTTTCCCAGGGAGTCCTCAACATTGACCCTCACTCAGCTACAGGTAAATAGCCCCTCTGCCTTGTGGGGAATTCGGAGGATGAGAAGCATGAGGGAGTAAACCCTGACAGAAAATCTGGAGTGGAGTCCTGTAGGCAGTAATCTGTCATCTCTCCGACAGCTTACTGACAACCCTTGCACTGTTGGACTTTCACCTGGTGTTGTGAGACTTCTTACAGAGCTTGTACGAAACAGTGCTGGTTTGCCTCTGGACAATATTAACAATTGGCAGAGGGAGATCCTGATGCCTTGACAGCTCAGAATCTCCATTATATTTATCCAGGACTGTACCCTGGAGAGGAGACCACAGCATTGTGGCCACTGTTAGCACAACACAGGAAGAAACAGTAGTTTCCCACTGGATTGGCACAGAACACAACTAACAGGATTTGTTTTCAAAAGTGGGAGAAAGCTTCTGCTTTCAGTGAATAGATACTATCTGCTGCTGTCCTACTTTGGCCAACTGGACAACTAAAGCTCAGCGAGCCCTCCGTTAACAGGCGGGGTTGCTAATCTACACACCAGATAAGGAAAAGACCAGTTCCAAAGAGAAGCCAAGCAGTGATTCTGACACTCATCATTATGAAATGCGTCAAGATGTTAGACATGGCATGCATCAATTCCCGACTCCCAGATTGACTGGATTCACTACAGTTTGCCACCACTGCGACAGGTCCATAGACATCATCTCTCTGGCCCTACCATCAACACTGGAACTCCCAGATTACAATAACACAAATGCCAGATTCTTATTCACCAACTACAGCTCAGCTTTGAACACCATTGCTCCTTTGAAATTCATCTCCAAAATCCGTCAGCTTGAACTTGGTTCCTGCCTCTACTATTGGATCCTGAACTTCCTAACCCATAGACCACAATCAATAAGGGCAGGCACAACCATCCTCCACAACCATCCTCAACAGCATGGCCTCACACTGTTGTGTCCTCAGCCACTTACTACACTCCTTATATACCTGTGGCTATGTGGCCAAATTTCCCTCCAACTCAATTTTCAAGTTTGCTGATGACAGCACCACAGTGGGCCGGATCTCAAACAATAATGAGTTCAAGTGCAGGAAAAAGATAGAGAGTTTGGTGTAGTGACGATAATCTCTTCCTCAATGGCACAAAACTAAGCAGATAGTCATTGACTCAGGAAATATAGTGGAGTACATGTCCCTGTCTACGTCAATGGGATGAAGTTGAAATGGTCAAGGGCTTCAAGTATTTAGGGGTCCAGATCACCAAGTGGTCTTTGCATGATGACCCTACAGTTAAGAAAGCCCGCAAACGCCTCTACTTTCTCAGTCGTCAAAGGAAATTTGGCACGTCAGCTCCGATTTTCAGCAACTTTTACAGATACAGCATTTAAAACACTCTTTCTGGTTGTTTCACGGTTTGGTGTGGCTCCTGCTCTGTCCAAGACTGCAAGAAACTACAAAAGTTCATGAATGAAGCCCCGCCCAACACTCAAACCAACTCCAACACATTGACACCATCTACACTTCCAGCTTCCTCAGAAAAGCAGCCAGCCTAATTAAGAACCCCACGCACCCCATACATACACTCCTCTTCTGTCAGGAAAAAGACAAAAGTGTGAAAACATGACCCAACTGATTTACATCATCATAGAAATCCTGCAGTGCAGAAAGTGGCTATTCCATTTGGCCCATCGAGTCTGCACCGACAACAATCTCACCCAGGCTCTATCACCGAAATCCCACATTTTTACCCTGCTAATCCCCCTAACATACACATCCCGGGACCCAAATCGGCAATGTAGCATGACCAGTCAATCTAACCTGCACATCTTTGGACTGTGGGTGGAAACCGGAGCATCCGGAGGAAACCCACACAGACATGGGGAGGATGTGCAAATTACATGCAGACAGTCATCCAAGCCGGGAATCAAACTCAAGCAGCAGTGTGGACCATTGTGCCACCATGCTGATGACTCAAGAGCAGCCTCTTCTTTGCTGCTATCAGACATTTGAATGGACTTGCATCGCATTAAGTTGATAACTTCTACACCCTAGTTCTGACTGCAACATTGCATTCTGCAATCTCTCCTTGTCTATGCTTTGTCTATATAGCACTCAATAAATAATGCTTTTTCACTGTATACTAATACATGTGACAATAATAAATCAATTCAATCAAATCAAATCAGATCAAATCAGTCTTTCACATCTCAAACTGGATCATCAGCGCCATGTGCCCTGGTCTTACCAATGATCTTATGCAGGTTGGTGTTGTACACAGGGCTGCAGTGATCCAGAATGAATTTACAAGGCTCTATGTGGACATTACTGATCTGTCAGAAACTGGACTAGTGGATCCTTTCCGGAGAAATACAACACATTCTATTGATAGGAGAAATCCCAACAGGCAATTTGTGAGAATGGAACTGGTTTCAAAGTGAAAGAAAAGCTTCACTAGTGATGATGGAATCCCAGGGATTGAACTGGTGTCGCTGATGCTATGAGACAGCAGTGCTAACTAGTGTGCCATAGTGCTGGCATACAAGGTGCCCTGGAGACATCCAAGATCACACCAAGGATCCCACCATCATCATCAAAAAATGGTTGAATCCATTTGGGTGGAAATTAGAGATAGTGAGAAGAAAAATCACTGATAGGCATGGTCTATAGGCCACCAAATAATGGCACCATGATGGGGTGAGAAATAAACAAAGAAATAGCTGATGCGTGTAAAAATGGTACTGCACTTATCATGGGGGATTTTAATCTATATATCAATTGGTCAAACCAAGTCAGTCAAGGCAGCCTTGGGGAGGGGTTCATCGAATATATTCACGATAGTGTGAGAGGGGGACATAGAGGATTGAAGCTACTGATAGAGTCGTGCAGCATTGGGACAGAGATCTTTCTTTTATTCCTGTGGTGCGGAGGATTCTCTTCTGTATTGACTCTAGTCAGGTGTCAAGGAACAACTTTTTATTCCATCTGTTGACACAACACTCCGAATATTGATTGCCCACTCTGGGAGGATCCCAACAGCCCACACCACACCTGGGATCACCTGGCCCATTCCCTTAAAGGAAGGCCCGATGTATGTAACAGTCCTCCCCTGTAAATAGCAGCACCCCCGTCTCCCCCATACAGCAACAGCATTTGAAACCATTTATGAACGATTGTACGTATTTTTCTATTTACTTCATACAGGCTTGGTGCAGAATCCACAGCATATTTACAATATAATATAGCCCATTGTTCATTCCTCACCTTCACATCCATCTTACATAGACCTGAGCAAGGGGAATGACAGTCCCTTGGGGGTTGATGCCTGGGGACTGAAGCCAATTTTAAGATCTTCTCTGGCGAGTGTGGCCTCACAGAACCTACCAATGTGTGATCCTCTTCCTGCCAGTCATCAGTAACCAATGTCGAGTTCCCTGTCCTCTCCATGACTGGAGGAGCTGTTGATATCAAACCTCCCTGTCCTCCCACATAATAGAACAGAGAATATAGAAGGTGGAAGGAATCTAACCTCAGGTAGTGCAAAAAAGGTGACAAGTATGAGAAGGGCAAGGCAGGACTAAGAACAAAGAACAAAGAACATCCCAGCACAGGAAACAGGCCCTTCGGCCCAACGACCCCGCACCGCTGCATCTTCCCACACCTATCCTGCCCTGTGTGTATGTAAGTGGAACCCCTAATGTAGCCAGATTCAGGGGAGAATAGTGTCAATTTGGTAAAACCAATCAGCCTAAGAGCACATCTTTGGGGTGTGGGAGGAAACCGGAGCGCCCGGAGGAAACCCACACAACCACAGGGAGGATGCGCAAACTCCCATAGACACAGGCCCAAATCCATGTATCTGCACAGCTAGCAGTGATAGTCACTGAGCTGTTGTGGTGCCCACCTGCTGGTCCAGGATTAAGCACACACACCGACACGAAGTACTAGGCCACTCCCGGAACCTCCAAGAGCAGCCCACGCACAACCCACCGTGTGCATGCCCCTCGTTTGACAACAAGGTGGACCGACCCTGTGGAATAAAAAGACATTACGTTAACATATAATACTACATTTTCGGTGTCGTCCTGAGGCTCTGACCCTATTTAATACCCTCTACTATCACCCTCCATCCTTGCTTCGCTCATGTGTCTATCTAAGTAAACCTTAAACAAGTCCAACGTGCCTGCCTCCACCACCCTACTCGGTAGCGCGTTCCATACCCCCACGACCCTCTGCGTGAAAACCTTCCTCTCATATCCAAATTATACTTCTCCCCCCTCACCCTTAGATGGTGACCTCTCATAATTGTCCCCAGTCTAGGGAAAAGCCTACCACTGTTGACTCTATCTATTCCCTTCAGTATTTTATATACCTCTATCATATCCCCCCTTAATCTCCGTCTTTCTAAGGAGTGTTGTACCTAAATGCACGCAGTATATGGAACAAGGTAAATGAACTTGTTGTGCATATTGAAATTGCCTGGTGCGATGTGGCTGCAAGGGGATCAGGGCTGGGATCTAAATAACCAAGGATGGGCAAAGGGGCTGGAATTGCATTGTTAGTAAGGAATGAAGTTAAATTGGTAGCAAGAGGTGATATCGGACCAGAAGGCATAGAATCTCTGTGGGTAGAGTTGAGGAATCGCAAAAGTGAAAAGACACTGCTGGGAGTTTTGTACAGACCCGCTACCAGTAGTCAAGATGTAGGGCAGGAAATAAATCAGGAGATGGAAAAGGCATATATAAAAGGCAATATGACAATAACCTTCAATATGCAGGTGGACTGGGAAAATCAGTAGGTAGTGGATCCTAAGAAAAGGAATTTGTGGAATGTCTAAGAGGTGTATTTTTGGAGCAGCTTGTGACAGCCTTCTAGGGGATAGATAATTCCGGATTTGATGATGTGTAATGAGACAGACTTGATTAGGGAACTTTAGGTGAAGGACCGTTAGGGAGCAGTGACCACAATATGATAGAATTTACTCTGCAGATTGAGATGGAGAAGCTGAATCGGATGCAACGGTATTACAATTAAATAAAGGTAATTACAAAGACGTGAGGGAGGAGCTGATCAGAGTTTATTGTAAAGGGAGTCTAGAAGGGAAGACAGTGGAACAGCAATAGCAGGAGTTTTTGAGAGTTATTCAGGAGGCACAACAGAAACTCATCCCAAGAAGGAGGAAGCATGCTAAGGGGAGGATGAGGCATCCATGGCTGAAGAGGGGAGTCAAGCACAGCATAAAAGCAAAAGAAAAAGCATACACAGTGGCAAGGATTAGTGGGAAGCCAGGAGATTGGGAAGTCATCAAAAGCAAGCAGAGGACAACTAAAAAAGCAATACAAGTGGCAAAGATGAAATATGAGTATAAGCTAGCTAGTAATATAAAAGAAGATAGGAAGAGTTTATTTTCAATACATAAAAGGTAAGAGAGATGCAAAAATAGCCATTGGACCACTGGAAAATGAGGCTGGAGAAATAGGAAACAAAGCAATGGTAGAGGAACTGAATAGTTACTTTGCATCAGTCTTCATGGTGGAAGACACTGGTGGGAGGCCAGAGTTCCAGGAGAGTTAGGGGGCATGGGTGAGTGTAGTGGCCATAACTAAGGAGAAGGTTCTGTGAAGAAACTAAAAGATCTGAAGGTGGATAAATCACCTGGACCAGATGGACTACATCCCATGGTTCTAAAAGAGATAGCTAAGGAAATTGTGGAGGCATTAGTGGTGATCTTTCAGGAATCACTGGAGGCAGGGATGGCACCACAGGACTGGAAAGTAGCTAATGTAACACTGCTGTTTAAAAGGGAGGGAGGCAGCAGAAGGGAAATTATAGGCCAGTTAGCCTGACTTCAGCTATTGGCAAGATTTTAGGGTCCATAATTAAAGATCAGATTGCAGAGTATTTGGAAGTGCATGATTAAGTAGGACTGAGTCAGCACGGCTTTGCCATAGAGTCATAAATGTTTACTACATGGAAACAGGCCTTTTGGCCCACCTTGTCCATGCTGCCCTTTTTTTAAATCCCTATGTTAGTCCCATTTGCCCGCATTTGGCCCATAACTCTCTATATCCATCTTACCCATGTAACTGTTTAAACACTCTTTCATTGAATCATAGAACCCTACTGTGCAGAAAGAGGCCCTTCGGCCCATCGAGTCTGCACCAAACGCAGGCCCTATCCCCTTATCTTTACATATTATACCCACTAATCCCTCTAACTACGCATCCCTGGACACTAAGGGGCAATTTCTTAACATGGCCAATCAACCCAACCCACACATCTTTGTACTGTGGGAGGAAACCGGAGTACCCGGAGGAAACCCACACAGACATGAGGAGAATGTGCAAACTCCACACAGACAGCGACCCGAGTCGGGAATCGAACCCAGGACCCTGGAGCTGTGAAGCAGCGGTGCTAACAACTGTGCTACCGTGTCACCGTATAAAAGACAAAATTGTACTCGCTTCTTCTAAAAGACAAAATTGTACCCACTTCTTCTACTACCTCTGGCAGCTTGTTCCAGACACTCACCAACCTTTGTGTGAAAAGATAGTCCCTCTAGACACTTTTGTATCTCTTCCCCCTCATCTTAAATCTATGACCTATGGTTTTAGACTCCCCTCCTTTTGGGAAAGTATATTGACTTTCTTGCTGATCTTTCCCCCACATTATTTTATAGACCTGTATAAGATCACCCCTCAGCTTCCTACTCTTCAGAGAAAAAAGTCCCAGTCTATCAACCCCTCCTTATAACTCAAACCATTAAATCCTGGTGGCATCCTAGTAAATCTCTTCTGTGCACTTTCTAGTTTAATATCCTTCTATAATTGGGTGACCAGAGCTATACACAGTATTCCAAGTGTGGCCTTACCAATGTCTTGTACAACTTCAACAAGACATCCCAACACCTTTATTCAATGTTCTGACCAATGACACCAAGCATGCTGAATGTGTTTTTCACCACTCTGTCCACTTGTGACTCCACTTTTCAAAGAGCTATGAATCTGTACCCCTAGATCTCTTTGTTCTGTAACTCTCCCCAGTGCTCTACCATTAACTGAGTAAGTCCTGCCCTGGTTCAATCTACCATCACTTCACATTTATCTAAATTAAACTTCATCTGCCATTCCTCAGCCCCCAGCCCAATTGATCAAAATCCCGTTGCAATCAGAGATAACTTTCTTCACTGTGCACTGTGCCACCAATCTTTGTGTCATCTGCAAGCTTACTATCCATGCCTCCTATAATGCAATATAAATGACAAATAACAGTGGATCCAGCGCCGATCCCTGAGGCACGCCGCTGGTCTCCAGTCTGAAAATCAACCCTGTACAACCACCCTATGGCTTCTGTCACCAATCAGTTTTATATCCATTTAGTGGGCTTTCTTAACTATAGTGTTGGGTATTTGGTCTCTTTATCTGAGGAAGGGTGTACTTGCTGTAGAGGGCGGGCAGATAAGATTTGCCAAACTGATTCCTGGGATGGCAGGATTGACGTATGAGGAGAATTGAGACTGTTAAGATTGTTTTTGCTGAAGATCAGAAGAATGAGGGGAGAACCTCATAGAAACTTATAAAATTTGAATAGTGTTAGACAAGATAGATTCAGGAAGAATGGTGGGGGATTCCAAAACTAGGGGCCACAGTCTGAGGATAAGGGGTAGATCATTTGGAAGAGAGATGAGGATCAATTTCTTCACCCAGGGAATGGGCAGCCTATGGAATTCACCACCAAGTAAAGTGGTTGAGGCCAAAATATTGAATGTTTTCAAGAAGTAGTTAGATATAGCATTTGGAGCAGAGGGGATCAATGGTTATAGTGGGAAGGCGGGATCATGATATTGAGTTTGATGATCAGCCATGATCAGAATGAATGGTACAGCAGGCTGGAAAGGCCAAATAGCTTTCTCATACTTCTAGTTTCTATCCTTCTATGGGATTGGAAAAGGTAGTTGGGTGTTCTTGGGCTGCATGAACAAAATGGATTGAATGTCCTCCTGAAACTTAATGGAACCAAAACCACAGTATGTTTCATACATAGGCCACGTGGTAGGACTCCAGACGTGCTAGATGGTGTAAATGCTGAAATTAGACAACTATGCAGTCAAAGCAGAGTTAGTATGAATGGATAATTTTAATCCTAACCAGACTGGGAATGGCAGACAAGTACCTGCCGGGAAGGTGATGATTTTCTGGAGTGTCTCCGAGATCACCTCCTATGGCAGCATGTCTTGGATGCAATAAGGGATCAGCAGTACTGGATCTAATACTGAGCAATGAACCCGGTATAATTCGTGACCTTGGTGTTTGTGAGCACTTGTCAAACTGATCATCCAATCTCTGTGCCAACCCTGGACCCAACACTGCAAAGCCAACAAAAAGGGACAAAAAAAACTGAGAAACAAAGAATCTGAAGGAGAACAACTAATGCCCACATCTCATTCCCCAACCCAACCTTCCCAGCTCAACATCCCCTTTTCCCCACAACACAAACATCTGTTCCCTAAGCAAAAAAAAACCCCTTAACACAATAATAAAACCCCCCAAACCACACCTCCCTTCCCCTTCTCCCGCACACCCAGACACCGGAACACAATCTTCACCACTCACCCAGTAAGACTCAGCAATAAAGAAACAATGGGAATGAATGAGCCCAATGGGAGAGCATGGAGGCCAGGACACTGAGGACAAGTGACCATAAAGGATAGAGGGAACTGGATGAGTTCCAAATAGAAAAACGGTGGAGCAAGAGGAAAGCTGGATTCATATTCCCTCCACCCCCAACCCCCATCAAACCCTCGATCGGGGACAGATCCATCCCACTCTCAAACATTCCAAAGAAAACAAGAAATCGACAAGAATGCTGACAGAAGAAGGGAAGGAAAGAATCCAAAGCAAAACAAAGGAAATATTCCACTACTCACTGAGCAACCAGCCTCACAGTGGGATTTGAACCCTCTCCAGCTGCTACAAATAGAGGGAGTACTCCCACCGCTCCTCCCCCAGCCCCCCAGAGCCCAACTTAAGCCAACCCTGATGTACAAATCCCTCCCCTCGACCTGCCTCTTAAAACACTACATGGACCTGAATCCAATCCCCTACCTTTAAAAGTATTCCCCCAACTCCCTTCCCATTCTTGCTGAACGTCCCCCCACCTTCCCCAACCCACCCTCCCAACGGCTATACCCCACCTGTGTTGCCACTTTTAGGGATCTGTGGACTTGCATGCCCAGTTCCCTCTTTATGTTCATGTTCCTAAGGTTTTTGCCATTTACAGTATAATTGTAAGATCTCTTAGCTGATCTCACTGGGTGTGGTACTAAGACCTTCACTGAGTAGGAGAGGCATCATTTCAAGATCTGGCTGTTGTTCTATTTGCATAACTTATTCAATGTGATACCAAGCACCAAAATGTGTAATTGAAAAGAAAGCCAAGTACTTGAGAAAACAGGCAGATAGAATCCAGGATGCACGAGATACAATTTGTGATGGATTTTACTAGGTTGCTTTTTTAAGTATATTAAAAATTAACGTCACTGGATATGTCACCCCATTCCTCAATTCATCCCTGAATTTACTTTGGGTCCCAGCATAAATAAACGGGTTAATGCAAGAGCTCAGGAGCTGAAGCATGAATCCACTTTCCTCCAGAATGAAGTTGGATTCGCTGTAATTGGAACCCGAGAAATAACTAACATTTGCAATTCGGACATAGAGGAACGTTATGAAAAACAGCAACCACAGGAGGATTAAAATGCCAGAGATGCAGAAGAGCAAGATGATGGATTTTCTCCGACTTTCCATCTCCGGGTCACTTTGATGCTCGATGGTGCTGCGGACCTGGAGTCTTCTGCGGGTTCGAATGGCAATTAAAATGTTTCTGACGGTCAGAGTGTTAAACAGCAAAATCAGAACAAATGGGAGACACGGTGTTGAAAGGCGGTGAATCCAGTCAAACGCAGCCCATGCAGGAGAGGTATAAAATATTAACTTTATGTTGCAAAACCATGATATGTTGCTAATTGTGTAAGCTGGTTCATATATAAAATACCAGAATGCATTTTTGACGCAACTCACTCCACAAACCATTCCTATCACCACGGCTGCCGTTCTCTCTGTGCAATATTTAGTTTTCAGTTTGCGGCAGCAAATGGCGACAAATCGGTCAAAGGTGAACACAACTGTGACCCAGACTGAGCAGTCTCTGATCCAGTAAATTAAGACAAAGCTGAAGCTACAGACTGGGGTGATCGATAGGAAACTAAATGGGAAATAAATGCCGACAATGCGATTTAATATCACAGCTGTGATTAAGACCAGGAGATCAGTCACTGCCATGGATACCAGGTAGTAGGTGATGCATCTGGAGAGCCCACACTTTCCCCGAGACATGATCACAATCACAATAAAGTTAGCTGCAACAAAGACAGAAGAAATAATTTAAATGCTTACAAGTGTCAAAGAGGAGTTTGAAGTTTAAAATTAGATAATTAACTAAAATTTCATAGGATCCCTACGTGCAGAAGGAGGCAATTTGGCTCATTGTGTCTGCACTAACCACAGTTCCACCCAGACCGTATTCCTGTAACCTCACATACTCACCCTGCTAAATCCCCTGAAATGAGGGTCAATTTAATATGGCTAAGCCACTGAGCCTGCACATCTTTGGAAATTGGATTTTGAGCAGCATGAGGACTTTGAGTCATAGAGGTTTACAGCATGGAAAGACACCGATTGATCCATGCTGTCCAGTTACTACAATTAAGCTAGTCTCAATTGCTCCTGTTTGGCCCATATCCCTAAATACCAACCTTACCCATGTAACTGTCTAAATGCTTTTTAAAGATAAAATTGTACCCCCTCGACCACTACATCTGGCAGCTCGTTCCTGACACTCACCATCCTCTGTGTGAATAAAATGCCCCTCTGGACCCTTTTCTGTCTCCACCCTCTCATAGAGTCATAGAGGTTTACAACACGGAAACAGGCCCTTTGGCCCAACTTCTTCATGCCACCTTTTTCTTTTCACCATTAAGCTAGTGCCAATTATCTGGATAAAGTTTAAAGTTTATTTATTAGGGTCACAAATAGATGTATATTAGCACAAAAATGAAGCTACTGTGAAAATCTCCTAGTTGCCACATGCTGGCATTTGGGTACACTGAGGGAGAATTTAGAATGGCCAACGCACCTAACCATCATGTCTTTCAGACTGTGGGAGAACCTGGAGTAATCCCATGCAGGTACAAGGAGAATGTGCATATTCCCACACAAGCAGTGACCCAAGCCAGGAATCAAACCCAATTGCCTGGCACTGCAGGGCAGCAGTGCTGACCATTGTGCCACCATGCCATCCAAAAGCGAGCATGCAGCAACAGGGTAAATTCTCCATCGATCCAGATGACCATAGGCTGATGGTGATTTAAACTGAAGTTCACCACTGTTTAGGGGTGGGGAAAGGCTGGCAAGGCAGAGCCTTCATGTGTAACCTAAGCTGGCCCGGGAATTGAACCTATGCTGTTGGCACCACTTTACATCACTAAACAGACATCCAGCCAACTGAGCTAACCAACCCCAGTCCCAATCATACTAAGATCGCCGTCATAAAGAAAAAGAAAAAAATCTAAATGCGTGAGAGTCAGAAAAGAGAAACATTATTGATCCAACTCATTAGATAACGGCCCATAGCTTCCGCAGAGTGGCAACCTGACAAAGAGTGCCACTCTCGACATACTTACCCTTGCAACGACTGCACAACCCTGTCTCTCCCAGTGTTTTCTCCCAAAGTTTGTTTGGCCGCACTCAGAGTATTGCAATCCATTCAGGTTACCACATTCCAGGAAGGATGTGGAGGCTTTGGAGAAGGTGCAGAAGAGATTTACCAGGATACTTCCTGGAGTAGAGGGTATGAGCTATAAGGAGAGGCTGGGGGTCGGGGAGGGGGAGGTGGCGGTGGGGTGGTGTTTGACGCAGAGTCTGGTGGTTGCTGGGGAAACAAAAACAGTCGGTCACTATTGACCGAGGATCAATATCGCGCATCACTACACAGGGTCAGGGTCCCTTCATCCATGTGTGGGGGGCAGGATCAGAGACAGATTAGCCACAACTGTGGGTGTGCAATATACATTTACTACTGTGTATAGAGTGTACAAATTACTTAACCCTAACTAGCGCTGACCTTCACTTTGTCCTCTTGGTTACCCTATAACTTAGACTCATAGAATCCCTACAGTGCAGAAGGAGGCCATTCAGCCCATTAAGCCTGCATTGACCACAACTCCACTCAGTCCCTATCCTCATGTATTTACCCTGCTGGCCTCCCTGACATTAAGGAGCAATTTAACATGGCCAATCCATCTAACCCGCACATCTTTGGAACATGGGAGGAAACCGGAGCACCCAGTTGAATCCCATGCAGACATAGGAAGAAAGTACAAACTCTACACAGAGTTGCAAGCTGCAAATTGAACCTGAGCCCCTGGTGCTGTGAGGCAGCAGTGCTAAACGCTGTGCCACTGTGCCTTTGTAATTTTATGATGCATTTTGCTATGCCGAGGTGATCACCCCCAGAAGCACGCTGGAAATAGTGGCCCCCAGCCATAATCTGTGCCCTGTGGCCTGTGATGTCCTTGGCGGGTGCCCCTGGGAGACAGGACATGGAGGGCTCTGGGTGACTTGAGGATGACACTGATGCAGCTGCGCCATCCTGTTCATGCAGCTGGCACTGAAATGCCCCGCTGCGAAGGAGGAGGGAGTTGGAAGGTCTGGGGATATCCAGTGCCTCCTGGTTGGGAGGTCCCAGTATAGGCTTCAGCTCCTGCTCCTACCTCCGGGTGCCCATCTGTCCCAGGGCTACTCCATGGGATGACGGGGCAACAGAACCGAGCTCCAGGAGCCTCAGTGACAGCTGGCTCTGCCATTTCTGGAAATACGTCTGCCCATGGTGTTCGATCCCTCTGCACTATCCCTCTGAGACTGGGCTAAGCTCTGGAGCCCCTCAGCATTAGCCCTGTGAGACCGGGCTAAGTTATAAAGGCCCACAGCCATGGCCACAGCTGTGTCTCCAAAATGCCTCAGACGCCCTCAGCTGTGGCCTGCAGTGTCTCCCGGATGGCCTGCATCCTCTCACCCATGGTGACAAATGCTGACCCAGACTTCCCACTGCGGATGCCACCCTCGCAGTGTTGGCCTGGGCGCAACACCAAGCCAGCACCATCTCCTGCGACAGCAGTCTGTTAGACTCCTCCGAAGGGCCTTGCCATCCCGCCACTCTGCCTGGGATCTGCTAATGCATTTCCAGCAGCTTCGGGATGACGATCCCAGAGGCCTGGCACCTGCCTTGGGGCTTCCGGCAGATTTCTGTGTGCCCGAGCCTTAGGATGTTCCCGCTGGCACCCGATGTGCTGCACTGTGGGCACCAGTAAGTGTCTAGAAGTCTCACCGCTAACTTGTCTCACCATGGTGATAGATCTGCGCTGGTACATTGTGAGTTGGATGCCTGTGCCAAATCATTGGTGCTACCCTTGGAGGATTCCTCAGGAACCACCCTCCGAGGTGTCATCCGCACTGTCCTGTGCTGTCTCAGCAGGACGAGCTCGGTGTGGGAGAGATGGTGACCCCGGAAGGTAGATCGTTTCCTGTAACAGAGGGAGGGAGTTAGTGGAAGGGAGGGACAAGGTTTCTGGGTAGAATGCCACTTATTTCTGATAGATACTTAGAATTATAGAATCCCTACAATGCAGAAGGAGGCCATTCGGTCCATCAGGTCTTCACCAAATACAATCCCACCCAGCCACTCTCTCCATAGGCCAAATGCTTACCATGCTAGTCCACCTGATACTGAGGGGCAATTTAGCATGGTCAACTAATCCGCACATATTTAGACTGTGGGCGGAAACTGGAACGCCTGGAGGAAACCCATGCAGACACGGGGAGAATGTACGGACTCCAGACAGATGGTGACCCAAGCTGGGAATCGAACCCAGGTTCCTGACACTGTGAGCCAGCAATGCTAACAGCTGTGCCACCGTACGTGGGACTAGGGATCAGCTGATGCTGACATGCATGCCTGATGCCAACCGTCACCATTCTCTCCTTCCCCTGCCCGCTCCATGGCAGGCTGCTCAAATTCTCTGAGCAGGCGCAGCTCAGGGACTGTGGCATCAGCCTTCACCTTCCCTGCGGATTGAGGGCAATCTATCCTGTGGGGCAGAAAGGGGGATTGAATTCATGATATGTGAAAAAGGGGTGTGGAGAGTGGGGTTGCTCAGGTGGGATGTAAAGTTTACATATATTTCTTAGAATCACCAGTAGGCTCACATTAACACTGCAATGAAGTTACTGCGAAAGTTCCCTAGTCGTCACATTCCAGCACCTGTTCAGGTACACTGAGAGAGAATTTAGCATGGCCAATACACCTAACCAGCATGTCTTTCAGACTGTAGGAGGAAACCGGAGCATCCAGAGGAAATTCATGAGGAAAGGATCTTTCCAATTCATAGAAATACCATAGAATCCCGACAGTACAGAAGGAAGTAATTTGGCCCATTGAGGCTGTACTAGCAACAATCTCACTCAGGTCCTATTCCTGCCACTCCATTTACCGTGCTAACCTCCCTGACACTTGGGGCAATTTTTCATGGCCAATCAACATCATCTCCACATCTTTGGAGTCTGGCAGGAAACCAAGCACCCAGAAGAAACCCACGCAGACATGGGGACAATGTGCAGATTCCACACAGACAGTGACTGAAGCGGAAATCAAAACCAGATCTCCGGTGCTGTGAGGCAGCTGCTAAGCACTGCTCCCCCATGCCGCCCACGAACGCTGTCTTCACCACTCACTGGGGAACAGAGTGCCAAACACTCACAATCTACTGAGAGAAATGAAGTATTCTTCTTTTCTTCGCCTTGGGGAAACACAGTGGCACAGTGGTTAGCACTGCTGCCTCACAGCACCTGCGACCCAGATTCGATTCTGGCTTAGTTCACTGTCTGTATGGAATAAGCACATTCTCCCCATGTCTGCTCGGGTTTCCTCAGGGTGCTTGGTTTCCTCCCAGACTCCAAAGATGTGGGAATTAGGTTGATTGGTCATGAAAAATTGCCCCAAGTGTCAGGGGTGGGGGGTGGGGGGGATGCGTTAGTTGGGTAATGGGTTCCAGGAATAGGGTCTGGGTGGGATTGTTGTTGTTATCGACTCAATGTGCAAAATGACTTCCTTCTCTACTGTCAGGATTCTGTGATATTTCTATGAATTGGAAAGATCCTTTCAGCAACAACCCCTGTGAATTCCCATCAGGATCTTCTTTGTTTCAATTAGTTACATCTCAATCTCTATACTCCATCGATACGAGCCCAGCCTGTCTAAACTTCCTTCATAAGATAATCCGAACATCCCCTTCCATCTCCCCCTACAAGCCCCTTCCACTCCCCTCCCTCAGTCGCCACGGGTATCAGTAGATTAAAATGAACATTCTGTGAACTGCTTCTCATGTTTTGACATCCATTCTTAAACCATGAAACCAAAACTGTATACCATAATCTAGATGTGGCCTCATTGACACCGTGTGCAACCAAAACACAATTTCTGTACATTGATATCCCCTTTCCCTGGCAACAAAACCAACAGTCCATTTGCCTTCCCAGAAACTCAATTGGACTCGCCACATAAACACATTGGGTGGGATTTTCCAGCCCTGAAACTGGAAAATCCCACCTGAGATCAATGGAACTTCCCATAGGCTGCTCCTCACCAACTACGATTCCCAGGAAAATTCATCCCAGTGGCTACTAGAGCAGGTCAAAGGCTATAACTATTGCAGTGAGTAACTCACCTCCTGACTCCCCAAAGCCTGTCCACTATCAACAAGGCACAGGTCAGGAGTGTGATGGAATACTCTCCACTTGCCTGGATGGGTGCAACTCCAACAACACTCAGGAGGCTTGACACCATCCAGGACAAAGCAGCCCCACTTGATTGGCACCCATCCACAAACATTCAATCCCTCGACCACCGATGCTCAGTAGCGACAGTGTATACTATCTACAAGTGCACCACAGCAATTCACCAGACATCCTTAGACGGCACCTTCCAAACTCACAACCACTTCCATCTCGAAAGACAAGAGCAGCAGGTCCATGGGAACACCATGACCTGCAAGTTCCCTCCAAGCCACTCACCATCTTGGCTTGGAAATATATCGGCCATTTCTTCAGAGTCGCTGGGTCAAAATCCTAGAATTTCCTTCCTAACAGCATTGTGGATCAAACCACAGCACATGGATTTCAACTATTCAAGAAGGCAGCTCACCATCGCCTTCTCAAGAGGCAATTAGGGACAGGCAATAAATGCTGGCCAGCCAGCGATGCCCCCGTACCATGAATGAATAAAAAATCAAATCACTTGGTGTACCTGCATACTAACTTTCCCTGATGCATGCAGCAGCTCCTCCCTCTGTGCTGCACAGCTTTGCGATCTCTATCCATTTAAACCTTACACAACTTTCCCATTCTTGCTACCAAAATTCTTCCTGTTGGTGGTGACAGAGGATGCGACACTGCGACAGATTGACAGGGGGAGATAAATCCCCTTAATTCAGAGGCAATTTGAAAGTCCTCGAGTGAAGGAATTGCCCAGTTAAAGAAAATATCTCAATAGATTTAGCTCAGAGGGAGAAGCGATGCCTCCAATCGGAGATATCATGATGGTAAAGAAGAGAGAGGATAAAGTCGAAAAGAGATTATCAATCGAAAAGCGATAAAATATTCAAACAACCCCAACAGAACTTTCCATAATGAATAACTGATCGAGGTATGTTACCTGGAACACCGATAGCTGCAAGGATTGGGTAGTAAAGGGCAAACACCAGACCTTTTGGAGTGCCGTGCATTTCCATAAAAAAGAACAATGTACCACATTCAAACCATGATATATTTATATCTGCTGTCAGCCCTTAGGGAGGCAATTAGGGGAACTGATCTTTTACATTGAGGTAATAATTGAAACAAACAAGTTGACGCAACCATCCGTGATTTGATCAGAGTAAAGGGACAACCCTTTAGAACCAAGATGAGGAGGAATTTTTTCAGCCAGAGGGGTGATGCATCTATGTAATTCATTGCCACAGAAGGCTGTGGAGATCACGCCATTGAGTGTATTTAAGACATAGATAGGTTCTTCATTGGTAAGGTGTACAAAGATTACAGGGACAAAGTGAGAGAATGAGGTTGAGAAACTTATCAGCTACCATTGAATGGTGGAGCAGACTTGATAGGGCTGAATGGCCTTATTCTGCTCCTATATCTTATAGTAACTTCCAGGCACTTGTGTTGCCATGTGTCTGCTGCACTGGTCCTTATGGATGGGATCCCTCCTGGATTTGGAAGTTGCCACCTAAGAAACATTGGTTAGTTAGAATCCTGACAGTGCAGAAAGAGGCAATTTGGCCCATCGGGAATGCACCAATGCTCTGAAAGAGCATGCCACTCAAAGCCTCCTCTCCCCACTATCCCCATAACCCCATGCATTTGCCATGGGTATTCCACCTAACCTGCACATCCTTGGACACTTGGAGCAATTTAGCATGGCCAATCCAGCTAATTGCACATCTCTGGACACTAAGGGGCAATTTAGCATGGCCAAGCCTCCCAACCTGCACATCTTTGGACACTAAGGAGAAATTTAGCATGGCCAATCCTCCCAACTGCACATCTTTGGACTCAAAATGGCAATTTAGCATGACCAATCCAACTAACCTGCAATTTTTAGACACTAAAGAGCAAGCTAGCATAGCCAATCCACCTATCCTGCACATCTTTCAACACTAAGGAGCAATTTAGCATGGCCAATCCTCCCAACCTGCACATCTTTGGACACAAATAGGCAATTTAGCATGGCCAATCCACCTAATCTGCACATCTTTAGACACTAAGGAACAATTTAGTATGGCCAATCCACCAAACCTGCACATTTTCGACACTACGGGGGTATTTAGCATGACCACTCATCCTAACCTGCACATTTTTAGACACTGAGGAACAACTTAGCATGGCCAATCCACCTAACTGCACATCCTTGGACACAAGGGCAATTTAGCATGGCCAATCCACCTAACCTGCACATCTTTGGACTGAAACTGGGGCATCTGAGGGAAACCCTCACAGACACGGAGAGAATGTGCAAGCTCTACGCAGTCAGTGACCCCCGAGGCTGGAATCAAACCTAGGTCCCTTGTGCTGTGAGGCAGCAATACTAACCATTGTGCCACCATGCAGCTCCAAAATTAATTTTACTGTCACCTTTTTTGCTCCTACGGGACTCCATGTATTTTAAGATGCAAGCTGAATTCCTGCAACATTTCTTAAACACAGAAGATTGAGGAAAGATTCAGATGAGCAGATGAACATGTTCAAGGAATTGATAGAAACGACTGAGAAAATTAATCCCTCTGATAGAATAGTCGAGAAAAAGAAACTAATGAAGGGAGTAAAGCAAGAAACAAAAGCTTTAAATTTACTCATCACAACCCAATTCCAGTCAAGACTGCTCTGCTATTCAATCAGGGCTGATAAGTTTCTCAACTCCATTCTCCCACTTTCTCCCTGTAATTTTTGATCCCTTTACCAACCAATACTTATCAATACTCAATGACCTGGCCTCCACCACAGACTTCTGTGGCAATGAATTCCAAATGGAGATCTGTAAAATAATGAGGGGCTTCAATAAACTAGATAGTCAATATCTTTTCCCAAAGGTAAGGGACTCTAAAACTAGAGGGCATAGGTTTAAAGTGAGAGGTGAGAGATACAAATGGGTCCAGAGGGGCAATTCTTTCACACAGATGGTGGTGAGTGTCTGGAACAAGCTGCCAGAGGCAGTAGTAGAGGCGGGTACAATTTTGTCTTTTACATGGGTCAGATGGGTATGGAGGGATATGGGCCAAATGCGGGCAGTTGAGAATTGCTCAGTGGCAAATACTGGGCAGCATGGACAAGTTGGGCCAAAGGGCCTGTTTCAATGCTGTAAAGTTCTATGGTTCTATAATCCTATGGATGATGGCACAGTTCAATTTCCAAGATCCATAAATTTCACTGAATATCAAGGGATTTGGAGTTATGATGGAGATATACGGAGTTGAGGCTCAGATAACCCATATATTATTTTTTATTCATTCATGGGACATGGGCTTCACTGGTTGGCCAGCATTTATTGCTCAGTCCTAGCTGCCCTTGAACTCAGTGGGTTCTCTGGAATTTTAGAGGGGCAGTTGAGGGTCAAACAGATTGCTGTGGCTCTGAAGTCACATGTAGGCCAGACTAGCTAACGATGGCAGATTTCATTCCCTAAAGAGACATCAGTGGAGCAGATGGTTTTTTCCGACAATCGACAACAGTTTCATGATCATCAGGAAATCCTTAATTCCAGTTTTTTTTTTAAATTCCACCATCTGTCATAGCAGGATTTGAACCTGCATTTCCCAGGACATTAGCTGCATTTCTGGATTAGCAGTCTAGAGAGAATACCATTAGGTCATCGCCTCCCTCTCAAACATCTCTGATTACAGTCAGAATAAAAGCTAAGAACAGTCCAGCGGGAATAGATTAGGCAACACTCAATGTAGCAAAGTAAAAATAACTTATTTGCACTATGCTAGAGGCAGCACAGTGGTTAGCACTGCTGCCTCACAGTACCAGGGACCGGGGTTCAATTCCAGCCTCGGGTGACTGTGTAGAACAAAGAACAAAGAACAACCCAGCACGGGAAACAGGCCCTTCGGCCCAACGAGCCCGCGCCGCCGCATCACCCTACACCTATTCTAACCTGCGTATCTACGAATGGAACCCCTAACTTAGCCAGATTCAGGGGAGAATAGTGTCAATTTGGTAAAACCAATCAGCCTAAGAGCACATCTTTGGGGTGTGGGAGGAAACCGGAGCGCCCGGAGGAAACCCACGCAACCACAGGGAGAATGCACAAACTCCCACAGACACGGTCCCAAATCCATGTATCTGCACAGCTAGCAGTGCTAGTCACTGAGCTGTTGCGACGCCCTTCTACCGGTCCAGGATCAAGCACACACACCGACACGAAGTACTAGGCCACTCCCGGAACCTCCAAGAGCAGCCCACGCACGACCCACCGTGTGCATGCCCCTCGTTTGACAACGAGGTGGACCTCTACCTGCGGAATAAAAAGACAAAAACGTTAACATACAAGTCTGCATTTCTGGTGTCTCCCGAGGCTCTGACCTTATTTAATACCCCCTACTATAACCCTTCATCCTCGTTTCGCTCATGTGTCTGTCTAAGTGAACCTTAAACAAGTCCAACGTTCCTGCCTCCACCACCCTACTCGGTAGCGCGTTCCATACCCCCACGACCCTCTGCGTGAAGAACCTTCCTCTCACATCCAAATTATACCTCTCCCCCCCTCACCCTTAGATCATGACCTCTCGTGTTTGTACCCAGTCTAGGGAGCAGTCTCTCACTATTGACTCTATCTATTCCCTTCAGTATCTTATATACCTCTATCATGTCTCCCCTCAATCTCCGTCTTTCTCTGAGTTTGCACTTTCTCCCTGTGTTTGCGTGGGTCCCCTCCAGGGGCTCTGGTTTCCCCCCACAGTCTGAAAATGTGCAGGTTAAATTGATTGGCCATGCTAAGTTTCCCCTCAGTGTCAGGGAGATTAGAAAGGGAAATACGTGGGGTTACGGGGAAATGGCCTGGGTGGGATTGTTGTCAGTGCTCGATGGGTCAAATGGCCTCCTTCAGCAGTGTAGGGATTTTATGATTCTATATTAGAGGCAAGGTACTGGTGTCAGAAGCAAGGTACTGGCATGGATAGAAGATTGGCTGACAGACAGGATGTGGGTATGCCGGCGTTGGACTGGCGTAAACACAGTAAAAAGTCTGACAACACCAGGTTTTAGTCCAACCTATTTATTTGATAATATACTCGCAAGCTTTCGAGGGGTTACCCTCTTCGTCAGGTGAATGGAGAGTTCTGGCCTCAGACAGAGCATATAAAGCACAGACAGTTTAGAGATTACTGATTAAAATGCGAATCCTTACACCTAACCTGCTGTTCAAGACCTGAAGTGGCTGATAATGTGAGTGGTAGGAGCACTGATCACAGTTTAAAGAGATGTGTATTGTCTCCAGACAGTACAGTAAGTGAGGTTTTGCAAACCCAGGCATTCTCCAAGGCGGCCTTCACAACACACGACAGCGCAGAGTCGCTGAGCAGAGACTGATAGCCAAGTTCCGCACACATGAGGACGGTCTCAACAGGGATCTTGGGTTCATGTCGCACTATCTGTAACCCCCGTGACTTGCCTGGGTTTGCAAAACCTCACTTACTGTACTGTCTGGAGACAATACACATCTCTTTAAACTGTGATCAGTGCTCCTACCACTCACATTATCAGCCACTTCAGGTCTTGAACAGCAGGTTAGGTGTAAGGATTCGCATTTTAATCAGTAATCTCTAAACTGTCTGTGCTTTATATGCTCTGTCTGAGGCCAGAACTCTCCATTCACCTGACGAAGAGGGTGACAGACAGGAGGCAGAGTGTGGGGCTAAGGGGGCCCTTTTCAGGATGGCAACTGGTGACTTAGTGGTGTTCTACAGGGTTAGTGTTGGGACCAAAGGTTTTCACTACATACATGAATGAACTGGAAGGTGGAACTGTAGGCGTGGTTGCTATATTTGTGGATGATACAAAGATGTGTAGCGGGGCAGGTAGTGTTGAGGAACTGGGGAGGCTGCAGAATAATTTGGACAGAATAATTTGGAAAGGGAGTTGGCAAAGAAGCGGTAGATGGAATACAACATGGGAAAATGTGAGGTTACGCACTTTAGTAGGAAGAATAGAGGTGCAGACTATTTTCTCAATATGAAAGGCTTTGGAAATCTAAAGCACCAAGGGACTTTGGAGTCCTGGTCCAGGACTCTTAAGATTAACATGAAGGTGCTGTTGGCAGTTAGGAAGGCAAATTCAACGTTAGCATTCATTTCTAGAGGGCTAGAATACAAGAGCAGAGATGTACAGCTGAAGTTGTATAACGTTCTGTTCAGACCCCATTTGGAGTATTGTGAGCAGTTTTGGGCCCTGTATCTGAGGAAGGATGTGCTGGCCTTGGAGGGGGTCCAGAGGAGGTTCATAAGAATGATCCCAGGAATGAAGGGTTTGTCATATGAGGAGCAGCAGAGCAGTCTGGGTTTATACTCGACAGAATTTAGAAGGATGAGGAGGAATTTGATTGAAACTTACAGAATACTGAGCGGCGAAGAAGAGTGGGTGTGGAGAAGATGTTTCCACTGGTGGGAGAGACTAGAACTCGAGGGCACAGCCTCAGAATGAAAGGACGCAGCTTTAAAACAGAGAGGAGGGGGAATTTCTTCAGCCAGAGGGTGATAAATCTGTGGAACTCATTGCCATAAAGGGCAGGTTTGGAGTGTCAGACAGAGAAGCAGGTCCTTGATCAATAGGGGATCAAGGGTTATGGGAAGAAGGCAGGAGAATGGGGATGAGAATCATATCAGCCATGAATGAACGGTGGAGCTAAATCAATGGGCTCGATGACCTAATTTTGCTCTCATATTTTATGGCTTTATTACAAGACAAAACCTGGCCATTCCATGAGGAGCTAAACTAAGGACTAGCTTGGATTTCCCATGCCTCAGACAAAACAAAAGATTACGTGGTACATATGCATAGAAACATAGAAACGAGAAGCTGGCGTATGTCATTCAGTCCTTTCAGCCTGCTCTGCCATTCATTTTGATCCTGGCTTATCATCCAATTCAATATCCTGATCTCCTTTCCCTCCATATCCTTTGATCCCTTTAGTCCCGAGAACTCCATCTAATTTCTCCTTGAAATCACACAACATTTGGGCTTCAACAACATTCTGTGGTAGTGAATTCTACACATTCACCCCTCTCTGGGTGAAGAAATTTCTTCTCACCTCAGTTCTAAAATGTTAACCTCTTATCCTCAAACTATGACCCCTAGTTCTGGACTCCCCACCACTGAGAATATTCTTTCTGAACCTACCCTGTTAGAATTTTATAAATTTCTATGGGATCCCCTTTCACTCTTCTGAACTCCAGTGAATATAGTATAATCCTAATCAACTTAATCTCTCCTTGAATGACGGACCTACCATCCCAAGAATCAGCCTGGCAAATGCATGAGTGCATTGGAAAATTGATCAAACTTTCAGCACTGCAGTGGCTCCCCTGACAGGCTTGTTAAAGGAAGTTTAATGGATGAAGGAGTGCCAAAGTGCCTTTGACAGCAAGAATGCTGTACAGACTACCATGCTGGATTTAGCAGCACCAAGTTGTGAAGCCACTTTAACTGGCTATTGATGCCAGCAGCATAGGTGTATTGCAGGAGGGAAGAATGGGTATTGAAGAGTTAGCCAACTACTTTGATTGAAATGGAAGTTCTTCTCAGCAGGAAAGCATCTGTGAAAAGTGGGCATGCAGGTGCAGAAAGTTACAAGGAAGGCAAATGGAATCTTGGCATTTATTGCAAAGGGTCTAGTGTGTAAAAATAGAAGAGCATTTTCACAGTTGTACAAGGCATTGGTAAGGCCACATTTGGAGTATTGTGTTTAGATTGGTCACCTTCTTTGAGGTTACACTGAAAAGTATTGTTACTTGCGTGCTATACAGACAAAGCATAATGTGCATAGAGAAAGAAAGGAGGGAGTGCTGAATGTAGTCATAGCTAGGGTGTAGAGAAAGGTCAACTTTGTGCAAGGTAGGTCCATTTAAAAGTTTGATGACAGCAGGGAAGAAACTGTTTTTGAGTCAGCTAGTATGTGATATCAGACTTTTGTATCTTTTTCCCAATGGAAGAAGGTGGAAGAGTGTTTGTCCGAGGTGCATGGGGTCCTTAATTAGGCTGGTTGCTTTTCTGAGGCAGTGGGAAGTGTAGACAGAGTCAATGGATGGGAGGCAGATTTGCGTGAAGGATTGGGCTACATTCACGACATCTTGTAGTTCCTTGCGGTCTTGGGCAGAGCAGGAGCCTTACCAAGCTGCGATACAACCAGAAAGAATGCTTTCTATGGTGCATCTGTAAAAGTTGGTGAGAGTCAATGGCAAATTTTCTGAGTTTTCTGAGAAAGTAGAGGCATTGGTGGACTTTCTTAACTATCTTAATTATTGTAATGTTGCCTATTCTTACTGACTGATGCCCTAACTAAATGAAAAAAAACATTCTGCCCTTACTTGGTCTGTCTGCCTCTACTCCCTCCCTTTTCATGTACCCATCCAGATGCCTCTTAAATGTTGTTAATGTGCCTGCTTCCACCACCTCTTCAATCAGCGCGTTCCAGGCACCCACCACTTTCTGTGTGAAAAGCTTCCCCTCGCACATCTCCCTTAAACTTTCCTCCTCTCACCTGTAACCTGTATCCCCTTGTGGTTGACACTTCCACCCTAGGAAAAAACCTCTGACTATCCATCCTGTTAATGCCTCTTATAATTTTGTAGACCTCTACCAGGTCTCCCCTTAGAGTCCGTCTTCCTGAGTTTATTCAACCTCTCCTCATAGCCAACACCCCTCAGACTTGGCAACATCCTGGTAAAACTTTGAACTCTCTCCAAAGCTTCATGTCCTTCTGGTAGAATGATGAGTAGAAATGTACGCAATACTCCAAATGCAGCCTAAGCAAAGTTCTATATAGCTGCAACATGATTTCCCAACTCTTGTACTCAGTGCCCCGGCTGATGAAGGCAAGTATGCCAAATGCTTTCATAATCATCTTGGCCACCTGTATTGCCACGTTTAGGAAACTGTGAACCTGCACGCCCAGATCCTTCCATATGTTAATGTTCCGAAGGGTTCTTCCATTTACAGTGTAAATCACAACCCAATTTGTTCCTTCTAAATGCATCACCTCACCTTAAACTGCACTTCTATGTCCAAGTCTCCAATCTATCTATATCCTGTTGCATCTTCTGACAATCCTTGGCACTATCAGCAACTCTACCAATCTTCATGTCATCCACAAACTTACTAATCAGAGCACCCAGAATTTCCTCTCGGGCATTTATATATACTACAAACAACAGAGATCCCAGCACGGATCACTGTGGAACACCTAGTAACAGATCTCCATTCTTCTAGGGAACGTGGATCTGTAAACCCAGATCCCTCTGTATCTGTCATGGTGATATATTCACAAATCAGGGTATTTAAGTATCAATGTTTATTTATCATTGCTACAAGTTACATTAACACTGCAATGAAATTACTGTGAAAATCCCCCAGTCACTATATTCGAGTGCCTGTTTGGATACATTGAGGGAGAATTTAGCATGGCCAATGCACCTAACCATTCGGACTGTGGGAAGAAACCGGAGAACCTGGAAGAAACCCATGCAGAGACTGCGCACAGACAGTGACCCAAGCCAGGAAGAGAATCCGGGTCCCTGGTGTTATGAGGCAGCAGCACTAACCACTGTGCCACCGTGCTGTCCTGAAAATAATCCTCTAAGTGGGAGTATTTTTTCTGTCTCTTCTCAATTTTTGTGCATGAATTGATTAACATTACTCTTTCCATTTGCCATATAAATATTCAAAACAATCACTGCTACTGTGGCGATGGCAGAGCAGCTGTGAAGCCAATGGGCCAATGGGGCAATGCTTCGACAAGCTTAGATGGAACGTTACCTACTCTTGGTAAGCAAAGAAAACCTTCTCCATCCCATGCCCTGTTGGACACTTTCATCATGCAACACAGAGGCACGGTGGCACAGTGGTTAGCACTGCTGCCTCCAGTGTCAGGGACCCAGGTTTGATTCCAGCTTGGGTTGTTGTCTGTGTGGAGTCTGCACATTCTCCCCCATGTCTGCTCTGGTTTCCTCCTACAGTCCCAAAGGCGTGCTGGTTAGGTGCATTGACTGTGCTAAAGTCTCCCCCAGTGTACTTGAACAGGTGCCTGGGTGTGGCGCCTTAGGGGTTTTCACAGTAACTTGATTGCAGTGTCAATGTAAATCTACTTGTTTACTAATTAGTGACACTAATAAATAAACTTGCCTTTTCCTAGTTTCATCTACTCCAGTACATACATGAAGGACTTGATTGGATGCCAAGTCAAATCTTATGTTTGAAGGATTAATGGGAATTAGCATGGTCTGATACGGGGCTGTAATAATCTCAAATGTTCTGATGGGTCACATGGATATTCAACAGCTGGCAAAACGCAGGCTTTCCAGCCGGTGATTTGGGTGTTTGAAATAGGAAGGGTCGGAGGCAATACTGGGCCTTTGAGCTCAAAGAATGAAATGGAAGCAAAAAACAAGGGGAAGAGGCCTTTAAAAGATTGAAGTTGCGTGCACAGGGGGAGGAAAATCATTGGTGAAGAACAGTTAGTGTCCAACAGAATGACACCACAGTGCGACTTCTGCTTATCAGCCACTCCCCCTGCCTCCCGCAACCCAGTACTTCCTTTTGCATCTTAGTGACTCAGTCTCCTGGCAAAGGAGAGGATTTCAAATATTGTAATCCAATTACAGGGATGAAGAAGCAGATGACTCCTCAAATCAAAAAAAACAAACAAGCTCATGTGCTGTGTGTTGACCCAAAATGCTGTTAGGGAGGGAATTCCAGGATTTTGACCCAATGATTACGAAGGAATGGCTGATATATTTCCAAGTCAGGATGGTGAGTGGATAGGAGGGGAACTTACAGATTATGGCATTCCCATGTACATGATTCCCTTGTCCTTCTAGCTGGAAGTGGCCATGGGTTTGGAAGGTGCTATCTAAAGATCTTTAGTGAATTGCTGCAGGGCATATTGTAGAAAGTACACACTGCTGCTACTGAGTGTCGTTTGTGGAGGGAGTGGGTGTTTGTGGATGGGGTGCCAATAAAGCGGGGCTGCTTTGTCCTGGATGATGTCAACCTTCTTGAGGGTTGTTGGAGTTACATCCATTTATGTCTTGGCATCATAAGTGCACATCAAAAGGCTTCTTAAATGTTATAAAGTCATCTGACACAACCACTCTTTCAGTCAATGAGTTGCAGTCAACACCCCTTGGGTAAAAATGTTTTTCCTCACATTCCATCTAAATTTCCTGCCCTTAACTAAATCTATGCCCTCTAGAGTCCACCGAGGAGAATAGGTTCTTCTGGTCTGCTCTATCTATGCTCCTCATGTTTCTATACATCTCAATCACGTTCTCCCTCAGTCTCCTCTGCTCCAAGGAAAACAATCCCAATTTATACAAACTTTCTTCATAACTGAAAATCCCCAGCCAAGCAACATCCTGTTCATACAAATACAGCATGGAGACAGGTCCATGCTGACCAAAATGCCCATCAAAGCTAACCCCATTTGCCTGCATTTGGCCCATATCCCTCTAAACTTTTCCTATCCATGTATCTGTCTAAATGCCTTTTATATATTGTCAATGTACCTGCCTCAACCACTTCCTCTGGCAGCTCATTCCATATAAGTACCAGCCTCTGTGTAAAAAAGTTGTTCCTCGGGTTCCCATTAATTCTTTCCCCTTTTAACTTTAACCTATGCCCTTTAGTTCTCGATTCCCCAAACCTGGGGAAAAGACTAAGTGCATTCAGCCCATACATACCTCTCACGATCTTATACATCTCTATGAGATCATCCCTCAGTCTCCTGTGCTGCAAAGGAAAGAAGTCCTAGCCTGTCCAATCTCTCCTTATAACTTAATCCCTTGAGCGATGGCAACATTCTTGTAAATCTCTTCTGCACTCTCTCTAATTTAATAACATCTTTCTTATAGTAAGGCGACCAAAACTGAACACAATACTCCAGTTGCAGACTTGCCAACATCCTGTAAACTGCAACTTCCCAACTTCTCTTCTCAGTGTCCTGTCTGATGAAGGCTGGTATGTCAAAGCCTTCTTCACTGCCCTATCTACCTGTGACTCCATCTTTACCGTGCATCTGAATTCCAAGGTCTCTCTGTCCCACAATACTCTATAAGGTCCTATCATTTGCAGTGAAAGTCCTACCTTGATTTGACTTTCCAAAATGCAACACGTTCACACCTATCTGTATTGAACTCCATTTGCCATTTCTCGGCCCACTTCCTCAGCTGATGAAAATCCTGCTGCAATTTTTGATAACCTTCCTCATTGTCGACAGTACCTCTTCTGCACCCTTTCCAGTGCTTTCACATCCCTCCTATCATGTGCATTCCTGAACTGCTCACTATAACCTAGCCATGGCCAATGAGACGATTTACAACATTCAAGAATAATCTCCCTGCTCTTAAGGTCTATGCCTTGGCTAATAAAGCAAGTATAATCTCATCCATGGTGCCTCCTAAGGTCCTGCCATTCATCATCTATTCATAGAAACCCTACAATACAGAAGGAGGCCATTTGGCCCATTGAGCCTAAGGCAATGACAATCCCACCCAGGCCGTATTCCCGTAAACCACATATTTACCTTGCTAATCCCCCTGACACTAGTGTCAATTTAGCATGGCCAATCAACCTAGCCCACACATCTTTCAAGCTGTGGTAGCAATATGGAGCACCCTGAGAAAACCCACACAGACACGAGGAAAACATACAGACTGTGACCAGAAGCTGGAATTGAACCCGGACCCTGGCACTGTGTGACCATGCTGCCCAAAGGGAATGTTCACCCAGCGTGAGTCTCGAACCTACAACCCTGAGGTTAAAAGTCTCATGCTCTACCGACTGAGCTAGCCAGGCATTCCAGAGCCCTGCCTTGTTCGTCCTGCCTGAGTGCCTCTCTTACACTGATCCAGACTGAATTCCATTTGCCACTTCTGAACAGGTTTAAAGTAAGGCTTATTTATTAGTCACAAGTAGGCTCACATTAACATTGCAATGAAGTTACTGTGAAATTCCCCCATCTGACCAGCCAGTCTATATCCTCCTGTGAACTAAGGCTATCAAGCTCAATTTTTACCACCCTGCCAATTTTTGTGTCATCCATGAACTTATTGATCAACACTCCTCAGTTCAAGACTAACTCATTGATATAAACCACAAACAACAAGTTTCCCAACACTGATTCCTGTGGGACACAGACAATATAGGAGGCCAAAGTGACTAAGAAGGCATATGGCATGCTTGCCTTCATTAGTGGGTTTATTGAGTTGGGAAATCATATTACAGCTTTATAAAACCTCGGTGAGGCCACATTTGGAATATTTATTTGCGAAAGGATATATTGGCCTTGGACGAAGTACAGAGAAGGTTCACCAGGCTGATACTGGAGATGAGGGGGTTATGAAACTTATGAAGAGAGATTGAATAGACTGGGCCTGTACTTGTTAGAGTTTAGAAGGCTGAGGGGGGACCTTATAGAGACTTACAAGATAATGAAGGGGCAAGATAGAATAGAGGTAGGGAGATTCTTACCGCTTAGAAAGGAAAACAGAACTGGAGGGCACAGCCTCAAAATAAGGGGGTGGCAGTTTAGAACGGAGTTGAGGAAGAACTTCTTCACTCAAAGGGTGGTGAATCTCTGGAATTCTCTGCCCACTGAAGTGGTGGAGGCTACCTCGTTGAATATATTTAAGTCACGGGTAGATAGATTTCTGATAGACAAGGGAATTAAGGGTCATGGGGACAAAGTGGAAAAGTGGAACTGATCCACTTCAGATCTTATTGAATGGCGGGGAAGGCTCGAAGGGCTAGATGGCCTACTTCTGCTCCTATTTCTTATGTTCTTATTATGTGCAGTTTGGGTCGTCACACTACCAGAAGAACGTGGAAGTTTTGGAGAGAGTGCAAAGAAGGTTCACCAGGAAGTTGCTTGATCTCAAGGGCGTTGGCTATGAGGAAAGGTTAATAAACTAAGATTGTTTTCACTGAACAAAGGGGGCTGAGGAGAGACCTGATAGTGGCCTTCAAAATTATCAGAGACAGACAGGCTGGACAGTCAGAGGCTTTTTCCCAGGGTGGTAGTGTCAAATACAAGGGGGCATATGTTCAAGGTGAGAGAATCATACAACCACAGAATCCTCACAATGCAGGTTATTCATCCCATCATGCCTGCACCAAGAACAATCCCACCCAGATCCTGTCCTCCTACCCCACGTATTTACCCTTGTAATCTCCCTGACACTAAGGGGCAATTTCCCATGGCCAATCAACCTAACTGCACACTGTTTATCACTAGGGTGCAAATGTCAATTGTAATGGGCACAGGTTTAAAGTAAAGCTTATTTATTAGTCACAAGTAGGCTTACATTAACATTGTAATGAAATTACTGTGAAATTCCCCCAGTTGCCACACTCCAGCACCTGTTCAGGTCAATCCACCTAACCAGCACGTCTTTCAAACTGTGGGAGGAAACCGGAGTACCTGGAGGAAACCCACGCAGACACAGGGAGAATGTACAAATTCCACACAGTGACCCAAGGCAGGAATTGAACCCAGATCCATGGCGCTGTGAGGCAGCAATGCTAAAGTGAGAAGTGGGAAGTTTATGGGAGACATGAGGGATATGTTTTTCATGCAGAGAGTGGTGGGTGTCTGGAACATGCTGCCAGAGCAGGTGGTGGACGCAGGCACATTAGCAACATTTAAGGGGCATCTGCATGGGTCTCACAAGGCAGGGAACCAGGTTCGATTCTGGCTTGGGTCACTGTCTGTGTGTGTTTCCTCGGCTGCTCCGGTTTCCTCCCACAGTCTGAAAGATGTATTGGTTAGGTACATTGGCCGTGCTAAATTCTCCCTCGCTGTACCTGGACAGGCACGAGAGTGTGGTGATTGGGGGATTTTCACAGTAACTACATTGCAGTGTTAATATTAGCCCACCTGTGGGAATAATAAATAAACTAAAAATCGTTCACAATGTGACACCCCGGAATGGAAGTTTTGATTTTGATTTGATTTATTATTGGTGCATGTATTAGTATACAGTGAAAAGTATTGTTTGTTGCGAGCTATACAAAGCATACCATTCATAGAGAAGGAAACAAGAGAGTGCAGAATGTAGCACTCTACATTCTGGGTATAGAGAAAGCACAACATAATGTGAGGTAGACCCATTCCCTGACAGCAGCAGGGAAGAAAGTGTTCTTGAGCCAGCTGGTACTTTTGTATCTTTTTCCCGGCAGAAGAAGGTGGAAGAGAGAATGTCTGAAGTGAGTGGGTCCTTAATTATGCTGGCTGCTTTACGGAGGCAGTGGGAAGTGTAGGCAGATGGGAGACTGGTTTGTGTGATGGATTGGGTTACATTCACGATCTTTTGTAGTCCCTTGTAGCCTTGGAGAGAGCAGGGGCCATACCAAGCTGTGATACAACCAGAAAGAATGTTTTCCATGGCACATCTGTAAAAGTTGATGAGAGTTGTAGCTGACATGCCAAAGTTCCTTAGTCTTCTGAGAAAGTAGAGGCATTGGTTGGCTTTCTTAACAACAGTGTCTGCATGGATGGACCAGGATAGGATGCTCTCCACTCTTTCTACTTCACCCCCATTGATGTAGATAGAGGCATGCTCTGCTTTACACTTCCTGAAATTGATGACAATCTCCTTAATTTTGTTGACATTGAGGGAGAGATTATTGTTGCCACACCAATTCACCAGATTCTCTATCTCATTCCTGTGCTCTGTCTTGTCATTTTTGAGATCCGATGCATTATGGTGGTGTCATCAGCAAACTTGAAAATTGGAGTGGAATTTGGCCACAGGGTAATAGGTGTGTAAGGAGTGTAGTAGGGGGCTGAAAACACAGCCTTGCGGGGCACCGGTATTGAGGATGGTCATGGAGGAGGTGATGCTGCTTATCCTTACTGATTGTGGTCTGTGAGTTAGGAGGTTCAGGATTTTGCCAAAAAATAAGGAATGAACAAAATGTCACTTTAAAACCAAACAAGGAGGACTGGTTAAATAATGATCAAATTTGTCACATATAAACCAATGCACAATTTGTAAAGTCAGGAATATGTTCATTATTGTACAGAATCATTCAAATATTCATTGATTCTCGCGAGAGAATGTTAACACAAATCATTTTGTTCTGCAGAAGGTCAGATTTATGTTTACCCTAAACACATTAATTCCTTATATTTAATGAATTTATTTTCTGATATTTGCCTCCACAGAACCAAAAATATATTCCCAGTATCCAGACTCAAATTAAGGGGAGGTGTAGGCCTAGTGCTAGTATTGCTGGACTATTAATCCAGAAACTCAGCTAATGCTCAGAATACCTGGGTTCAAATCCCACTATGGCAGATGGTGGAATTTGAATTCAATAAAAATATCTGGAATTGAGAATCTACTGATGATCATGAAACCATTGTCAGGAAAAGAACCATCTACTTCAGTGATGTCCCTTAAGAACATAAGAAATAGGAGCAGGAGTAGGCCAACCAGCCCCTCGAGCCTGCCCCGCCACCCAACAAGATCATGGCTGATCTGTCGTGGCTCAGTTCCACATTCCTGCCCTCTCCCCATAACCCTTAATCCCCTCTCCTATCAAAAACCCATCAACCCGCGTCTTGAAAATATTTAGCGAGGCAGCCTCCACCACTTCAACGGGCAGAGAATTCCAGGGATTCACCACCCTTTGAGTGAAGAAGTTCCTCCTCAACTCCGTTCTAAACCGCCCCCCCTTTATCTTGAGGCTGTGCCCCCTAGTCCTACTATCCTTTCTGAGCGGGAAGAGTCTCTCCACCTCTATCCTATCCATCCCATTCATCATCTTATACGTCTCAATGAGATCTCCCCTCATTCTTCTAAACTCTAACAAGTACAAGCCTAATTTATTCAGCCTCTCCTCATAGCTCAACCCCCTCAACTCCGGCATCAGCCTAGTAAACCTCCTCTGCACTCCCTCCAAGGCCAAAATATCCTTGCGTAAGTACGGCGCCCAAAACTGCACACAGTACTCCAGCTGCGGCCTCACCAATGCCCTATACAGCCGCAGCAAGACCTCCCTACTTTTATATTCAATTCCCCTCGCGATGAAGGCCAGCATCCCATTCGCCTTCCTGACCACCTGCTGCACCTGCAGGCTGGGTTTTTGCGACTCATGCACAAGGACCCCGAGGTCCCTCTGCACCGTCGCCTGCTGCAGTTTTTCTCCACGCAAGTGATAATCCTTCCTACCATTATTCCTACCAAAGTGGACCACCTCGCACTTGCCAACAGTAAATTCCATTTGCCATTTCCTGGCCCATTCGCCCAGCCTATCTAGATCCTTCTGTAAACTCTCACCACCCTCTGCACAATTTGCCTTTCCACCAATTTTGGTGTCATCAGCAAATTTCGACACCCTATATTCGGTTCCCTCCTCCAGATCATCTATATAAATGGTAAATAGCTGAGGCCCCAGCACCGACCCCTGGGGCACTCCACTAGTCACCATCCGCCAATCCGAATAGCACCACTGACCCCCACTCTCTGCCTCCTATTTGACAACCAGTCCTCTATCCATGCTAACACCCTACCCCCAACTCCATGCCCCCTGACCTTCTGCAATAACCTCTTGTGAGGTACCTTGTCAAACGCCTTCTGAAAATCAAGAAAGACCACATCCACCGGCTCTCCTCTATCCACCGCCCTAGACACATCCTCATAGAACTCCAGTAAATTTGTCAGACACGACTTCCCTTTAACGAAACCATGCTGCGTCTGCTCTATCAAGCAGTTCCCCTCAAGATGCCTCGCTATTTCCTCCTTGATGACGGATTCTAACATTTTACCTACAATAGACGTTAAACCAACAGGCCTATAATTCCCTGCCTTTTGCCTGGCACCCTTCTTAAACAACGGCATAACATTAGCCATTTTCCAATCTTCCTGCACTTCCCCGGAATTAAGGAAGGAAATCTGCCATCCTCACTTGGTCTGGCCTACGTGTGACTCCAGACAGCAATGTGGGTGAATCTCAACTGTCCTCAATCAACTAGGGATAGGCAACAAATGCTGACCCATGTCCCACAAATGAATTAAAAAACCTTCAATTTTTTGCCCTGTTGCTTGTTGACTTACATCCACTAAAATTTATCAATTTTGCTTCCAATTTCCACCCCTCTATCACCTTCACATAGTCCATCACTTCTCTTCCCTTCCTTTACCACTCTATCACTATGTCTGGTGATAGGCAGTCAACCAATACCCATTACACTGACTCCCACGGCATCCTTGACTACAGCTCTTCACATCCCACATCCTGTAAGGGCTCCATCCCATTCTCTCAGTTCCTTTGTCTCCACCGCATCTGTCTAGGTTATGCCACTTTCCAAAATAATGTGGCTGATATGTCGTCCTTCTTCCTCAATGTGGTTTTCTTCCCACTATAGTTGACAGGGCCCTGAACCGCATCTGACCCATCCCCCAGGCCACTGTTCTCACTCCCTCCTCTCCCTCCCAGAACACTTTGAGTAACGCATGTTCGATTCATCCCATAGCACCCAGCTAGCTCAGTCGGCAGAGCATCAGATTCTTAATTTCAGATTGTGGGTTCGAGCTCCACTTGAAAGTGGCATGATGGTTAGTACTGCAGCCTCACAGCGACTCAAACTCAGGTTTGAGTTCCCGCTTGGGTCACTGTCTGTGTGGGGTCTGCACATTCTTCTCCATGTTTCCTCCCGAGCCCCAAAGACGTACTGGTTAGGCGGATTGGTCAAGCTAAATTCTCCCGCAGTGTACTCGAACAGGCGCCCGAGCGTGGCGACTAGGGGATTTTCACACTAACTTCATTGCAGTGTTAATGTGAGCCTACTTATGACTTAAATAAATAAACTAAAAATTGAGGAACCAATTGGTAAACTCAGATGAAACAATTTGGCAACTTTGGGGGATAATTGCATTTATAATGATTTAACCAATGGGTAATTTGTGATGTCCTGAATGTATTAAATGCTCTACTAAATCACATTGAAAATGTGAATTTTAATTGGATCCTGGTCAGGCAATTTTAATGCAAGTCTCTTTGTTTTTCGTGGCTTGATTATGGAAATGTTCATGGTAAATGCAGCAATCTGGAGGAGCAGCACATTGTCTTCTAATTGAGCACTTTCCAGCCTTCCCGACTGAACATTGAGTTCAACAACATTAACTCTCCCCTCCATCTTCACCCCAGTTCCTTTTATTTTGTTGCTTCTTTACATCTCATTGACCAATTTGTTTCACCCTTCATTCTCTCTTTCGTTTTCCACTTCTCACTTGCCATCTTGCCCTCAATTCTTCCTCCACCACCATCCCCCCCCATCCGTCTCACACCTGTCCCCTTTTCAGGGCAGCTGTCCCATTCCTCAGACAGTCCCTCTGTGCCTCTGTTCTGCCATTCATACATTCCAATCACTTGGAACAAAGAAAATTACAGCACAGGTCTTTTGGCCCTCCAAGCCTGCAATATCCATGCTGCTCCACTGAACTAAAACCACGGTACCATATCCCTCCATTCCTATCCTATTCAGGTATTTGTCAAGATGCCCCTTGAATCTCACTATCATACCTGCTTCCACTATCTTCCCCGGCAGCGAGTTCCAGGCACCCACCATCCTTTGTGTAGTGGCACAGCTGAAGATCTCTGGATACAGTCCCGAAACCAGTGTCCCTGGGGACTGCAGGATAAACAGGCACTTGTGTTGCTGCCTCGGCCAGCTGATTGCCTTATCCCCAGCCCCTGTCCTCCACCTCTGCCCCAACTGGCCGGCGTATTATACACATTATCTGTAACTTTACTTCTCGATTTTGGCTTCTGTTATTGGAGCTGGTGTTCACAAGTGTTGGAGGGCTCTAAAAAAGGCTTGGGTAGGACTGTCTTCCCTCCCACCCATCACAAGTCATTGCAAACATTTTCTTCAGCTCAGGATGCAACCTCGATATAAGAATATTTACAAGCGCTGACATTCCGGCATTTTGGGATACACCCAAACAATTGATGAACACCGAGCGAAACTTCTCTTCATCATCCTTATCAGGCTCCTGCACTGTGCTATGTATCACATGCCAATGTACGCTTAAACTCTGGACTATTAAAATACAGCCTAGAGAAAAAAAAACTAAGGTAACTAAGGGTGTTCCCTGGTGTCCGGGAAAGGCACGGAGGATCAATTGTTGCACTGGTGCGGGGTACCTGGGATCTGGTTTGGGATGAGATGGGGGTTCTTGGAGATGTAGCTGCTATGAATCCTGAGAGGCCCACAGCTGCAGGGGAGGTGGGGTGGGGGGTGGTGATGGTGGCGGGGGTGGGATCCCCATGATAGTCCTGTCAGAAGCATTGGCAGGAGATGTTGACCCGTATGGAGGTGGGGGGGGGAGGGTGGTGGGGAGTGGGGGGAGGTTTGTGTGACCTTAGCTGGGCTTGACTGTGAGTCCGTGAAGGAGGGTATGGAGAGACCAACCTTCCTCCTCATCATCCTGTTCTGCAAGAAGTGATTGTTTTCTTTTTGTTTGTTTGTGAAGATGCTGCACAACCAAGATCTTGACTTTAACATCTCTCTTCCCATTCCTTAGTTCCCCAGACCTTTTAGCATTCTCTAAACCCCTATTCCTGGACTCATCCAACTACTTCTGCATCTTCATTGGCCACTAGAGATATGCAGACCACCCCACATCTCTCTTAGCTTTCCTCTCCTTTACTCTTAACACACATCCCAAAGTCTCAATGTGGTCCCTATTAAAGATACCATCAGGCGGAAAAAGGTTTCTCTTTACCCTGTGCCCACTTCACCCATTTCAGAATCTGGTTCATGCTTTCTTGCCTGTAGTGCACACACATGTATGCACTAGGTGTATAATACATCTGCCGGCTGGTTACACACAGACAGACAAAAAACCGACACACAGACAAAACATTCAAGATGAATGGAAAGGGAGAGGGCAGGAAGGTGGAACTGAGACATGACAGATCAGCCATGATCTTATTGAATGGCGGGGCAGGCTCGAAAGGCTAGATGGCCTACTCCTGCTCCTATTTCTTATGTTCTTATGTTCTAACGAAGGGTTAAACCACTTAGGATTCGAGCAGCGTGAGATTATCTGGCTCGGTGCCATCATGTGGCAGCAAAACGTATAACAACAAAAAGATCTGAATCAATTTGGAATTTGGTAATCAATCAAATCAATGTATCACGGGACACAGAGAAATCAGACATTGATATAGATAATTCTGATATTTAGCATCATGCTTCAACGCTGTGATCTTTGCTTGACCTAACATAAATGTTCTATTCAGAAATTATTTAAACTAGTGTATTCTAGTACAACCTTGGAAAGGATCCAGAGGAGGTTCAGAAGAATGATCCCTGGAATGAAAAGCTTGTTGTATGAGGAATGGGTGAGTGCTCTGGGTCTGTACTCATTAGAGTTTAGAAGGATGAGGGGAGATTTTATTGAAAATTACAGGATACTGCGAGGCCTGGATAGAGTGGACGTGGAGAGGATGTTTCCACGAGTAGGAAAAACTAGAACCAGAGGGCACAACCTCAGGCTAAAGGGACGATCCTTTAAAACAGAGATGAGGAGGAATTTCTTCAGGCAGAGAGTGGTGAATCTGTGGAACTCTTTGTCGCAGAAGGCTGTGGAGGCCGGTTCACTGAGTGTCTTTAAGATAGAGATAGATAGGTTCATGATTAATAACGGGATCAGGGGATATGGGGAAAAGGCAGGAGAACAGGGATGAGAAAAATATCAGCCATGATTAAATGGCAGAGCAGACTCGACGGGCCGAGTGGCCTAATTCTGCTTCTATGTCTTATGGTCTTGTTCTCTTACTCATGGAGGAACAGACTGATGGTGCGCAGTGAAACTTTACGCTGTTGATGACAGCCAAGGATCAGAAAGATTGAAGGAACTTATAAGGTCAATCCTATTTTTGATGTGAATGGGATGAGAGAGAGAGAGAGAGTGTTGAGGTGAAGGGGAATTTTTAGATGAGAGGGTCAGTGTTGAGGTGAGGGGTGTTGCTGTGGATGGTGGGGGCTGAGGTGAGAGGCAGTGGGCTGAGGTGAAATGGAACCTGCTGATGTGAGGGGGGAGCTTTCAGATGAGAGGGGAACAACATGGTGTTATATAAATATACATTGCTTCAACAAACACTCCCAGAATATTTGCTGCAGGGATTCAGTGCAGAGTCAATCTGTCTCTTCACACTGCTATCCAAAGTGCAGAGGGCATGGTGATAGCCCTTAAACACAGAGCAAACAACATCTGCAACATCCCATCAAACATTCCAATGTTAGCTACAGAGGTCCAGTGTCAGGCTAATGCCCCTCACCCCCGCTCCATCTTAACCAGGCTATTCCGTGACTGGTAAAGTGAAGGCTCAACTCTGAGGATTAGTCAGGCAACCTTCAAGCTAGATATTCCACAAGCTTGCAGCCATCAAACATTTACAAGGATAAGCTGCCTCTACACTCTCCCATCATATACCCAAATTGTAGATGCAGCACAGGCCTAGATACACAAAATATCTCCCTCTACACTGTCCAAACACAAATCTCCAGTGCAGGTATAGCACAAGGCGAGATGACAGTGTGTATAGGTGAGAGGGGGACAGTGTTGAGGTGGGAGAGCTGAGGTGAAAATAGAAGTTTGGAGGTGAGAGGGGAGTCTTGTGGTGAGTGTGGATGTGTTTAGTTGATGGGTGGCAAGTAGCACACTGGTTGGCACTGCTGCCTCACGGTGCCAAGGACCCAGGTTCAATTCTAGTCTGTGTGGAGTTTGCACGTTCTCCCCTGTCTGCATAGATTTCTTCTGTGTGCTCTGGTTTCCTCCCACAGTCCAAAGATGTGGGAGTTAGTTGGATTGGCCATGTTAAATTGAAGTGCGAATGGGAACTTTGAGGGGTAATGTACAGGACAGGTACAGGATGGGGTTAGATATAGAGTAAATTTCCCTCTCCAATGTCCCCATCAAATAGTCCCAGGACCTGTACAACACGGGATTAGATACAGCATAAATTTCTCTCTGCAATCTCTCCAGGAAGCACTCCCAGAACAGCTGCAGCACAGGGGGGTAGATGCAGAATATATCTCCCTCTACATTGTCTTCATCAAATACACGGCGGATAGGGACAGTATGTGGTTCGATGCAGAGTAAATCTGCCTGTATACTATCCCTATCAAACTCTCCCAAGACAGGTACGTATAGGGTTAAATACAGAGTTAAGCTCCCTTGGTCCCCCAAAAAAACTCCCAGGAAAGCTACAGTACATGGACAGATGGAGAATAAGGTTTCTTCTACAGCACCCATATAGAAATAGGGGAAGTACTAGGCGATTTGCCGCTCTAGCTTGCTCCTCCAGTCCATTAGACAATGGTTGATTTGATGTGTCTCACTCCCCTTAACACTGTAAATATTGTCCCTTCAACTTCCAATTCAATTTCCAGTTGAAGTCCCCGATGGAATTTGCTTCCACCTCATGGTCAGACTGTACATTCCAGTTTTCACTCATCACTACATTACAAAGGTTTCTTCACGTTGCTTCTGTCTCCATGCGCATTAAATCAGCATCCCCTGCCTGAGAGGAGGAGAGTGCCACTGAGAGGAGATGTGTTGTGGTGAGAGGGGCGAGTTGAGGTGAGGAGGGGTGAGATGAGGTGAGGGGGGAGTGTTGATGTTGGGAGAGGATTAAAATGAGGGGAGTGTTTTGAGGTGAGGGGGCTAAGTGCTGAGGTGAGGGGGTAGTGTTGATTTGAGAGAGGTTGTGTGTTGTGTTGAAAGGGTCACTTTGAGTTGAAGGGGGCTATTGGGACGGGAAGGGGTGTGTTGAGGTAAGGGGTTTGTGCTAATCTGAGGGGAGTGTTATGGTGAGAGGGACAACATGCAGTTATATCACTCTACACTCGTCCTCTAGACACACCCGGGCTTTTTGCAGCAATGGTTAGATGTAAAGTGGGTCTGCCTGTTCAATGTGCCATTCAAGGCGAGGAGGGCAGGGAAAGCCCAGTTTATCTCCGAGCAAATTTCATCCATTAAACACTCCAGTGTAAGCTACAGGCTTGGTGTCAGAGTATTGCCCACAAACCCACAGCATCTCTAAACTGTACAGCCTGCCAATCCACTGACTAGTAATGTACAGGTTCAATTCAGGGAATTAATCATTGTCCCATATCCAAATTCTGACCTGATAGCCCGCAAGACTGCGCCCATCAAACATTCACGCATTCTCTGCATCCTCCCATCAACTAGTCTGAATTCAGATGCAGCTCAGGCTGAGATTTCCAGAAAACTCCACACTGTTTCAGCAAGAAGTCCAGTGAAGGTGTAGCAAGGGCGAGATGCACAAAAAAATGTCTGCATATACTGTCCAAATACTAAAGACCTGTGCAGGAGCAGCACAGGGTAAGGTACACAGAAAACCTCTCTAGTGCAGGTGTACACGGAGATAACTACAGCTCTGTGCTCCCTGTGTGTTGCCAGAGAAAAATCCCAGGTATGGGTGAAACACAATTCAATATGGATACATGTCTTCTTGATACTGTCCTCTGAAACTCTCCCAGAAATGTTACACATTGCATACAGAGCAAAGCTCTCTGCAGTGTCCCATTGAATAGTTCACTGCAAAGGCTGTTTACTCTGTTTCAAACCCCCATTCTGAACCATGTTTCTGAATTTGCCATTGGATGACTGTAAATTGCACTTCCATTGAACATTTCCAAGGATAGGGACAGCATTGGGTAAAGTATATGGTCTTGCTGCACTGCCAATTCAAACAGGCCGATAAAAGGGACGTGTATCTTCGGTATAAAACATGTTTCCATCACGGTCCATTAAGTAATCCCAGAGCAGCCCCACTGATGTTAATATTTTTGTGCTTTCACAATACCGGTCTTCTGTTAAAATTCATTGAAAAAGTTTGTGAAATACCCCTTGAGATATTTGCTAAATACAGTTTAGACACTTTGGAATTCTAGTGAATTAATTGCAAACATTTTCTGTTGCATGTGAAGAGTGCCTGAGTAAAGTAAATAAGATTAATTGATGATTGCAATCAATGCCAAATGAGGAATAATTGTCCTGTGTAAAAGTGAGAACCCATTCCATATTGTGATTGTTTGCAATATTTGGACAATGAGATAACCCTATCCAACACAAAAAAACTTTGCAATATCTCATAGTAACAATGAGTCTGCATGTCAGGGTTAACCAAATGGGATGACATTCCCACAAGTCCAACATCTGACGCAGAGTGAAAACTATAATTCAGTCGGTGGGGATTGCCTTGTTAAATTCAGCTGGGAATTTATATAGGGAATTTGTGAAAATGCACATTGAGATCTTGTACAACCTAATTGAAAAACATTTCGAAATCTTTTTCTCCAATTGACTGTACAGAACAGAAGGGGCACATTAATTGAGATTTCAAGATGAATAACATTAGTTCCAGTCACTGAACAACAGCATTAACCTTTTCAATGCATATCATTTTACACATGTTTCAGATGCAACAAATATATTTACTTTAATTCCAGTCTTTGAGAAGTCAGATATTGATACAGATAATTCTGATATTTAGCACCATGCTCACACACTGCGACCTTTGCTTGACCTGAAATAGATGCTGTATTCAGCAATTATTTAAACCAAGTGTATTCATGGAAGAACAGACTTACATTCTGCATTGTTCATAGTCTAGGATCAGAATGATTGAAGGAACTCAGAGTTCTGGAGACAGTTTGTGTAACACTGCTGCTGTGTTGCCTTTATTCATTTTTGTAATTGTGGGTGTTGCAGGGAATCAGTAGCGACAATAAGAGTGAGGTCAATGATGTAAAGGTTTGTCAATTGGTAATAAGAATGAGGTTGATGAAACGCCTGGAAGGTAAAGGCAGTAAGGTGAGGTTAGCCATGTAGCTGGAAGTGTATTGACAATAAGAGCAATTCAGTAATGTAGCTGTGCAGGTAGTGAAAGGAGAGTGTGGTCACTGTTGTTCCCAAATACCTGGTTGCAATAAGAATCACATTATTTCTGCATATGCAGAACAGGTGTAGCATAGAGGAAACACAACATAAAACTCCATCTGCAATTTCCCAGCAAACACACCAAGGGCGGATGTTTGGATTGTGCTGATTGTGGGACTGTCTGTGTGGGGTGCGGGGGCTTGTGTGTGCAGAGTGAGGGATTGTCTGTGTGGGGCACGGGGGTGTGTGTGCGGGGCATGGGTGTGTGTGTGTGTGGGGCATGGGGGCGTGTGTGTGCAGGGCACAGGGACATGTGTATGCGGGTGTGGGGGCTGTCTACAGAATAAAAGTAATGCCTCACTGTCCTCATACATCTTTCCTGGGGCAGGTACAGCACCAATTGGACACAGTACACTGCCTCTGCATTCCTCCATTAACCTTTACAGCAAAGTGCAATCGTGTTAGTAGAGACAATATTACATCTCTTCCCTCTCCCAAAAGGTACTCCCTGGACAGGAACAGCACGGGGTTAGATACAGAGTAAAGCTCCCTCTACATTGACCCCATCAAACACTCCCTGGACAGGGGTTAGATACCGAGTAAAGCTCTCTCTAATCTGTCCCCCATCAAACGTTCCCAGGACAGGTTGAGCATGGGGTTCGAAACAGAGTAAAGCTCCCTCTCCGCTGTCCCCCATCAAACAGTCCTGGGGCAGGTACAACACGGGGGTTCGATACATTCTAAAATTCCTTGTGCACTATCTCAACCACACACTGCCAGGACAGATAAAGCACATGTACGGATCTGGACTAACATTTACTTTACGGTTACGCACAGAGAAATATAATAAGTAGGTCCTATGCCCAGGATTAGGTTGATCCGGTTGATAAGTCCAGGGAAGATTTCACGTATATCTCTACCACGACCTCCCCCCTCCCCCACCCCACCACCACCACCACCACCCCCGGAAACCTGTAAATATTTCCTTTCATTTTCACAATCAATTTTCTCTTGAAGTCCCTAATGGAATCGAGGAGCACTTCAAATTCAGACAGTTAGTCAAAGAGAAGAAGGAAGCATTTGTCAAGGCTAAGAGGCTGGGAACATACGAAGCAAGTGTGGAATACAAGGAAAGTAGAAAGAAACTTAAGCAAGGAGTAAGGAGGGCTAAAAGAGGTCACGCAAAAGCATTGGCCAGCAGAATTAAGGAAAATCCCAAGGCTTGTTATACATATATAAAGAGCAAGACGGTAGCCAGGAAGAGGGTTGGCCCATTCAAGGACAAGGAAGGGAATCTATGCGTAGACCCAGAGGAAATGGGTGAGGTATTAAATGAGTTCTATGCGTCAGTATTCACCAAAGAGAAGGATTTGGTGGATGAGGAGCCTGGGAAAGGGTGTGTAGGTAGTTAGAGTCGTGTTGAGATCAAAAAGGAGGTATTGGGGTTCTTCAGAAATGTTAAGATAGACAAATCCCCAGAGCCTGATGAATATACCCCAGAATACTGAGAGAGGCAAGGGAGGAAATTGGTGGGGCTTTGAGAGAAATCTTTGTTTCCTCACTGGCTACCGGGGAGGTCCCAGAAAATTGGAGAATAGCCAATGTTGTTCCTTTGTTTTAAGAAGGGTAGCAAGAATAATCCACGTAATTACAGGTCAGTGAGTGTTACATCAGTGGTAGGGAAATTATGAGAGAGAATTTTTCAAGTTAGGATTTATTCCCACTTGGAAATATGTATTAGTGAGAGGCAACATGGTTTTGTGAAGGCGGGGTCGTGCCTCACTAATTTGATCAAGTTTTTTGAGGAAGTGACGAAGATGATTGATGAGGGTGGGGCAGTGGATGTTTTCTACATGGACTTCAGTAAGTCCTCTGACAAGGTCCCTCATGGCAGACTGGTGCAGAAGGTAAAGTTGCATGAGATCAATTAGAGGTGAGCTGGCAAAGTGGATACAGAACTGGCTGTGTCATAGAAGACAGAGGGTAGCAGTAGCAGGGTGCGTTTCTGAATGGAGGGCTGTGACAAGTGGCATTCCTCAGGGATCAGTGCTGGGACCTTTGCTGTTTTTAATATATTGATTTGGAGGAAAATGTAAGTGGTTTGATTAGTAAGTATGCAGATGACACAAAGGTTGGTGGATTTGTGGAAAGCGATGAAGACCATCAGAGGATACAGCAGATTTTGATCAGTTGGAGACTTGGGTGGAGAGGTGGCAGTTGGAGTTAATCCGAACAAATGTGAGGAAGTTTTGGAAGTTTTAATACAAATAGGAAATACACATAAATGGCAGAACCCTTAAGAGTATTGAAAGGCAAAGGGACCTGGGTGTACAGATACACAGGTCATTGAAAGTGGCAATGCAGGTGGAGAAGGTAGTCAAGAACGCATACGGCATGCTTGGCTTCATCGGGTGGAGCATTGAGTTTAAAAATTGGCAAGTCCTGTTGCAGCTTTATAGAACCTTAGTTAGGCTGCACTTGGAATATAGTGTTCAATTCTGGTTGTCACGCCACCAGAAGGATGTGGGGGCTTTGGAGAGGGTACAGAAAAGATTGACTAGGATGTTCAATGTTGTCTGGTATGAAGGGCATTAGCTATGAGTACAGTTTGAAGAAACTTGGTTTGTTCCACTGGAACAACAAAGGTTGAGGGGTGACCTGATAGAAGTCTACAAGATTATGAGAGGCATTGGACAGAGTGGATAGTCAGAAGCTTTTTCCCAGGGTGGAAGAATCAATTACTAGGGGGCACAGGTTTAAGGTGCGAGGGACAAGGTTTAAAGGAGATGGACAAGGTAAGTTTTCTACACAGAGGGCGGTGGGTGCCTGGAACTCGCTGCTGGGGAGGTAGTGGAAGCAGATACGATAGTGACTTTTGAGGGGCTTCTGAACAAATAGGTGAAGAGGATGGAAATAGAGGGGTACAGTCCCCGGAAGAGTAGGGGGTTTTCAGTTCAGTTGGGCAGCATGGGGGTTGGTGCAGGCTTGGAGAGTCGAAGGGCCTGTTCCTGTGCTGTCATTTTCTCTGTTCTTTGTTTTTTTTTTACTTACTTGCTAATTTTCCACTTTGAGCTAATTTCTCAATAATCTTCGCATATCGTATCCCACCAGCAAAAATCTAAATCCACTTTTAACCTGGAAGGTGGGGAAGGGCTTTTTTTCATTCATTTATGGGCCTTGCTGGCTGGCCAGCATTTATTGCCCATCCATAGTTGACCTTAGAGGGCAGTTGAAAGTTAAAAGCATTGCTGTGGCTCTGGAACCACACATATGCCAGATCAGGTAAGGAGGGCAGATTTCCTTCCCAAAACGATATTAGTGAACCAGATGGGTTTTTCCGATAATCAACAATGGTTTTATGGTGAACAGTAGAATTTTAATTCCAGATTTTTTAAATTTTTGAATTCAAATTCTACCAGCTGCGGTGACGGGATTCGAACTCGGGTCCCCAAAACATTAAAATATCGAAAGCCCTTCCTGAGGCTATGACAACATGAGGCACTACTCAGAAAAATCCCTCAGTGTATCTTCCAAGGACTTACTCATCAATCAGCTGCTTCCATTGGTTCCACATCACTTTCTGAACTCTAATGTCTGGGGGGAAACTGCCCACACTGGACTGGGTAGTAAGGGACCAGGTAGTTAGGGACACAAGACACAGCAATATCTCTCTAGCCACTTCTCTAAATTCCCACACTTACCCCAGTGTTTCACTCTCTGCAACTTGCACTCTGTGGAGCTCCCTGAGTGGGCAGTTTTAACAGGCCTCAGTTTGGTAATTCATATTTGCACATGTCCAGCTCGTGAAACTGTTTGAAATCATTGCACCCCTCCCCTTCTAGGTCTGAATAACTGCTGAGGGCTGACCACCTTGGGAGTCTTTTTTGGAGTTTCAATGCTGAGTCCTGTTTCTCCTACTCAGCCTCGGAAGTGAGTGGGGTTCAGCAGATCAGAGCTTGCCCCTTCCATCATGAGCATTGTGGCCCGAGTTTCCTTTACTGGGTGACAATGTTGTCGAGAAGCTAAGCCCACCATGTCCACTTCAGACTCCGAGGTTCCCACTGGCGGAGGTGAAAAGCAGCAGCTAGAGTGCCTGGAATTCTTTCCAAAGTTGGTGGTGAGCTGGGAACTGATTTTTCCAGTATGGCTTGGGGCTTCACGGCTTGCAGATGGTTGAAGTATTCCCATAGGATGGTATTTCCCCAGCAGAGTTAATAGGAAACCTGGCCCTATTCTGGACTCAAATTGCTTCATAATCACGTGAATACACTGCCATGATTCTTTACTGGTAACCTATCAACTGCCTTTAAGTGCCTCTGCCAGCTGGTGGGATTGGCACTTGGTGTCTTGATGCCTTGCCAACCTCCCACCCTTGGGAAGATTGGACTCAACCTAAGGCAAAGTCATGTTCCCATAAGCAACTCTGCTGGGGCTACTCCTATTGTTGAATGGGGGTGGGGGGCGGGGTGGGGGGATGTTGTCCTGTAATCAAAGATAAATCTGGATTTTTTTTGCATCCAAAGGGGCTGTCAGCTGTTTTTTTGAACCTACTTTTACTGTTTGGACTGCTTTTTCTGCCAGGCCATTGGATGATGGGTAATATGGCACTGTCCAAACATGCCAAATTCTGTTCAACTTCATGCAATGCACAACTTCCTGGCTGATAAAGGGAGGTCCATTTTCTGTAACCAATACCTCTGGGATCCCATTTGTCAAGTTGGAGGCGTGAAGTTTCTCCACTGTTGTCCTTATGTTTGATTAACTCAGGCTGTGTACAGCTATTCATTTTGAATCAGCATCTACCATTACCAGAAACGTAGACCCGATGAGTGGTCTGGCACAGTCCATGTGCAGCCACATCTATGGCTGTCCTGGCCATTCCCAAATGTGAAGAGTAGTGACCGGTGATAGTTCTGCCCTTGTTAGTATTGTCAACACTGACCCACAAGCTGATCCATACCAGACATAGCTCCTTCAGGATCTTCCATTTGCCACTCCTGGGTGGCCATTGGTAAAGTTCAGCCACGGTAGGATGGTGAAACTGGTTCAAGGTGACATCTTGAACCCCATAGGAGTGTGCCATCTTCCACAGTCAGCTGCTCTCTGTGACTCCAGTATGGGTGCAATTTGGGCTGTAACAGCCTTTGGTTTCCCCCATCAGCACTAGCTGCTTCAATTCATTCAGGAATGGGTAATTTTGTGTCCACAGCTGAACAGTATTGGCTTCCACTGGGAGAGTTTCAAAAAAGTTCATGATTACTGTCTCTTCCATTGGGGGTGGCACAAGTGTCTAGTAATTGTAGCCAATTCAAGGCATCTCCTGGAGGATGTTCCAATCAATAATGGTATGCAGACAGTAATAAATACTTCAGCTGTATGTGGGTAGCACTGCTGCCTCATAATGCCGGAGACTTGCTTTCAGTTTCTGGTTTGGGTCATTGTCTATGCAGTGTCTGTACATTCTCGCTGTATCTGCGTGGGTTTCCACTGGTTGCTCCTGTTTCCTCCCACAGTCTGAAACAGTGCTGATTTGGTGCATTGACCATGCTAAAGTCTCACTCAGTGCACCTGAACAGACACCAGAGTGGGGCGGCTAGGCGTTTTCACAGTAACTTCACTGCAATGTTAATGGAAGCCTACATTTGATATTTTATAAATGTTAAACTTCCTCTGATTATGAATTGTTGAATATTGCTGGGAATCCTCATCCAGCTGTTAGTTTAAGTAAACGTGAATAAGTCCACAATCAGAAGCCGGAATCCTCCTGGCAACTTTGAGTTGAAGTCCGCAATCCGTGGAGTTGGGCATTTATCCAGCTGTGAGAAACAGTTTACCATTTAAAATGTCCCTGTACAAAGTATTTTTATCCATTCTCGAGACTCGGGTATCACTGACCGGCCACCATTTATTGCCCAACCATAGTTGCCCTTGTTCAGAGGGTAATTAAGTGTCAACCATGTACTGTGGCTCTCGAGTTACATTTAGGCCTGAACACGTAAGGATGACAGATTTCCTTCCCTGGGACATCAGCGAACAAGATGGGTTTTCCAAAATTTGACAATGGTTTTATGGTCACCAGCAGATTCTGCATTTCAGATATTTATTCAAATTCCACTATCTGCCATGATGGGATTAGAACCCAGTTGTCCAGAACATCAGCTGAGTTTCTTTATTAATATTCTAGTGAGAAAACCCAGTCCATCATTTCCACACCCTGAGTGTACATACCCTGAGTTCCGGTAACCGAGACACACCAGACTTTAAACGTCTGCAGGGCTCCCGGATTGGACAGCACTAACTGTCTCAATCAGGGAGCTCATATTCCAATTAGGCCACCTGATTGTTATCGTTAAAGTCATTAAATACGTCTCTCTGAATCTATCTGTCTTTCTGTGCATCTCTCTGTTTCTGTCTGTGTCTCTCTGCATCTCCCCCATTCTCCCTCTCTCTGCCCTCTTTCACTGTCTCTCCTGCCCCCTCTGTCTCACTCTCCCTCACCCTCTCCATCCCTCTTCTTACTTCTCTCTCTCTGCCTCACACTGGCTTTTGCTTTTGCTGTGTCCATTGTACTAATTCAGTCTCACTCTTTCCCATTCACTGACACTCTCCCTCTCTGTATCTCTATTTCTCTTTGCCTCTGACTATTTTCCTCTGCCTCCCTTTCTGTTTCCCTTTCTCTCATAGTCTTCCTCTTCCTTTCTTATTACATCCTCCCATCTGTCTTCATGTCTCCCTTTCTCGTTCTGTATCCATCTCTGTTGCCATTTCCTCCACTCTCCATCACTCTCTCTCTCTCACTTTGTCAGAGTCTCTCTCTGTTTCTGTCCTTTCTCTTTCCCTCTCCGTCTCTCTGTATCTAACCTTATATGTGTTTGCAACTCTTTCAAACTCTGTCACTTTCTATGTTTTTCTGACCCTCCCTCTCCATGTCAATCTCTGTCTATCATTCTCGCTGTTGTCCCGTGCCTTTCTGTCTCTCTCTGTCACTCTTTCTGTCTGTGAGGCTGGCGATTTACAGTTTGAATGTCCAATAGAAAAAGTCTGGGAACTTGTGGTTGTAGTTAGCACTCAGGGTATAATGAATTAAGAATTTCCGTGAGGGGAGATTTCAGCAGATTTTTCAGCTTCTGTCTAAAGTGAGTCTGTGTCAGAGCATAACTGGCAGTGTTTGTGCAGCAACTCAGGAGTTCTATCATGAATCCCAATTCCATAACAAAAGTCTAACTATGTTGACCAATAGCCCAAATAATACATTCAAGTCCATATTAAATAAATCATCAATATCAAGTATAAGAGGATGAAATTGGTTGAGATAACAAAGAGTAAAATATTGGATTTTGTTATGGATAGGCTGTGAGAGAAACTACGCAAGTCCATCATGTACACATGCTTTGTAATGCTCACATTCGTACCCACTTTATCTCTCATCACACTCAGACACATCTACTCATTATGCTCATTGGCGAGCATACGTGAACGAGCCTAAATGCAATAAAACACTTATGCATTCATTCACACACTCAAAATTACTCAGCCTCAACACGTGATACACAAGCACACTCACACAATTATACAGACTTAACTTGACACATTTCAAACACAGGCACCCTTATATACACTGTCAAACATACTCCAGGATTCATGCACTCTTACTCATACACTTATATGAGTATACACTCACGAACAAATGTTTTCATACGCTCACATATACACACACACTTTCACACTCACCAATATAAACACATAACCATGCACACTAAATTTCAGACTCAGAGCTGCCCTTTCACATTAAATCCCACGCATACAAAGAACAAAGAAAATGACAGCACTGGAACAGGCTGTTTAGCCCTCCAAGGCTGAACCGACCATGCTACCCAACTGAATTAAACCCCTTATTCTTCCGGGGACCATACCCTTCTGTTCCCATCCTATTCATGTATTTGTTCAGATGCCCCTCAAAAGTCACCCATTGTTTCTGCTTCCACTATCTCCCTGGCAGCGAGTTCCAGGCACCCGCCATTCACTGTGTAAAAAACCTGCCTCGTACATCGCGTTTAAACCTTATCCCTCACACCTTATACCTATATGCCCCCCAGTAATTGACTTTTCCACTTCTGACTATCCACGCTGTCCATGCCTCTCATAATCTTGCAGATTTCTATCAGATCCGAACCCCCCCCAACCTCTGTTGTCCCAGTGAGAACAAACCAAGTGTCTCCAACCTCTGCTCATAGCTAGTGCCCTGCATATTGGGCAACATCCTGGTAAATATTTTCTGTACCCTCTCCAAAGCCTCCACATCCTTCTGGCAGTGTGACGACCAGAATTGAACACTATATTCCAAGTGCAGCCTAACTTTCTATAAATCTGCAACATGTCTTGCCATTTTTTAAACTCAATGCCCCAGCCAATGAAGGCAAGCATGTTGTATGCCTTCTTGGCTACCTTCTCCACCTGCATTGCCACTTTCAGTGACTTGTGTACCTGGATCCCTTTGCCTATCAATACTCTTGAGGGTTCTGCCTTTTACTACATATTTCCAATTTTTATTAGACTTTCCAAAATACATTACCTCACATTTGTCTGGATTAAACTCCATCTGCCATCTCGCTGCCCAAGTCTCCAACCAATCCTTATCCTGCAGTATGCTCTGACGGTTCCAATTCCACCAACCTTTGTGTCAATTCCACCAAACTTTATATCTTTGTACTGATCCTCAAAATCTCACACTCACATGTTGCAAACATTATTTCACTTAGAAAGATGTGCAAGCCCATTTGCACACTCTATCTTGCCAGCATTCATATTCAGTCATATTCCTACATACACAAATATACAAGCAATTGAAAGCTCTTACATGTAAATATGCATGCATATGCAAACACAGACACATTGCTGTCACACACACTCTCTCACTATACGCACTCATATGTGCATTATACCACTGACATGACTATACTTAAGCCCATCTGGTGTCTCGCCAGCCATCAAGCTGCTAACTATTCTAACTTCATTTCCCAGCACTTGGTCCATAAGCTGCTATGCTATGGTATTTCAAGTGCTCATCTGAATGCCTCCAGCACCCTTTCAGATAGTGAGCGCTGGTTTCCCTTCACCCTCTGAGTAAAAATGTTTTCCCTCAACTACCCTCTGAATCTCTTACATCTTACCATAAATATATGCCCCGGTTATTGCCACCTTGAAACGGGAGAAAGTTAATTTCAATATACCTAATCTATATCCCTCATATTCTTGTGCAGCTCAATGAGGTCTACGCAAAGCCTTCTCTGCTGTAAGGTAAACAACATTAGCCGAAACATCTTCCTTTCACAGTTGAATCGCTGAAAAAGACCTAAGAACTAGGAGCAGGAATAGGCTTTCTGGCCCCTGGAGCCCGCTCCACGATTCAATAAGATCAATGCTGGTCTTTTTGTGGACTCTGCTCCACTTACCCACCTATTCATCATAACCCTTAATTCCTTTACTGTGCAAAAACTTCTCTATCCTTGCCTTAAAAACATTCAGTGAAGTAGCCTCAATTGCTTCTGGGCAGGGAATTCCACAGATTCACAACCCTTTGGGTGAAGAAGTTCCTTCTCAACTTTGTCCTGAAACTGCTTCCCCTTATTTTGAGGCCATGTCCACTAGTTCTAATTTCACCTGCTAATGGAAACAATTTCCCTGCTTCTATCTTACTTTTTCCATTAATAGTCTCATATGTTTCTATAAGATCTCCACTCATTCTTCTGAATCCCAATGCATATAGCCTCAGTCTACTCAGTCTTACCTCATAATCCAACCTTCTGAACACCAGAATCAACCTAATAAATCTCCTCTATATCCACTCCAGTATCAGTATATCCTTTCTCAAGTAAGGATACCAAAACAGTACACAGTACTCCAGGTGTGGCCTCACCCGCATCTTATACAGCTGCAACATAACCTTGCTGTTTTTAAACTCCATCTCTCTTGCAATGAAGAACAAAATTACCTGCTGCACCTGCAAACCAACTTTTGGTGATTCTTACACAAGGACACCCAGGGCCGACTGCACAGCAGCATGCTGCAATTGTTTTTTTACCATTTAAATAATTGCCCATTTTGTTGTTATTCTTACCAAAATGGATGACCTCACATTTACCAACATTGTTCTCCATCTGCCAGACCCTTGCCCACTCACTTAGACTTAGCCTTACACTATCCTGGTAAAACTCATCTGGTCTCTCTCCAGAGAAATCACATACTTCCTATAATGTGGTGACCAGAACTGCATACAATACTCCAGCAGTGGTCTAACTCGTGTTTGAAACTGTTCAAATCTAAACCTTTCCTCCCCATTATTTACCACAACAATAGTTCTCATGCCTTCTGAGAACTTAATTATCGTTAAAACCCATGATGTTAGAGGCAAGGTACTGGCAGGGATAGAAAATTGGCTGATGCGCAGCAGACAGAAAGAGAGAGTGGGGATAAAGTGGTCCATTTCAAGATGACAGCTGGTGAGTAGTGGAACTTCACAGGGCTCAGGTTTGGGACCACAACTTTTCATTTTATACATCAATGAGCTAGATGAAGGAACTGAGAGTATGGGGGCGAAGTTTGCAGATGATTCAAAGATGATGGAGGGACAAGTAGTATTGAAGAGGCGGGAGGCTGCAGATGGATTTGGACAGGTTAGCAAAGAAGGCAGAGGAGTGGCAAATGGAATATAATGTGGGAAAGTGTGAGGTTATTCTTTTTGGTAGGAAGAATAGAGGTATACACTATTTTCTAAATGGGAGAGAATTCAGAAATCGGAAGCGCAAAAGGACTTGGAAGTCAGAGTTCCGGATTCTCTTAAGGTTAACTTGCAGGTTGAGTCGGCAGTTAGGAAGGGAAATGCAATGTTAGCATTCATTTTGAGATGACTGAAGGTTCCAAAGTCAAAGACGGATGAAGAGGCTGGAGGAGATATTGAGAAGTAAGGATTTTAAGGGCTGCTTGAGGTTACAAAAGGGAGGGTTTTAGCACCAAAAGAGAAAATGTCAGCAGGTCTGGCAGCATCTGTAAGGAGAGAAAAGAGCTGACACTTTGAGTCCAGATTACCCTTTGTCAAAGCTAGAAGGCACAGGAAGTGGGAGCTATTTAAATGAAAGATGAGTCATCATCACAAAAACAAGGGGAAAGGCTGCTAATGGCAGTCCATAGACAGAATAGAAGGTATGAATGTCCAAACGGCAGAGAAGCTGGAATCAGAGGGTAAGCTGTGACAGATAAAGATGTTGGGGAGGGGGGAAAGAGATAAAATTGAGAAAAAGGGGGAGAAAAGGTCAGGATAGGGGGATGAAATAGCCAGGCGGAGGAGAGTGGCGGTGGATGGAAGGGTTTTAGCAACAGAGGCCACTGAATTACCAATAGTTGCAGGGTATGAAGGAAATTATTAGGATATGAATGGTTGTAGGAGCTGGAAGAGCTGACTCATTTATAGAGGTTACAGAGACAAAGAGGAATGGAAAGGCTGGAAGAGCTGACTGAGAAGGCAGACACTATAGGAGATGAAGGAGAATACAGAGATAGGGAGGGTTGTGTGAACGGAGGCAGTTATTGAAATAGGAAGGATTAAATGTGAGGAGGAGATTACAGAGATAGGGAACATTATTAGTGATGGAGGAAGTTACACAGAGTGTTGTAGTGGAGAGCTTTGTATGGATTGGAGGTTATTGTGATCAGCAATGTTGTAGTTGCTGGAAGAGGATACAGAGCTAGGGAGGGTTGCAACTGCTGGAAGAGGGTACAGAGCTACAGAGGGTTGTAGGTGCTGGAGGAGGGTACAGAGATAGATAGGGTTGTAGGGACTGGAGGGATGCACTGAGATGGCTGGGTTGAAGGGGCTGGTGGAGATCAGAGGGATAGGGAAATTTGTAGATGCAGGTGGAATTTAGTGAGTTAGAGCAGTTTGTAAGGCTTGAAGCCATTTATATAGATGACACCAAGATTGGTGGAACAGCAAATTGCGTGGAGGGTGTGGAGAGTCTGCAGAAGGATCTAGATAGGCTGGGCGAATGGGCCAGGAACTGGCAAATGGCATTTAATGTTGGCAAGTGCGAGGGGAGAAATGTGAGTTCTTCAATAACTCCATTGAATACCTGGGTCATGTAATTGATGACAGTGGATTATACAAGGAGCCTCAGATGGAGGCCATCATGAAAGCCTCAAGATCAGATTGTGTGTCCCAATTAACATTGTTTTTGAGTCTTGACAATTGCTATGGCAAGCTCATTCTGGATCTGGTGACATAGCTGAAACTGATGTTCCAGTTGCTGGAAAAAGGACAGTTGTGGAAGTGGACAAAAGAATATGAGAAGGCTTCCCTGGCAGTGCAGCAAGTCGGCAATGCTAGTTCACTTTAAGCTAAAATTACTGCTGCAGCTTGGGGGTTAATGGGTGCTATTCGGATTGGCGGTTGGTGACTAGTGGAGTGCCCCAGGGGTCGGTGCTGGGGCCTCAGCTATTTACCATTTATATAGATGATCTGGAGGAGGGAACCGAGTGTATGGTGTCGAAATTTGCTGATGACACCAAGATTGGTGGAACAGCAAATTGCGCGGAGGGTGTGGAGAGTCTGCAGAAGGATCTAGATAGGCTGGGCGAATGGGCCTGGAAGTGGCAAATGGAATTTAATGTTGGCAAGTGCGAGGTGGTCCACTTTGGTAGGAATAATGGTAGGAAGGACTATTACTTACGGGGCGAAAAACTGCAGCAGGCGACGGTGCAGAGGGACCTCGGGGTCCTTGTGCATGAGTCACAAAAACCCAGCCTGCAGGTCAGGAAAGCGAATGGGATGCTAGCCTTCATAGCAAGGGGGAATTGAATATAAAAGTTGGGAGGTCTTGCTGCAGCTGTATAGGGCATTGGTGAGGCCGCAGCTGGAGTACTGTGTGCAGTTTTGGTCGCCGCACTTACGCAAGGATATTTTGGCCTTGGAGGGAGTGCAGAGGATGTTTACTAGGCTGATACCAGAGTTGAGGGGGTTGAGCTATGAGGAGAGGCTGAATAAACTAGGCTTGTACTCGTTAGAGTTTAGAAGAATGAGGGGAGATCTCATTGAGACATATAAGATGATGAATGGGATGAATAGGATAGAGGTGGAGAGACTCTTCCCGCTCAGAAAGGACAGTAGGACTAGGGGGCACAGCCTCAAGATAAAGGGGGGGCGGTTTAGAACGGAGTTGAGGAGGAACTTCTTCACTCAAAGGGTGGTGAATCTCTGGAATTCTCTGCCCGTTGAAGTGGTGGAGGCTGCCTTGCTAAATATTTTTAAGATGCAGATTGATGGGTTTTTGATAAGCAAGGGGATTAAGGGTTATGGGGAGAGGGCGGGAATGTGGAACTGAGCCACAACAGATCAGCCATGATCTTATTGAATGGTGGGGCAGGCTCGAAGGGCTAGATGACCTACTCGTGCTCCTATTTCTTATGTTCTTATGCATGCAATGCCTTGCTTTTTGGGGTTGGAGCTGTCCTGTCTCACATTATGCCAAACAGGGAGGAAAGATCTATAGTGTTTGCTTCTAGATTATTGACGAATGCTGAGGAAAAATATGCTCGGGTGGACAAAGAAGGGTTACGCATCGTATTTATGTCAAGAAATTGAAAGCTCTATCATGAAGACGTTGAATGATCGAGTGGGCTCAAAGGGTTGAATTGCCAATTCCCTCTTCTAATTCCTTATAATTTCTTATATCCATTTTGGACTGTACACTAGGATACCGTCCATGGCAGCAGCTCAATTGCAGAGGTAGGTGTTGGTGATATCAGTAGAAACCTACAAGAGCCGGTACCATCAGTCAGAGAAACACGGCAATGTGGATGCTCTGTCGAGGCTGACTTGGCCTGGAGATAAAGATGTTCCTGGCTGGAATCTGAAGATAATGTATTTCACACAAGAAGATGGAGTTCCGGTAACTGCTAAACAGGTACAGAAAGCCACCGGAACGATTCGGTTCTGAAGCAGGTTGTGGAGCTTGTCCTGAGAGGGAGTAGAAAGCACCCAATTTTACAGCGGTAAATGTGCGGAACCTGGGAGTTGTGTGTGTTGCTGGATGTTTATTCTGGACTCTGAGAACCTCATTCCACCATCATTAAGAGGAAAGATGATGAAACAGGAGCACCGGGGATGCTGCTAATGAAATAACAAGAAGCTGTTTTGTGGTGCTGCCCAAATGGAAAGGGAAGTGGGATGATGTGTATGCTGCTCTTTGGGACAGAAGGCACCACTGCTGTCGCCTCTTGCCTGCTGGGAATGTCCCCAGTGGCAGTGAATCCACAGCAAGTTGCTGCTTCATGACGAACTGCCCGAGTCAACCTACGCTGGCTGTCAATCATTCTGCTGGAACGAGTTCCTATTGGCTTTGTTCACCTGACGGACAACGGAATGGACCAATGGAGAATGCGGGTGCAGTGAGGTCCCGCCTACTCGGTGACGCGCGCAGCGGCTCGCGGCGCGACCGTTAAACGGTTTCCGCGCGCGGCTGATGGAGGGTCTGACGTAAGTGCCTGATTACTGCACGTAACCGGGAATTGACCAGTTGGCGAGCTGGAAAACAGGAGATGAAGTCCCGAGTGCGCCTGCGTGGACCCTATTCCGGGAGCATGCGGCCCGCTTCCCATTGCGCGCAGGTACGCTGCCGTTTCTCATTGTGTATCCGGCGGTTTCCCAGTGGCTGGAAGGCCGAGTTTGTGAAAAATGGTAAGAATTTAAATAGCGGAAATGTCTCCACTTCAACATTCAGCTTCAGAATTAAAATAGAGATTTATTGTGTAAATACAGCGCATGGACATGGAGATAACCGTTTAAATACATTTCCTACATGCGGAGATTTACCGTGCAAATACAAACCTTCGATGTAGAGATTTAGCGTGCAAATACAACCCTTCGATGTAGAGACTTAGCGTGCAAATACAGTGTCCACGCACAGTTCTGCTGCCGGCATCTTTATAAAAATATGTATTTTACTTAATTTCGGTTCCACTCCTGATGGGGTGTCCTGCTCAGAATTTCTCTCACTTTGCTGAACACACTTTTTCCTTTTTTAATTAAAAATGGGTGAGAGGTTCATGGTGACATCACGGCAACGGTCCTCTGTACTCGTTGGAGTTTAGAAGGATGAGGGGATCTTATTGAAACTTACAGGATACTGCGAAGCCTGGATAGAGTGGACATGGAGAGGATGTTTCCACCGGTAGGAAAAACTAGAACCAGAGGGCACAGTCTCAGGCTGAAGGGATGATCCTTTAAAACAGAGATGAGGAGGAATTTCTTCAGCCAGAGGGTGGTGAATCTGTGGAACTCTTTGCCACAGAAGGGTATGGAGGTCAGGCCATTGAGTGCCTCTAAGACAGAGATAGATAAGTTCTTGATTAAATAGGGCGTTAAGGGGAAAAGGCAGGAGAATGGGGATGAGAAGAATATCAGCCCTAATTGACTGGCAGAGCAGACTCAATGGGCCGAATGGCCTAATTCTGTTCCTGAGTCTTATGGCCTTATGGAGAGGAGAGTGAGATAGATGGGGGTGAATTTGAGAAGCTGAAATTGACATTTGAAAATGGGTGAGAGATTTCTACTGTTGGCATTTTTCCTCCTCATTGGGATGAATTTCTGTTGTGCCTTCCAAATAACCCTCAAAAACTCTGCCATTTCTGTTCCACTGTCTTCTCTCCAAGAGTATTACTTGTCCTTCAAGAGATGAACAGACTCGAAAAGGCTCCTTCTGTGCCTCTTTGCTTTCCCCTCATTTTAGATATCCGTGAAATAAGGCAATTTGCCCCATACCTGTCCATTTCATGAAGCGGTCCCTTTCTCCCTCAGGTTGATAATAATCCTCCTCACTGTTAATAATTCTCTTCTTTCTCTTGCTGAAAGTGTTGAAATTATATAATTGATCTAGCAGCAGATGTTACTTATACGTACTATAAGACTTTTAGACTTAGAGTCATAGAAGTTTACAGCATGGAAACAAACCTTTTGGCCCAATTTGTCCTTGCTATCCCTTTGTTTTTAACCACTAAGCTAGTCCCAGTTGCCGTTTTGGCACGTATCCCCCTCTACCCATCTTATCCATTTAACTGTCTAAATGCTTTTTAAAAGAAAAATTGCACCTGCCTCTACTACTACTTCTGACAGCTTGTTTCAGTTATTCACCACCCTCTATGTGAAAAAAATTACCCCTCTGAATCCTTTTGTATCTCTCCCCTCTCACCTTAAACCTATGCCCTCTAGTTTTAGATTCCCCAACCTTTGAGAAAAGATATTGACTATCATCCTGATCAATGCCCCTCGTTATTTTCTAGACCTCTATAAAATCACCCCAAATCTCCTATGCTCCAGAGGAAAAAGTCCCAGTCTATCCAGCCTCTCCTTTTAACTCAAACCATCAAGTCCCTGTAGCATCCTATAAATCTTTTTTGCACTCTTTCTAGTTTAATAATATCCTTTCTATAATAAAGTGACCAGAACTGTACACAGTATTCTAAGTATGGCCTTACCAATGTGTTGTGTAACTTCAACAAGACGTCTCAACTCCTGTATTCAGTGTTCTGACCAATGAAATTAAGCATGCCAAATGCCTTCTTCACCACTCTGTCCACCTGTGACTCCACTTTCAAGGAGCTATGAACCTGTACCCCTAGATCTCTTTGCTCTATAACTCTCCCCAACCCCTACCATTAACTAAGTCCTGTCCTGATTCGAGCTACCAAAATGCCTCACCTCGCACACATCTAAATTAAGCTCCAACTGCCATTCATCAGCCCACTGGCCCAATTGATCACGATCCCATTGCAATCCTCGATAACCCTCCTTGCTGTTTGCTATGCCACCAATCTTGGTGTCATCTGCAGATTTACTAACCTTTTCTCCTAAATTCTCATCCAAATCATGAATATAAATGACAAACAATACTGACTGCTGGGTTCACCATGCTATACTTCCCTCCATCCTGAAGACCCATAATTCAGCACTTATCCATGCTTTCTCTTGCTTCACCTATATCAAATCCGTGCAGTCAATATCCATTTTAAGCTTAGGTTTCAGTTGCAAAATAATGCCAATAAATTACAATTTGATCACTCTTTCTATATATGCATGATAACAAAGCTCATTCCCTCATCAACTTGAACAATGAATTCCATGACACTCAACTGATACAATTTCCCATTATAATATCCATGCCCTGATCATTTTACTACCAGTGTAACATGTACTTCTGCCCTTGATTATTGTCTGGAGATTTGGATGCACAAATGATGTTATACTGACTACTGTTATTACAGCCTTTGTATTTTTCTCCTTTAATAAACAGATTGGAGCATTCACAATTTTCCCTTGGATACTACTTCCTTATCCAAGGAAGACTAAAAGTTTATGGACAATGCCACTGTTGTTGGCGACATTCCCACGGTGAGCAGCAGTCGCACACCCCACCCAATAAAAGTGCCACGTCATTATGACATAAACAGGGTTGGAGTGGAAGGAGTTAAGCTGTTTGTTCAGAGACTGTACTTAATATCAGTCACTGTGGATCCTAATTGCGTCACTGGAGGATTTTCATCTTCTATTAATAAGGCACTCCTTTCAATATGTTATCTCTCAATGTCAATGGGAACATCAATTCCAATATCAGCAAGGATAACCAGCTCCAGAGAAGGAAAGGAAGAAGAGGATATATCAGAATCTGAGAACAATACATTTCAATATTAAATCTATGGATCAGTATCTCAGAACAGTATATTTTAATGTTACCATAACGGACAGACGCTTATATCATGGTCTTTATTGGCTTTCTCAAGACTGGATACCATTAATATGGCGGATGGAATACTTATTTCATGTAATTCAAGCAGGCTACTTTCCAATTCTGGCGATTGTTGGTGTCCCTGGTGAGTTTGTTTTAAACAACTATGTTGTTGTGCTGGGAAAACCAGCTTGCTCTGTGCCTGTCCATTGATTCACTTTGCTGCCACCAGGGGGTTTTGATTTGATTTATTATTGTCACATCTATTGGGATGAAATGAAAAATATCGTTTTTGTGTGTTACACAGACAAAACATACCGTTCATAGAGAAGGAAGTGAGACAGTGCAGAATGCAGTGTTACAATCACAGCTAGGGTGTAAAGAAAGATTAACTTAATGTGAGGTAGGTCTATTCAAAAGTCTAGTGGCAGCAGGGAAGGTGTGGTTCTTGAGTCAGTTGGTGCGTGTTCTCAGACTTTTATATCAATGGGACGCAAGATAGATACAAGGAAGAAGATGGAAAATAGTATGTCCGGGGTGTGTGCTGTCCTTGATTATGTTGGCTGCTGTTCCGAGACAGCAGGGAGTGTAGACAATGTCAATGGATGGGAAGCTCATTTGCATAATGGACTGGGTCGTGGATGGTTCATTACTGAGTATATTTCTGGAAGAAACATCAGTTTGGTCTCTTATGATAAGGAGATCGAGAGGGAAAGTTCAAGGTCGGGATCAGCTGTGATCACATTGACTAAGCAGTCTCGACCGGCAGTGTGATTCTTTCCTGCCACCACCTTTTCTGTTTTCTTGTACATGTGCTACTTGCATTTAGTCAGCAAAATCAGAAACTCCCTCCGTGCTGATTAAAAGATACACTCATGCCACGTTCAAGTCTGGTGCGTTTGTCTTCGCTCTGTTGTGGGGAAGTTAGCGAACATGTTTTGACTTGTTTTCTCACAGTTTTGCTGCACTGCTGTTTACATGCATAACACAGGACGTGGTGATCCAACTGCGAATTGTGTACGAGGGCTGTAACTGAACTGTACCTGAGTCGATCATTTGAGGAACAGTTTGAACAAAGGCAGCAGAGTATTCTGAAACACTGTTTCTCTGCCTGTGTAACAGTGTCATGTGGTTGAATAGCCTCTTCCTCTTCCTATGCATCAGGCTGCAGGGGCATTTTATTCTTGTGTAACGGGCACATGGGCTGATTCCCTCCCACTGTTCCTGCGTTTTGGACTGAAGTGGACAAATTGTTTCCTCCTTTTCCTGTGAGGAAATCATGGTGAGAAACGACAGTAAAGTCCTCCTGTTTCTTTTCAATTCTTGTGAATTGGGTGCCGCAGTGTGCAATCTGGTTCCTCTAATCTGCCCAGTCTTTCTTTCAGATCTGATGCAGCATCTTGTTCCTCATCTTCAATTCCCCCTACCCATTGCCTCAAAAGCTCTCTGGAGGTATTCAGAGCCCTTAGAAGACAATCTCCTGATCCCCATTTTATATGGAACACTTTTAATCTCAAGCCGTGTCCCCTGATTAAAAAAAATCACCGAAGGAAAAGCAACATTTCAGCATTACCCTGTACTTTACTGTCAGTGTATCTTATGTTTCAACAAGACAACTTGCCATTCTTGCAAACTAAAATTATACTGACCCAAAATGGTCCGATTCCACACTGTCTGTGTGGAGTTTGCATGTTCTCCTTGTATCTGCGTGGGTTTCCTCCGGGTGCTCCGGTTTCCTCCCACAATCCAAAGATGTGTTGGGTTAGGTTGATTGGCCATGCTAAAATTGACCATAGATGCCTAGGTTAGAGTAGGGCCTCAGTGGGATGTGGTCGGTGCAGACTTGATAGGCCGAATGGACTCCTTCTGTACTGTAGGGTTTCTATGATTTCTATGAAAATCACAAACTTTCCCTTTTCCACCTATACCAGTGATATTGTCTCAGTGAATAGAATGGCTCCTTATGGTTGCAGTTCTCATGCTTGAGAGGTTGAATGATTTTGCTGTTTATATGTAAGACATTCGTTTGGTTAGATACCAACCTTGCTTCCCTGTCAAAGAATTGAGGCACAGAATGGCCTCCACCTGATCCCACAGACAGGAGTTTGGAGTAACGGACTTCATCCGTGTTCTGTCCAGACCTATTCAGTGTGTTGAGTGGGCACATTTCAACTCTTGTATTAGAATCCATACAGTATGAGGGAGGACATGGGCCCACCTGCTCTGAAAGAGCATCTGCCCCAGCCCGACCTACCCCCATAGCCCTGTGTTTGCTAATCCATCGAACCTAGTACAGTTGGACACTAAGGAAAAATTTAACATGGCCAATTCATCTAACATTTTGAACTGGTTCGTATTAAGTACATCTAGGGCCTGAATGACCACCGACCCCCTAATCACCCCCTCCCAAAACCCTCATATATCACACACAGACTTGAGAATCTCAAGGGGCCTTCACAAGAAACAGAAAACTGATGATGTGGAGTAGGCTACTTAGATGGTCAAGCCTTTACCACCATGAATGACGATTGTTATTGATAATTGTCTTCAACTAGACTTGGGCATTAATTCCCTGAGACACCCCGAGACATCTTTCTCTGACATCCATAAGTATATTCAAGCATGGAGAACCTGTTGCATCCTGGAGTGGAGAGCGCCAACAATTCACAATGCTTGATGAAGTTTTTTCCTTTTCCTTTTCTCAGATATGATTGGTTACTTTAATGAAGAATGTGTCCATGTGTTTTGCACTTCTAAAAAAAAAACACCCAATCATTGTGGATCCTGTCAAGTCCCTTCATAATCCTGCATGTTTGAATCCCATTGCCTTCCATGCTTCTAACCTCCAGAGAAGAAACGCACAAATTACTCAGCTTCTCACCTTAGGAATATCTGCTGATGTGTGGCAAATCCTGAAAACGTTTTGAAATTTTTCGTACCTTTCCAATCACGCTGATAACTGGTTTGTTTTCTGCAAGTAGATCTATGAATTAATTGTGTTTTTCTCTTCCTAACAGTTAATTTAGTGACGATTGCAATCCTATCTCGCCAAAAATGTGGTCTCTCCAAATGTGTCACTTATTACCTGGTGGCTATGGCAACAGCGGATCTGCTCGTCATTGTTCTCGACTTGATACTGAGACACATTCCGATTGTTTATTCAGAAGAGTTTTATTTCCTTCGGTATGTCCATGTGTGTAATATCCATGCAGTGCTGCTTTATGCAGCAACTGACTGCTCTGTCTGGTTCACTGTCACTTTCACCTTTGATAGATTTGTTGCCATTTGCTGCCAGAAGCTGAAAAGTAAATATTGTACCGAGAAAACGGCAGTTGTGGTTTTGGGGACAGAGACTGTGCTAAGCTGCTGCAAGAACATTTTCTGGTATTTTATGTTGACAGGCTTGTATTGGTTGGGGAACGAACCTTGGTTTTGTGCTGTAACAAAGGATGTTGAAGATTCTGCAGTGTGGGTTACAATTGAATTTCTGCATCACATTTTAACACCGTGTGTCCCATTTCTCCTTATTCTGGTGCTCAATGCTGTCACCATCAGACACATTTTAGTGACCAACAGAGCCCGAACAAGATTGCTGGCTCACAAAAGTGGGGAGAGTTCCCGGGACCCAGAGATTGAGAGCCGAAGAAAATCCATGATTTTACTGTTTGTTGTCTCGGCTAACTTCATCCTGTTATGGTCAATGTTAATGGTGTTTTCCATATGGAGACGGATGTATCATTTGGGTTACAGGTCTATTTATCTACATTATTTTGTTCAAGAATTAGGCTTCATGCTGCAGCTCTTGAGTTGCTGCACAAACACTGCAATTTATGCTGTGACACAGTCTAAGTTCAGACAGCAGTTAAAAAATGTGCTGAAAAATCCTTTTCTTGCAACTGTTAAACCCATTCATGACAGGAAAAACTGAACCACTGAGTTTTTGACATTTTCGCATGTCATCTCATATTCTTTCTTGGGCAATTAGAATCTTGCTCAAGTAATAAAATTAAATCAACAAGTGTGATTGGGAAATTTAGCAAGCCCCTGGACATTGAACCATCTATCACATTTAATGGTTCATATCTCCATCATCTTTCTCCCTTATGCAAGTTCTCCTCTAGGATCAATCCATTTGAATTGTTGGTCACCTTGTTCATTATTGGATGACTCTCCTGATTTGACAGTGAGCCTGAACTTCCATATAGCTCCCCTTTCATCAAGCAATCTTATTGTACTTCTCACGCTCACTCTAACCTTTTGGACAGGGATACACCTTCAGTTACCGAATTGGATAACTCCTAGCTTTCAGTTAAGTTTAATTTTTGAACTCCACTAATGAAAAGCACAACAGAATTTTGGCTTCATCCCAGCTGAAGGTTTCCTGAGATAAATCTACAATGTGCTGGAGATTTGGAGCTGGATGAAGTCCCTGACTGGTTTGTTCCACCTTTGCATTCCCAACAGCTGTAGGTTTCTGGCTGTTTTATTATTTGTCAAGTTATCTCCATGTAACCCAAATACAGAGATCTGATTAATTGGGATAATCAGTAAAACTGAGCAGCATTCTCCATTGAGTACCAGATGGAGGGGTCAGGAAGGACATGAGGATAGCCAGAGGAAAGGAGTCCACAGAGGTGGACTGCACAGAGTCAGTCCACAGGCTCAGGCCGAAAGTAACAGGTGATGTAGCAGGGGAGTAGGGAGTCCATTCACAGACAAAATGGAGAAAATGGCAGGGGGATGGTGGAGAGGTTTAAAGGGGAATGGAGGATCAGTTGGACTTGAAACTCTCTTCTAAGGTTTGAGACACAATGACAATGCAAATAAAGTAAAAGTTACAGTCATGCAGGGACAGAATATGTGGCAGAAGGAGAGAAATAATTGAGCCAGAGAAAGAGGAAAAAATTGAAAAAGTGGGAGAAAGGCACAGAGGGGGAGAAATAGACAACAAAATAGAAATAGAAGGAGGATATATAAAGATAAAACTTTGCCTTTACAAGAGTTTGCTTCTGCCACATCCATCAATAATTTCTTTGGCTGTTGCATTTGATTAATTCGATTGATAATGATGGAACTTTATCCTCTTCTTGGTTCCCTCACTACCTGCTGCAGGAAGAAAAAGATCAGCAGCCCTGTCTAATATTACTCTGCCAGCTTTTTCTGCAGTGGTGCAATCAAGTCTCTCTTGGTAATAGACATTTAAATACACAACCAAAAGATAAAATGCTGGAAAATCTTAGCAGGTCTGGCAGCATCTATAGGGAGAAAAAGAGCTGACGTTTCGAGTCCAGATGACCCTTTGTTTCAAATTCCAGGATTCGCAGTAATTTGCTTTTATGCATTGAAACGCACAACCCAGACTGATGTGTCCTTGTCACGCTGAGTGCTTCCTCCAGGTGACGTTCCATGAGGAGGCATACTGGTTCACGAACTGAGGTTGCTTACAGTAGGAGTGAATAAGCAATAGGAATCCTTTCTCATATTTTACATGATGCAGTGAGACTGTGGGTTCTTGGGACAATTGTGTAGATTCCCAGGGCAACTCTGTCCAGTGTGTTTGCCATTGTTGTACCACCTCAGTTGGATGAAGACTGCCACCAGCACGTGGTGTAATCATGGAGGGTGATGGTATTGTCAAGCACATTGTCTGCATCGTAAAAATCCTGTGAGTATGAACATATCAGGATGTGGAATAGCTGTACCAAATGTGGTGGAAGAATCAAAATGTTAATAATGAGAAGTTACCAGAGTCAACAGTAACGTGTGTCATTGCATCACTGGACGAAAGTTCTTGTCTGTGGCCCGTTCGTCCCGTGCTTTCCAGATTTTGTAATGGTTTGAATATCTTGCTAGGCCATTTCGGGGCAATTAAGAACCATTCATATTGTTACTGATTTGGAGTCACACTTATGCCAAACAGGTACTGAAGTGACATTTCCTTCCATCAAGTATATTTGATGATCAGATAATTATTTTTATGGCAATGGCTTTGTTGTCAGAGTTAAACTAGCATTGAATTCTAGATTTGACAATTGAATGAACCTTCTGTCAGCTTTGTGGTGCTATTCGAACCAGCAACCAGTGTAATTGCGGGCCTTTAGGTAAGTGATGTGACTTTTCCACTGCACACCAACTCCACCTAACTCACTTAAAGTTGATCGTTACTACTTTCTTTTCATCCAAACAACTCATCATGTGACCTAATCCGCCAATATGTGAGGGTGCCACGTTATGTGTAATAAGTTTCCTGTGAAATACTGGAAGATACGTTCTTTCAATTGTACTTGTTTTTGAAATATAAGCTTTGGTGCAGATACACTGCTGTTTAACGATGTGGCAGAAAACATGGGAAAATAAACAGGAGTTCATTACACTCTCAAGTACTAGTAAAATCCTGGGGCCACGCATGATGCACTGCTGCCTCACAGCGTCAGGTAAGAAGGTTCTACTCATTTCTGCATGGGTTTCCTTGGGTGCTCCAGTTTCCTCCCACAGTCCAAAGATGTGTCGTTAGGTGGAGTGGCCATGCCAAAGTGTCCCACGGTGTCCAAAGATTTGGAGGCCAGGTGGATTAGTCGTGGTAAATGTGTGGGATTACGGAATAAGCCAGAGGTGGGCCTGGGTAAGATGATGTTTCAAAGAGTTGGTGCAGACTCATGGGCTGAAGAGCCTTTTTCCACACTGCAGGGATTCTATGGAAAGCTGAGTTCACTGTTAACAAGATAAAAAGTTGCAACAATTTCAAGAGGGCCAACATGTTATAAAGACAAAACAAAGGGGCCCATGATGACTGTTTGAGCTGATTTCCCAGTAATAAGACTCGTTTTGCACTGATTAATATTAGGTTGCTCCAAGAGTGCGGGGAAGTTTGAGTAACCCGGTAAATACAAAGAACAAAACAGCCCAGGAAACAGGCCCTTCAGCCCAACGAGCCTGTGCCGCCATTTTAACATTACCAGTACCCCCCTCCACCCATGCCCCTTATCTATTGTTTTATGGCAATCCACATTGAGGGAAACTAATTTAGGGACAATTTATTACTTCCAATCAGCCTAATAGCACATCTTTGGGGTGTGGGAGGAAACCGGAGCACCCGGAGAAAACCCACGCAAGCACGGGGAGAATGCGCAAACTCCCACAGACACTGGCCCAAATCCATGTGTCTGCATAGTAAACAGTATTAGTCACTGAGCTGTTGTATTGCCCAGCATCTGGTCCAGTTAAGCACACACTAACAACATGAAGCACTAGGCCACTCAAACATTCAAGAGCAGCCCAAGTACGACCATCGCGTGTATGTATGCCCCTCGTTGGACAACAAGGTGGACTGACTTAAAACCTGTGAATTAAAAGAGAATAATCATTAGTATTATACCACATCCTTTTACATTACCAGGGACGTCCCAATGCTAATGAGCCTTATTTAAACCAGTCTCCTATATCCTCCCATCTCCAACCCACTCGTGCCTGTCTAAGTTACTCTTAAACAACACCACCATGCCTGCTTCCACCACCTTGGCAGAGCATTCCATACCCCCACTACCCTCTGTGTGAAAAACCTCCCTCTAATATCTGTGTTATACCTCCCCCCTGACCTTAAGCCCATGGCCCCTCCTACTGTGCATCTCTAACATAGGAAATAGCTTACCTCTGTTTATCTATACCCTTCATAATCTTATATACCTCTATTAGACCCCCCCTCAGTCACCGTCTTTCAAGGGAAAACAGCCCCAGTTTGCTCAATCTTCCCTCATAATCCAGTCCTTCCATACCAGGCAACATCCTGGTAAACCTCTGCACTCTCTCCAGAGTCTCCACATCCTTCCGGTAGTAAGGCGACTAGAACTGGACGCAGTATTCCAAATGCAGCCTAACCAACGTTCTATACAACTGCAACATTAGACTCCAGCTCTTATATTCTGTACCCCTTCCTATAAAGGCTAACATACCATAGGCTTTCTTCACAACCTTCTCCACTTGTACTGCCACATTCAAAGACTTGTGCACTTGCACCACCAGGTCCCGCTGCGTTTCTATACTCTTTATGGGCTTACCCTTTATCGTATAACTCCCCCTACATTATTCCAGCCAAAATGCATCACCTCACATTTATCCGGATTAAACTCCATTTGCCATAAATCTGCTCAATATACCAGCCTATCAATGTCCCATTGTATTGCCAGACACTGCTCCTCACTGCCTGCCAATCCAGCCATCTTAGTGTCATCGGCAAATTTGCTGATCACACCACTTACTCCCTCTTCCAAGTCATTTATATATACTACAAAGAAAAGAAGTCCCAGTACTGAGCCCTGTGGCACACCACTAGTGACAGACCTCCAGCTAGAAAAGGACCCCTCCACTACTAGTCTCTGTCTCCTCTTAGCAAGCCAGTTCTCAACCCATCTAGATACCTGGCCTCGTATCCCATGAGCCTTAATCTTTTCTACCAACTTACCATGAGGGACTTTGTGAAATGCCTTACTGAAATCCATATAGATGACATCAACGGCTCGTCCTTCATTGACCGTTTTTGTTATATCCTCAAAAAATTCTACCAGATTCGTAAGGCAAGACTTCCATTTTACAAAGCCACGCTGCGTATCCTTAATCAGATCGCAATGCTCTAAGTGCTCATACATCCTATCCCTAAGAATCCTCTCCATCAACTTGCCTACCACTGATGTCAAACTCACCAGCCTATAGTTACTAGGGTTTTCCCTCCTACCCTTTTAAAACAACGGTACCAGGTTCGCTATCCTCCAGTCCCCTGGGACCTCACCTGTGTCCAAAGAAGAGACAAAGATTTGCGTCAGAGGCCCAGCAATCTCATCTCTCGCCTCCCTAAGCAGCCTAGGATAAATGCCATCAGGCCTTGGAGATTTATCAGTTTTAATGCTACCTAAAAGCCCTAACACTACTTCCTTAGTAATTGATAGTTCCTTCAATCGGTCTACAGCGCCCTCGATGACCGTACCAGACATCAAGCCCCTCTCCTTCGTGAATACCGACGCAAAGTTTTCATTCAGGATCTCCCCCATTCCCTAAGTCTCTAAGCACAATTCCCCTCGTCTGTCCCTGAGGGGACCGATTTTTTTTCCCCTAGCCACCCTTTTGCTCCTAACATAGGAGTAAAACGCCTTTGGATTTTCCTTAATCCTACCTGCCAAAGCCATTTCGTGCCCCCTTTTTGCTCTCCTAACTCCCCTTTTGAGATCCCTCCTACTCTGTCTGTACTCCTCCAACGCTCTCTCCGTCCCCAGTTGCTTAGAACTGACATACGCCTCTTGTTTCTTCCTGACCAGGTCCTCTATATCTCTAGTAATCCACGGCTCTCTAATCCTACCTTTCCCATCCTTCCTCCTAACCAGCACATGCCTTTCCTGCATCCATTTCAGTTTTCCCTTGAAAGACTCCCACATGCCTAACGTGGACTTGCCCTCCAACAACGTATCCCAGTCTGTATCCCTAAGCTCCTGCCTAATCCGGCTGTATCTAGCCTTCCCCCAATTTAGCACCCTCCCCTTAGGACAGCACTCATCTTTTTCTGTTCGTATCCTAAAGTAGACAGAGTTGTGGTCACTGTTAGCCACATGTTCAACTACTGCAACCTCAACCACCTGACCCAGGCTCATTGCCCAGGACTAAATCCAGCATAGCCCCCTATCTAGTCGGGCTATCTACATACTGCTCCAAGGACCCTTCCAATACACATCTTACGAATTCCTCCCCGTCTGAACCCCCAGCTCTAGGCACCTTCCAATCCACCCCAGGGAGATTAAAATCTCCCACTACAACTACCCTGTTCTTCCTACACTTATCCAAAATGTCTCTACATATACCCTCTTCCACTGCCCGCGGGCTGTCGGGCGGTCTGTAGTACAGCCCTGGCATAGTAATGGCTCCCTTCCTATTCGTCAACTCCACCCACAAAGACTCAATTCCCAACCCCTCTATGTTATCCTCCCTCCGCACTGCCGTGATGTGCTCCCTAACTAAGAGCGCCACTCCCCCTCTTTTCGACCCTCCCCTGTCGTGCCTGAAACACTTATACCCAGGAATATTTAGCTGCCAGTTCTGCCCTTCCTTTAACTACATCTCCGTCACTGCCACTACATCTAAATTCCTCACGAACATTAAGGCCTTAAGTTCATGCGTCTTACCCGTCACACTCCTCACATTAAAACAGATGCACTGAAAACCCTCAGGCCCACTTGGATCCTCCTTCTCCTGGGAGATTTTCCTCTCATTTAGACTTACCCTGTCACCCAACTCACTCCCACTCCCAGTGCCTACTGAGCTATCTGTCTCCTCCCCACCCCCCTCCATATTAGTTTAAACCCATATTAGTTTGAACAGAAGTGTTATGGCACTCACTGTCACCCACCCTCACTGACACCCATCCACAATCACTGATACCCACGCTTGGTTCCTCTGTTCTGGCCACCACCTCATCGTGAACTGCTTCTGCCAAGGTCAGTTCAAACTCAAATCACCTCAGGATCCACCCAGCAAAACTCCTGAATGTTCACCATCACCGCTTCCCCAGCTTTTGCAGCACGTCTGGCCACAGTTCTAAAGAACTTTGGTCACTTTTGCCCCTTCCCATTACAACCCTGCCCTCTCAGGAAATTAGCTCTCCATCCCTGCCACTGCCTGCCTGGGTCTCCATCAAATCCAGCTCCTTCCAAGAACAAATGCCAGTCCCTAAATTTCTTCAAATAGATTGATTGCTTATTTCCTTCATCACAGCCCCTCCTGTCAGCACTCTTCCTCCCATTACCACGGCTACACTTCCCCCAGAAAGTGGCACCAACCCTTTCCTAAACCCTGTACCCCCACAGCAACACCCATAACTCAGTCAACACCCGCGGCCATACCTACCATACCTTGTCTCCTAGCTAATTCGCTTTTGCACCTGAGTGCTGGGCATCCATATTATTTTTCCTCTGAAGCTCCCATGCCATCGCCGCCTGCTCCTGCCCATCACTCCAGCACCCCATGTCAACACTCGGTCCTGCCATGGGTTTTCACCTGGGATCTCGGCCAGCTTTTCTCCCAGGGCTCACTGCCTCCATGTCTACCTGCAATGCCAGCTTTACCCTAAACAATACTCTTCCCTTCTGTTGCTCCAGGATCCCAGTCACCTCCCACCATCCCAACATTCCTGCGTCCCAACATCTCTGCTGATTGTCCAGGTCAATGTGCATTCCTCCATCTTGTGAATCGCCACTTATCAATATATGCATCTCTACCCTGTCAACCTCCCTAGATTTCCACCATGCCCAGGTATATCCCCTGCCATTCACCATTCCCCACTCACCATCAGTTCCACCACTGCTGCTCTCAGCTTTTCGCTTTAGTCTGATTCAAAAAAATGACTAAGATGATCCCCACCTTCTCCGATCACCCAACACCCAGTGGACAGTTCCAGAACCCTGTGCTCCATTCATTCTGCTCGCACCATTTGATATCTAGCTCTGCCATTAGTGTGTCTGTTTCTCAGTGTCTGCCCTCCCCACCATTCTCCCCCAGCTATCACAGCAAATCCGCCAGGTTCACCCAAATGGCCCATGATGTCAACCTGAAATACAGCTGCATTGGAAGGCCCAATCCTCGTCGCTTTGAGATTTCCATGAACCCTATCTGTCTCAGCAATCCAGCTCTCCCAGACCTTGCCTGAAAATAGAACTCGCCCAAACCCAGCTCCACTATCGTCCCTGGTTCCTCAGCAACCTGGATCACCTTTCGTGCACACCACTTTATCATAATTCCTTATCTTAACCACCCCATTAACCTTATTAAATGCTGGGTTCTCCTGAGGTTTGCTAACAGTGAACTCAGTACTCGCCCTAGCACCCCAGCCCCAACCACTCAACCTCTCCAAATTTGTTCTCACAGCTAGAATCAATTCAGACCTCAGTGGATCAGTTGAAAATTGCAATAGTGAATGGGATGGCAAAAACGTTGATAATTCTGAGCAAGTCTGGTACATATTTAATTTTTGCTCATTTTGCTTCTTTCTGGTTAACGTTGATTATCATCCTTTCTCAAAGCAATTGTGGTCTTTCTAAATGACTCACTCTTTCACTTGTGGCCATGGCATTGGCAGGTCAACTCGTATTGTTTTCCATACCTAATCCTGAGGCACGTAGCATTTATCAGGATCAATTTAATTTCATGTTTTTTTACATCTCATCATCCAAGCTTTTTACTCTCACTGACTTTTCCGTCTGCTCCATCGTCACTTTCACCTTTGATTCATGGCCACTTATTTCCAGATGCTGAAATGTAATGCATGCACCGAGTAAACAGCTGTTGTTTTGGTGGCTGTCCAGAGCTGTTGTAAGCACGTGACCTTGCATTTTATGTTAACAGACTGTACTGGATAGGGAATCTCCCTCGGCTTTGTTCTGGACCATTGGATGTTCAATACTTTCAATACTCCAATCCAGTCTGCATGAAGTCTCCAAAGTAGCACCTTATCTAGGCCCACCTCTCGTAAAACCGCACTTTAATCCTAGCTACTCCACCTAACCTGCACATCTTCCACCTGTGGAAGAAATACTAATAACCTCCCAACCCTGTCCCTCCCTATCATGGATTATCCATATACACCACACATTTTAGGATATAAAAGGGAAACTTACCATAGCCAATCCACATAACCTTCATTTATTTGGACTGTGGGAGAATATCGGAGCACCTGCAGGAAAATCCACACAGACGTAGGGAGAAGTGTAAACTCTACAATCACCTGAGACAGGAGTTGAACTCAGGTCCCTGGCGCTGAGAGTCAGAAGTGCTAAGCACTGTGGCACATTTGTGTTGTGCAGTTGTCCTATTTAGTGGTCAGTGCATCATGAGTTTGGTGGCAGAGAATAGTTCTTATATTTACCCAAGCATCTTCATAGCTAATTTGCTGATTTGTCTCTGGCATATCTTCTTTGCATAGAAATAAATGAACTTTATTAACAATGCTTTTTTAACTCATTTGTGGGACATCAGTGTCACTGGCTGACCAGCATCTTTTACCCATTGCTAGTTGCCCTTGGACTGCAGTTGCGAGTCAACCACTTTGCTGTGGAGTCACATGCAGGACAGACCAGATGAGTGCAGCAGATTTCTTTAAAAGGATATTGGTGAACCAGGCAGGCTTTTTTGACAATTGTTTCATAGTCATCAGTGGCCTCTTAATTTCCTGACTTAAAAAAAAATTGAGTTCAAATTTGCCCTGGTGGATATCTGAAATCAGAAATCTGCTGATGACAATGAAACCATTGTCAATTGTTGGAAAAACCCATCTGGTTCACTGATGTTCTTTAGGGAAGAAAATCTGCTGTCCTTACCTGGTCGGGCCTACATGCCACTCCAGAACCACAGTAATGTTGTTGACCCTGAACTGCCCTTTGGCAACTGAGGATGGGCGATAAATACTGGCCAGCCTGTGGCACCCATGTCCCACAAATATATTAAAAAGGAAATTGGTCCTGAATTTCTTACTGGATTTACTGTTTAAGCTTTACATTCACTTCTACGGGATTTGGTCTCTTCTATGGGTGTAAACACCTCTGCTTCTAACTATTCAGAAACTTTCATCATTTTGAATGTTTGCCTCAGCTCATTACTTAGCTATTCTGTAGTGAAAAGAGCATTAGCATGTCCACTGCCTCCTGATTGTATCAGATAACACAATATCCCTAAATTGTTTGGACTCGGTGAGACCTCAACTCCAGCATGAAAAATATTTTAAAAAATGAATCATTAGCTGGTTTTATTCCTGGAATTAGCAAAGCTATTGTCATCTGTGTTGTCCCTTGAGAAAGTAATAAGATTTGGAACACATTGTCTAAACTAAAGTCAGAACACAGATTATACTCCAAGGTTCTGGGCTCAAGCACTGACAAACAGAGATCAGGGTGTGGATTAACTCAAAACCAGGTTTAAGAACATAAGAACATAAGAAATAGGAGCAGGAGTAGGCCATCTAGCCCTTCGAGCCTGCCCCGCCATTCAATAAGATCATGGCTGATCTGTCGTGGCTCAGTTCCACTTTCCCGCCCTCTCCCCATAACCCTTAATCCCCTCTCTTATCAAGAACCCATCAACCCGCTTCTTAAAAATATTTAGCGAGGCAGCCTCCACCACTTCAACGGGCAGAGAATTCCAGAGATTCACCACCCTTTGAGTGAAGAAGCTCCTCCTCAACTCCGTTCTAAACCACCCCCCCTTTATCTTGAGGCTGTGCCCCCTAGTCCTACTGTCTTTTTTGAGCGGGAAGAGTCTCTCCACCTCTATCCTATCCATCCCATTCATCATCTTATACGTCTCAATGAGATCTCCCCTCATTCTTCTAAACTCTAACGAGTACAAGCCTAGTTTATTCAGCCTCTCCTCATAGCTCAATCCCCTCAACTCCGGTATCAGCCTAGTAAACCTCCTCTGCACTCCCTCCAGGGCCAAAATATCCTTGCGCAGGTGCGGCGCCCAAAACTGCACACAGTACTCCAGCTGCGGCCTCACCAATGCCCTATACAGCTGCAGCAAGACCTCCCTACTTTTATATTCAATCCCCCTCGCTATGAAGGCCAGCATCCCATTCGCCTTCCTGACCACCTGCTGCACCTGCAAGCTGGGTTTTTGCGACTCATGCACAAGGACCCCGAGGTCCCTCTGCACCGTCGCCTGCTGCAGTTTTTCGCCACGTAAGTAATAGTCCTTCCTACCATTCTTCCTACCAAAGTGGACCACCTCACACTTGCCAACATTAAATTCCATTTGCCATTTCCTGGCCCATTCGCCCAGCCTATCTAGATCCTTCTGCAGACTCTCCACACCCTCCGCACAATTTGCCTTTCCCCCAATCTTGGTGTCATCAGCAAATTTCGACACCCTGCACTCGGTTCCCTCCTCCAGATCATCTATATAAATGGTAAATAGCTGAGGCCCCAGCACCGACCCCTGGGGCACCCCACTAGTCACCAACCGCCAATCCGAATAGGTTTACAACAAAAACACTGAGTATCTGTCACCTGCAATATAGAAACAAAACTTTTGTCAAAAACAAGTTTCATATTTGAGCAAGTGGGAAATTTACCCACACCTACCTATCTACAGACAATGGATCTCCACTCTGGGATTCAGTTACTACTTATCAAACCAGTTCCCTGACAGCATGAGATTTTATTCTCTGATGATTCTCCTTCACAGGGGAGATATCACTGGGTCAGAGCTGTGTGAACAATGCATGAGGGGTTTCCTGGAATTCAAACATGTGGAAGATGGATCCTTCAAGTGAGCAGCACAAGGAGGTCTTCTACTGGGGAACATCAGTGACAGAAATCCTCCCCCAGTCTCAGCTCAGGACTCAATGAAATCTACTCCCACTGTCCCAAATAGGATAAAGTGACAGCTATTCTGACAGTGGTGGTCTTGACTGAATTTCGCCTTTCAGCCTTTGTTTAAAAGTGAATAATATTGTTCACCTGAATTGCCTGATATTCAGTTCCCATTCAGTCTGAGTTAACTTCACCATCCCTCAATTCAAATCCCCACAAGCTCCTGAGTGAATGAATTAACTCTGCCTGTCAAATCTTCAAAGAACAAGACAGACAGCAAGTCATCTGCCGGTAATGCTTAATTGACTCAACAAAATAATCATCATAACTTTAGCATTGAGTACACAAATAACCAATAAAAGTAGTTGTAGACAGAGTCACCGAACAACATTAATCAGGTACAATTAATGAGGTGCTCAGTAATGCAATGAGTAAAAGGTTGTTAGCCACAATTTGTGGTGATGAGCGGTAATTGGGGCACCAGTGGATACGTTACTGATGTACATGAAAACTTATAGCAATTTATTTGCATCCTGTTACCTGTTCTTTCCACTATATATGTATCAATTCCTCATTATTGTATAGCGAGTTGTGATTTTTTACATTAAATCACAGAGTCTTAACTCTCCCTCTTGATCAGTCAGTCTGTGCTCCCAGGTGATATCTAATATCAGCTCAGCTTTCTTGTGCAAGCTTGTTGTTCTAATCTGCACATCGCTGATTACAAATTGCTTCTTATTCCTGGTATCTGAAGTCTGATGAAGATTTGCTTGAATTGAGGGTGTTTTGCCTCTGCTCAGGCTGGAACAGACGTGGCAGCAAAGCATTGCTGTGAATTGAGTCTATTGAGAGTGAGTCAGGTCAAGTTGGCTCAATTTTCAGTTTCCTGGCTATTTTATTGAGGGAAGATAGTAAAACATTGAGCGCTCAGTCCAGTTCCCCAGTTATACGATCCACTGAAACCTCCCCAACCAGATATGGTCAGCCCATTCAGTGGGTGTTTGTCCCCAGTGGCTAGTGGGATTTATCCCAGCTGAACAGACCTTGTCCCCATCCTGAACCCACATCAGATTCATTTCCCAGTATGGTGATTGAACACTGATACTGAGCAGGAACCCTGTATTCTTTACCCCCAAACACAGGAATACTGAGTGTAATTGTCAATGTCGCACTGTGGCCAGACTGAGCCCTTCCCTGGCTTCTTCCTGCCTGTACATTTTCCCAGTGGCCCCCTGGGGAACATTCAGCCTGGGTATCCTACAGTAGCAGCTCTGTGATAGCTGGGTGGCTGACTCTCGTAACCCTGGGCCTCTGATGCTGCAAGGGAGATGACACTTACTCAGCTCAGCCAACCGGATTTCAACCTGGCGCTTGGCCGCTTAAAGAAGAGGGATAGGAAATCAGAAAATATTCAGAGAATGAGAGCAGCAATGTTAATACACAGAAATATCCAGAGAGTCAGAGCAGCAATGATTATAAATTGAAACGTTCACGCTTTCACACTCAGTCCTACTCTGGATTCCTGCAGCGACTTCAGATATTTCTTTCCATTTGGACTGAACTCATTACTGAACCACCTGAAACAGATGAAAGATGAAACAGGAAATAAACAGGTCAAACAACAGTGTGAATAACAGAAGATTGGAGTTAATGGGACATATCTTTGGGTTGTTGGATTGCCGGAGACCAGCCACATAACTGAGGATGAACATTGGGACCCTATGGATGCCCTGATGCATGGATCTACCTAGGAATTATTCCAAAGGTTTACACATGTCTGGGACTTCCCTTGCTGCCTGCGACCCTGTGTGAAAGTGTCTGACTCTGAGTTAGCGACTTGAGACAGATCCACACGACTTTTTTGGATACATAGACAGATAATGTTACGCAGTGCACTGTCTGGCCTAAAACCTGATTGTTTCCACAGCAGAGTCTCTAAATAGCCACCATTGACTAGCATACAACATCTCCCACAACCTGACTTACCCCCCCCCCCCCCCCGATTCATCTCAACTACACCACACCAGTCCGACTATCTCTGCCCACTACCCCATTTAACAAAGCTTATCAAACCTCCCAAGAACCCAATCTCTCCTGACCTGATAAGCCTCTGAGTTAACCTCATTCTTCTTCTGGGACTATACTGTGCTCTGGGGTTGCTGCGCTGAAGATCCTGAGGGGAATATGCAGCAGTTTCAGGTTCGAATCATGTTCATGAACGGCTACAGCCACTGCTTGGAGGTTTCAGACCAAATTATGTATTAAAATACCAAGAAACGCTAAAAATGAAATAAATTTGAATCCAGGTCCAGAATTCTCAGTGAGTGGTTTGTACTGAGAGTGGAGTTGGGAGTCTCACTGCACAGACTGGATATCAGAGACAGAAAAATAAATGGAATTCCCAGTGTTTTAAATAATACAATTAAAAATAATAATGTACAGTATGAGACATTGTAAAAGCACAACTTGCATTGCTATAGAATGAGGAAATACTCAATGCTGAAAATGAAACATCAATAGAATATAATGAAAATGCTCAGTTGGTTAGGTAAATATTTGTGAAGGAAGAAACAAGGTTAAAGTTTGAGCTTTCATTGGAACTGGGAAATGTTAGGTTTGAAGTGGCAACGGTGGGTGGCTGGGGAAGAAACAAAGGAAGGACAAACTGGAATTACTAGAGTGATTAAATGACAAAGTGATGATGGGACAAGTCAAAATCACAGGATTCCCAGAGGAGCTCGGGAGGGACATGGGATGATCAGTGGTTTGGGAATACAGTTTGTGGTGTTGTTGAAGATAATGGCTATGATTTTACCAGAAGCTCGGAAGCCCCAACATGGGGATTGGAAATAGGTATGCCAATGTGCACAGGATAAGCACAGTTATGAAGGTTTAATTTAAAGATTATTTATTGTCACAAGGAAGCTTACATTAACACTGCAGATGCCTGTTCAGGTACACTGAAGGAGAACTTAGCACGGCCAATGCACTTAACCAGCATGTCTTTCAGGAGTGTGGAAGTTAAAATGCTCAGATTTTAAAAAAATCATGTCTTCTCTGTAACTGCTTGTGAGAATGTTATCAGTTGCAGACTTTCAAGGGAGCCGATATGCTTTCAGGATAATCTTTTTCATAGGCCTTATAATATTCTGCTTTTAGAACTTCACCAGAGGGTGAGCAAGACTGGATTTTTCCATAACAAATACCAAAGGTGAGATATGGGGATATGCTATACAAATGAACGATTAGCAGAAGTCAATTTTTCATCGAATGATAAAGGGTTAAAAGCCAGGATTTAATTGCCAAATATGTATGTCAATGAAAAACGTGAACAAAATACTTCTTCCTGATTTGCTGTGATTGACTATAACTGCTGAGTTGTTTTTCTGTAATGTCAGAACCATTCCAACCATTTCAGTGAAGGACAGGGGACGAGTTCTCCTTGTGCACAAGTAATCAAAGACCTTGCATTGGATGCATGGTGTCCAGCATTGTTTGTAAGAGTTGACTAAGTGTGCCAAAGGTTGCTGGTACCCAAGGATCTCTGTCCGTTTTTGGAGGTTCCACCAAGATTGCAAATCCCGGAATGTCGACACGGGAAGGTGCCTCGCTGACCAACTGCTCGGAGACCGCGGCTGCCTGATTTTGGGCATTGAGCCATCTTGACTGGGGGAACATACACATTGTCCTGTGTGAACACTTAGCAGGGTATGCAACAGTGGTTTGAGCCCTCTGAGGGTGCAGCATAAGGGTTGGATCCTCTGTATAGGAACATTTTCCCAAAGTTCGAGTCCCCCGAAAACTACGGTACCAATTTGATTGCTTTTTCTAATTCCAAACTGATTCTGATTGTTTTGCTTTTATACTGCATGGTGGCAGTCTGGATCAGAAGGTTTTACTCTGCTGGTATTGTAAGTGTTTTAGTCCTTTGATATCCTGTTTTATTGTGCGTGTGAGTCAGTCTTTGTCTGTGTAACCGTGTCCTATGCCAGCCAGCAGGATCTTGAACAGGTCTTGAACAGCAGGTTAGGTGTAAGGATTCGCATTTTAATCAGTAATCTCTAAACTGTCTGTGCTTTATATGCTCTGTCTGAGGCCAGAACTCTCCATTCACCTGACGAAGAGGGTAACCCCTCGAAAGCTTGTGAGAATATTATCAAATAAATAGGTTGGACTAAAACCTGGTGTTGTCAGACTTTTTACTGTGTTTACGCCAGTCCAACGCCGGCATACCCACATCAAGCCAGCAGGATAGAACAGATCCCCTCTTTGATCATGAGAAATTCATCAGGGAAGGCACATGAGCCCCCCCCCAAGGGAATACCCTTAGTTCCCATAGGCCTTTTTATCTTAGGCGGTTTTTATAGTCCAAACTCTAAACGTACATTGGCAAAGGATATATAACATGGTACAGGAACCTGATAAGGATGTGTTACATGGAGAAGTTTTGCTCAGTGTTCATGAAATATTTGGGTATATTTCAAAATGCTGGAATGTCAGCGCTAGTAAATATTGTACTGGGGTTGTATCCTGAGCTGAAGAACATGTTTGCCATGACTTGTGTTGGATGGGAGGGAAGATAGGACTTACCCAAGCTTATTAGAGACCTCCAACACTGAATGTCAGCTCCAATACTAAAAGCCAAAATCAAGAAGTGAAGTTATAGATCATGTATTATAAGCCGGCCAGCTGGGGCAGGGATGGAGGATGCAAGCTGGGGATAAGGCAATCAGCTCGCCAAGGCAGCGACACAAGTGCCTGTTTCACCTATGGCCTCCAGGGACACTGGTCCCAAGACCATATCCAGACTGTATTCAACCATTCCATCCCCGCCTCTCCCACCATCTGCACCCCCAACAACTCCCTACACCATGCACCGGCATTTAATTTAGCAATAAATGTCAATATGTGACTGCTGTTTAATATACTGCAGAATTTACTTGCATAATTTGCTATGAAATGTTATTCCTATGATGTGACTTTTTTGCTTGTTTTGATTTTCTTGACCTTGTGAAGCTTCAGTTTTGCTGTGTCGTTATCAATACTCAGTATTGTTTTGGAATGTAGTTTCTCTTTGCCAGCGAAGTCTGTCTTTATTTTCCTGTCAGTAATACTGTAGGCTTTATGAAATTGTAATTTAAATTTACTTTGCTGATTACTTTAATTCTTGCATTTGATGTATGTAATTTTATCTTTTTCATGTGTGAACATCTCGTGTAAACAGAGGTTTCTAACTGCTGTTACAGAAAAGACAATGCTTTAACAATTACAGTAAGAAATCATTTATTTTAGGCAAATGGCAAAAGTCAAATGGCTTCCCGTCTTTCAATATTGAGCATCATATTTGGGGGAGAGGGTTTGTGATACAATTGCAGTTTTCACTTGCCGAGCATTTTGAGGGCTGTATTTAAAATCTGATCAGCTGCCTTCTATGTAACCCTTGACCCCACTGTTCTCTTTAGCATAGAATTTGAGACATACAAATTTAGCAATTTTGTGATAGGAACATTTAAATTTCATCCTGACCTTACTGTAAATATTTGCAAGACCCTACGCATCAATTGGGCCAGCACCTGCACCATAGGTCACATGATCCCTGAGGCCTTTGAGGTCAAGCACCTATTTGTTCATTCCCACTACAACCATGTAGGGTTTGTGTAGCATCAGGAACGGTCTGTTCCAAACCCACTAGCCACCTGTAACACTGGCTTCCACCAGTTTGTCCAAGCCCTCCTCCCACACTTCGGTGTCCCAGATTCGTGCGAGGGCTGCTCTTGGATGTTGCTTCGAGAGTTGCCTAGTGCTTCACGTCGTTAGTATACGCTTAAACTGGACCAGCTGATGGGCAACATGACAGTTCAGTGACTATCACTGTTTGCTGTTCAGATACATGGATTTGGGCCAGTGTCTGTGGAAGTTTGCACATTCTCCCTGTGCTCGTGTGGGTTTTCTCCGGGTGCTCCGGTTTCCTCCCACACCCCAAAAACGTGCTCTTAGGCTGATTAGTGTTAACAAATTGTCCCTAAATTAGCTGTCCCTCAATCTGGTTATGGTTCCTTTATTGTGGAGTCCAGTAGACGTAGACAAAGGTCATAGGTAGAAGAGGGCACTCACAATGTTAAAATGGCGGCGTGGGCTTGTTGGGCTGAAGGGCCTGTTTCCTGTTATGTGTTGTTCTTTGTTCTTTGTAATTAGAAAAGGTTATGATTAATATTTCCACTACGATGAAAATAATTGGTGCTGCAGAACCACATGGTCCTTGATCTTCTGCTAGCAGCATTGGGGGGAGTGTGCATGGCAATCAATGACGCATGCTGTTTTTCTGTTAATGAGGATCATGGGGTTGAGACAGATATACATTGTATTCAGGAGCAGGCATGTCTTTTGCACTCAGTTGCTCAGAATAAATCCTTTGACTGGTGGAGCTGGCTCCCTAAGCTTGGCTGGTGATTTGGGGATTTGTTTTAATGCCCTCCTCAAATATCTTATGAGCCTAGCCTTGCTCATTGCCTTGTTCGTAATTATTCAGCTTGTCTCTTGCTGTATCCGTTCTTTCTGTCGCCCTCATTTTTTTTCTCCACAGCCCACCACCCCAGTGCCTTCCAGTCCTCCCAGTCTATGAACCGACCGAAGAAGAATTTAGAAAACTGATGCGCATAGACATAGAAATCATGGAGGATGCATAAGTGGGTCACAGGGCAAAAAGGGGAAAGTGTGGCAGTTAAAATGTTCAGATTGAAGTTTCATAATTTGGAAGTTAAATTGTGCAGAAGTTAAATATTCAAATTAAACATTTCATGCCTTCTCTGTACAGTAGTGGAAAATGTTTATCAGCTTACTGACCTTCGAAAGGAGCCAGACTATGCTATTCTTTGTAGGCCCCCATAACGTTTTGCTTTTTGGCCTTCATCAGAGGGTGAACAGGGCCAGATCTTTTCCATAACAAATACCAAAGGGTATGGGGATATGCTATTCAAATAAAGGATTGACAGAAGTCATCGAATGAGAAAGGTTGAAAGTCTGGCATTTAATTGGCAAATATGTATGCCAATGAAAGATGTGAAAAATCCCTTGTTCCTGATCTTCAGTAATTGAACGGATGAGCTGTTTCTCTGTAATTTCAGAACTGCTCCAGTCATCCCAGTAGACGGAAGGAGCTCTCCTTCTGCACATGTAATTAAAGACCTTGCATTGGATACATGGTGTCCGGCGCTATTTGTATTAAGAGTTGACTGAGTGTGCTAGGATTGCTGATACCCAAGGATCTCTGACACCCTCGCCCTGCTGTATAAACATCTCCCACTTCCTATGTCTTTTTGCTTTGACAAAAGATGATCTGAACTCAAAATGTCAGCTCTTTTCTCTCCTCACAGATGCTGCCAGACCTGCTGAAATTTTCTAGCATTTTCTCTTTTGGTTTCAGATTCCAGCATCCACAGTAATTTGCGTTTATTAAAAAGAATTAGAGGGGTATGCTGGGCACAGCTTGCAAGAAGTCGCCTCACTCCAACGCCATTTTGCCTTTGGTGCAACTTTTAATGGTTGTTGTAGTTTGTACACTGCGATTGCTTTGTTCCTTTGGCCCAAAGGAACATGCACCTTCCCTATAAAAAAATGACCTGTTCTTCTGTCAAAAAATACAACCTCATATTTATCCATGTTGGATTACTCAACTATGAATAAACACAGAATTGCAGACTTACTAAAGTTTAAGTTTTAAAAGTTTATTTATCAGAACAAAGAACAAAGTGAACAGCACAGAAACAGGCCCTTCTGTCCTTGAAGCCTGTGCCGATTATAAGAACATAAGAACACCAAAACTGCACACAGTACTCCAGCTGCGGCCACACCAATGCCCTATACAGCCGCAGCAAGACCTCCCTACTTTTATATTCAATCCCCCTCGCTATGAAGGCCAGCATCCCATTTGCCTTCCTGACCACCTGCTGTACCTGCAAGCTGGGTTTTTGCGACTCATGCACAAGGACCCCGAGGTCCCTCTGCACTATCGCCTGCTGCAGTTTTTCTCCACGTAAGTAATAATCCTTCCTACCATTATTCTTACCAAAGTGGACCACCTCGCACTTGCCAACATTAAATTCCATTTGCCAGTTCCCGAATTAATCTAAACAAAAAACCTTCTGTCCTTACTCGGTCCGTATCCCTTTATTTCCCCCCTATTCTAGTATCCATTCAGATGCCTCTTAAATGTTGCTAATGTGCCTGCTTCCACCATCTCCTCTGTCAGTGTGTTCTAGGCACCCATCACTCTGCGTGAAAAACTTCACTCGCACATCTTCCTTAAACCTTCCCCCCTCACAATGAACCTGTGCCCCCTTGTAATGAACACTTCCACCCTGGGGAAAATGCATCTGATTATCCATCTTGTCTATGCCTGTCATCATTTTGTAAACCACTCTGTCTCCGTCTTTCCAGTGAAAGCAATCCTAGAATACTTAACCTGTCCTCATACACCCTTGAGACCAGGCAACATCGTGGTGAACTTTAGTGCTACAAAGAAAAGTACAGCACAGGATCAGGCCCTTCAGCCCTCCAAGCCTGCACCGATCATGATGCCTGCCTAAACTAAAACCATATGCACTTACAGAGCCCCTATCTTTTCATTCCCATCCTAATCGTGTATTAGTTGAGTTGCCCCTTAAATGCTGCTATTGTGCCTGCTCCCACCACCACCCCAACCAGCACATTCCAGACATTTGTCACCATCTGTGTAAAAAAAAAGTCTGCCTCGCACATCTCCTCTAAACCTTTCCCCATGCACCTTAAACCTATGTCCCCTAGTACTTAAAATTTTTATGCTAGGAAAGAGCATCAGATTATCCACTCAGTCCATGCCACTCATAATCTTGTAAACCTCTTTCAGGTGACCCCTCAACTTCTGCTGTTCCAATGAGAACAAACCAGAGTTTATCCAACGTCTCGTCATAGCTAATCTTCTCCAGATCAGGTAACATCCTGATAAACCTCTTCTGTACCCCCTCCAAAACATCCACATCCTTCTGGTAGTGTGGCGACTAGAATTGTACACAATATTCTAAATGAGGCCTAACTAAGCTTCTGTACAGCGGCAGCATGACCTGCGAATTCTTATACTCAATGTCCCAACTGATGAAGGCAAACATGCCGTATGCCTTCTTGATTACCTTATCCGCCTGAGTTGCCACTTTCAGTGATCAGTGGACATGTGCACCCAGATCTCTCTGCCTGTCAATATTCCTAATGGTTCTACCATTTCCTTGCACTCTCTCCAAAGCTTCCACACACTTCTAGCAGTGTGGCAACCAGAACTGCTTGCAGTACACCAAATGCAGCCTAACTAAGGATCTATATAGCTGCAACATGATTTCCCAATTCGTATTAAATGCCTCCTCCGATGAAGGTAAGCATGCCATATGCTTTGTTAATCATCTTGGTTACTTGTGTTGCCACTTTTAGGGAACTATGGACCTGCATGCCCAGACCCCTTTATATGTAAATACTCCTAAGGGTTCTATCATTTACAGTATAATTCACATCTGAACTTGATCCACCAAAATGCATCATCTCACATTATGATTAATAATGGATTAAACTCCAGCTGCCATTTCTGTGCCCAAGTCTGAAATCTATCCTGTTGTATCCTCTGACAATTCCCGGCATTGCCAGCAGCTCCACAAATCCTCGTGTCATCTGTAAACTTACTAATCAGACCCGCTACGTTTTTCTCTGGATCAAACTTCCGGCCCAACACCCCCTTTAGGGAGTGGGCGCTGGAGCTCTTAAGGGAAGGGGAGATGTGGGCTATCAATGACAGCATGGTCAGACTGCCGTCAAGACATGAGCATCTGTCATTCCTCCACTCTGAGGCAATGTCTAAGGGGCATGGATTTTAGTTGTGAGGGGAAATGTTTTACGCAGAGGGTGGTGGATGCCTGGAACTCACTGCCGGGGGAGGTCAAGGAGGCAAAAACGAGGGTGACCTTTAATAAGCGTTTTAAAGATACATGGTTGGGATGGGAATAGAGGCGTGTGGTCCCCAGAAGGGTAGGGGGGTTACAAATCAGATGGGCAGTCTGGAGGGCCGAAGGGCTTGTTCCTGTGATGTAATTTTCTTTGCAGTTTGTTCTATGTTCAATGAAGAAATGCAAATCACGTGTTTTGCATCCCAATTCCTCTCCCTCTCTGCACTTAACCTTGTGTCCTGTGTTGCAGGGACATAACCAGATGCCCTGGGACTTCTGGACTACAGGCCCCTACCCAGGATCAGGATAGCTCGGATGAGTCCTCAGAGGAAGTGGGTGAAGGGACTTCTGAGGGTGGCACCATTTTAGCGTCAGCTTCCACCTCATAACTCACCATTCCAGACGCTGACATGTCAGTGGGTCCAGTTAATGATGAGGCTTCTGGGTCACTCTCTGGTACACACGACACATCTGATAATGTACATCGGGTGGAGGAGGGAACCTCCGAGGTCAGTGGCTTGCGGAGGCCTGCTGGAGGGGAGGATTCAGCTGGCCCAGGCTACATACAGGGCCTCTGAGATCACTTCTCCCTCAGCTGCTGAAGATACAGCAACAGAGCCAAGGAATGCAGGAGGGGCTGACGGCCACACTGGACTGACTGTGAGGGTGCTGGAAGGAGTCCTGTCTTGTGTGGTTCTCAGGCCTATACTGCAAGGCTGGTGTCCGCAGTGGAAAGTGTGGGGCAGGGGATCCTCACCATGAGCAGCAGCTCCGAAGGATGGCTGAGTTACATCCAGTGTGTGAAAAAATTGCCCTCTCTGGACCCTTTCGTATCTCTCCCCTCTCACCTTAAATGATGCCTCGAGTTTGAGACTCCCCTAACTTTGGGAAAAGATGTTGACTATCTAGCTGGAACAAGTCCTGGGGGCGATTCTCCAAAAAAAAATTCTAAGTGATCAACTGGTTGGAAAACTGATACAAATCAAGCTAGTTTTAGAAGTTCAAAATTTCATCACTCAAATTCCTAGGAGGGGGTGGGTATGGATTTCACTGTTCTCAATCTGTCTCTGTCTCTCTGTGTCACCCTCTCTGTCACTCTCTTTCACTCTCTTGGTCTGCCTTTCTTTGTCTGCCTGTCTCTGTTTGCCTCTCTCTCTGTGTTCTCCCACTCTGTGTCCCTCTCAGTGTTTCTCTCACTCTCTCTGCCCCGCTCTCTCTCTCTGTCTCCTTGTCTTACTCTGTGTGTATCAGTGCCTGTGACATCTCTGTGCGTTAATGGATTATGTTTTGAAAAGGACAAAAGGAAACTACTGCGGATGCTCAAATCTGAAACTAAAAGAGGAAACGCTGGAAAATCTCAGCAGGTCTGACAGCATCAGTAAGGAGAGAGAAGAGCTGATGTTTCAAGTCCAGATGACCCTTTGTCAAAGCTCAAAAATTTGAGAAAGGGTCATCTGGACTCGCAACATCAGTTTTTTTTCTCTCCTTAGAGATGCTGCCATGTTTTTAAAAGAGCTTGGCTCATCTTCAAGAGGGAGTTTAATCACTCACAGGACTGATGAGAAATCTCCAAATTTGGGACAACATACACACACACATGCACAGATACACACTAATATATATTATATGCATAGAATATTTATGTATACATATAATATAGTATATATACACACTTATACACACACAGATACACAATGATGCACATACATACACACTGATATACAGCCTGATACACTCTGGTACACACTGATACACACCCTGATGCAAACTGATGTACACTCTGATAGACTCTGATAGACACACAAACATTGATACACAGATACACACAGATATGAACAAACACTGATACAGACTAGCTTCCTGATTGGTTGAAGCGTCTGTTACTCAGCAAATTGAGCTCCCAGACTTTTTATTGGGGTGCGGGGGTGTGGGGAGGTGGGGGGGTGGTGCTGGCCATTAGCTGCTGGTGTCCTGATTGGCTGACAGTCATTCAGCCCAGTCTATGATTGGTTCATCCACTGTCAGTCAAAGTGCAGAGATCAGTCATTGGTAGACTGGGCTGTCAGGAAGTGAGTGGTAATTCTGATTGGCTGATTTGGGCAGTAGATGCTCTGGTTTCTGATTGGCTGAGGCAGTCAGTTAGCAATCCAGTATCTGATTGGCTGAGGCTGTCAGTGATCCCGCTCTGTGATTGGCTGTCAGTCAGTTTTGTTTCTTCATTGATTGGATAATTGATGTAACCGGATATTTCACCGCAATTCTGATCCGCTCCCTGAACTTGGATTGAGTCACCATGTAAATAAATGTTTTTGTGCAGCAATTTATATCCCGCAGTATTATTCCAACTTGTTGAAATATCATTTCAGGAAGAGTGAGGTCAATTAATCCTGTTGAATAGATAAAATATATAACAGACACTGCCCAGAGGAGAATGAAAGCTCCGGATATGCTGAAGAGTAAAATCATTGACTTCTTTCTGCTCTCCATTTCGGGGTCTTTGTGATTCTCTCCCTGACCCTGAGCCCTCAGTCCCTTCCGGACTCGACTGGTCACTAAAATGTGACTGACTGTCAAAGCGTTAATCAACAGGATTAAACCAAATGGGAGCAATGGGGTTAAAATCTGATCAAACCAGGCAAATAGAACCCAGCCAAGATCAGTTAAAACACATGTCTTTGTCTTACATGCCCACTGGATATTGCTGATTATCCACAAAGGTTCATACATAAAGTACACCGGTATGTTTTTCACAGAAAGCAGGATGCCAGTTGTTGTCAGAACCACAGCCGCAGTTTTCCCGGTGCAATATTTAGTTTTCAGTTTCTGGCAGTGAATGGCCACAAATCGATCAAAGGAGAAAGTGACAGTGAACCAGACTGAACAGTCTCTGACTGCAAACAGCAGGATGTCATGAACACGACACACAGAGGTGAGGTCCAGGAAATTCCATGGGAAATAATAATAATTTATCTTGCTGAGAATGTGGTTAAGGATGATGAACAGTAGATCTGCTGCTGCCATGGCTACCAGGTAGCGAGTGGTGCAGGTGGAGAGGCCACACTTTCCCCAACACAGGATCACAATTCCCAGTAAATTAACTGTCAGAGAAAAAGAGATGAGTCAGGAAATTAGTGAGTAAACATTCTCCATGTGCGAACCAACAGTAAGGAGAGGTTTTCAGTCTCAATCTGGGGTGGCGGTGTTGTTGGAGGAGATGTGTTGGAGATTAACATTGCAGACTGGCAAACAACCAATGTAACACCACTGGTTAAGGATGGGCTGTGGGACTGGAAGGTGTGGATTATGCATCTCTCACTTTGATGGAATCAGTCTACATATTCTGATCATTCACATATTGATGTGAGGTTGGATTTCTCGTTTGATCTGTTCTAGAGGAATATCTCAGACCGGGCAGGTTTTCCAATTAGATCCAACCTGGACAGAAATATACCAGAGGTTGGCAATTGGATCTGCCATCCCTTCCTGCACCCATTTATCAGAGCCTACCACGGACTGAGCACTTTCCTGGACTGCTGGAGTTGGATGTCAATTCTGAATAATTCTATTTATATTTCCCTCTTCAAATTTCTTCCCCATTCTGTCTCTCACCCCCCTCCCCCTTTTTTGATTTTATTTCCCAGATACCTTGCTATGTCTGTCTCTTTTTCTAGTCTTCTCTTCCTCTACTTTATCCCTTTTCTTCATGTATCTATCTCTCATACCCTCTTCCTGTCTCTCCAGTTTTCTTCCCTTTCTCCAGATTTCTCTCCCATCCAATCACTTTCCATTCTTCAATCTGATTCTAGCTTTCTCCCCTCATCTGCCTGTCTCTGTCTAACCTCTGTCTCTATTTGACTGTTTCTCCCAATATCTATCTCTCTCCATAATTATCTCTCCCTCCCTCACTTTCTCCCCTTCTCTGTGTATCTCCCTCCAACATCTCTCTTTCTCTCTCCAGTTATTATTGTGTGGCTTTTAATCAGAGCAAGATCCCATTTACAGCAATATAATGATATTTGGAGAGGACAAGGGGTGCAATCCTCCCCAGCAGCCCATCAACACCATGTGTACACTGAGCTTGGATACATGTCCCTTCAGTAACAGAGAGAATAAAGTCCCCCCTTCAACTGGGAACAAGCTATGTCCATTCCTTGATGGACTTTTTTTTGATTCTCCCAGTTTGTGTTTATGTACTTATTTATGTGTGTGTTTGTTTGTTTATTTAATTGATTTCAATTGCACTCATAAACTCTGAGATTACACATTCCCAAAGCCTTTAATTTCTACACTGCAGAATCACCTCAAGGATTGAGGTTGCAACATGGTTTGAATTTTTTTAAAATATATGAACTAGCAGATTACAAAATTGAGTTCAGTGATAGATAATATTTATCTTTAGATAGAGTTAACTCTTTCCCAACATTGAAAAATGCCAATCAAATTTTCAGTTAAAGCAAGTGGAAAGATGCTGTCTATTAAAACACCATCAGTCCCATCACAAGATCTCAGATTGCTTCAGTGATATCTGTCACTAGACTGTGACATTTCAGTGATTGAATTTGAATTGTTAGTGACTCCCTCTCTCTCTGTGCTCTTTAAATCAATTATCTGATTTAAGTGGGTTTTGGGTGAACATAAATTGCAAGGTTCTGATCATCAATAAGCTGGAACTATTTAACAAAGAACAAAGGAAAGTGTACACAGGAACAAGTCCTATGGCTTCCAAGCATGTGCCAATCATGGTGCCTGCGTAAAATAAAACTGCATCCATTTACAGAATCCATATCCTTCCATTCCCATCCTCTTTATGTAATCGTCTAGTTTCCCCTTAAATGCCACTAGCGTTGCTGCTCCCACCACCTCCCTGGGCAGTGTGTACTAGACATTCACCAGCCTCTGTGAAAAAAACTTGCCTTGCATATCTTGTCTAAATGTTTCCCAATGCACCTTAAACCTATGTCCCCTAGTACTTTCCTTTTCTACCCTCGGAAAGAACATCTGACTATCCACTCTGTCCACACCATAATCTTGTAAACCTCTTTCAGGTCGCCCCTCAACTCCAATTAAAACAAACGGAGTTTATCCAATCTCTCCACCTAGCCATTACCCTCCAGACCAGGCAACATCCTGGTAAACCTCTTCTGTACCGTCTCCACTTCCTTCTGGCAGTGCGATGACCAGAAGTGTTACACAATATTCTAAATGAGGCACAGAGCCTGCAAAAAAAAACAATTACCCTTGAATCTAATGCAGCTCCTCAAACTGAGAAAACATTCAGAAACAATGGGACACATCAGAAAGTTCAGCCCTGCAGCAGACACAAACACATCACCTCTTAGAAAAATGGTTCAACTGTGAAGAGTAATGCACAGGCACCAGCTGATACCAGCCCCACACATCTGATATACAACCTTACCCTGGGAGGGAAACAGTAAGAAGTTTCACAATTTTAGTTCAAAATCCAACGGATCTATTTGGAATCATGAATTTTCCAAGCGCTGCTCCTTTATCAGGTGAGTCTTGATAAAGGAGTATTCTCCGAAAGCTCATGATTCCAAATAAACCTGTTGGACTTTAACCTGCGCCCACCCCAGTCCAACTCTGGAATCTCCACATCATGGGAGAGAAATGGGGGTTAGGATGTGAAGTGAGAGAGAGAGAGAAATAGAGACAACGTGATATGGGCTGAAGTTAAGTAGGTTGAGAACCTGGGAAAATGAATGAATAAGAGCGACAGAGGAAAATTCTGAGAGAGAAAAAGTATAAAGAAAGAGAAAGACAGAGGAGGAGGGAGTGAGGGCATGATGATGTGGAAGCAGATAGTGAGGGAGGTATCAAAAACAGAAAATGCTGGAAAAAAACTCAGCAGGTCTGAAATCACCTGTGGGGAAAGAATAGAGTCAACATTTTGAGCCTAGATGACCCTTCATCAGAGCTGAGCTTCCTCCATAATCCATCTCTTCCACCTTTGTCCCATCTCTTCCCCCTCCCCTTCCCCACAATCACACACATACATTCATACTCAGACATACAGTCAGACAGAAACACGTACATACACACACACAAACATACTAACACACACACATACACTCACACACATCCTCACGCATGAATAACACACACAAATGGACTCATACTCAAACACACACATGTACACACACAAACACACTAACACACTCACACATACACACACACAAACAGACTCACAAACACACACATACACACATTCATACTCACACACACACACACACACAGACTCACACTCAAACACACGCACACTCACTCTCTCACTCATACACACACAGCACTAATACTCAACACATTCACATTTTCACACACACACACAGTCACATATACTCACTTGCACAAACACTTATACTGAGTCACACTCACACAAATACACTCAGCAAATTCACACACACACACTGGCCACTATTTTACCATTTTCGTTCTAAGTGCTGGGTGGACTTGAAACTGGAAGTGCTTCAAATTTGTTTTCTGGGCCCATTTTGAGCCCTCCGCCCCACCCCCCACCCCGCACGCACTCTACCTGCAAAAACAGCAGCAATTCTGAATCTCACTGCAGAATCCTGTGCGCTGGGCTTGATGCGCTTGAAACCCTGCAGCTCCGATCGGTGCCTCTGACTGTGCAAGCACAGAAAAAAAATGATAGAATGCTGCTCCGCTCCAGATCCCAGGCTGCATAATGCCTCCCACTGGCCCCCATGGGCATTGCCTCCACCCAAAATTATTGACCCCCACTCATCCCCCTCAACCCCCAACCTAGACCAATCATGATCCCCTGCACCCCACCGAACTCAGGCAGAGTGGCAGCGCCCCCACCCCTGTCCCCCTCACTGATCTCAGGCAGAGTGGCAGTGACCCCCACCCCGCGCCTTCTCCCTCTCACCGATCTCAGGCAGAGTGGCAGTGCCCCCTCACCCCTTCTCCCTCTCATTGATCTCAGGCAGAGTGATCCCCTTCTCCCTCCACCCCACCTCAGGCAGAGTGATTTCCCCTTTTCGCCCTCTCCCCCACTCCGGACTCTCCCTCACAAGGCCCCCATCACCTCCAGACTCCAATGTCTATGTGACACCTCCCTGTCTCTCTCCCCTGTCCCCAGCCATTGAGGTAATGATCTATCTCCCCCACACCTCCTCCCCATCAGCACACCTGTAAGTGCTCACTTGCCTTCCCCTCAGTGCTAACAAGCAAACTGCATGGAACTTGCTGGATCTGCCATAACAAGGACAGCTCCATAACAACCCCAAGCATGGACAGGCAGTCAGGCAGTTCAGGAAAATGATGACAAAATGACCAGCACCCAGATCAGTGAATGTGACCGGGGGAGGCTGCTGGATGCAGCAGAGGTGATGCGGGACACCTTCTTCCTCCCCCAGGAGGACGCAGATCCAGGGGGGCTGATGGCAATGCGGCCTGGGAGGCAATTACTGCTTGAACTGGAAGCAGCCCTATTTTATCCCCCTTTTCCTTATTGTTTCTCACCATTTTGCTCTATTTTATCTCTCGCCACCCTCCTCCCGCATCTTCATTTGTCACAGCTTACCCTCTGATTTCAGCTTCTCTGCTATTTGGTCATTCACACCTTCTATTCTCTGCCATTAGCAGCCTTTCCCCTGTTTCATCTTTCATTCCCTCAGCCTGAGGTATAAATATCTCCCACTTTCTATGCCTTTTAACTTTGACACAGGATCATCTGGATTCAAAACGTCAGCTCTTTTCTCTCCTTACAGATGCTGCCATGTTTTTGTAAAAGAGCTTGGCTCAGCTTCAAGAGGGAGCTTAACCATTCAGAGGACTGCAGGAAAATTTCCATGTTTGGGACAACATACACACACACATGCACAGATACACACTAATATATATTGTATGTATATATATATATAAGCGTAGATAATATCTATATACCGATACATGCACAGATACATACTGATGCACATACACACATATATACACAATGATAGACACCCTGATACACTGTGATATATGCCCTGATACACTCTGATATACACCCTGATACACACTGATATACACCTTGATACACACTGAAATACACCCTGATACACACCTTGATACACACTGAAATACACCCTGATACACACTGATATACACTCTGATACACACTGATAGATACACCGATACACACTGATAGACACCCTGATATACAGTTTGATACACGTTGATATACACCCTGATACACACTGATAGACACACTGATATACACTCTGATACACACTGATAGACACACTGATATACACTGATAGACACACTGATATACACTCTGATACACACTGATAGACACACTGATATACACTGATAGACACACTGATAGACACTCTGATACACACCCTGATACACACTGATATACACTCTGATACACACTGATAGACACACTGATACACACTGATAGACACACTGATAGACGCCGATAGACACTCTGATAAACACTGATATACACCCTGATATACACTTTGATACACATTGATATACACCCTGATACACACTGATAGACACACTGATATACTCTGATAGACATCCTGATACACACTGATATACACTCTGATACACACTGATAGACACACTGATATACACTGATAGACACACTGATAGACACTCTGATACACACCCTGATACACACTGATATACACTCTGATACACACCGATAGACACTCTGATACACACTGATAGACACACCGATACACACTGATATACACTCTGATACACACTGATATACACCCTGATACACATTGATAGACACACTGATACACACTCATATACACCCTGATACACACTGATATACACCCTGATACACACTGATATACACTCTGATACACACTGATAGACACCCTGATACACACTGATATACACCCTAATACACACTGATAGACACTGATATACGCTCTGATACACACTGATAGACATCCTGATACACACTGATATGCACCCTGATACACACTGATAGACATCCTGATACACACTGATATACACCCTGATACACACTGATATACACCCTCATACACTCTGATACACACTGATAGACACACTGATACACACTGATATACACCCTCATACACTCTGATACACACTGATGTACACCCTGATACACACTGATATACAGTTTGGTACACACTAATATACACCCTGATACACACTGATATACACCCTGATACACACTGATATACACTCTGATACACACTGATATACACCCTGATACACACTGATAGACGCACTGATACACACCGATAGACACTCTGATACACACTGATAGACACACCGATACACACTGATATACACCCTGATACACACTGATATACACCCTGATGTACACTTTGATACACATTGATAGACACACTGATATACACTGATAGACACACTGATAGACACTCTGATACACACCCTGATACACACTGATATACACTCTGATACACACTGATACACACACTGATATACACTGATAGACATCCTGATACACACTGATATACACTCTGATACACACTGATACACACACTGATATACACTGATATACACCCTGATACACACTAATATACACCCTGATACAACTGATATACACCCTGATACACACTGATAGACACTCTGACACACAGTGATAGACACTCTGATACACACTGATATACACCCTGATACACACTGATATACACCCTGATACACACTGATAGACACACTGATACACACTGATATACACCCTGATACACACTGATACACACTGATATACACTCTGATACACACTGATAGACATCCTGATACACACTCATAGACACACTGATACACACTGATATACTCCCTGATACACAGAGATAGACATCCTGATACACACTGATATACACCCTGATACACACTGATATACACCCTCATACACTCTGATACACACTGATATACACCCTCATACACTCTGATACACACTGATGTACACCCTCATACACTCTGATACACACTGATGTACACCCTGATACACACTGATATACATCCTGATACACATTGATATATACTCTGATACACACTGATAGACACACTGATGTACACCCTCATACACTCTGATACACACTGATGTACACCCTGATACACACTGATATACATCCTGATACACATTGATATATACTCTGATACACACTGATAGACACACTGATATACACCCTCATACACTCTGATACACACTGATATACACTCTGATACACACTAATATACACCCTGATACACACTGATATTCACTCTGATACACACTGATAGACATTCTGATAGACACCTTGATACACACTAATAGACATCCTGATACACACTGATATACACCCTGATACACACTGATATGCACCCGATACACACTGATAGACATCCTGATACACACTGATAGACACTCTGATATACACCCTGATGCACACTGATATTCACCCTGATGCACACTGATAGATACTCTGATACACACTGATATACACCCTGATACACATCCTGATACACACTGATATACACCCTGTTACACACTGATAGATACTTTGATACACTCTGATAGACACTCTGATACACACTGATATATGCCCTGATACACACTGATAGAGACTGTGATACACACTGATATACACCCTTATACACCCTTATACACACTGATATACACCCTGATACACGCTGATAGATACTCTGATACACAGTGATATCTACCCTGATACATGCTGATAGACACTAATAGACACAGAAACATTGATAGACAGATACACACAGATATGAACAAACACTGATACAGACTAGCTTCCTGATTGGTTGGAGAAACTGTCACTCAGCAAATTGAGCTCCCAGACTTGTTATGGGGTGGGCTGTTAGCTGCTGGTGCCCTGAATGACTGACAGGGCTGACTGTCAGAAAGCCCAGTCTCATCCACTGTCAGTCAAAATGCAGAGACCAGTCATTGGCCAACTGGGCTGTCAGGAAGTGAGTAACATTTCTGATTGGCTGATATGGTTAGTAGATGGTCTGGCCTCTGATTGGCTGAGGTTGTCAGTTAGCAATCCAGTATCTGATTAACTGAGGCGGTCAGATAACAATCCAGTAACTCATTGGCTGAGATGGTCAAATAACAATCCAGTCTCTGATTGGCTGAGATGTTCAGTTAACAATCCAGTCATTGATTGGCTAAGGTGGTTAGTTAGCAATCCAGTCTCTCATTGGCTGAGATGGTCAGTTAGCAATCCAGTATCTGATTGGCTGAGGTGGTTGGTTGATGATCCCGCTCTGTGATTGGCTGTCAGTCAGATTTGTTTCTTCACTAATTGAATAATTGATGTAACCGGATATTTCACCGCAATTCTGATCTGTTCCCTGAATTTGGATTGAGTCACCACATAAATAAATGTGTTTGTGCAGCAATTTATATCCCGCAGCATTATTCCTACTTGTTGAAGTATCCATTCAGGAAGAGTGAGGTAAGTTAATCCTGTCGAATAGAAAAAATATATAACAGACACTGCCCAGAGGAGAATGAAAGCCCCGGATATGCTGAAGAGTAAAATCATTGACTTCCTTCTGCTCTCCATCTCAGGGTCTCTGTGATTCTCTCCCTGACCCTGAGCCCTCAGTCCTTTCCGGACTCGACTTGTCACTAAAATGTGACTGACTGTCAAAGCATTAATCAACAGGATTAAACCAAATGGGAGCAATGGGGTTAAAACCTGATCAAACCAGGCAAATAGAACCCAGCCAGGATCAGTGAAAACACTTGTTTTTGTCTTACACTTCCACTGGACATTGTTGATTATCCGCCGAGGTTCGTACATAAAGTACACCGGTATGTTTTTCACAGAGAGCAGGATGCCAGTTGTTGTCAGAACCACAGCAGCAGTTTTTCCAGTGCAATATTTAATTTTCAGTTTCTGGCAGCGAATGGCCACAAATCGATCAAAGGAGAAAGTGACAGTAAACCAGACAGAACAGTCTCTGACTGCAAACAGCAGGACTTCAAGAATGCGACACACAGAGGTGAGGTCTAGGAAATTCCTTGGGAAATAATAGCCAAAAATCATGCTGAGAATGGGTTTAAGGATGATGAACAGTAGATCCGCTGCTGCCATGGCTACCAGGTAGCGAGTGGTGCAGGTGGAGAGGCCACACTTTCCCCAACACAGGATCACAATCCCCAGTAAATTAGCTGTCAGAGAAAAAGAGATAAGAGCCAGGAAATTAGTGAATAAACATTCTCGATGTGTGCACCGACAGTAAGGAGAGGTTTTCAGTCTCAATCCGGGGTGGCGGTGTTGTTGGAGGAGATGTGTTGGAGATTAACATTGCAGACTAGAAAGTAACCAATGTAACACCGCTGGTTAAGGATGGGCTGTGGGACTGGAAGGTGTGGATTATGCATCTCTCACTTTGATGGAATCAGTCTACATATTCTGATCATTCACACATTGATGTGAGGGTGGATTTCTCATTTGATCTCTTTTAGAGGAATAACTCAGACCGGGCAGGTTTCCAATAAGAGCCAACGTGGACAGAAATATACCAGAGATTGGCAATTAGATCTGCCATCCCTTCCTGCACCCATTTATCAGAGCCTACCACGGACTGAGCACTTTCCTGGATTGATGGAGTTGGATGTCAATTCTGAATTATTCTATTTATATTTCCCTCTTCAAATTTCTTCCCCATTCTGTCTCTCCCCTCTGCCTTTTTCTGATTCTATTTTCCAGATACCTTGTTATGTCGGTCTCTCCTTCCAGTCTTCTCTTCCTCTTCCTCTCTACATTTACCCCTTTTCTTCATGTATCTGTCTCTCACACCCTCTTCCTCTTTCTCCAGTTTTCTTCCCCTTTATCTAGATTTCTTTCCCATCCAATCTTTTTCCATTCTTCAACATGATTCTTGCTTCCTCAACTCATCTGCCTATCCCTCTCCAACATCTCTCTCTCTCTTACTGTTTCTCCCGATATCTCTCTGTCTCTCCAGCATTTATCTCTCTCTCCCTCGCTTTCTCTCCTTTTCTGTGTATCTCCCTCTAACATCTCTCTCTCTTTCTCCAGTTTTTATTGTGTGGCTTTTAATCAGAGCAAGATCCCATGTACAACAATATGATGATATCCAGAGAGGACAAGGGGTGCAATCCTCCCCAGCAGCCCATCAATACCACGTGTACACTGAGCTTGGATACATGTCCCTTCAGTGACAGAAAGAATAAAGCCCCCTCTTGAACTGGGAACAAGCTGTGTCCATTCCTCGATAGACTTTTTTTAAAATTAATCTCCCAGTATGTATTTATGTATTTATTTATGTGTTTGTTTGTTTATTTAATTGATTTAATTAATTTGTTTATTTATTGATTGATTTGTGTAAATCAGAAATCCCAGGGGCTCTGACTGAGACTATTCTCCAGAGACTGGGAGCTGCATCTCCTAACAGGAGACCCTCAGATAATGTGGTTCTTTCCATCCCCTCACAGCGATGTGATTTGTGGTTTTTGGCAATGGAGGTCAGAAATATTGCATCGGTCACTTTAACATATAGTACATAAGTGAGAGGAAAATAAGCAGAGATATGGACAGAGAAAAGAAGTTAGAAGTGATGAATGTATTTTGAGGTGATGGGGGCTGGGTGCAGGGACTAGGAACTAGATAAGAACATCCAAATTTACAATTATTGGGAGAGACATTGGCAGATGTAGAGAAGGGAAAGAGGGGGTTACAGAGAGACAGGGGGAAACCCAGGGTTGTGCAAGGTCAAAGCAAAGGTGGTGATAAAGGGAGAGGATTTGAGAAAGAGAGGCAGGATGTGTGGATCCCCAGTGTGTAATCACAGCTCCAATCACACCCTCTCAGGTAGTCTGAGTTATGGAGTAAAATCCTGGGAGGATTTAAAAAGCTTTACAAATGAATCAACAACCCCTTCCCAAACTGAAAATGAGAGTTGAGCAGTGCAAAGGGGGCCCTTCTGTCCATGGAATCTGCACCGACACATGAGAAAAATCTGAACTCGCACCTAATCCCATCTGCCAGCACTTGGCCCATTGCCCTGAATGTTATGATGTGCCACGTGCTCATCAAGGTACTTTTTAAAGTATGTGAGCTAACCCAGCTCCACCACCCTCCCAGCAGTGCGTTCCAGACCATCACCACTCTCTGGGTAAAAATATTTTTCCTCATCCCCATAAACCTCTGACTCTCACCTTGCCCCTACGTCCACTCGTGTCTTATTCTTCAACAAAGGGGAACAGCTGCTCCTTGTCCACTCTGTCCGTGTCTTGAATAATCTTGTACTTGTTGATCAAGTCGCCTCTCAGTCTTCTCTGCTCCAATGAAAACAACCCATATCAACTCAATCTCTCTTCATAACTGAAATTTCCCATTCCAGGCAGAATCCTGTTGAATCCTCTTTGCCTCCCCTCTACTGCAATCACATCTTTCCGGGAATGTTGCGACCAGAACCACACTCAGTATTCAAAATGTGGCTTCACCAATGTTCACAGAATCACAGAATACTGCAGTGCCCTTCGGTCCATCGAGTCTGCACCGATGCATGAAAGGCCCTGACCTACTCACCTAATCCCACTTGCCAGCACTTGGCCCATAGCCTTGAATGTTATGCTATACCAAATGCTCATCCAGGTACTTTTTAAAGGATGTGATGCATCCTGCCTCCACCACCTTCATTGTTAACTATGCTTTCTGTGTCCCTCATTGTTTTGTACACCTCAATGAAGTCCATCGTTCAGTGTTCTTTGCTCTAAGGAAAGCAAACTGAGCCGCACCAACCTCGAATCATTGCAGAAACACTCCAGCCCATGCAATATCCTGGTGAATCTTGCCTGCGTCCTTTCCAGAGCAATCACATCCTTCTTCTAGTGAGGCCACCAGAATTCCTCACAATGCTCTGGCTGAGGCTCAATGAGCATTTTCCACAGCTCCATCATATCCTCCTGGTTCCTATCTTCTATACCACGGCTAATAAAAATGATTATCGTGTCTACTTTCTTCACCATCTGATCATCAGAAGTTAAGCACAGGATTGGAAAGCAATAGACAGTTAATGATATCCTTGAATCTTAATCAGAAAATAAACAAAATTCCAAAGAACAATCGTCCAGTCACAATCTCAAAAGTATGAACGAAAATAATTGAACCAACTCTATAGGAGAAAAGAAGCATCAAGTAACACAGACTATGATAAAGAGGAGGCAGCACGTATTCCAAAATTACCATCCTTCTTGACAGATTCCATTGAATTATTTTAGCAATTATTACGAATGATAGATTAGATTAATATGATCGATGTCAGACATTTTGAGCTTCTCAATGCCTTGAGTAAGTTAAGACTCAACAGACTCATGAGTAATCTCAGAGCAAGTGGAATTAGAAGACAAACAGCAAAATAAACAACAAATTGGCTAGAGAGATGGAATACAAGGAGTATGAGTTAAAGGGATTTACTCTGATTGTTGGAGGATGGGAAATGGATTTCCACAAGGATCAGCGCTGAGGTCACTTTTCTTCACCATTTACATCAACAAGATGGAATCAGGAAGCAAAATGATAATTTCAAAATGCACAAACAAATATTAACTGAGAGTGAAAGTGACCACAGCGGAAGAATATGATTAATACAATAATACATGTTCCCCAATCACTCGGCAAAGTCTCTGAATGCTTTCAAGGAATTGAAGGTTTGGATGATCAGATTCACAACTCATTTGAAGCAGCAACAGAGCTTAAAAAAAATTAACAAACTGGAAAGGTACATTGCAATTCATTTTCAATTAATCAAAATGTGAACAAATCACAATTTTTTGGAAAGTAAAACATGGAATATTGCACAGTTGTTGTTAGTTTGCTTACATCAGGAAATAGATGACACCTGTTTCTTTTCAATAGGAAAAAAGAGCTGTGGAGAAATTTCACATCATACACGGACCAACAAACTTCATTAAAAGAAAGGCAACTCTTTGAGTTTTACCAAACTTAAAAGAGACAGATCCATCAGTTGGAGATCTCGCTCATCAATTTAATATATATATATATTTCAGATTAGAACCAACTAACTTCAGTCCAGTTCCTTTCCCAAACACAAGTCAACTCCACATGGACAAATAACAGATTGTGCCCGGAACAGATGGATACTTTGGTCAGATATTCCACTCTAGTGAATGAACCACAATTAGTACAAGTGTACACTGAAAAATAGATGCTGTCGTACTTGTTCAAAGGTGTCAGATATTCTGCCCTGGTTAGTGATCCACACTCAATGTTTGATTTTGTTCTTTTCCCACTAAATGCTCTTTCAGAGAGATCATCTTCACTGAGGTCCAATCTAACATTACACATGATTTTACCAAATGCAATATCTTCATTGATCAGTGAGCCCGTCAGTTACATAGAGGCTCATTGTCAATGGGCAAAAAGATTAACAGCATAAAGACATTTATAGACATTTGATTTAAATGAATGACATCACATATCTGGAGTCTGTATAACAGTGACAATGAGATCAACATGGAGCATTTTCATTCAGAGTTTAAAATCAGACAGCCGCTCAGACACAGATTTACACCACCTCAATGGTTAAAGTCACTTACCAGGAACACCAATAACGGCAATGATTGTGCAGAATATTTTCTCAGCTATCTGAATTGGATGCAGCATCTTCAGTGTGAAGTGATGCGCTTCTTCGTGCTGCTGGCAATCTCTCTGTGTTAAACTCTGAGGTTACACATTCCCAAAGCCTTTAATTTATACACTGCAGAATTACCTCAGGGACTGAGGTAGCAACATGGTTTGAAGATTTTTTAAAATATATGAATAAACAGATTACGAAATTGAGTTCAGTAATAGATAGTATTTATCTTTAGATAGAGTTAATTCTTTCCAAGCACTGAAAAATGCCAATGAAATTTTCAATTAAAGTAAGTGGAAAGATGCTGTCCATTCAAACACCATCAGTCCCATCTCGAGATCTCAGATGGTTTCAGTAATATCTGTGACTATTTCAGTAAGTGAATTTGAATTGTTAGTGACTCCCTCTCTCTCTGTGCTCTTTAAATATGGATAGTCAATTATCTGATTTAAGTGGGTTTTGGGTGAGCATAAATTGCAAGATTCTGTTCATCAATAATCTGGAACTATTTAACAAAGAAAAAAGAAAAGTACACACAAGAGAAAGTCTTTGGCCCTCCAAATCTGTTCCGAACATGGTGTCTGCCTAAACAAAAACTGTGTGCACTTACAGAGTCCATATCCTTCCATTCCCATTCTATTCAAATATTCGTCTAGTTTCTCCTTAAATGCCATTATCGTTGGTGCTCCCACCACCTCCATGGGCAGTGCATACCAGACATTCACCAGTCTCTGTGTAAAAATCTCGCCCTGCATATCTTCTCTAAACTTTTCCCCATGCACCTTAAACCTATGTCCCCTAGTAGTTGACTTTTCTACACTTGGAAAGAGTATCTGACTATCCACTCTGTCCACACCATAATCTTGTAAACCTCTTTCAGGTCACCCCTCAACTCCATTGTTCCAGTTAAAACAAACTGAGTTTATCCAATCTCTCCTCCTAGCCATTACCCTCCAGACCAGGCAACATCATGGTAAACCTCTTCTGTACCGCCTTCATTTCCTTCTGGCAGTGCAATGACCGGAAGCAATATTCTAAATGAGGCACAGAGCCTGCAAAAAAAAAATTACCCTTGAATCTAATGAATCTCAAACTGAGAAAACATGCAGAAACATTGGGACACATCAGAAAGTTCAGACCCTGCAGCACATATAAACACATCACCTCTAAGAACAGTAGAAACGTGGGTTCAACTGTGATGAGTAATGCACAGGCACCAGCTGATACCAGCCCCATACATCTGATATACAACCTTACCCTGGGAGGGATACAGTAAGAAGTTTCACAATTTTAGTTCAAAATCCAACGGGTTCGTTTGGAATCATGAACTTTCCAAGCGCTGCTCCTGTATCAGGTGAGTCTTGATAAAGGAGCATTGTCCAAAAGCTCCTGATTCCAAATAAACCTGTTGGACTTTAACCTGCGCCCACCCCAGTCCAACTCTGGAATCTCCACATCATGGGAGAAAAACGGGGGTTGGGATGTGGAGCGAGAGAGGGAGAGAAATAGAGACAACGTGATATGGGCTGAAGTTAAGTAGGTTGAGAACCTGGGAAAATGAATGAATAAGAGCGAGAGAGGAAAATTCTGAGAGACTCAAAGTATAAAGTAAGGAAGCAGAGAGAAGGACAGAGGAGGAGGGAGTGACAGCATGATGACGGAGAAGCAGATACTGTGAGAGGTATGACAACGGAAAATCCTGAAAAAAACTCAGCAGGTCTGAAATCATCTGTGGGGAAAGAATAGCTTCAATGTTTTGAGTCTAGATGACCCTTCGTCAGAGCTGAGCCCCCGGAATAATCCATCTCTCCCTTCTTTGTCCCATCTCTTCTCTCTCCCCTGTCTCTCCATCCCTGACCCCAGCTCCCTCTCCATTACCCATTTACCCCACTCGTTCTCTGCCTCACAAAAAATACATATGCACACTCTCTTCCTTCCATCCACAAACATCTTAATTCTCTTACCCACAGTCAGTGTTGCATACACTCAGATACACAAACACACTCACACACATACATTTATACTCAGACACACACTCACACACAAACACGCACACACACACTCACACACAAACACACACACGCACACACACATGCATTCATGCACACACATACTCACATAAACACACGCACACACAAACACAGTCACACACACTTGCACACGCACATACAAACTCACTCGCACACAAGCACACACACACACACACACTCACACACACACACACACACACACACACACAAATGGACTCACACTCAAACATACTCACACACAAACACTCTCACATACACACACACACACAAACAGACTCACTCACCAACACGGTGGACAGAGTACCCTTCGTTGTCCAGTACTTCCCTGGAGCAGAGAAGCTATGACATCTTCTCCGAAGTCTTCAGCATATCATTGATGAAGACGAACATCTCACCGGGGCCATCCCCACACCCCCACTTCTTGCCTTCAACCAACCGCACAACCTCAAACAGACCATTGTTTGCAGCAAACTACCCAGCCTCAGGAGAACAGTGACCACGACACCACACAACCCTGTCACAGCAACCTCTGCAAGACATGCCGGATCATTGACATGGATGCCATCATCACACGTGAGAACACCATCCACTAGGTACATGGTACATACTCTAGCAACTTGGCCAACTTGTCGACCTAATATGCTGCAGGAAAGGATGTCCCGAAGCATGGTACATTGGGGAGACCATGCAGACGCTACAACAATGGATGAATGAAGATCGCTTGACAATCACTTGGCAAGAGCGTTCCCTTCATGTTGGCAAACACTTCAGCAGTCACGGGCGTTCGGCCTCTGATCTTCGGGTAAGCATTCTCCAAGATGGCCTTCACGATACACGACAGCGCAGAGTCGCTGAACAGAGACTGATAGCCAAGTTCCGCACACATGAGGACGGTCTCAACAGGGATCTTGGGTTCATGTCACACTATCTGTGTCTGAGGCCAGAACTCCCCACTCACCTGATGAAGGGGCAAACCCCGAAAGCTTGTGGGTTTACTATCAAATAAATTGGTTGGACTTGAACCTGGTGTTGTGAGACTTCTTACTGTCTTGGCCAATTATCCCAGCATACTTTGTAAATCACCATCTTATGTGGCCCGTCTGGCCACACACCACAGGTCAGGACAGGACTTACTCAGTTAAATCCCTCAAAGTCCCATCCAAATCCCTAAGCCCTCCTTAAATGGCTCCCAAGTCCTCTGTCAGATCCTTCTACGCATGCCTCCCAGCCCCAATTCTTGTCACAGGGGTGCAAGGTAGCACAGTGGTTAGCACTGCTACTTCACAGATCCAGGGACCTGCGTTCAATTCCCAGCTTGGGTCACTGACTGTATGGAGTTTCTCCTCATGTCTGCGCAGGTTTCCTCCGGGTGCTCGGTTTCCTCCCACAGTCCAAAGATGAGCTGGTTAGGTTGATTGGCCCTGCTAAAAAATAAAATTGCCCCTTAGTGTCCTGAGATGCAAAGTTAGTTGGAATAGCAGGTAAATATGTAGGGATATGGGGTTAGGGCCTGGGTGGAATTGTGGTCGGTGCAGACTTGATGGGCCAAATGGCTTCTTTCTGTACTGTAGGGTTTTTATAATTCTATGATTCTGTGTGAACTCAGTATTACAGAATCCAGTGCAGCTTGAAACCCTGGAGTCATGTTCCACCGCCACTGGAACATTGCACTTTTTCACGTGATTCTTAACTGAAGTTATTTTTGAAACATTGATGCAGGCTTGGAAGAGCCACACTACATGTGGCTCAGTCCACTGACTGAGTATTTACAGGGTAAAATGGGTATAGAGGGATATGGGCCAAAAGCAGGCAATTGGGATTAGTTTAGGGGTTTAAAAAAAGGGTGGCATGGACAAGTTGGGCCGAAGGGCCTATTTCCATCCTGTAAACGTCTATGACTCAATGACTCAAAGCAATCCCACAGAAGATCATCTGATTCTCAGACCATCATGTGGAGGTTTTCTCAGGGAAAGAACCAAGCAATTGTTTGTTTTAAAACAAAGCATTCAGCAAACAACAGACAACAAAGTAAATTACAGGAACAGGCCCTTCTGTTCCACACCTGCACTGACCATGCTGTCCGAGTTAACTAAAACCACCTATCCTTCCGGGGACCATATCCCTCTATTTCCATCCTTTTCATTTATTTGACAAGATACCCCTTGAAAGTCACTAAAAACCTTATCTCGGACACCTCCTTTAAACCTTGCCTCTTGCACTTTAAACTATGGCCCCTAGTAATTGATTCTTCGACCCTTGGAAAAAGCTTATGACTATCCACTCCCTCCATGCCTCTCATTATCTTGTAGGCTTCTTTCAGGTCACCCCCTCAACCTCCGTCATTCCAGTGAGAACAAACCAATTTTCTCTGACATCTCCTCATAGCTATGCCCTCCATATCAGGCAACATCCTGGTAAATCTTTTCTGTACCCTCTCCAGAGCCTCCACATCGTTCAGGTAGTGTGGCGATTAGAATTGAACACTTTGTTCCAAGTGTGGCCTAACTAAGGTTCTACGAATCCCTCATGCTCTCAAACTAGCTGCTGATACAATTGTATTAATTTCACTGTTCTGAGCATTACCAAGTAAACACAATATGTTTAAATAGATATGTGCATTGAGGAGGCTGAGAACAATCCAATAATATCACCTCAGTGAAATTAATGATCAGACTTCATGATTGTACAACTTAGAGAGAACCAGACCACACCACGACACTCAGAATGAGAGGGTTCTCTGCATGGGTCAGAGCTGGAGATTTCACTATGATTGCAAGACTGTTCGCTAACTCTTGTTTCTCAAAGAGCTACTGCAGAAAAAAAAACATCATAATTGATCTGAACACTGATCAAAATTGTTTGGTGGGTGTTAAGTTTAGCTCTGCTAGGAGGATGGTGGGGGAAATTTGTGCACAGGGAGATTTCCGTTCCATATTTAAAGTAAATCAATGACCGGTTAATGAATGATCTTTAGGGAAGGAAATCTGCTGCCTGTCCTGGCCTGATCTGCAGGTGAGTTCAGAACTATAGCAAGGTGGGTCCCTCTGAGATGGCCTAGTTAGTTACTGACAGTGTGCAGCTCCGTAGCATTCAGCATTACCTGTGACAATTGGACCTAAAACTGACAACACAGCACAAATCGGTCACTCTTGATATTTGGATGTGGAATGGGGAAAGATGAATTTCTTCACGTTTAATACCTGCGTGTCTCTGGAAATTTTAAAGATATTACATAATGGGTCTGTGGTTCGGTTAGCATTTATTTCCCATTTCAAATTTCCGATAAGATGGTGGCAGTGAGCAGGGTCCTTCCTGGTCCACCAACAGAGCTGTTAGGGATGGGATCCATGATTTTGAACCAGGTGTGGTGAAGAGACAGTGCTATATTCCCGACTTAGAGTACAGAGAGGCTACGATGGGAATCTGCAGGTGATTCTCATCTCTCTCGGCAACTTCAGTTGTCATTCTCGATGGCAATGGTTATTGGTTTGGACAACGCAACCTCAGTGCACTTGTGCGGGTGGGGCAGCGTGGTGGGAGAGTAGACAAGCTGCAATTTAAAGTGTCTGGGGTTTATATCAGCGGTGCTCTGATGCTTCTCCTTGGGGTGGGTTGCAGTTGATTTTGTCTGGGATGTCCCTATAGAAGCTGGGTCTGGGTGCTTAGATTTTTTTTTAGATTAGTCTGGATTTTTAAATTTAGATTAGATTTAGATTCACGCTCAAAGCAGCTTCGCAGGTAGAGGCTGTGGTTAAGAAGGCGTGTGGTGTACTAGCATTCATCAATCGAGGAATTGAGTTTAGGAGTCGGGAGATAATGCTGCAACTGTATAAGACTCTGGTCAGACCCCACTTGGAGTACTGTGCTCAGTTCTGGTTGCCTCATTACAGAAAGGATGTGGAAGCCATAGAGGAGATGTACAAGGATGTTGCCCAGATTGTGTGGCATGGTTTATGAGGATAGGTTGAGACAGCTCGTTCTTTTCTCTTTGGAGAGACGAAGGATGAGGGTAAACTGATAGAGGTGTATAAAATGTTGAGAGGTATTGATCAGGTGGATTCTCAGAGGCTTTTTCCCAGGGCTGAAATGGTTGCCACAAAAGGACACAGGTTTAGGGTGCTAGGGAGTAGGTACAGAGGAGATGTCAGGGGTAAGTTTTTCACTCAGAAGGTGGTGGGTGAGTGGAATCGGCTGAGTTCGGTGGTGGTGGAGGTGGATTCGATAAGGTCTTTTAAGAGACTTTTGGATAAGCACATGGAACTTTGTAAGATAGAAGGTTATAGGTAAGCCTAGTAGGTAGGGATATGCTTGGCGCAACTTGTGGGCCGAAGGGCCTGTTTGTGCTGTAGTTTTTCTATGTTTCTATGTAGTGATTAGATTTTTTTCTTCTAACTCTTTCAGAGTAACTATCAGAATTAAACTGACTGAACACTCGAAGTTAGCCACTTCAGTCGCTTCTGTCGGATGCTTTGCAGCCGAGTGCAATTGTCCTGACAAAGTTATGCCTGATGCGCATTTGCCATCAAAACATTACATGGGATCTTCCGGAAGGGTTTGTCCAGAAATCTTTGGAGTTGCCCTGAAATGTGACCCTGGGGAACTTTGGTGTTTTGAGGCCCAGCTGTGAGCAATGCTGCCTCATAACACCAGGGACCCGGGTTCGACTCCCGGCTTGGGTCACTGTCTGTGCAGAGTCTTCACGTTTTCTTCATACCTGCATGGGTTTCCTCCGGGTGCTCTGGTTTCCTCCCATAGTCCGAAAGATGTGCTGGTTAGGTGCGTTGGCCATGATAATTTATCCCTCAAACAGGCGCTGGAGTGTGGCGACTAACTGATTTTCACAGTAACATCATTGCAGTGTGACTAATTGTGACACTAATACATAAACTTTAGACATTACCAACCTTTAAAGCCTAATCTGTACTGCAAGATTAAATTTACTCGGTGTCTGTGGCACTTAACAATTTCATGTTTAATGCTATTGGTAAGCTGGATGGTGGATGGACGGATGGACAGATGGTTGGATGGGTGGATGGATGGACAGATGGATAGGCGCGGATGATGGATGGGTAAATGGATGGATGGCTGGCGGCGGATGGATGGATGGGCAGGCGGGCCAGGGACCCGGGTTCGAGTCACTGTCTGTGCAGCATCTACACATTCTCACTGTGTCTGTGTGGGTTTCCTCCAGGTGTGGTTACCTCCCACAGTTTGAAAGACGTGCTGGTTCGGTGTATCTGTCACGCTAAAATCTCCCTTAGTGTTCCCAAACAGGTGCCGGAATATGGCAACTTAGGCATTTTCACAGTCGCTTCATTGCAGTGTTAATGTAAGCCTACCTGTGACACTGATAAATACATTTTAAACTTTAGCTGGACAGAAACTGACTATTGTATGGTCTGTGTATGTATTTGAGTTGTGTGTGTATGTGTTGTGTGTTTGTGTGTGTGTTAAATTGGGAGAGAATCAGAGAGCTGCCACCATGGAGACCTAAGCGGATTGCATTCAGCAACATCCCGCCCCTTCTCAGCAGGTGCTTCAAAGGTGGGAAAGTTAGAGTTAATTAAATATCAGCCATTTGGAAGAAAGTTCAGTGGACCTTTCACCGTATAATTGAAACCACGTCATTCAACGTGCAGTTAACATTTTCAGTTGTGAGAATTGTTTTTCACCGTGATTAATAAATTATCAGTGTGGAGTGCTCCTGGTTCCTGATCCAGGGAAATGTTTTCTCTGAGTACTGTTTGTGTCGGTTGTTCTCAATCAGGTAATTCATCCTTCAATCTGCTTGGATTCAGTTTCTCAAAACGAATTTGCAGACTCTTCATCTGGGACTGGGGGTATCTGATTTACTTCCATTTCCATATATCTCCCTCTCAGATCTGGCAAAGTATTCCAAACATGATGGAATGATTGTCATTTGCTTTCTGTCTAATTCTTGATGGAAAATTGCCTACAGTAAGTTCACTTTCCTTGCATCCACACTGACAGTCGGACAAAATCAAATACAGTCAGATAAATATCTGGACCGTTTTGTGGGGTTAATGCAATTTAAATAGGACAATTTTCAATTATGTTTTGGTTTGTAGCATGCACTCACATTGCTGATTTTGTGCAGTGAATTTATGTTCGAGTCTTTGATGACTTTTCCAGTATCAGAGAATGATACCAGGTATGCATGGGCGTCATCACTTTCCAAAGCTGGTGAGACTCCAGTGTTGCAGCATTTCCCGATCACTCAGGTGTTCTTTTTTTCCCATGTGGTCTTCATCCGTACTTTAAATACTAGGGAACCTGTTTGTGAGTTGACCCCGGCAGGGGCTGGGGAGTAGGGCAGGGGAGTGAGGCCGGTCACTGGAGACTGGGGAATGGGGCTGGGGGTAACTGTTACTTGTCAGCAGGTTGAGCAGTAACTGTGTGGTGAAAGACAGAAGAATTAGACTGGAGGTTGCAGTTCGATAAACCTTCACCAGATACTTTGATTTGTTAGTTTTTTTTTCCGGATTTGGCATTTGGTACGAATTTGCTCAGATGTGTTTGTGTGCACCATTGGAGAGACACAAGGCGGTTGCTATTTGCCTTGCTGCAGCGGATTGTTTGTTTAACATGTTGTGTGGTGTGAATACGAGATTTACGTTGAACTGCTTTTAAAGCAGTGTAAGCTCACTCCACCGATACTATTGCGACAGTATTGGACACAGCGAGCTTTTCAGAGACCATTGGGACTGTGTCTTTATTTATCAAGATCATTGGAGAACCCGAGTGTACTGAGAGTGAACATTAGGGAGTGTGTCAGTATTTGCAGTGATCAGGGGGATGGCATCAGTGTTACATTGATTAGGAGAAGTGTGTTAGTGTTTACAGTGATCAGGGAGAGTATGTCAGTATATACAGTGATCACTGGGGAATGTGTCAGTATTTACAGTGATCACTGGGGAGTGAGTCTATATTTACAGTGATCACTGGGGAATGTGTCAGTATTTACAGTGATCAGGGAGAGTGTGTCAGTATTTACAGTGATCAGGGAGAGTGTGTCAGTATTTACAGTGATCAGGGAGAGTGTGTAACTATTTACATGTGATCATTGGGGAGAGTGTCATTATTTACAGTGATCACTGGGGAGTGTGTCAGTATTTACAGTGATCACTGGGAAGTGTGTCAGTATTTACAGTGATCACTGGGGAGTGTGTCAGTATTTACAGTGATCATTGGGGAGTGTGTCAGTATTTACAGTGATCATTGGGGAGTGTGTCAGTATTTACAGTGATCAGTGGGGAGTGTGTCAGTATTTACAGTGATCATTGGGGAGTGTGTCAGTATTTACAGTGATCACTGGGGAGTGTGTCAGTATTTACAGTGATCACTGGGAAGTGTGTCAGTATTTACAGTGATCACTGGGGAGTGTGTCAGTATTTACAGTGATCACTGGGGAGTGTGTCAGTATTTACAGTGATCACTGGGGAGTGTGTCAGTATTTACAGTGATCACTGGGGAGTGTGTCAGTATTTACAGTGATCACTGGGGAGTGTGTCAGTATTTACAGTGATCACTGGGGAGTGTGTCAGTATTTACAGTGATCACTGGGGAGTGTGTCAGTATTTTCAGTGATCACTGGGGAGTGTGTCAGTATTTACAGTGATCACTGGGGAGTGTGTCAGTATTTTCAGTGATCACTGGGGAGTGTGTCAGTATTTACAGTGATCACTGGGGAGTGTGTCCGTGTTTACAGTGATCATTGGGGAGTGTGTCAGTGTTTAGATTGATCATTGGGGAGTGTGTCAGCACTTACAGTGATTACTGGGGAGTGTGTCACTATTTTCAGTGATCACTGGGGAGTGTGTCAGTATTTACAGTGATCATTGGGGAGTGTGTCAGTGTTTAGATTGATCATTGGGGAGTGTGTCAGTATTTACAGTGATTACTGGGGAGTGTGTCACTATTTACAGTGTTCACTGGGGAGTACGTCAGTAATTACAGTGATCATTGGGGAGTGTGTCAGTATTTACAGTGATCACTGGGGAGTGTGTCAGTATTTACAGTGATCATTGGGGAGTGTGTCAGTATTTACAGTGATCATTGGGGAGTGTGTCAGTGTTTAGATTGATCATTGGGGAGTGTGTCAGCACTTACAGTGATTACTGGGGAGCGTGTCACTATTTACAGTGTTCACTGGGGAGTATGTCAGTATTTAGAGTGATCACTGGGGAGTGTGTCACTATTTACAGTGATCATTGGAGAGTGTGTCAGTATTTAGAGTGAACATTGGGGAGTATGTCACTATTTTCAGTGATCATTGGGGACTGTGTATGTTAGTACAGGAATCATTTTAGAGTGTGTCTGCGTTTATAGTAATTATTGGGAATTGTGTTAGCATTTACAGTGATCACTGGGGAGTGTGCAAGTATTTATCCTAATCATTGCGAGTGTGTCTGCATTTACAATAATGATTGGGAAGTATGTCAGTATTTACAGTGATCACTGTGGATAAGGCATCATTGCAGAAAGTGTCAATATTTGCCGTGATCCCCAGCTTGTCTGTCAGTAGTAGTGCCAGATTTAGACTTGGTGAGGCCCTCAGCTCTGTCAAGCTTGGAGTCCCCTTGTTAAAACGTTACACCAAAAGGACTGACAAAGGTGTGTACCAAAACAAGACCTTGGGTCATCACAAAAAAATTGAAAGCATAATCATGCATTTTAATTATTTAATAGCAAGTTATTTATAGTGAAAAATACAAATTATTTTCAAATAATTGCTTCAGTTCACAAAGCAGTGAACACAGCCAGCTGTTGGAGAGTACACTAGCCATTCCCAATCTTATATTTCACCATTAACTTTTCTGGACTGAAAAAAACCTTTTGAACAATATCTTTTATGCCTTTTCTATTTTTAAAAAAATAAAAAAAATACATTGTCGAGTGGCCCGGTTGACACAGATATATATTAATATTTTCCTTTGTGTCTCATCAGCGACACTAATTAACTTCAATCTTACAGATCTGTGGATTAACAGGTCCAGCATCCTGCAAGTACCACTTATACATTGAATATAATGATGTATATTTCCCAATTGTTCTCCTCTCATGTTGGTTCTTTGACCCACATTATTTTCTGGAAGTAAATCAAACATTATTTTTATCTGTTTTGAACTAGACACACAGAGATCTAGAAACCAGCCTCTGGGGCATTCCAAAAGATAATCCTCCCTCACTCACTTCAACCATATAATTACCTTTATCCCAATAGTACAACCTAGTTGTATTATCCGAGACTATTCATCTAGCTAATGTTCTGTGGACCCGGGTTCAAATCCAGCCATGATAGATTGTGCAATTTCAATTCAATAAAAATATCTGGAATTAAGAATCTACTGATGATCATGAAACCACTGTCAATTGTTGGAAAAACCCTGGTTCACTAATGTTCTTTAGAGAAGGAAATCTGCCGTCCTTACCTGGCCTGGACTATACATGACTCCAGAGGCTCAGCGATGTGGTTGACTCTCAACTATCCTCCAGCAACTAAGGTTGGGCAATAAACACTGGCCCACCAGTGATGCCCATGTCCCACGAATGAATAAAAAAAATTACTGCTCTCTTGTTGCTATTCCCAGACTCAAGTAATTGTCCTTATCTCAATGCATACTCAGATCACATTTCTTCTCTTTTCAACATCACTGAACTATCTGCAAATTTCTCTAAAACCTCTCCACAGATTGCTGTCTGCATTCAAACAAATTTTCTTTCCTACTCCTTCATTCAGTCCAATTGTTTTCTATCGAAGCATAGCCTTATGTCCAGCAGCAGATAGAATTCTGTATTGCGGAGCCATTGCAATTCCCAGCTGATGTTACTCACTATGTTTTCAGCCTAACCCTTGGGCAATATGAACATTGCCAGCACCACCAAGCGATACACCATCATCGAGACTGACCCAAAAACCAAACCTAAACTATGGTTACAGAGAATGACAGATGATCTTCTACAATGAGTGGCGCATCTGAGTAAAGACTCTCTGCCTTCTAAAAAGTCACAAAAGAAGTGCGATTGAAAGCTTTCTAAATTTGCAGACAATAAAATAGGAGACACAGAAAATAATTGTGGGGACCAAAAGAATTCACAAGGGAATATCGATCAGATGAGAAAATTCACAAGTTAATAGCAGATGGATTCAGTGCCCTAACTGTGAGCTCTTACATTTTGTGATAATATTCTGATTAGTGGAAAGTTAAGTCAGTATTCAGAACAGACGGATTTGGGGTGGGAGGTGCAGTTTCACCAATAGCATGGGCGACACGGAAGGGGGGGCACAGTGGTTCGTGCTACTACCTCACAGTGCCAGGAACCCGGATTCAATTCCCAGCTTCAGTCACTGTCTGTGTGGAGTTTGCACATTCTCTCTGTGTCTGCATAGGTTTCCTCGGGTGCTCCAGTTCCCTCCCACAGTCTGAAAGACGTGCTGGGTAGGTGCATTGGCCATGCTAAATTCTCTCTCAGTGTACCTGAACAGGCACCAGACTGTGGCAACTAGGGGATTTCTACAGCAACTTCATTGCAGTGTTTATAAGCCTACTTGTGGCACTAGATAATAAACTTTATAAACTTATAGAAAATGGGTAAGGACAGAGAGAAGCTGTGGATGTTCTGTGTTTTCTGGAAAGATAATAGAATATGATATTAGAACAGAGGTTTGTGAGTCTGCAGCATGTGATTGAAGAAGACACTGATATTTAAGAATAGATCAGGGAATTTGAAAAGAGAATAAATGCATATTGGAAATGAGCAGCTATGCGAAGAGGATAATTGTTCGTGTCTGGGAAAATGAAAAACACAATTGCTGCCCTGAGCATGTCAACATTTCTTATATGATGAAAAAACACCATTTTCTCAATATTATTTTCTTACATTGGCAATTATACTTTAAACTGTAGCAATACACAATTCCTTGTTATTTTTCACATATCACACTCTCCATGGAATTATAGTTCTGATACCAAATAGTGTTTAATCATTCACAGTTTCCAATGGGTTGCTTCTTTTTTTACTCTCTCCACCAGGTAGCTTCTGATCCCAAAATTATTTTTCACTATGAGGGTAACACAATGATATCTTTCACGAGCTCCAAGCTAGGAAAACCTTCCAGCCTCAACTAACTCCTTGGGAACTCTGTCTTTAAACTGAATGTCAGCATTCTGTTTATTAGAATCTAGCATTGTTATCTCCAAACATTAATACCTTGTACCTCAGGCTCAGTAAAACAATCTGAGTCTTCCTCTCATCTCTGACAATGAAGCCACCCAGGGTTACTATAAAACAGGCTGCAGCATATGTCACATTTCATCTACCCTACAATTAAACCTTCAATTCCAAATTATAATAATCTTATAAACCAAAAGATACAGTCCTAAAAGATAAGATGATTAACTACATAATTGTAACAATTTTTTTTGGAAATTGATTGCCTTTCCTTTGTTTCCCTCTCAATTTTCTCTATGCCTGTTCTGTAGGCCTGAAATGGTTCTGGGATCATCATTTGCTCCATGGCTCTGATATATCATTCCTTCCAATGTGAGCCTGGATAGTAAGCCACTGCAAGCAATTTAGGACTATCAGTAATGATTTAAACTGATCCATAGATCTCAGGTTTTTAGGTCGGTAGATGCATTACAGAAACAAGCCTGATGTTATCCTGTTCCCAGCACAGGAGCAGCAAGGTCAGCACAGCTGTACTTGCTGGAGTCAGTGTAGTCAGCTCACATCACTGATCAAACATGGGCTTTCCTGATGTGTATGGCTCAGTTTTATACAGCTCAGTGTCTTTGTAAACTTATCCATCTGGTCAAATTCCAACTGAATGTATTCCTGGAGGTGTCTTCAAATGATCTCCCAAACTGTCCACCCATTCCCACATTCCAATCAATAATAGCCAAACTCATTACCCTCGGGACACACCAAATTCCCACTATCAATTAGGCAGTGAGAAATATTTCGTGCCCTGATTGGATGATAAGTGATTATCGGATCAATAATCACATTTCTAATCACTGCTTAGAAGTAACAGAGTTCAAAGGAGAGGAAACTAATGCTTTTTTATTGGTCCATAGTTGTTTGCAGTAGGCTCTAGAAGTTAAGTCTTCATTTTCTGAGACCAAGAGAGTCCTAAAGAATTTGCAACCCAACCAGCAGGGAATATTTTATCCTTTAAAATGGTTTTTGTATAGAGTCATAGAGGTTTACAGCATGGAAACAGGCCCTTCGGCACAACTTATAAATGCTGCCCTTTTTTAACTACTAAGCTAGTCTCAATTGCCCACATTTGACCCATATCCCTCTATATCCATCTTACCCATGCAACTGTCTAAATGTTTTTTAAAAGACAAAATTATACTTGCCTTTATTATTGCCTCTGGCAGCTCGCTTCAGACACTCACCACACTCTGTGTGAAAAAATTGCCCCTCTGGACTCTTTGGTATCTCTCACCTCCCATCTTAAATGTATGACCTCTAGTTATAGACTACTTTACATTTTGGAAAATATATTGACTATCTAGCTGATCTATGCCCCTCATTATTTTGCAGACCTTTGTAAGATCACCCCTAAGCCTTCTATATTCTGGAGAAAAAGGTCCCAGTCTATCTTGCCTCTCCTTATAACTCAAGCCATCAAGCCCTGGTAGCATCTGAGTAAATTGTTTCTGCACTCTCTCATTCAATAATATCCTTTCTACAAAAGGGGACCAGAACAGTACACAGCATTCCACGTGTGGCCTTAGCAATATCTTGTACAACTTCAACAAGACATTCAAGCTCCTTGATTCAATATACTGACCAATGAAACCAAGCACGCCAATGCCTTCTTCACCATTCTGTCCACCTGTGACTTCATTTTCAATGAGCTATGAACCTGTACCCCAAGTTTGCTTTCTTCTATAACTCTCCCTAATGCCCTACCATTAACTGAGTAAGTTATGCCCCAGTTTGATCCACTAAAATGCATCACCTCACATCTATCTAAATTAAACTCCACCTGCCATTTATCAGCCCACTGGCCCAATTGATCAAGATCCAATTGCAATCCTAGAAAACCTTCTTAACTGTCGTTGTTTTGGGAGAATCCCGACCCTGTTCACGCAGGGGGACATGAATATAGCTGAGGAGGACATTGGGTCGCAGGGGTGTAAAATAGAAAGTATTACGGTTGATAAAGAGGATGTGCTGGAAATTCTTGAGGGGCTGAAAATAGATAAGTCCCCTGGTCCGGATGGGATCTACCCTAGGATTCTCTGGGAGGCTAGAGAGGTGATTGCAGAGCCTCTGGCTCAGATCTTCAGGTCGTCATTGGTCTCTGGTGTAGTCCCGGAGGATTGGAGGATAGCGAATGTTGTCCCATTGTTTAAGAAGGGGAACAGAGACTTTGCCGGGAATTATAGACCGGTGAGTCTTACTTCTGTTGTGGGCAAGGTTTTAGAAAAAATTATTAGGGATAGGATTTATAGTTATTTGGAGTGTAATGAATTGATTAGAAATAGTCAGCATGGTTTTGTAGCAGGTAGGTCGTGCCTTACTAACCTTATTGAGTTTTTTGAGAAGGTGACCAAAGAGGTGGATGGGGGTAAGGCAGTTGACGTGGTATACATGGATTTTAGTAAGGCGTTCGATAAGGTTCACCATGGTAGGCTTCTGCAGAAAATGCAGATGTATGGGATTGTGGGTAATCTAGGAAGTTGGATCAGGAATTGGCTATCAGATAGGAGACAGAGGGTGGTGGTGGATGGTAAATATTCATCATGGAGTGCAGTTACGAGTGGTGTGCCTCAGGGATCTGTTTTGGGGCCACTGTTGTTTGTAATTTTTATTAATGATCTGGATGAGGGTATAGTTGGGTGGATTAGTAAATTTGCTGATGACACCAAAGTTGGAGGTGTGGTAGATTGTGAGGAAGGGTGTCATAGTCTGCAGGGAGACTTAGATAGGTTGCAGAGCTGGGCCGAGAGGTGGCGGATGGAATTTAATGCGGAGAAGTGTGAGGTAATTCACTTTGGTAGGAGCAACAGATGTGTCGAGTATAGGGCTAACGGGAGGACTTTGAATAGTGTGGATGAACAGAGGGATCTAGGTGTGTGTGTACATAGATCCCTGAAAGTTGGGAATCAAGTAGATAAGGTTGTCAAGAAGGCGTACGGTGTCTTGGCGTTTATTGGTAGGGGGATTGAATTTAGGAGTCGCAGTGTAATGTTGCAACTGTACACTACTCTAGTGCGGCCGCACTTGGAGTACTGTGTGCAGTTCTGGTCCCCGCATTACAAGAAGGATGTGGAGGCGTTGGAGAGGGTGCAGAGGAGGTTTACTAGGATGTTGCCTGGTATGGTGGGGAGGTCCTATGAGGAGAGACTGAGGGATCTAGGGTTGTTTTCGTTGGGAAGAAGGCGGCTAAGAGGGGATCTTATTGAAACATATAAGATGATTAGGGGTTTAGATAGGGTGGATAGTGATAGCCTTTTTCCTCGGATGGAGAAAGCTAGCACGAGGGGGCATGACTTTAAATTAAGGGGGGGTAGCTACAGGACGGATGTCAGGGGTAGGTTCTTTACCCAGCGGGTGGTGAGGGATTGGAATGCCCTGCCTGCTGCAGTTGTAGATGCGTCTAGTTTGGGGGCGTTTAAGAGATCTCTGGATAGGTTTATGGACGAAAAGGGATTGGTATAGGCTAGTGGGTCATTGTTTTTGTAACTGGTCGGCGCAACATCGTGGGCCGAAGGGCCTGTTCTGCGCTGTAATGTTCTATGTTCTATGTTCTATGTTCTATGGTGTTGGGATTAAAATATTAGAATGGATAGCTGACGGTCCAGTTAACAGGGGACTGAGAGCCAGGATAATGAGATCATTTTGAGATAATGTAACTAGTTGAATGCCACTGGGATTAGTGCCTATATTTTTGCCTTGGATGCAGGGACGAACTGCTTTGTATCCAAATTTGCTGATAATAACTGTAATGGGAAAACAAGCTGTGGGGAGGAAACAAAGAGTCAAAAGCAAGGTATGGATATATGTTAAATGAGTGGGAAGAATATTGGAATATTGAAATTTAGGAAAATATCAGGTTGTCCACTTTGGCAAAATTTTTCCGACATTCCCCGGTGGGCGCTTCCAGTCCCATTGAAGGCGAACCTCCAGCCACGGATTCCCCAGTAGCAGAGAATGTGAACAAAGGTGGAAGGACTGGAAGATCCTGTCACTGGCCAACAGTGGGCTGCCTTTGCCAGTGCAAAATGCACCATAGGGAGCGCACTGAAAACCTTTGACAGGAAGAGTAAAAAAGCAGAGGATGATTTAAATGGAGAGTGTGAGGAATGTTGTGGTGCAGTGTGATCTTTGTGTCTTTCTATGTGTATCACAAAAAAATCAGCATGCAGCTACAGCAGGTGATTAAGAAGGAAAACAGAATGTTGCCTTTTATTGGAAAGAAAATGGTATATATAAGTAGAGAAACCTTGCTGCAACTATGTAGGTCATTGTTGAAACTACACCGAGAAGACTGCGTGCTGTTTTGGTCACTCTACTTGAGGAGGGATATATTTACATTGGAAGCAGATCAGAGAAGATTTATTCAGCCAGTTCCAGGGAGGGACGGGCTGTCTTAATGAGGAAAGGTTAAACAGTTTGAGTCAATTCTCACAGGAGTTTGGAGAAATGAGAGGTGACTTTATGAAATGAGAGGGGCGGCACAGTAGCACAGTGGTTAGCACTGCTGCTTCACAGCTCCAGGATTCGATTCCCGGCTCAGGTCACTATCTGTGTGGAGTTTGCGCGTTCTCCTCGTGTCTGTGTGGGTTTCCTCCAGGTACTCGGGTTTCCTCCCACAGTCCAAAGATGTGCGGATTAGGTTGATTGGCCATGCTAAAAAAATTGCCCCTTAGTGTCCAGGGATGTGTAGGTCAGAGAGATTAGTGGGTATAATATGTTGGGATATGGGGGTAGGGCCTGGGTGGGATTGTGTTTGGTGCAGACTCGATGGGTCAAAGGGCCTCTTTCTGCACTGTAGGTTCTATGATTCTATGATTTATTGAGACAAGGAGAATTCTGGAACAGCAAGACAGGGTAGATGCTGAGAAGCTGTTTAGGTAATCTAGAATCTAGCATAGTTTCAAAGTAAGACTCTTCCATTTAAGATGGAGATGAAGAGGAACTTCTTTTCTAAGTGTGTTAGTGTACGGAATTGTCTTCACCAGTGAGCAGTGGAGGTTGGCTCATTAATATATTTAGGGTTGAATTGGACAGACCTTTGATTGCCAAAGGAGTCAAAGGGCAAATGGGGATAGAAAGGAAAGTAGAGTTGAGGCTGCAATAGATCATCATGATCTTATCAAATGGTGGAGCAGACTCAAGAAGCCGAATGGGTCTATCGCTGCTGCTATTTCTGATGACCTTTTGTTGTAGTTTCACCGTATTCTTAACCTGGTTGAATTCGTCAAGTGTGTGATTTATATCTGGTCAGCAAAGTGGATCACTTTCTGACTATTTTAATGTCAATTGCCACACTGATTTATTATTACAGAGATTATACATGGAGCCTGTGAGATGTAGCCATAACTTGTCAAAACTCTGTTACTCATCATGTTGCATTATGCGTTTGTTTGATGTTCCAGTGAGGAAATCTTGAGACTTATGTTTAAACATGAACCATTTGTTGTTAACATTTAACTACGTACAGATCCCAGCTATAACCCAGGGATGTGTGGTGCTGCTCCATGCACGTTGGTCCTTTCCAAAGTGTTCTTTCCAGATTGTTCTCTCAGTCTATTACCGTATAACTCTTTAAATCTTACTGTGCATGGATCTATCCTCGAGTGCCATGTTAACCCTTGCAGTGCCAAGCACCTTAACATTACAATGACACACAGTCACTGGAACGTATTCCTGGAGGTTCCATCACATGACTGCCAGCCTCCAAATGCCCATCCTCACCCTCTCACGATTGGTCACCACACCCACTCAAATTCACTACACACAGCTTTCCCATGGTCAACTGGGAAACAAAATGAATCTTCATTTCCTGATTGATTCACAGTCGATAATCATCCAAACAATCTTCTCACAAGTGCTGGGTGGGACAATGACAAATCAACAGTGAGGGAGTGAGTGATCCTTCTAATTCCTATTGTATCTGACACTTATTGTGTATTCTCTATTACAGAAAGCAGGCTAGTGACATTCCTGCCTACATTTATGTCAAAAATGACACCAAAACCATCAATTGACTGATCCACAGTACGTATTTTCTTCCGGTTCCTGGCATTCTTGTCACATGTGTGACAATGGAGCTCAGTGTTTCCTGTCTAAGGTGGGAGTGAACTGGACTGAAAATTACAAGTATGGAAGTTGAGGATCATTTGTGTTAATGTCTATGTTAAAATAACCTCCAGCATGTTTAACATTGGAGGTGACAGCATAAAATGGTATAAGCTCACACAGTTCCCTGTGGTTGAAGGACTTTTCCTGAAATTTACTTGGGAATCATTTTGATTGAAGGGGGTGCAGATTCTGGGAAAGGCAGAGCTTTGGTCGCCACATGAATGTGGAGTTGATCCGTCCCAATTCCTGGGATTAGACATATGTGACTGCATGGAGTCGGTGCTAATTCCATTACTGGGATCACTGGGCACGAAACACAGGAAATTTGGAATTGATGCACACTGCAGTAGTCGGGTGCCCAGAGGGAATGAAACATTTGCTGCCTTTGTTAAATGGGCCAGTTTCTGTCCCAGATTCAATCTCTTTGAATGAATTGCAGTGCAAGAGCCTGGCTCCTTACAGCTGGAAAGCTTTCAATGGTCTATTCCTCAGGCACCCCAATGGCCCAGTGTTGTTGAGGAAACTGTGGTAGGATTGACCTCGTTATCACGGCTCATGCACCCAATCCTTAAATGAATCAGAAATGTTGATGGATGAGTAAAGCGATAGAGGCCTAAGTAAATGGACCTGGCCCCAAGTACATTTCTGACTGCATACAAGATCTATGACATTACCCTGAAGAAAATTCCTTTCTATTTCAAAGAACAAAGAAAATTATAGCATAGGAACAGGCCCTTCAGCCTCCAAGTCTGAACTAAAACTCCCTATCCTTCCGGGGACCATATCCCTCTATTGCCATCCTATTCATGTATTTGTCAAGATGCCCCTTAAAAGTCACTACTGTATACGCTTCCATTACCTCACCTGGCAACAATTTTCAGGCACCCACTACTCTCTGTGTGAAAAATCTGCCTCGTACATCTCCTTTAAACCTTGCCCCTCGCACCTTGAACCTGTTTCCCCTAGTAATTGACTCTTCCACCCTGGGAAAAAGCTTCTGACTATCCAGTCTGTCCATGCCTCTCAATCTTGTAGACTTCTGCCAGGTTGCCCCTCAACCTCCATCATTCCAGTGAGAACCAACCAAGTTTCTCCAACCTCTCCTCATAGTTAATGCCCTCCATACCAGGCGACATCCTGGTAAATCTTTTCTGTATCCTTTCCAAAGCCTCCACATCCTTTGGTAATGTGGTGACCAGAATTGAACACTATATCCCAAGCGTGGCCTAAAGCTCTATAAAGCTGCAACATGACTTTTTAAACTCAATGCCCCGGCCAATGAAGGTAAGCATGCTGTATGCCTTCTTGATTACCTTCTCCACCTGCATTGCCACTTTCAGTGACCTGTGTATCTGTACACCCAGATTGCTTTCCCTATCAATACTGTTAAGGTTTCTGCCATCTACTGTATATTTCCTATCATATTAGATCTTCTAAAATGCATTACCTCACATTTCATTGCAAATTCTCTTATTTCAACAATGTGAAATGGATGACCGAATGTCCTTGTCTGTTTGTGACTGGAAAGGCAATGCCTGTTGAAGTGGGGGAAGGGAGTACTGTGTGCCGTTTTGGTGCCCTTATTTGCGAAAGGATATATTGGCCTTGGAGGGAGTACAGAGAAGGTTCACCAGGCTGATACTGGAGATGAGGAGGTTGGCTTATGAGGAGAGATTAAATAGACTGGGCCTGTACTCGTTGGAGTTTAGAAGGCTGAGGGGAGATCTTATAGAGACTTACAAGATGATGAAGGGACTAGATTAGGTCGAGGTAGAGTGATTCTTTCTGCTTAGAAAGAAAACCAGAACTAGAGGGCACAGCCTCAAAATAAGGGGGGAGGCAGTTTAGAACAGAGTTGAGGAGGAACTTCTTCACTCAAAAGGTGGTGAATCTCTGGAATTCTCTGCCCACTGAAGTGGTGGAGGCTACCTCGTTGAATATATTTAAGTCACGGGTAGATAGATTTCTGATAGACAAGGGAATTAAGGGTTATGAGGAGCAGGTGGGAAGGTGGAACTGATCCACTTCAGATCAGCCAAGATCTTATTGAATGGCGGGGCAGGCTCGAAGGGCTAGATGGCCTACTCCTGCTCTTATTTCTTATGTTCTTATGAAGAACGCCATCTGCTTGACTCCCTACTTCAAATTCTGTTTTCAGCTTCTTACTTATCCATTTTTCCAATTCTTCTGTGTCATCCCATAGGAAATCATCCAAATGCATTATAAAAATTCCACCTAATTTTCCTTTCGTTTTCAGTAAAACATTGCTTGATCTGCTTTTAGCTGGATGCACCAGTCTTCAGTTATATTGATCATAGTAAAATACCAAACCCTTGATGCGTCAGTCAACCTATATACACATTTATTTAATTTCCACAAATGTCCCTGTGTATGACCTGCTCCTTTGGGTGGCCTCAAAAAACTTTTCTTTGAAATTTTTCACTCTGCAGAAGTGCTGCTTTGATGTCAATTGATATACAGATCCAATTATGAGATGCTAGAACAGCAAAATAAAAAAATTCAGTGTCACTTTTCCTGCTGTGGGTGAATCAACCCTAATGTCTCTCCCATCCAAATGTTCCTCATACCTACAAACTACTAATCTGGCTTTCACTTTATACGGTCCATCTTGTAAAACTTTCTCTGTGCAAACCCACCTATGGGATAAAGCAGGCTGCCTTTCATCTGGTACCTTTGTTTACACCCCAAACTCCTTCCAACTGTCCAACTCCCTTTGTTTGGCCTCCCTTACTTCCATGAGCTCCATTTTGTTTGCAGCTGTCAATATTCCCTTATTATGGGGGCTTCTGCTCCTATTCCTGTCATTGGTTTGATTCCTAGCCTGCCTCATTAAACTCTGGCCTCTACTGCCCTATCTGTTTCTGTCAGGCTTTGGTCACAGATTCATGACTTATTCCTGGGTTCACAAAGTCTTGCTATCTCATCTTCAGGTCTCGTTTTGTTTCCATCTGTCCACTCCACCCCATTTTTCCAATCTATAGCTTTGAATTCTGTCCTCATTCTTGTATGCTGAGCCAGTGTTTGTACTTTCCTGAGCCTTTCCTGTTTCCCCAATTATAGTAGCCTCCCTCTAGTCCCTTGAGCCTTTGGGTATGTATGATACCACTGTGCCTACTGGGTAGCTGAACCTTTGAAGTAGCAGCTTTATCCCCTGCTTCACTGGTACTTTGTTGATCATCAGATTCCCTCTGCTCATCATAATAACTCAGGGTATGTGCACTTCTGCATCTTGCTCAGATGCTCCATACTCATACCCAAGTCCAACTACTCTCGAAGAGTGGGTTTGCACTGTCCGGTTACCATGTTGTACTAACTACCTTGCTGTCTGTTCCTATTACTTTCTGGGCCCTTTCCACTCTGTTTTGCCTTCTCTTTTATAATGGACTCTACCTCCTTTCTCAAAGTATAACCCCAATGGTCTTATGCAATTCCTTAGGGCCCTTCTTATCCGTTCTGAAACCTCAGCCTGAATGAAGGCCTTTCTCTCTGCATGCATAGCATTCAGTTCTTCAGAAAACATGGAGCAAATGCTTGTTCCTTCTAGCACTGGGGGAGCATCTGTTAATACTGATGGCAACTTTGGATTTCTCCTGTATACCAACTGATATGGGCTATAGCCCCCCTACCACTTGTAATGAATTTTTCGCACGCACTCCTCATGTTAATGCAAGCGGCAATTTACATCCCACTTGATCCACCAAAATTTTATGCAGCATGTCATCTATAACTATGTGATTCCTTTCACAGAGGTCATTGCTGAATGGGCTCTCTGCTGCAGTGTGCATTATTGCAAGATTTAAATTTTTGCACATATCTTGAAACTCATCATTTGTGAGTTCACCCCCATTGTCTGTCAAAAATTGAGACAGTGCCCCCAATCCTGTTTGAATCCAGTGGTCGTAATTTTATCTATAATGGTCTTTTTATCTTCGCTATAAACCACCGTGGATACGCTAAACCGGGTGGCCATGTCCACAAATTGCAAAAGATAGATGCCTATGTCCTTGTCCCATACCTTTAGATCCATTGCCACTATATCATTGAAATCTCTTGCTAATGGTAGACTCACAACTGGATGGGGAGGTGTCCTTCTATATTTTATACTAATTTCACACTGGTCTGGTATTTGTTCTATGAGATCATTATATCCTTTGTCCAGCAGACCTGCATCTTGCATCAGTGCTCACAGTCTCTGTGGTGCTGGATAAGCAAACTGCTTATGGAGTTTCAGAATCATCTTCTTTTTGTCCAGCATGCTGTTATCTGTTTGTGACATTAATGCCTCATGAATCCTTTGGCCTGATAATTTCTGTTCACTTAAAGGCAGACAATAATGGCCAGATCTTGTAAAATGTAGGTTCACAGTTTTCCCAAACACCACAGCTTTATCCTGTTTCAAGTTGATGGCCATCTGACCTTTCTTCATTGCAGGCCTGCCTAACAACAAAAGTATATCACTGGAAACAGCTTATGTTGCTATAAATAAACTGATTCCTGCAATCTTACAGGGAAGTATCACCCTTTTGGAGGATGTTAGAGTGTTGTCATCTCCAAATCTAAAGCAGGTGGAACTATCATGTTCTTTTACTTTCTTTTAGTCTTTATAATCAGGAGACTCTAAATAAACAATGTAGCTAATCTTGGCTGCAGACAATGGATGTACATCCACTATCTAAAACAGCACTGTTGAAAGAGTCTATCATTAGGCTGTTCATTTTACGACTCAACTTTTCTGCCACCAGAACAATGCCTTCCTGGTCTTTATCCTCATCATTGTTAGTTTCCACGTGTGTCACATGTGGTTTCAAAGACACAATTTCTTCTTTTCGGGCAGTTCACAATGTAGTGGTATGGGAAACCACACTGGAAACAGCAATTCACAATCCCCCTAGCATTCCTTTGATTTAAATGGCTTTTATCAGTATCCCATTTCCCCATTTTCAAATTGGTTATAACTGTTTTCAACACTAGATCTGTTATCAACGTAACTGTCTCTGTTTAAAGGCCTTCCTGTACCATTTGGTCTGACAGGCGTTTGAGTCACCATTGACTTCTCTGTTCTGGGCACTATGGCATTCCGATCTGCATTGAACAAGGTGGCAGAGAAGGGTTGTTTCCAGAAAAACTTTTTTAATGATGCTGCCATTTGATCAAAGAGGGGCTCTGTTGCCCTGAATTGTATTCCAGTCATGACTAGAAGAGTATCCATATGTAAATATGTATGTAAATGGCTAGTCCAGTTCAGTTTCTGACCAATGGTAACTCCCAGGATGTTGATAGTGGGGATTCTACAATAGTAATGCCATTAAGTGTCAAGAGACAAAGACTAGATCCTCTCTTGTTGGCAATGGACTATACCTGACAATTGTATTCCATTTCCAAGTGCCTAAAATTCTAATTTACTCCAATACCTGAGTTATATTTGCTTTTGTTCCTGGATAACATTAAGCTGTAATTTACTGGCTCCCCAATATTGCATTTGGGGAGTACCCCAAAGGTGCACTGAGAATCTCACTTGGATTTTCCCAGATAAGGCTTTATGTAGCATTTGTCTGGACGTGCTACCTTCCTTTAGATATTTGGGATGCTCTCAGAACCATCTGATAAACAATTTAGATCACTTACTTTGGATGCTTCTGCCAGTTTTAACCAATAATATCCTGACAGAGTGAAGATTTAATTCTGGAACTCCACACCATGACTAAGCAAATCCCCGGCAACCACCCCCTCTACAATGCGACCCCATCCCCTCAGCCTAACAGGATGTCCCAACTAGGGGGCGGTCACTCCTCCCCTAATATGATTCCAACAAGGACACAGGCACCCTGAAGCCCAGGAATGGACCCAACCTGAACTCCTCACATCTGGACCACTCAAATCCATGCACCTACCTGGACATTTACCTTCTCTCTCGCCTGTCAGGTTCATGGGCCCTATAAACTAACCTGCTTTCTGGCAGTCAGTGTAGTATAAAAGGGGGCATGACTTCCCTAAGTTCACTGGAGTTGCCTTGCACAGGGGCCTTTGGTGGCTGCAGGCTCCAAACACATCCAACCCCGGCCAGTGGAGGATTCAACAACGTTTTCCAGAGCGGGTAAGTGCACTTTAAATTCTTGTAATTCCAACAGGCCAGAACTTTACATCACTGGGTGGAAGTTCTGGATGTTGAAATATATATAATAATGTGTCTGATGTTACTCAGTTGATATATGATGTCTCTGTGTCAGAACATTGTGGGTTCAAGTGAAACTCAAGATGATTGAACACAAACTCTCGGCAGTTACTGTGTACACTGCTGAGGGAATGCTGTTCTGTTGGAGATCTCGCCTTTCAGATGAGCTATTCAATCAATTCAGTGGATGTCAAAGATTCCAAAATAATTCTGTTATAATTTGTGTCTGGCTTGTCCCAAGCAACATTGGGTAATTTTTCAAAAAGGGAAATGTGTGTATGAGCAATGTTGGACTCAATCAAATTAAAACTGGAAAGACATCAGAAAATATGGAATGTCGTGTCTTAGCGCTTTCAAAGAAAAACATTTAGCCCTTAGATTCTAACACACCATCGAAACTTCACAGTAAATACGCAAGCACAATCACATATATCTCTGGTAAATGTTTATTAAGGGTCTGAACTAATAAGACAGTGCACTGACTGTTAACATTTGAGTGACCCTAAGATTAATGAGACTGGTTATTCGCTTTTCTTATTTGTTACGGTTAAAGCAAGGGAAACAGGATCCTCTAACATAACAGTGACTCTCAGGCCTTCTGTCTCCAGGATCTGCAAGTGCTCCATTTCTCTGATTGATTTCTTGTTAAACATGCCATCATTTTCCTTCTTCTGGAGCATGGCTTGGTACAGGCTGTCATCCAGTGTTATTTTGCTTTCTCGAATGCTCAAGATACACACTGGAGGGTCTGAATCACTGAAGATGGGTGGTTTGTTGAAGAGTACCACCAGTTGCTCATCACCACACTGGTAGCTGATAAGCCCTGCACAACCTCCATCTGGACTTTCTGTGAAAGTAATTTTCTTCTCTTCCCCCATTTCAACAGGCTCCAGTGGTGACATTGCCTTTCCAGTCACAATAAAAAGCCTACGAACAAGGACATTCATTCAACGATTTAACATTGTTGAAATAAGAGAATTCATAATAAAATAGAACGGAATTTTTTTCATCATCATGTCATTGATCTTGTATGCAGTAAGGGAGGTACTTGAGGCAAAGCCCATTTACTTGGGCCTCCATCGCTTTACTCATCCATTAACATTTCTGACTCATTTGGGGATTGGGTGCATGAGCTGTGGAAATGAGGTCAATTCTCCCGTAGTTTCCTCAACAACACTGGGCCACTGGGGTGCCTGAGGAATAGGCCATTGAAGGCTTTCCAATTGTAAGAGGCCAGGCTCTTGCACTACCAATCATTCAAAGAGATTGATTCTGGGACAGAAACTGGCCCACTTAACAAAGGAAGCATTCCCTCTGGATACCCCACTACTTCAGTGTGCACCGATTCTGAATTTCTGTGTTTTGTGCCCAGTGATCCCAGTAATGAATTAGCATCAATTCCACGCAGTCATGTATGTCCAATCCCAGGAATTGGGATGGATCCGCTCCACATTCGTGGGTGACTGAAGCTCTGCCTTTCCCAGAATCCCCAGCCCCATCAATCAACAATTCCCAAGTTAAACAGGATTAGATAGACAGGATTTATTCCCACTTGGAAATAAGTGGACGTATAAGTGAGAGGCAACACGGTTTTGTGGAGGGGAGGTCATGTCTCACAAACTTGATTGAGTTTTTCGAGGAAGTGATGAAGATGATTGATGAGGGTGGGGCAGTGGATATTATCTACACGGACTTCATTCAGGCCTTTGATAAGGCAGACTGTGAAGTCGCATGGAATCAGAGGTGAGCTGGCAAGGTTGACATAAAACTGGCTCGGTCAAAGAAGTCATGATGTGGAGATGCCGGTGTTGGACTGGGGTAAACACGGTAAGAAGTCTGACAACACCAGGTTTAAGTCCAACCAATTTATTTGATAGTAAATTCACAAGCTTGACGTTTGCCCCTTCATCAGGTGAATGGAGAGTTCTGGCCTCAGACAGAGCATATAACAGCACAGACAGTTTACAAATTACTGATTAGAATGCGAGTATTTACAACTAACCTGCTATTCAAGTTTTGAAGAGGCTGACAATGTGAGTGGAAGGAGCATTGAGCACAAGTTAAAGAGATGTACCTTCGGGTAAGCATTCTCCAAGGCGGCCTTTACGACACATGACAGCGCAGAGTCGCTGAGCAGAGACTGATAGCCAAGGACGGTCTCAACAGGGATCTTGGGTTCATGTCCCACTATCTGTAACCCCCATGACTTGCCTGGGTTTGCAAAACCTCACTTGCTGTACTGTCTGGAGACAATACACATCTCTTTAACCTGTGATCAGTGCACCTTCCACTCACATTGTCGGCCTCTTTAAGACTTGAATAGCAGGTTAGTTGTAAAGACTTGCATTCTAATCTGTAAACTGTCTGTGCTGTTATATGCTCTGTCTGAGGCCAGAACTCTCCATTCACCTGAAGAAGGGGCAAACCTCGAAAGCTTGTGAGCATACTATCAAATAAATTGGTTGGACTTAAACCTGGTGTTGTCAGACATCTTACTCGGTCAAAGAAGACAGAGGGTAGCAGTGGAAGGGTGCATTTCTGAATGTAGGGCTGTGACATTTGGTGTTCTTCAGGGATCAGTGCTGGGAACTTTGCTGTTGTAATATATGTAAATAATTTGGAGGAAAATGTAAATGGATTGATTAGTAAGTTTGTGGACGGCACAAAGGTTAGTGGATTTGCAGATAGCAATGAGGACCATCAGAGGATAGACAGGATATAGATCAATTGGACACTTGGGCGTAGAGATGGCAGATGGTGTTTAATCCGGATAAATGTGAGGTAGTGCATTTTGGAAGGTCTAATACAGATAGAAAATATACAGTAAATGGCAGAGTATTGATAGGCAAAGGGATCTAGGTGTACAGGTACACAGGTCACTGAAAGTGATAATGCAGGTGGAGAAGGTAGTCAATAAGGCTGATGGTTTGTTTCCCTACATTGACCAGGGTACTGAGTTTAAAAATTGGCAAGTCATGTTGCAGTTTTATAGAACCTTAGTTCGGCCGCACTTGGAATATAGTGTTCAATTCTGGATGCCACACAACCAGAAGGATGTGGAGGCTTTGGAGAGATTCATCAGGATGCTGCCTGGTATGGAGGGCATTAATTATGAGGAGACCCGATCCTCTACACTAGTAGAGAATCCCACCCTCCCACCTCCTCTAACCTAATTATAAGTGTGGGGAATTTTTTTTTATTATATTTTTTATTTTTCTGCTGGTAATTGCTTCAGGGATGGCAGTTCAGGCAGTAAGCTGCATCTCCTGTGGGATGTATGTGGTGAGGGAATCTAGTAGTGTTTCAGGTGATTTTACTTGTAGGAAGTGTGTTAGATTGCAGCTTCTGGAGGAGCGTGTAAAGGAGCTGGAGGTGGAGTTAGAGGAACTCCGCATAATTCGGGAGGCGGAGGTGGAAATTGATAGGAGTTATAAGGAGATTGTCACTCCTAGAAATGAGTCTTGGGTCACTGCCAGGAAGAGGGGAAAGAAGCAATCGGGGGGACAATCCCCTGGGGCTGTTCCCCTCCAAAATAGGTTTTCGGTCCTGGAGGCTACAGTTGAGGAGGAATCAACTGGGGATAGCCAAAGGGAGCAGGCTGCTGGGGGTGAGCCTAGTGTGAAAGCTCAGGTGGTTAGGGGATGTAAAAGATTGGGCCTCGTGATTGGGGACTCCACAGTTAAAGGGACAGATAAGAGAGTTGGAAGTAAAGGTAGGGACTCAGGGCTGGTGTGTTGCCTACCAGGGGCTGGGGTCCGGGATGTATCAGAAAGGGTATTCAGGACTCTTAAGGGAGAGGGAGATCAACCCCAAGTTATAGTTCATGTGGGGACACATGACATAGGGAGGTTAAGGGAAGGGGATATTAAGCAGAGATTTATGGAGTTGGGGTGGAAGCTAAAGGCCAAGTCAGACAGAGTGGTTATCTCCGGACTCTTGCCTGTGCCACGGGATAGTTTAGAGAGGAATAGAGAGAGGGAAAGTTTGAACTCGTGGCTGAGGGGTTGGTGCAGGAGGGAGGGGTTCAGGTACTTGAGCAATTGGGGCTCATTCTGGGGAAGGTGGGACCTCTATAAGAGGGATGGTCTACACCTGAATCAGAGGGGGACCAATATCCTGGGGGCTAAATTTGCTAAGGCTATGCAGGGAGGTTTAAACTGATTCGGAGGGGGGGGTGGGATCCTGAGTAGAGGGGTTGAAAGTGAGGGGGGCATAGATGGGGACTGCAATGCACAGCATCGCAGGGGTGGGGTGGAGCAGGGTTTGAAATGCGTATACTTTAATGCGAGGAGTATTCGCAATAAAGTGGATGAACTTGCAGCGTGGATCAGTACCTGGGACTTCGATGTTGTGGCCATTTCAGAGACATGGATAGAACAGGGGCAGGAATGGTTGCTGCAGGTCCCGGGGTTCAAATGTTTTAGTCGGAGTAGAGAAGGAGGTAGGAGGGGGGGAGGGGTAGAATTATTGGTCAGGGACTGTATCACAGTGTCAGAGAGGAAGTTTGATGAGGACTTGTCTGTTGAGGTAGTATGGGCGGAGATTAGAAATAGGAGAGGAGAGGTCACCCTGTTGGGAGTCTTTTATAGACCTCCTAAAAGTTCTAGAGAGGTTGAGGAAAGGATTGCGGAGACGATCCTGGTTAGGAGTGATAGTAATAGGGTAATTGTTATGGGGGATTTTAACTTTACTAATATTGATTGGAATTGCTATAGCTCTAGCTCGTTAGAGGGGTCAGTTTTTGTGCAAAGCGTGCAGGAAGGTTTTTTGACTCAGTATGTCGATAGGCCAACTAGAGGTGAGGCTATATTGGATTTGGTGCTGGGAAATGAGCCAGACCAGGTGCTAGACTTGGAAGTTGGTGTGCATTTTGGTGATAGTGACCACAATTCGGTTACGTTCACCTTAGTGATGGAAAGGGATAGGCATGAACCTCGGGCTAGTGGTTTTAGCTGGGGGAAGGGTAATTATGAGGCTATTAGGAGAGAATTAGGAAGCATAGGTTGGACTAGGAGATTACAGGGACTGGGAACGTCTGAAATGTGGAGTTTTTTCAAGGAGCAGCTACTGCGAGTCCGTGATAGGTATGTCCCTGTCAGGCAAGGAGGAATTGGTAGGGCTAGGGAACCGTGGTGCACCAAAAAAGTTTTTTCGTTGGTTAAGAGGAAAAAGGAGGCTTATGTTCGGATGAGACGTGAGGGCTCGGGTAGTGCACTCGAAAACTTTAGATTGGCTAGGAGGGAGTTGAAGAGTGAGCTAAGAAGGGCTAAAAGAGGACATGAGAAGACTTTGGCTGATAGGGTTAAGGAGAATCCTAAGGCGTTCTATAGGTATGTCAAGAACAGAAGGTTGGTTAGGGCAAGATTAGGGCCAGTTATAGACAGCAGAGGGAAGTTATGTGTGGAACCGGAGGAGATTGGAGAGGCATTGAACCAATATTTCTCTTCGGTGTTCACGCAGGGGGACATGGATATAGCTGAGGAGGACACTGGGTTGCAGGGGAGTAGAATTGACAGTGTTGCAGTTGATAAGGAGGATGTGCTAGATATTCTGGAGGGTCTGAAAATAGATAAGTCCCCTGGTCCGGATGGGATTTACCCCAGGATTCTCTGGGAGGCAAGAGAAGTGATTGCTGAGCCTCTGGCTCTGATCTTCAGGTCGTCGTTGGCCTCTGGTATAGTACCGGAAGATTGGAGGTTAGCGAATGTTGTCCCATTGTTTAAGAAGGGGAACAGAGACTTCCCTGGGAATTATAGACCGGTGAGTCTCACTTCTGTTGTGGGCAAGGTTTTAGAAAAAATTATTCGGGATAGGATTTATAGTTATTTGGAGAGTAATGAATTGATTGGAGATAGTCAGCATGGTTTTGTGGCGGGTAGGTCGTGCCTTACTAACCTTATTGAGTTTTTTGAGAAAGTGACCAAAGAGGTGGATGGGGGTAAGGCAGTGGACGTGGTGTATATGGATTTTAGTAAGGCGTTTGATAAGGTTCACCATGGTAGGCTTCTGCAGAAAATGCAGATGTATGGGATTGGGGGTGATCTAGGGAATTGGATCAGGAATTGGCTAGCGGATAGGAGACAGAGGGTGGTGGTTGATGGTAAATATTCATCATGGAGTTCGGTTACGAGTGGTGTGCCTCAGGGATCTGTTTTGGGGCCACTGCTGTTTGTAATTTTTATTAATGATCTGGATGAGGGTATAGTTGGGTGGATTAGTAAATTTGCTGATGACACCAAAGTCGGAGGTGTGGTAGATAGTGATGAAGGGTGTCATAGTTTGCAGGAAGACTTAGACAGGTTGCAGAGCTGGGCCGAGAGGTGGCGGATGGAGTTTAATGCGGAGAAGTGTGAGGTAATTCACTTTGGTAGGAATAACAGATGTGTCGAGTATAGGGCTAACGGGAGGACTTTGAATAGTGTGGATGAGCAGAGGGATCTAGGTGTATGTGTACATAGATCCCTGAAAGTTGGGAGTCAAGTAGATAAGGTTGTTAAGAAGGCATACGGTGTCTTGGCGTTTATTGGTAGGGGGATTGAATTTAGGAGTCGCAGTGTCATGTTGCAACTGTACACAACTCTGGTGCGGCCGCACTTGGAGTACTGTGTGCAGTTCTGGTCCCCACATTACAGGAAGGATGTGGAGGCTTTGGAGAGGGTGCAGAGGAGGTTTACCAGGATGTTGCCTGGTATGGAGGGGAGGTCCTATGAGGAGAGGCTGAGGGATTTGGGGTTGTTTTCGCTGGAAAGAAGGCGGCTAAGAGGGGATCTTATTGAAACATATAAGATGATTAGAGGTTTAGATACGATGGATAGTAATAGCCTTTTTCCTCTGATGGAGAAATCTAGCACGAGGGGGCATGGCTTTAAATTAAGGGGGGGTAGTTATAGGACGGATGTCAGGGGTAGGTTCTTTACCCAGAGGGTGGTGAGGGAATGGAATGCCCTGCCTGCTGCGGTTGTAAATGCACCTAGTTTGGGGGCGTTTAAGAGATCCGTGGATAGGTTTATGGACGAAAAGGGGTTGGTTTAGGTTAGTGGGTCATTGTTTTGTAACTGGTCGGCGCAACATCGTGGGCCGAAGGGCCTGTTCTGCGCTGTAATGTTCTATGTTCTATGTTTCTTTAAACTTGGTTTGTTCTCACTGGAGCAACGGAAGTTGAGAGGAGACCTGATATAAGTCTACAAGATTATGAGAGGCATGGATAAAGTAGATAATCAGAAGCGTTTTCCCAGGGTGGAAGAGTCAGTTACTATGGGTTTAATGTGTGATTTGCAGGGTTTAAAGGAGATGTACAAGGCAGATTTTTTACTCAGAGAGTAGTGGGTGCCTGGAACTCATTGCTGGGAGACGTAGTGGAAGAGGATACGGTAGTGACTTTTAAGGGGTGTTTTGACAAAGTACATGAATAGGATGGGAATAGAGGGGTATGGTCCCTGGAAGGATAGAGGGTTTTAGTTAAGTCGGGCAGCATGGTCGGTGCAGGTTTGGAGGGCAAAGGGCCTGTTCCTGTGCTGTAATTTTCTTTGTTCTTTGTTCCTTCAAAGTCCTTCAAAGATGGGGAACTGTGTGAGCTTATACAATGTTATGTTGTCATCTCCGATGTTAAACATGCCGGAGATTATTTTAACATGGGTATTAATACAATTGATCCAAGTCTGCTCAACTTCCACACTTGTAATTTTCCGTACAGTTCACTCCCACCTTAGACAGGAAACACTGAGCTCCGTGTCCTACTGCCCTGGCTGAGATTGGATAGCAGAGTGCAGACAGGGAACTGAACTGGAGAAGTGGTCTGTCTGACTCTGAGCCAATGTGAGCAGTGTATTTTACTCAGTGCTGTTCAATATTGTTTCAGGAGGGGAAAGAAGGCCAGGAACTGGAAGAAAATACTTACTGTGGTTCAGTCAGCGTAATGGTCTTGGTGTCATTTTTGACATAAATGTGGGCAGGAATGTCACCAGCCTGCTTTCTGTAATAGAGAATACACAATAAGTGTCAGATACAATAGAAATTAGAAGGATCACTCATTCCCTGGTTGTAGGGTTGCTAACCCTCTGGGACTGTCCTGAGATTTGTCGAACTGAAGATCAATCTTGTAGAAGCTGGCAGTCACGCAGTGGAACCTCCAGGAATGCGTTTCCACTATTGTTGACAAATGCATCTGGTGGATATATTTATGAAAGTGTCAAACTGATTGGTTTGATTGACCTCAGCAATACAGAACTGTGTAAGGGTGTAAAAACTGTCCTTGCTGTAACAGTGCTGGGAGCAGAATAAAATCAGCCCGGGCTCTTAGTCTGGCTGGCTAATCATTGATCAGTGCTGGAACATTCATTTCTATGAATATTGTCTAAAAACAGTGGTGACAGCTCCTTTACTATGTTGCTTGTGGACACTAATTGTCCATGCTGACATTTATACCTGACTCAATGGAGAAAATGATGCCCATGGACTCTATAGTACATTCTAATCTCTGCTCCCCAATTAGCCCATGAAGGTGAATTATGTGTTTCATATTTTAACCCGAATTAAGATCAAGCAGCTTGACATTGATAAGGAATTGAACCTGGAATTTACATGGACAGTACTAGTTAGTTGGTCTCAGATATGGTCTCAAAGTTACATAATGAGGGCAATTCTTCCAGCCTGCTGCACTGCTCGAGTGCTGTCCTCCTGGCACTGCCCACTGGGCATCCTGGCACTGCCCACTGGATGTTGGTCAATGTCAAGGGGGTGGGTCCTGAGGGGGTGGGGCCTACTAAGATTGTGAGGAAAGGGGTACCTGATGGGCACTTTGCATTAACAATTGGTTGGAGAGGGAGGGAGGAGGATGGATATGGGGAGTTTCAGGCTGGGCATTGGGGCGGGTGGTCATGGTGGCTACTGGTCAGGAGGGCCACAAAGGCTGCCAATCAGGGACATGGTCCAGGGAAGCAATTGAATACTGGCAATCAAGAGGCCGGTGATGGATTGCCAGTGCTCATGCACTGAATTCACCATTGACAGATCGACACATGCGCAATGGCCCACTCAGTGCACTGATGACAGTCTCTCCAGTCGTCCCTCTATGGCACACTGTGATGCACAGACTGCTGGAGATTGATTCAACTAAGCCCGCCCAAAAATGAGTGGAAAAAACCCTCCTATTCCTGTCTGTTGGGCCGTTAAGATTTTTTTGGAGAGAATCGCTCAATGCTCTATTTTGTTGAATTTCTTTCAGTCACTTAGACGGAAATCTGCCTTTATTCAGAGCTCAGTATCTTAATATAAACACTTTCTCAGTGAGCTTCACATAGGATGCAATTCTTATCACTTGTCATATCCTGCAAAACCAAATGTTATACTGACAACATATTGAAGATAAACTTTCCCTTAAATGTAGAACATAGTTAATACTTAATCAGCAATTTCCTGTTTCTGCTGAGTAACATTAAAACTCGTTGGAACAAACTTTGTGATTTTTTTTCCCCATAACTACAGTCCTGCAAGATCTTGAATGGAAAGTAGCTGCTAGATAAAGGAGTCCCAGGTCTAATATCTGTGCAACTCCGCAAAATCAAAAAACATTCTATCATTTGTCATGAAATAAATCAGCAAGCAATCTGTTTTGCTGCTGTCATAAATCATTAATTTAAAGAATTCTGTCTGGACAAGGATACAGTGAAAATTGAACATACGAAGCTTGACTTGCACCTTGTCAATTACTATTCACTTCAAAGGATGAAACTACACTGAAGCTAAATGTATAGAACATACTTACCCTAGGTCAACCTTCGTAATGCTTTATATTGGGCCACTTTTGATGTTATAGTTGGTACTGATCCCAGTGGCAATCCATTAATTACGATTGCCATTCTCAGAATAGCCTCATTATCCTAACTCTCTGTTCCCTGTTAGTTAAACAATCAGCTATCCATGCCAATATAATAATAGCTTAGTATGGTAACTTTTTTATGTGGCAGCACCTCAAAAGCCTTTTCGAAAACAAAATATACTCCAGCTTCTGGTTCCAACACATGAAGCTGAAATAACCCTTTGTTTTTAACATAGAATCCCTACAGTGCAAAAGGAGGCTATGTGGCCCATCGTGTCTGCACTGACAGCAATCCCACCCTGGTCCTAACCTCAAAATCCCACATATTTACCCCACTAGTCCCTCTAATTGTTGCATCCCAGGACAGTAAGGAGCAATCTAGCATGGTCAATCCACCCAACCTGCACATTTTTGGACAATAAGGAGCAATTTAGCATGGTCATTCAACCTAACCAGCACATCTCTTAGACTGTGGGAGGAAACTGGAGCACCCAGAGAATTCCCATGCAGACACAGTGGGAAAAGGTGCAGACGGTGACCGAAGCCAGGAATTGAATCCAGATCCCTGGAGCTGTGAACTTTGAAACAATGATATGGACCAAGCTAAATGTTCCAGACATACTTACGTTGGGTCAGCCTTGATAGAGCGTGTTTGTGGGTCACTTGTGGGCATAGAACGATGGAAATTGTTGTAAAAGACATAGGTAGTGTTTCCCATTCTGCTAGCCTGTAAAGGAGAATAGAAAGTTACCATCAGATACAAATGCAGTTTTAAAATCTAAAATGCTCCCTGATAGTAGGGTTGCAAACTCTTCAGGAATATTCTTAAGTCTCAGAAATTGAAGGTTGATCTGCAAGAATCGGCTGCATGCAATCTGGGGCCAGTAAAAAAAATCATAGGATCCTCGAGTGCAGAAAGAGGCCCTTCGAGTCTGCACTGAACACAATCCCACCGACCGGGAGAGAGGCGGGGGGAGTGAAAATACTAATGAGAAAAGCATGGAGAAAGCAGGAAAAGATACTGGCAGCTCACATTAAAGTGAATCCAAACTCTTCTATTAGCAGATAAATAATAAAAGGGTGATAAAAGAGTCAGGCTGATTAGGGGTTTAAAAAAAAGGGATTTCCATGTGAAGGCAGGGGAAATGTGCCACTTTCCCCTTTCACAAACTCTTTGGAGCCAGATCGACCAGCAGTGTTGTATTTGACAGACGTCTGATGTGGGAGATGGCAATTTCACATCTTATGGCAAGCTGAACTCTGATTGTGAAGAGATGCTTCAGAAAGTAGTAATTATTTGACTCTTACCTGGCTCCTGGAAGTGTTGCTGCGATGCTTTGGCTCTGGATTCCTGTCTGATGTGCAGACTGAGGCTCACCATCTCTGGTTTTATATGTTTCAAACTAGCAATAGGATTAGTCTTTCAGCCAATCACAGTACAGTTACTTGGAATTTCAACATTATTTTTGATCAATTTTACAGAGAATGGGTGTTGCTGGCAAGGCCAATGTTTATCACCATTCTGGAATTTCTGTTTAAGAATGTGGTGATAAGTCAGGCAGAATCTATCTAACCAGTATGACAGCTGACCAGCTTTGGAGATTTGCTGTGTACAGTCAGGTAATGAGTCCAATATCCAATCCTTGATAAGCTGCAATTTATTTCAGTTAAACACTGAGAAGACCAAAATTTTTACCTTCAACCCCACCACAAACTCTGTGAACTCACCATCAATTCCATTCTGTTCCTTAAAGCAAGGAATCTGAAAGGAGAAGAGGACTGGAGAAAAACTCAGCAGGTCCAGCAGCCTCTATCAGGAGACCTGCTGAGTTTCTCCAGCCTCCTTTGTTCTTGTTCCATTCTGCTCCATGGTCACTTTGAGCCAGAATGCTGACAGTCTTGTCATCGAGTCTGACCCCGAGCTGAGCTTCAGTCTCTATTGCTGTACATCAAAAAGACATCTCCTTCCACCTCAGGCTTTGTAACAAAAATTGTGGATTTCCTGAGTGGCGGGTGATGTTAAAATTCTCTCTGGAGTGACAGCCTGACACTCGATTAACCGTGGAAGTGGAAAAGTTGGGTTCAGCTGCATTAATAACTTAGTAGTTGAATGACATTAGTCAATAACCTCAATCTGCTCCTGTCCTTGAGGTAAACTCAGTATTTTAAATCAATCCAATTCAGTTTTATTAATTTAAATTCAAAGCTTTGTCAAATGTTCTGCAAGATTGTTAAAGAGATTGACTTATGGGAATGACTCTGATACTCTGACCCCCCTTTGCCAATCGATGATGGTTTTGGACTGTTGTAGTTTGGAGTTTACAGTAACTATTGACCATTATGTCCTCTGCCTGCCAGACTGGGTTAAGAGGGATCTTTTCTCAGTGACTCATGCCCACCATGACCACAGTCCATTTTCAGGGGTTGAGAATGATTGTTCTCCGGAGCAGTGTACCTGGTGGCTGTGGTGAGTGTTTGATTTTACTTTGGAAGGTTTTGACTGCATTTCTGGTTCACGAGGTTTCTGTGAGTACTTTTTATTTCCGTAGTGGAAGTCAGGCTAGGGGCTAGTTGGGAAGGGAGAGCGGGGGATATACAAAGAAGGCAGTAATAGACAGCGGGCAGCGGAGTGAGTGGGAGCTGAGTGAGAGCTATAAGGGCTTTGGCTCGCTGGGCTTAGGCGAGAGCAGGCATGGGCAAGGTGAGTTGCTGGTTCCATCTTTCCTGTGTTGCATTTCGGTACATATAATTCCAAGGGAGGTCAGGACATGGCAGGGGCTATGGGGAGGCGCTTTAGCTGTGTCAGGTGCAACATGTGGGAGTTCTTGGAGGCATCACGTCTCCTGAAGGCCCACATCTGCGTCTAGTGTTTAGAGCTGCAGCGTTTGAGGGCCCGGGTCAGGCAACTGGAGCTGCGTTTAGAGGATGCATTTCTGGTTCGGGAGAATGAGGAGTTAATGGCTATGAACCATGAACAGGTGGAGGTCCCAGGGCCTGGGGGACAGGATGGGTGGGTAACTGTTAGGAGGGGGAAGAAGAAGAAGAAGAATAGTCCTGGTCCAAAGACCACCCCAGTGGCCCCCCAAAAGGCATCGACAGGAGTACAAAAGGAAAGACAGGAGGGCCAGAATGACTCAGAGGGAAGGAAGGGGGCTGGCAATGAGATAGTGGTGGGGGATGGGAGGGTCAAAGGAATTGACAGGCGGTTCTGTGGGCAAAAGCGTGACTCCAGGATGATAATCTGCCTCCCTGGAGCAGGGGTACAGGATGTATCAGAGAGGATAGAGGGAATTTTGAAGGGTGAGGGGACACAGGCTGAAGTAATTATACACATAGGAGAAAAGAACTTAGGAAGACAGAGTAGGGGGGATGTACGCAGGCAATTTAGGGAGTTTGGGGCCAAGCTGAAGAGCAGGGCCTCCAGGGTGGCATTCTCTGGTCTGCTGCCTAGTACCAGCAGGGCTAGGAATAATGAGATCATGCAGCTGAATGTGTGGCTGAGGGATTGGTGCAAGGTAGAGGGCTTCACTTTTGTCGATCACTGGGAAGTATTTGTGAGAGAAGGGCACCTGTACAGGAGGGATGGGGAACATTTGAATGGGAGGGGGACAAATATCCTAGCTGGGGGGGTTAGCTGGAGTGTTTCGGCAGGGTTTAAACTAATAGGGAGGGGGGGTGGGGATGAGAATGAGACTGATAGCTCATCAGGCACTGGGATCGGGAGGGAGTTGGGTGACAGGGTAGGTTTGGGTGAAAGGAATAATATCAGGGGAAATGAGGATCCGAGCGGGTCTGGAGGGTTGGATTGCATCTGTTTCAATGCGAGGAGTGTAACGGGTAAAACGGATGAGCTTAGGGCCTTGATGTTCGTGAGGAATTTAGATGTGGTGGCAGTGACGGAGACGTGGTTAAAGGAAGGGCAGGACTGGCAGCTGAATATTCCTGGGTATAAGTGTTTTAGGTGTGACAGAGGAGGGTTGAAGAGAGGTGGTGGGGTGGCGTTGTTAGTTAAGGAGCGCATCACAGCAGTGCAGAGGGAGGACAATATGGAGGAGTTAGGGATTGAGTCGCTGTGGGTGGAGTTGAGGAATAGGAAGGGAGCGATTACTATGCGAGGGGAATACTATAGGTCACCCAACAGCCCGAGGTCAGTGGAGGAAGGTATTTGTAAAGACATTTTAGATAGGTGCAGAAAGAATAGGGTGGTTGTAGTGAGTGACTTTAATCTTCCTGGAGTGGATTGGAAGGTGCCTAGAGCTGGGGGTACGGATGGGGAGGAATTTGTAAAATGTGTGCTGTGTCCTTGGAGCAGTATGTAACTAGCCCGACTAGGGAGGGGGCTATACTGGATTTAGTGTTGGGTAATGAGCCGGGGCAGGTGGTTGAGGTTGCAGTAGGCGAACATGTGACTAACACTGACCACAAGTCTGTCTACTTTAGGATAAAAATGGAAAAGGATGAGTGCTGTCCGAAGGGGAGGGTGCTGAACTGGGGAAGGTGAGCTATAGCCGGATTAGGAAGAAGCTGAAGGACACTGATTGGGAGAGGTTGTTAGTGTGTAAGTCCACGGTTGGCAAGTGGGAGGCTTTCAAGGGCAAACTGATAATGTTGCAGGAACGACATGTGCCGGTAAAGAGGAAGGATGGGAAAGGCAGGATTAGAGAGCCGTGGATTACAGGGGGTATTGAGGACTTGGTCAGGAAGAAGAGAGCGGCATATGTTAGGTCTAAATAACTGGGAATGGAGAGTGCGCTGGAGGAGTATAGAGACAGCAGGAGGGAGCTTAAAAGGGGAGTTAGAAGGGCAAAAAGGGGGCATGAAATGGCTTTGGCTGATAGGATTAAGGAAAATCCAAAGGCATTTTACTCTTATATTAGGAACAAGAGGGTGGTTAGAGGGAAAATTGGTCCTCTTAGGGACAAAGGAGGGGAACTATGCATTTAGTCTGAGGGAATGGGGGAGAACCTGAATGAATACTTTGCATCGGTATTCACGAAGGAGAGAGGCTTGGTGTCTTGTGATGTCTTGGAGGGAGCTGTAGATCAGTTGAAGGAAATATCCATTCCAAGGGAGGAAGTGTTAGGGTTTTTAGGTAGCATAAAAACTGATAAAGCTCCGGGGCCTGATGGCATTTATCCCAGGCTGACAGACAGACAGCTCAGGCACTGGGAGTGGGAGTGAGTTGGAGGTCAGGGCAAGTCTAGATGATGGGAAAATCTCCCAGAAGGAGGATCGAGTGGGCCTGAGGGTCTTCAGTGCATCTGTTTTAATGCGAGGAGTGTGACGGGTAAGACGGATGAACTTAAGGCCTTAATGTTCGTGAGGAATTTAGATGTGGTGGCAGTGACAGAGACGTGGTTAAAGGAAGGGCAGGACTGGCAGCTAAATATTCCTGGGTATAAGTGTTTTAGGTGTGACAGAGGAGGGTTGAAGAGAGGAGGGGGAGTGGCGCTCTTAGTTAGGGAGCAGATCACAGCGGTGCAGAGGGAGGATAACATAGAGGGGTTGGAAATTGAGTCTCTGTGGGTGGAGTTGAGGAATAGGAAGGGAGCCATTACGATGCTAGAAGTGTCCTATAGGCCGCCCGACAGCCCGCGGGCAGTGGAAGAGGGTATATGTAGAGACATTTTGGATAAGTGTAGGAAGAACAGGGTAGTTGTAGTGGGAGATTTTAATTTCCCTGGGGTGGATTGGAAGGTGCCTAGAGCTGGGGGTTCGGACGGGGAGGAATTCGTAAGATGTGTATTGGAAGGGTCCTTGCAGCAGTATGTAGATAGCCCGCCTAGATAGGGGGCTATGCTGGATTTAGTCCTGGGCAATGAGCCGGGTCAGGTGGTTGAGGTTGCGGTAGGTGAACATGTGGCTAATAGTGACCACAACTCTGTCTACTTTAGGATACGAATGGAAAAAGATGAGAGCTGTCCTAAGGGGAGGGTGCTAAATTGGGGGAAGGCTAGATACAGCCGGATTAGGCAGGAGCTTAGGGATACAGACTGGGATAGGCTTTTGGAGGGCAAGACCACGTTAGGCATGTGGGAGTCTTTCAAGGGAAAACTGCAATGGGTGCAGGAAAAGCATGTGCCGGTTAGGAGGAAGGATGGGAAAGGTAGGATTAGAGAGCCGTGGATTACTAGAGATATAGAAGACCTGGTTAGGAAGAAACAAGAGGCGTATGTCAGATCCAAGCAGCTGGGAACGGAAAGAGCGTTGGAGGAGTACAGAGAGAGTAGGAGGGATCTCAAAAGGGGAGTTAGGAGAGCAAAAAGGGGGCATGAGATGGCTTTGGCAGGTAAGATTAAGCAGAATCCAAAGGCGTTTTACTCCTATCTTAGGAGCAAAAGGGTAGCTAGGGGTAAAATCAGTCCTTTCAGGGACAGACGAGGGGAATTGTGCTTAGAGGCTGAGGGAATGGGGGAGATCCTGAATGAATACTTTGCGTCGGTATTCACGAAGGAGAGGGGCTTGATGTCTAGTACGGTCATTGAGGGAGCGGTAGACCGATTGAAAGATCTATTGATTACGAGGGAAGAAGTGTTAGGGCTTTTAGAGGGCATTAAGACCGATAAATCTCCGGGGCCTGATTGCATTTATCCTAGGTTGCTTAGAGAGGCGAGGGATGAGATTGCTGGGCCTCTGACGCGAATCTTTGTCTCTTCTTTGGACACAGGTGAGGTCCCAGAGGACTGGAGGATAGCTAACGTGGTACTGTTGTTTAAAAAGGGTAGGAGGGATAGCCCGGGTAACTATAGGCCGGTGAGCTTAACGTCAGTGGTAGGTAAGTTGATGGAGAGGATTCTTAAGGATAGGATGTATGCGCACTTGGAGCGTTGCGATCTGATTAAGGATACGCAGCATGGCTTTGTAAAGGGGAAGACTTGCCTTACAAATCTGGTAGAATTTTTTGAGGAGGTGATAAAAACAGTCGACGAAGGACGAGCCGTTGATGTCGTCTATATGGATTTCAGTAAGGCGTTTGACAAAGTCCCTCATGGTAAGTTGGTAGAGAAGATTAAAGCTCATGGGATACGTGGCCAGGTATCTAGATGGGTTGAGAACTAGCTTGCAAAGAGGAGACAGAGAGTAGTAGTGGAGGGGTCCTTTTCTAGCTGGAGGTCTGTCACTAGTGGTGTGCATGATGTGGATGTGCCGGTGTTGGACTGGGGCAAACACAGTAAACCTGGTGTTGTCAGACTTTTTACTAGTGGTGTGCCGCAGGGCTCAGTACTGGGACCTCCTCTTTGTAGTGTATATAAATGATTTGGAAGAGGGAGTAAGTGGTGTGATCAGCAAATTGGCTGATGACACCAAGATGGCTGGATTGGTAGGCAGTGAGGAGCAGTGTCTGGCAATACAATGGGACATTGATAGGCTGGTATATTGGGCAGATACCTGGCAAATGGAGTTTAATCCGGATAAATGTGAGGTGATGCATTTTGGCCAGAATAATGTATGGGCGAGTGATATGAAAAAGGGTAAGCCCATAAGGAGTATAGAATCGCAGCGAGACCGGGGGGTGCAAGTGCACAAGTCTTTGAAGGTGGCAGTACAAGTGGAGAGTGTGGTGAAGAAAGCCTATGGTATGTTAGCCTTTATAGGAAGGGGTATAGAATACAAGAGCTGGAGTCTAATGTTGCAGTTGTACAGAACGTTGGTTAGGCCGCATTTGGAGTACTGTGTCCAGTTCTGGTCACCTTACTACCGGAAGGATGTGGAGACTCTGGAGAGAGTGCAGAGGAGGTTTACCAGGATGTTGCCTGGTATGGAAGGACTGGGGTATGAGGAAAGATTGAATAAATTGGGGCTCTCTTCCCTTGAAAGACGTCGACTGAGGGGGGATCTAATAGAGGTATATAAGATTATGAAGGGTATAGATAGAGTAAACAGAGGTAAGCTATTTCCTATGATAGAGACACACAGGACAAGGGGACATGGGCTTAAGGTGAGGGGGGAGAGGTATAACACAGATATTAGAGGGAGGTTTTTCACACAGAGGGTAGTGGGGGTATGGAATGCTCTGCCAAGTAAGGTGGTGGAGGCAAGCACGCTAGAGTTGTTTAAGAGTAACTTAGACAGGCACATGAGTGGGTTGGAGATGGGTGGATATAGGAGATTGTTTGAAATAAGGGTCATTAGCATTGGGGCGTCCCTGGTAAGGTAAATGGATATGGTACAATAATAATATTGTTTTCTCTTTTCATTCACAGGTTTTAAGTCGGTCCGCCTTGTGTCCAACGAGGGGTATACACGCGATGGGTCGTACTTGGGCTGCTCTTGGTTGTTCGAGATTGGCCTAGTGCTTCATGTCGTTAGTGTGTGCTTAAACTGGACCAGATACTGGGCAAGACGACAGCTCAGTGACCAGCACTGATTGCTGTGCAGACACATGGATTTGGGCAGGTGTCTGTGGGAGTTTGCGCATTCTCCCCGTGCTTGCGTGGGTTTTCTCCGGGTGCTCCGGTTTCCTCCCACACCCCAAAAATGAGCTATTAGGCTGATTGGCAGTAATAAATTGTCCCTAAATTAGTTTCCCTCAATGTGGATGGCCATTAAACATTAGATAAGGGTCATGGGTGGAGGGGGAGACTGGTGGTGTTAAGATGGCGGCGTGGGCTCGTTGGGCAGAAGGGCCTGTTTCCCGGGCTGGGTTGTTCTTTGTGCTTTGTTTGTTCTTTGTTCTATATGCAGGGATCTCCATGGTTTATCCAATCTGCAGAGGGTGTCCATTATAACTTCCAGAGCCAATAGGTCCTTAAGGTTGCCACTAATTTCTTGGTGCCATTCCCCTTATTGGTTCAAAAACAACAACTGGAGAGAATGGAAGAAGAGACGGCCAAATCCTTCTTTCTTCCATAAGTGACGCTTGGCTCTGACTCCTGCACTCTTATTTTTCCGTCCACCTAACCCACCTTGTCAGTGGAGTTTAGCGGAAAGGAAAGGAGGTCATTTCTCATTATCAACTGAATGCTGCAGCACAGGTGAAGAATGAGAGTATTCCATTTATCTTGAAAGCCAGTATTTGAAATTGAGTTTAACTCTGATTTGCCCACCCTATTTCCAGCTGAGCACTTCAATCAGTGGGCCGGTCCATTAAAAGGTCACCCCAGCACAACCCAGCCACTTGTCCATGGTCCCAGGTATGGAATGGTTGCTGAGAAGGAAGATTCACACAGACATCCCTTGACAGACTGCTGGATGCCCTGGAGGGGTATTGCCTCATCTTGTGCCTCCAGACAGGGAGGAGACTCTGAAGCACATTTCCCAACCCTACATGGTGGCAGCGCTGGTGACCACCAGCTCCCTGCAGAGGGGGAGGGTTATCCAGTGCAGGAGAGGATGAATGATCTCCTCCGCCCTGCCAGGGTAAGCAACTCATCTCATTATGGAACCATAGAATCCTGACAGTGCAGAAGGAGGCCATTTGGCCCATCAAGTCTGCACCAACTCTCAGAAACTTTTGCATCCATCCAGGCATTTCCCCCCACACCCCCCCAGGAGAGAATCCCACCCTGGCATTCACCCATCAACCCTGAGCCATCACTGCATGTAATTTCCACGGCTAATCCACCTAATTTACAAGTCTTTGAGCACAAAGGGGCAATTTAGCATGGCCAATATACCAAACCTGCACTTCTTACCAGGACACTTGTCGGACCAGAGCACCCAGAGAAAACTGATGCAGACACGGGGAGAACGTGCAAACTCTTCACAGACAGTCACTCAAGACTGGAATCGAACTCAGTACCTGGCACTGTGAGGCAGCGGTACTAACCACTGTGCCACCGTGCCACCCTAACTCTCAATTCACACACTCACAAACCCATCACACACCCACAAGGAGCTCACTCACTGCCACTTCAAGGGACACCAACACTCACCCTCCCACACCCTTCCTCATCTCCCCTGCGGAGGGGTCGGGGGGTAGCAGGGTAATCGCTCTGGGGAATCCTGCTGGCGCAAATCGCATTTTGTAATGTTAAAAATGCTGCAGGTTTGTTGATGTGGAGACGGTGGGGGGAATTCTCCCATCCTGTTGCACTGATTTGTTAGCAGATTTCTGGCACCGTCGGCTCCGCACTGGAAATAGGCCGGAGCTGCAAAATTTATATTAATTTTCATTTCTCTGTAATTTAAATGCTATTAGCTGTCCTGGGACTGAAAGATCCAGACCCGCTAGCTCACCTCCTCGTCAGGAGTATTTCATTCCAGCGGGGATTATGACAGCTCCCTACGTTCGGGAAGCTGGTGGACCAACCCCTTGGGAGTGAAGGGGGAGCAATTGCCCCCCCCAGAGGGTCAGGTGAAGGGGCAGTGCTGTGAGCATTGGCACCTTGACAGTGCCAGACTGTGTCCCCAGCACTGTCTGGCAGTGTGGGAGCAAGGGCTGAGCATCGGCACGCTTGGGAGGTGGATCGATCGGGCTATTGGAGTGGGAGAGAGGGCCAGCATTGCAGGGGTCGTGGGGCTGACCAGCAATCGGGAGACCAGCAGACAGGGGCCATTGTGCATGAGCTGATCGGTACATGCGCAATGGCCCACTCAGCACTATGCTGCCGGCCTCCCGGGCAGGAATAGGCCCCACCCCCTGATTTTTAGCACAATTCACGCGAGTGCAGAGTGTGTGGGAGATTCTTCTCTGAAATCCCACTGAAAAAAACAGCATGAGTTACTCTGATTTTCACGTGAATTCAACACTTAGAATTTTTTTGTGCCGTGTGTGTATAATCTGTCCATTGTGAAAGTAAACAATATTTTTTGCATCCTTGACGCTGCTTACGAAAAAACTATTGAATCCGTGTCTAGACTTAACTTCCCAAAAAGAGTGGGCTTTTATTAAATCTCACAAATTATTTCTGTGTTTTGCCGCTCCCTTTTCCCAAGGAATTGTTATCAGTGCAGCTGTGTCAACATTTTAGCTGCTGATTAATATTTATTATCAGAATGAAATTCCTAATCTCTTGAAGTTCGACCAAATGTATTTCAACTGTTTGTCCACAAAATATAATCCATCCATGAAATGTGGCTAAAATAATGACACAAAACGGGCTGATTAGATCACCGAGTCTGTGTTGGTGTTTATTCCAGAGTTGAGCAATTGTCCACATCCTATGGCTGTTCAGTTCCCATTTAACTTCATTCTCTTTTCAACCCAACTAAATGTCGGTGTCGGTGCTACAGACTCCTAACCCCCTATTCTAACATCCAATTCTCTGATTTTACCACAAAATATCAGCACCTCCTCAGCTGTTTCTCAAGTCTTAGAAGTTACTCAAGTCTTAAAAGTCCTTTAAAACTTGATTACCTGTAAAGACTCGCATTCCAACCATTATTTTGTAAATTGAGTTTGACTTTATATGCCCTGTTTGTGAACTGAAATCCCATTCACCTGATGAAGGAGCAGCACTCCAAAAGTTTGTGGCTTTTGCTAACAAATGAACCTGTTGAATTTTAACCTGGTGTTGTGAGACTGCTTACTCATATTTTGTAATCAGTAACGTTAGAAAGCTCTCAATCGTGCTTCTGCAATGACCCTGATAGGAGATGGAGCAGACTTGTCCAAACATTTCACATGGACAGCCACACTTTAATTTCCTTCTCATCCATGGGGTGGTTGAGCAATTTTGGCAAGATAAGGTTTGTCACAATATTAAACCTGAGTGTAAAAGGGAGATCAATGTCAAAGCAATGTAGTCATTTTATTAGAAAGAATAATTAATAAAAATGGCCATTACTGTTAAATTCTTTCCTACTGAGGGGTATCCTCAAGAACTCACTCCACAGACAGGCTTTTGTTCACACAGATATTGACTGCAGTCTTACTCATTCCGCACTCCAGGCTATAACGACCCACTCAGAGCGGTTCCCAGGTAGATCACACCAAAACTAGGGTCATCTGACCCATTCCCTTAAAGGGGCTACACCCCAACATAGACCCCAATTATAAAGTGCAAAATATCACAGTTAACCAATAACCTTTTTGCTTAAGAAGCAGAGCCAGAGAGAGAGAGAGAGACCAGGTTCCCCTCAGCACAAGTGAAGAATGAAAGTATTCCATTTATCTTGAAAGCCACTATTTGAAATTGAGTTTAACTCTGATTTGCCCACCCTGTTTCCAGCTGAGCACTTCAATCAGTGGGCCGGTCCATTAAAAGGTCACCCCAGCACAACCCAGCCACTTGTCCATGGTCCCAGGTAAGGAATGATTGCTGAGAAGCAAGATTCACACAGACATCCCTTGACAGACTGCTGGATGCCCTGGAGGGGTATTGCCTCATCTTGTGCCTCTAGACCGGGAGGAGACTCTGAAGCACATTTCCCAACCCTACATGGTGGCAGCGCTGGTGACCACCAGCTCCCTACAGAGGGGGAGGGTTATCCAGTGCAGGAGAGGATGAATGATCTCCTCCGCCCTGCCAGGGTAAGCAACTCATCTCATTATGGAACCATAGAATCCTGACAGTGCAGAAGGAGGCCATTTGGCCCATCAAGTCTGCACCAACTCTCAGAAACTTTTGCATCCATCCAGGCATTTCCCCACACCCCACCCTGAAGAGAATCACACCCTGGCATTCACCCATCAACCCCGAGCCATCACCTCATGAAATTTCCCCAGCAAATCCACCTAATTTACAAGTCTCTGAGCACAAAGGGGCAATTTAGCATGGCCAACATACCAAACCTGCACTCCTTACCAGGACACTTGTCGGACCAGAGCACCCGGAGAAAACTGATGCAGACACGGGGAGAACGTGCAAACTCTTCACAGACAGTCACTCAAGACTGGACTCGAACTCAGTACCTGGCACTGTGAGGCAGCGGTACTAACCACTGTGCCACAGTGCCACCCTAACTCTCAATTCACACACTCACAAACCCATCACACACCCACAAGGAGCTCACTCACTGCCACTTCAAGGGACACCAACACTCACCCTCCCACACCCTTCCTCATCTCCCCTGCGGAGGGGTCGGGGGGTAGCAGGGTAATCGCTCTGGGGAATCCTGCTGGCGCAAATCGCATTTTGTAATGTTAAAAATGCTGCAGGTTTGTTGATGTGGAGACGGTGGGGGGAATTCTCCCATCCTGTTGCACTGATTTGTTAGCAGATTTCTGGCACCGTCGGCTCCGCACTGGAAATAGGCCGGAGCTGCAAAATTTATATTAATTTTCATTTCTCTGTAATTTAAATGCTATTAGCTGTCCTGGGACTGAAAGATCCAGACCCGCTAGCTCACCTCCTCGTCAGGAGTATTTCATTCCAGCGGGGATTATGACAGCTCCCTACGTTCGGGAAGCTGGTGGACCAACCCCTTGGGAGTGAAGGGGGAGCAATTGCCCCCCCCAGAGGGTCAGGTGAAGGGGCAGTGCTGTGTGCATTGGCACCTTGACAGTGCCAGCCTGTGTCCCCAGCACTGTCTGGCAGTGTGGGAGCAAGGGCTGAGCATCGGCACGCTTGGGAGGTGGATCGATCGGGCTATTGGAGTGGGAGAGAGGGCCAGCATTGCAGGGGTCGTGGGGCTGACCAGCAATCGGGAGACCAGCAGACAGGGGCCATTGTGCATGAGCTGATCGGTACATGCGCAATGGCCCACTCAGCACTATGCTGCCGGCCTCCCGGGCAGGAATAGGCCCCACCCCCTGATTTTTAGCACAATTCATGCGAGTGCAGAGTGTGTGGGAGATTCTTCTCTGAAATCCCACTGAAAAAAACAGCATGAGTTACTCTGATTTTCACGTGAATTCAACACTTAGAATTTTTTTGTGCCGTGTGTGTATAATCTGTCCATTGTGAAAGTAAACAATATTTTTTGCATCCTTGATGCTGTTTCTGAAAAAACTATTGAACCCGTGTCTGGACTTAACTTCCCAAAAAGAGTCGACTTTTATTAAATCTCACAAATTATTTTTGTGTTTTGCCGCTCCCTTTTCCCAAGGAATTGTTATCAGTGCAGCTGTGTCAACATTTTATCTGCTGATCAATATTTATTATGAGAATGAAATTCCTTATCTCTTGAAGTTCGAGCGAATGTATTTCAACTGTTTGTCCACAAAATATAATCCATCCATAAAATGTGGCTAAAGTAACGATACAAAACGGGCTGATTATATCACCGAGTGGTGTTTATTCCAGAGTTGAGCAATTGTCCACATCCTATGGCTGCTCAGTTCCCATTTAACTACATTCTCTATTCAACCCAAATAAATGTTGGTGTCGCCTTCGATCACTGAGTGGTCCGTGCTACAGACTGCTAACCTCTGTTGTAACATCCAATTCTTTGATTTTACCACAAAATATCAGCACCTCACAAACAGGGCATATAAATACACAAGCTCAATTTACAAAATAATAGTTGGAATGAGAGTCTTTGTAGGTAATCAAGTCTTAAAGGTTACTCAAGTCTTAAAAGTCCTTAAAGATTTGATTACCTGTGAAGACTCACATTCCAACCATTATTTTGTAAATTGAGTTTGTGACTTCATATGCCCTGTTTGTGAACTGAAATCCCATTCACCTGATGAAGGAGCAGTGCTCCAAAAGCTAGTGGCTTTTGCTACCAAATAAACCTGTTGAATTTTAACCTGGTGCTGTGTGACTTCTTACTCCTATTTTGTAATCAATAACGTTAGAAAGGTCTCAGTCGTGCTTCTGCGATGAGCCTGATGGGAGATGGAGCAGACTTGTCCAACCATTTCACATGGACAGCCAGACTTTAATTTCCTTCTCATCCATGGGGCGGTTGAGCAATTTTGGTCAGATAAGGTTTGTCACAATATTAAACCTGAGTGTAAAAGGGAGATCAATGTCAAAGCAATGTAGTCATTTTTTAGAAAGAATAATTAATAAAAATGACCATTACTGTTAAATGCTTTATTACTGAGGGGTATCCTCAAGAACTCACTCCACAGACAGGCTTTTGTTAACACAGATATTTACTGCAGTCTTACTCATTCCGCACTCCAGGCTATAACGACCCAGTCAGAGCGGTTCCCTGGCAGATCACACCAAAACTAGGGTCATCTGACCCATTCCCTTAAAGGGGCTACACCCCAACATAGACCCCAATTATAAAGTGCAAAATATCAGAGTTAACCAATAACCTTTTCGCTTAAGAAGCGGAGCCAGAGAGAGAGAGACCAGGTCCCAAGTTCGGATCACCAGGGAAGGAGTGGGGCTGGGACCCAGCTAAGTAGTTGGGTTCAACTAACCACGGCAGCAAATAAGCTCTCCTGATCGGCTTCATTGAATCTGGAGGCTGCTTTCCTTGAAGACAACTTTGTGGCGTGACTGGCTGTGTGTCCATTCCTGCAGGTTATATACAGCTGTGGCTGGTACAGGTGCAGTGAATTCGGCTCCTCAAGGACCAGGTGGCAACAAATCCTTGAGAAATTTTGATGGCTGTTTTCAATTGAGTGCCATACATCCCTCGGGGTGCTGATTGGCTGCCATTCAACAGGCTCTTGTGTCCAAAAGGGGTGCAATATCAGGGCTCCTAATTGATAAGCTGCTGTATCTGGAGGTGGGTGTTATACTCAGGGAACCCATTCAAGAGAGGGAATGCTCACAAGCTGGGGTTGTGCATGTCAGCACAAAGCAAGTTCTCTGCAGGGCAGTAGTGAGCTCAGTATGTTCAAGGAATGGAGAGATGGGGTACCCACATTATCCAGATCCATGGGGTGAGCAGGCAACCATGTCTGTGTGTGGGGGAGGGGGGCAGCAATGTCTATGTGGAGGAGGGGGACAGAGATATTTGTATGGGGGAGGGGAACAGCTTTGTTGTATGGGGAGAGAAGCTGCGATGTCTGTATGGGGGAGGGGGTAGCAATGTGTGTACGGGGAAGGGGGCAGCGATGTCTGCATGGGGAGGACGGGAAGCAATATCTATATGGTGAGAGGGGGCAGCGATGTCTGCATGGGGAGGGGGGCAGTGACGTCTGTATGGGGGGGCCAGTTTGTTTCTGAGGAAAGGTGTTTTGTAATTAAAGCTGATTAAGTCACTGCTCCTTTTTCCAAGAAATGTAGTCATCAGTCAGAGCTGCGGTTAACACTTCAGTTGCTGAACTACATTTATTCCCAGGAGCAAGTCCCTCAATCCCCGGAGGGTGGAGGATTCAGTGGAGCATATCCCAGGGCCTTCCACCTGGTCACAAATGTAGATCAGCAACTAAAGTGTTAACCACAGCTTTGACTGATGACCACATTTCTTTGGAAAAGCGAGCAGTAAAATGACAAAGCGATTTATATCCATTAACATTTTACATATTGTATGGGCGGCACAGTGGTTGGCACTGCTGCCTCACAGGTCATTGTCTGCGTGGAGTCTGCATGTCCTTCCCGTGTCTGTGTGGGTTTCTTCCGGGTGCTCCAGTTTCCTGCCACAGTCCAAAGATGTTTGGGTTCGGTTGATTGGCTATGGTAAATTGCCCCTTATGTCAGGGAGATTAGCAGGGTAAATACGTTGGGGTTAGAGCCTGGGCAGGATTGTTGTCCCTCTATGATTCCTTCAGTTAGTTGGTTAGCTTGACCCGTTATTAGCTTGATGAGACTAATGGAAGTGTAAGATCAATCTGTATGTGTTGCCAAGGTCCTCTGGGATGAAACTGGTGATTTTTTTTATGATTGTTGCCTCCCCAGGGTTGCACTGCGCATACGTAACACATTGCTGGCAAAATTGGGTAGTTTCTGTTCCGATTCCCTTCCACCACCGGCCCATTAAATCTGACACGTTGTTCTGTCTGGTATGCTTTGTCCCGTGGTAAATCCCTTCTAAGTCTTTTGGTACTCCTTAGGGCAACAACTTTCCCTTCTTTCCTCCACACTCCTTCACTATCTGAAGATTCTGTCACTCTTGTCTTATTTTTTATTCTCAATCACTTTATCTTCTCTTGCTCTTGAGTGGGGCTATCTGTGCACAGGGAGATCTACCTTGTTGTTTAGACACCAGCTTCCTCTTCACATGATTTGTGTTAAATTTTGTTAATATCGACTTGAATGTGGTCTCTTGAATGATTAGATTAATGTTCCTTTCTGCCTGACACTCCCCACTAGCAGTTTCCTAACTCAATATCATTTAAAATATTGTGCATAGACTGAAAATATCCTCCATTTATCTGTATTCATCTCATGGATATTCTTTGCAAGATTTATTTGCTGCTTAATTCTTTCCATCCAAATTATTTACTCTTTCACTGTAATTTTGCTCGTTTTTTTTCTGACAGTTACTGAGTTATTTCTTATTCTGTCCCAATTGTCTTGAAATTGGTTTCTCTGTTGAGTGTGTGCTGGGGACTTAATCCCTTTGGCCCCATTTAACATTTCATACCATGTTGTTTGTCAAGTAGAGTGAATGTTTGAGATGTGTTCTTAAATATATAATAGCAAGCATTTCCAAACTCTTGAATGGATCTATTAGTTACATTGTATGTAACTCATCTGAACATTTATGCAGTACCTCAATATTATGCCAACACCTTCTTGACTCTCAGACAATCTTATCAACAGATTTTGAAGTCTTTGCTCATCTCTGCACGTATGGTCCCGATGCCTCGGTTGTTTAGGGTGTCAAACTTTGTTCTTTAATAAACATAGACAAGTAAGCAAATATCACCAAGAGAAAACTATCAGTTTACTAGCCAATCTATACTTTCCTTTTTCTAGAATGTACATCAGTGCCAAATCAAAATATCCTGATGAACTGAACTGCACTCAATATCCCAATTCCCATCTGCTGTTTAATTTCCCATCTCTATCTTCCACCCTCAATTACTTCATCGTATTCAGTTTGCTTCATAACACCTTTAAGACAGAATCAAATCTTTCTATTTGATTCCAAGCAGTGACTTACCTTGATTGCTTATTCTGTGCCTTAAGTCGCATCATTTTTCAGGCAGCTTGCTAACAGCACACTTTCCTGTGTCAGAACTGTCCCAAATGTTGTTGGCTTTCAGATGTCCGTTGATGCCTATCTTATCTCTTCTTTAAAAAATGTTGTTCCTGCATCCATTGCTACCACCTAAAGTGCACGTTTTTTTTTCAGAATCCCTTTAAATGTCCGTTTTTAAAAGATCACCGTTGTTGTTCTCATTATCCATCAAATAAATCTCACCTTTAATTCTGCCCTACCCCATTCAACTATTGCCCATCCTGTTCTTGGCTCTCCTTTAACTCTACTGTAACCCTTTGACAAACAGGGTCACATCAGATCCCCTATAATGGCTCTTCTATTACCCTGTTCGCTTCCTCACATCTCAGCTGCACATCACATAATGGTCCTTTCCTTCAATGTTCACCGACCCCACTGGGTTATTTCCCTCATCTCTAACTATAGTAATCAGCCCATTTACTGGCAGGAGCAGGCTTTCCCATTGAGCCAGCCTTACATCCAACACCATTTTCAACCTTCCCGTTTTCAGAATTTGCGCCTGAGTGTGTTTTGTGTACAAGATTATTTCTACCAGCACGGTAATTGGTTCATTTATTCTGACTGCCCTTGCTGCCCAATCCAGGGCTCAAATGCAAATAAATTCTCAAATATCTTGAAGCTACTGCAAATCTTGTTCCATTTGCAGTTCGCTGCTACAAAAAAATCCATCCAGCTTGGAGCAGAATGGGTCAATTTATCTGAACAAACCTGACAATTCAAAACCTTAAAATCTTGTAATTCCCAATTCCTGCAAAACATAAATACATCTTCAGCTGTTAGTGGACAGAATGGGAGAGTACACCGACAGACACGGCTGGAAAGATTTGGGCAAAGTGGACAACCTGACATTTTCCCACATTATTCACCACCTTCCAACATTCTTCCCACTCAGTTAACATATCTAAATTCTGTTTCTAGAGCACTTGTATCCTCCTCCCAGCCTGTTTTCTGATTTTTGTACTTATCACCAGCAAATTTGGCTGCAATCTAGGTCGTAGAATGCTAAAATGTAGGCACTAATCCCAATGGCATTCAACAAGGTATAGTTTGCCAACTGCAATTATCTAATGGTTCTGACTCTCTGTTCCCCATTATGTGGCAGCTTATCAAATGCCTTCTGGAAATCCAAATATGTTCCAGCTTCTGGTTACAAGCATGAAGCTTGTGAACGTAAAACGTTAGTACACAAGATAAGAGCATAAGTTGTTGCAGTTATATATTGGCATGGATAGATAACAAACAAGAAACAGGGTCAAGATAATTAGATTGTATTGAGGTTTGGCTGTGCAAGACCTGAACAAACACATTTCAAAATGAGGCAAAGATACCACGTAAAGGAAATAATGATCCCCTTTCCCATAGTTGTTAAAACAAAGTGGGTGTTGAAAATAATTAACTAGATGTGGAGCCTGGCAGAACGACAGGCAGCAAAGGTATGCAAAGAAGTCGTTGCACTGAAAGACTCCTGGAGGAATTCAGACGTAGACATGAGAAAGCGTGACGATCCACTGGCACGATCTGGAAGTCTTCAACCCAGCAGAGACTGAGTGACGTAGCAAACAGTTGTTAATACATGAGGTCAGTGGGTGTATAAATGGGTACTTCACAATTACACATTTTTGAGCATACCATATTGTCTTCTGCTTGCTCGGAAAAGGGAGATGTTTGATATGAAAAGGGAAATGATAGTAGGCAAGTACAATAGATTTTTTGATGTGTTTAAGAAGACTGTTTCCAGATTGAGCTCTATTCTGCACGCAGTCAGTGTGTCTGGAAAACATTGAGATTACATGCTGAGCGAGCAGGATAATTAGGAGCAGGAAGCAGATTAGGGATTCAAATGTGAAGTTCTAAGAAATATGGGAAGTGACAATCCTAATGACAAAAGCAAGCTCTTTTGTCCTATCCTCCTCAAAATTCTCTTTAAAGCACAAGTGATGCTTTGCTTATGTTGACTATATAAACTTACTTGTGACACTAATAAATAAACTTTAATCTTTAAACTTTAAAAAAAATTGCTCATCGTTGCAACTTCCAGCATCCCCGAACAATGATCAGGAGTGAAAATACCGGATTATTTTTCATCTCCTTAGACCTTGATGCACTGACACTCAGTGGGGTCATCCCAGTTGTTGTCTCAGAACTGTTCTGGGTGGCTTAGCTTCTCAATGGGTAAACTTACAGGGTGACCTTGCCTTTCAGTTTCTTATTGACAATAATTTATTCAACAATGAGGCCCTCTGTGGCTGGCCATTCATACAGATGAAATGCTTTATTCACCCAAGTTTCCCCTTTTGAGACCCTTTACTGGGATACTGGGACCAATCACTTTTTTGCACCTTTCTCATTCCTCAGGCCGAGACCAGCCGTCCACTTCTAGCATTTTGTATTCCACATTTCCAAGTAAAGGATGGTCTACACAGTAGCATGATAAGTTTCAATTGTGCCACCTTAACATAACTTCTTCATCAATTGCAAAGTTTAATTGGAAGTCAGGGCAGGTCATTCATCTGTTGCATTGACCAGAAGAGTAAAACTTGAATTAGCTCTTCCTGTCCTGTTCCTTCCTGTTCCTACAATTAAAAGATAAAGTGCACACACATTATGGGACCAACCTGAACACAAGTATGTTCAATAACACAGTACCAAATGGGCTGGCTCTTAAAGAATCTTGGTAGGACAATTGTGTCCCAGACGGTAAGACTGCGAGCAGTGTTCACAGACAGATCACAATCTGTCCCTTGGTGTGGCTTTCAATGGGTGACTCTGACAGTGAAAAATATCAGTGATCCATGAAGCTGAATTGTTGATGTCAGGCTTGTATGATGTGGAGATGCCAGTGTTGGACTGGGATAAACACAGTAAGAAGTCTCAAAACACCAGGTTAAAGTCCAACAGGTTTATTTGGTAGCAAAATCCACCAGCTTTTGGAGCAGTTGCTGCTCCTTCGTCAGGTGAGTGGGAGTTCCATTCACAAACAGGACAAATAAAGACACAAACTTAATTTACAAAATAATGGTTGGAATGAGAGTCTTTACAGGTAACCAAGTCTCAAAGATACAGACAATGTGAGTGGAGAGACGGTTTAGCACAGGTTAAAGAGATGTGATTTGTCTCCAGACAGGACAGTTAGTGAGATTTTGCAACCCAGGAAAGTTGTGGGGGTTACAGATAGTGTGACATCAACCCAAGATCCCGGATGAGGCCGTCCTCATGTGTGCGGAACTTGGCTATCAGTCTCTGCTCAGCGACTCTGCACTGTCGTGCGTCATGAAGGCTGCCTTGGAGAATGCTTACCCGAAGATCAGAGGCCGAATGCCTGTGACTGCTGAAGTGTTCCCCAACAGGAAGAGAAGAGTCTTGTCCAACGGTGTTCATTCATCCACTGTCGTAGCGTCTGCATGGTCTCCCCAATGTTCCATGCCTTGGGACATCCTTTCCTGCACCATATCAGGTAGACAACGTGGGCCCAATTGCAAGAGTATGTACCGTGTACCTGGTGGATGGTGTTCTCACGTGAGATGATGATATCCATGTCGATGATCCGGCATGCCTTGTAGAGGTTGCTGTGACAGGGTTGTGTGGTGTCATGGTTACTGTTCTCCTGAGGCTGGGCAGTTTGCTGCGGACAATGGTCTGTTTGAGGTTGTGCGGTTGTTTGAAAGCAAGAAGTGGTCAGGTTTCTGGACAGGGATTTTGGCAGAGGTCCAAACAAATGGATGCACTGCTGGTCGGTACAACATTCCACATCAGGTGGTCTGTGACCAGGGAACTAACGAATTGCCTCACTTGCTGACCAGTTTCTTTTGGAAAAGGCTCCATATTGCAAATGGCATAGACCTTCACGGCGATCGTCAATACACAGAATGCAAGACCATAAGATATAGGAGCAGAATTAGGCCATTCGGCCCATTGAGTCTTCTTCGCCATTCAATCATGGCTGATAAGATTCTCATCCCCATTCTCCTGCCTTCTCCCTGTAACTCTTGATCACCTTATTGATCAAGAACCTATCTCTGTCTTAAAGATACTCAATGACCAGCCCTCCACAGCCCTCTGTAACGATGAGTTTCACAGATTCACCACCCTCTGGCTGAAGAAACTTCTCCTCATCTCTGTTTGAAAGGAGCACTCCTTCCTTTGAGGTTGTACCCTTGAGTTCTAGTCTCTCCCACTAGTGGAAACACTCTCTCATGTCCACTCTATCTCGGTCTCTCAGTATTCTGTAAGTTTCAATTAGATTCCTCCCTCATCCTTCTAAACCCCATCGAGTATAGACCCAGACTTCTCAACTGTCCCTCATATGACAAACCCTTAATCCTTGGGATCATTCTTGTGAACCTCCTCTAGACACCCTCCAAGGCCTACACATTCTACCTTAGGTATGGGACCCAAAACTGCTCACAATATTACAAATGGGGTCTGACCAGAGCCTTATACAGCCTCAGCAGTACATCCCTGCTCTTGCATCCTTGCCCTCCAGAAATGAAGGCTAACTTTGAGTTTGCCTTCCTAACTGCCAACTGAAGCTGAATGTTAACTTTAAGCATCCTGAACCAGGACTCCCAATTCCTTTGTGTTTCAGATTTCTGAAGACATTCCCCATTTAAAAAAAAGGCTACACCACTATTCTTCCTTCCAAAGTGCATAACCTCACACTTTCCCACATTGTATTCCATCTGCCACTTCTTTGCCCACTCTCCTAACCTGTCCAAATCATACTGCAGCCTCCCCACTTCCTCAACGCTACCTGTCCCTCGACATATCTTTGTATCATCTGCAAATTTAGCAGCCGTGCCCTCAGTTCGATCTTCCGGTTCAGTAATGTATATAGTGAAAAGTTGTGGTTCCAACACTGACCCCTGTGGAACAGCACTAGTCTCCGGTTACCATCCTGAAAATGACCCCCTTATCCCCACTCTCTGCATTCTGTCAGTCAATCTTCTATCTTCTAACATCATTGGCTCTGAGCTTATTTAGCAGCCTCCTGAAAGGCACTTTGTTAAAGGCTTTCTGGAAATCCAAATAAATCACATCCACTGGCTCTCCTTTGTTTAACTTCTTTGTTAACGCCTCAAAGAATTCATACAGATTTGTCAGACACGACCTCCCTTTAACAAAGTCGTGCTGACTCAGTCCTATTTTACCATGCATTTCCAAGTGACCCACAATTTCCCATCTTCTGCCCCCCTCCCTTTGTAACCAGGGGTATTACTTCAGCCTTTTTCCAGTTCTCCGGAACCTTCCCTGTCTCAAATGATTCCTGAAAGATCATCACCAATGCCTCCACAATCTCCTCAGCTTATCTCTATCAGAACCCTGGGGTGAAGTCCATCCAGTCTGAGTAATTAATCCACACTCAGACTTTTCAGCTTCCCTAGCACCTTCTCCTTAGTGATGGCCATTACATTGACCTCTGCCCCCTGATTCTCTTGAAGTTCTGCATGTTACTGGTGTCTTCTACTGTAAAGAGTGACACAAAATACCCGTTCAGTTCCTCTGCCATTTCTTTGTCCCCCACTACTACTTCTCCAGCCTCATTTTCCAGTGGTCCAAGGTCCATTCTTACCTCCCTTTTACCTTCTATAATCTAAAAAAAACTCTTGCAATCTTACGTTACTAGCTCGCTTACACTCATATTTCATCTGCTCCACCCTTATTGTCTTTTAGTTGTCCTCTGTTTGCTTTTAAAGCCTTCCCAATCCTCTGGCTTTCCACTATTCCTCACTATGCTCTTTCCTTTACTTTTATGCGATCCCTGACTTCCCTTGTCAGCCATGGTTGCCTCGTCTTCCCCTTAACATGCTTCCTCTTCCTTGGAATGAATTTACATTGTACCTTTTGAATTATCCCAAAAATTCCTGCCACTGTTGTCCCACAGTCTTTCCTGCTCAGCTCCCTTTCCAATCAAGTCTAGCCAGCTCCTCCTTCACAACCCTGTAGTTTCCTTTACTCAATTGTAGCACCGTTATATCCGATTCCAACATCTCCCTCTCAAACTGCAAGACGAATTCTATCACATTGTGGTCACTGTCCCCTAGGGATTCCTTCACCTTAACTTCCCTGATCAAGTCTGCCTCATTACACATCACCTGATCCAGAATTGCCTGTTCCCTAGTGGGCTCTAACACAAGCTGCTCAAGAAAAACCTCCCATAGATATTCCCCAATTTCTTTTTCTTGCGATCCACCACCAACTTGATTTTCCCAGTCCAGCTGCATGTTGAAATCTCCCATTAATACTCCTGAAGCAAATTGTCCAGATAACTCTCTCCCTCCCGGATGTGCCGTAGTGTCTGAAGCTCAGACTCCAGCTCAGCAACTCTGAGCTGGAGTTCCTCGAGCTGTCAATACTTGCTGCAGAAGTGATCCCGGCAGCTCACAATGGGATCTACCAACTCCCTCATCGCCTGTCCAGCCATCTCTACTTAGTTAGCTTTTAAATTTAGTGCAGATTTAGATCAGATTATAGCTTTCCCGATGTTTTATTTCAGATTACATCCAATTCTCTCGGGCCCTTCTTTCTCGCTCCACATTACTACTGAATATGAAGCACAGAAATTACCCCAGACTACAAGTAATAAAATTATTACTAATCCCACCTTTCTAATCAGCTCTTTCCCTTCTATCCTCTACCACTGCAGCAGAGTAAGACAACACTTTGCTTTTACCTCCTCACAGTGCCCTCCTGGACACCAGATCTTCCGCTTCCCACTTCTCAGTGGGACTTCTGCCGATTTCTCCCAGAACGTTCCAGTGAAGTCCCTCTGTCGCCTCTGCTGGATCAGTGCAAAACCAATACTATTGTCGTGGATCCAACTGGAATCTGATGAAAGTTAAACATAAAGATTGGCCACAATGAACAAGCTCTAAAGCCTATATAAGAAATCTAATGTACCAGCAAACACTAGTTTAATATTGACCAAACTTGGTACTTTCTCCAACTGCTAGGGGGAAAAAGGGAAAGTCCCTTTAAAAATATGGTTCAGAAAATAGCTGGAACGAAACAGTTTGTTCTCAACTCCCTTGAACCCAACTGTTCTCCAGCACGGTTCATGCATTACTTCAAACAGGGTGCTCGGGTGGAGACTGTGGAAGACATTGTAGCTGAGCCCAATTCTGTCCTCGCACAATGACACTCCTAAGCCCTTCCAGAACAGTTGGAGGATAGTTGTTGAATTTTTGATCAGGCCCAGCTGTTTCGTACAACTTTTTCAACCTTACCCTAGGAGTAATCAGGTGGTTGTCCCCGTACAAATTGAGAATTAAACTGGCAAATCATGAGTCTATTTAGTCCACGCTGAGTCATGCATTTAGCTACAAAGCTACCCAAGGAGAAGAAGCTAGATGTCCATCTGTACAAGCCAAGTTCTGTCAGCTCAGCGATAGGACTCCTATCTCCAAGTCAGAGGGTTGAAAATTTAAGTCTTGTGTTGAGCACAGAATCTTCTGCACAGCAGTAGGGAGTGATGTATTGTTGGAGATGCCATACTTTGAGAGAGACATTAAGCAGAGTATGCTGCCTGCTTAGGCAAAGGGCAGGGGAGTACACCTGATAACCCGGTTAACACTTATCCATTAACCAATCTCACCAATTCAGATTAAGCAACACTTCACTGCTGCTCACTTGCTAAAATTTCATGCTTTCTTTTCCTTTATAAAAAGTTAGTCAAATATAATGCGTTGGAACATCAAGTGAAATGCGGCTGAGAAATGAACTATCGGTTCAGAAGAGGAAGTTTTCTTGTAAACGCAAACTCCTAATAGCTGGAGTTCCTTGGACTAAACCCGCTTAGAACTTCATTGAAATGTTTCCTGGCTATTAATTAGCTTCACCAATATGTCTTGTACTTCAAAAATAAAACTGTTGTATTTATAAAATACTTCACCACATCAAAACATTTCAAGACTATGTTACAAGATTAATCATTTCTGCAGTTCCAGGAGACGGGCAAACACTGGAATTACTCTATTCCTCCAACATCTTAGTATCATAGAATCCCCACAGTGCAGAAGGAAGCCATTCAGCCCATCGAATCCACACTGGCTGCAGACTCACCTCAGCCCTATTCCTGTAACCCCTCATATTTACCCTGCTAATCCATGTGACACTAAGGGGTAATTTAGCATGGCCAATCAACCTAACCCACAAAGCTTTGGATTGTGGGAGGAAACTGGAGCACACGAAGGGAACCCATGCAGACATGGGGAGAATGTGCAGTCTCTACACAGATAGTGACCCAAGGCTTGAATTGAACCCGGTTCCCTGGCGTTGAGAGGCAGCAGTGCTAACCACTGTGCCACCAGGGACTGCTTCCCCTGGTTGGAGAGGGGAGGGGGGTAGAGGGAAGAACAGAGACGAGGCTTTAGTTAATTTGTTTGGAAAAGAACCATTCTCTAAAGCTTTACTTCAAATCCTGCAAGTCTCCAAGGGCCAAGCTTTTCTGTAGCAATCCATCTAAATGCTATTCAATTATTTGTCTGAGTCCACCGTGTATTGGTAAGCTATATGACCATGGGGATAACCCAGATCTAAGTCTTGTCCGATATCCACATGATTCTAAAAGGCACGGGCATGGGTTGAACAGCTGTGGGAATTCTGGCTCAGTGTTTCCATCTCAGCCACACACTTTACCCCAGCGTGGGGACAACAAAATCAAATGCATTAATCTGGCTGAGACTGGCTAAGGTTTTTAACTTGGGACATTTCAGGTAAAAAGTGAAAAGCCCGCGCAGGCCACTATAAACACAAACTGTTATCACATTCCTGTTAACATACCTCACTGTCTTGAATGTTCTCCTCGCAGCCTGGTAGCGCCTGGCATACAGTCACCGTACACTGGGGACACAGCCATACAAGGTCACGGAAAGTTTGAACGACAGCTGAAAACACAGAGAGAGAAAGACAAGTTGAATGATGATAAATTGGAACAAATATTGATGGCGGGAGACTACTTATCTTCAAACAACCTCTCAACATCAAACAGACCATTGTTCGCAGCAAACTACCCAGCCTTCAGGAGAACAGTGACCACAATATCACACAACCCTGCCACAGCAACCTCTGCAAGACATGCCGGATCATCGACAGAAATGCCAGCATCTCACATGAGAACATCATCCACCCGGTACACGGTACATACTCTTGCAACTCGGCCAACATTGTCTACCTGACACCCTGCTGGAAAGGATGTCCCGAAGCATGGTACACTGGGGAGACCATGCAGACACTACGACAACGGATGAATGGACATTGCTCGACAATCACCAGGCAGAGGTGTCCCCTTCCTGTCAGGGAACACGTCAGCAGTTAAAGGCATTCAGCCTCTGATATTTGGGTAAGCATTCTCCAAGGCAGCCTTCACGACACACAACAACACAGAGTCACTGAGCAGAGACTGATAGCCAAGTTCCGCACACATGAGGACGGCCTCAGCCGGGATCTTGGGTTCATGTCGCACTATCTGTAACCCCCGACGACTTGCCTGGGTTTGCAAAATCTCATTAACTGCTCTAGTTGGAGACAATACACATCTCTTTAACTTGTGCTTGGCCCTCCCTCCACTCACATTGTCTGTACCTTTAAGACTTGATTACCTGTAAAGACTCACATTCCATCCATTAAATTGAGTTTGTGTCTGTATAAGCCCTGTTTGTGAACACAACTCCCACTCATCTGATGAAGGAGCAATGCTTCGAAAGCTTGTCCTACCAAATAAACCTGTTGGACTTTAACATGGTGTTGTGAGACTTCTTACTGTGTTTATCCCAGTCCAACGCCGGCATCTCCACATCGAGGCTTGGCACCAGTGGAGGGCACTCTAACTCTCCCTCCCCTGCAGTACAGGCACCCCACCAGAGGAGAGCACTCTAGCGCACCCCCTGCAGTACAGGCTTGGCACCTGTTAGACTTAAACCTGGTGTTGTGAGACTTCTTACTGTACAGGATTGGCAGCAGAGAGAGCGCTCTCATGATAAATGGAGAATATTTTCATGATATTTTGAATGATGTTGAGTGAGGAAATCTGAACGTGTGGAGTGTCAGGCACAGAGGAACATCAATCTAATTATTCAAGAGGCCACATTCAAGTTAATATTAACAGAATTAAACACAAATCATGTGAAGAGGAAGCTGGTGGACTTTTCTGTGCACAGATAGCCCCACTCAAAGGCAAGAGAAGATAAAGTGACAGAATCTCCAAATAGTGAAGGAGTGTGGAGGAAAGAAGGGAAAGTGGTTGCCCCAAGAAGTAGCAGAAGACTTACAAGAGATTTACCACGGGACAAGGCACACCAAATAGAACAAAGTGTCAGATTTAATGGGCTGGTGGTGGAAGGGAATCGGAACAGAAACTACCCAATTTTGCCAGCAATGTGTTACATATGCGCAGTGCAACCCTGGGGAGGCAACAAACATAATAAAACATCACCAGCGTCATCCCAGAGGACGTTGGCAACACATACAGATTGATCTTACACTTCCATTAGTCTCATCAAGCTAATAACGGGTCAAGCTAACCAACTAACTGAAGGAATCATAGAGGGGGGGAGCCAATGCAAGGCCATTTAGAGGCAGAATTGGAGAGTAAGTGGGAGAATTGAGTAAATAATAACATTTGATGAAGAAAGAAGTTAGAGGCTGACAGGCAGTGCCGGATTTGGAGAGAGATCAGCAAGCTGCAAAATCAAGAGAACCACAAGTGGGCAACAAGGTGATGGTAAAGATGGGAGTGGAGCACAGTATCCTCCAACTGCAGTGGACAAGGTCATCATGATGTTGGGCTGGGGTAAAGCAGAAAGAAATCCCACAACACCCTCAATCCTACTCCCAGCCACCTGACGAAGGGACAGGCTGTTCCGAAAGCTTGCGACTTTTGCTACAAATAAACCTGTTTGGACTTTAAGCTGGTGTTGTGGGATTTCTTTCTGTTTCAGGGTCATTATGACAGGTGAGGATTATATTGACTGGAGTTTAGGAGAGTGAGAAGGGATCTCATAGAAACTTGTAAAATTCTAACAGGTTTAGATTTAGAAAGAATGTTCCCAATGGTGGGGGAGCCCAGAACTAAGGGATATAATTTGAGGATAAAGGGTAAACCATTTTAGAACTGAGGTGAGGAGAAATTTCTTCATCCAGAGAGAGGGGAATGTATGGAATTCACTACCACAAAATGTAGTTGACGCCAAAACTCTGTCTGATTTCAAGAAGAAATTAGATACAGTTCTTGGGCTAAAAGGATCAAGGGATATGGGTGGAAGGTGGGTGGGGGTCAGGATATTGAATCTGAAGATCAGCCATGATCAAGATGAATGCAAGGTCTGTCTGCAAGGTCCAGCTGCAGTATAGAGGTCAGCCCCAAAGGACTTTGCCGGCCTGAGCCGAACCAGCTGGTTTTAAACCCACCCCCTCACTGCTCCCTCCCGATTGGGTGAACGTCCATTCTCCTAAGAGGGAAGCTCGTATTCTACAAGGCTCATGGGGATAGCTATTGACGAACCCCCATGGCCAACAGAACACTCAGGTTCCCCGTGACTTTCTGGAATTTTCTGTGCATGATATTTGACCCCTGACTTGACTGGATCTCAGTGGGCAGTCTGCACCTGGTGAGGAATTGGGTCTGTTCCCTCACCGCTGTTTTCTCAGTTATAGTTCTCAGGGAGGGGCAAACCTGTATGTTCAATTGGGATAATGCACAGCTTGGTGTTCAGGCCCTTTCTGTTTCTTCCGCCTTTGCTCTGGTCTGTAGATGGGATGGTTATGGTTATAGGAGGCAGCCCTTACTTGGTGAAAATATAATGAAAGGTGTTTTTAATGAGGGCATCATGACTGGCACAGGCTTGGAGGGCTGAGGGTCTGTTCCTGTGCTGTACTTTTCTTTGTTCTTTGATTTTTGTGTGGGGACAATGTATGTGAGACTGTCTTGAGGGTCCCCTCTGTAGGTGACCATGCACGCAGCCTCTAGAGGGGAAGGGATGAGGTCTACAGGGAGCATGGACACATCAATGGTAATGGGCTCAGGGGGAGGGTAGGAATGTTGCCCACAGGAACAATGGGATCCAATGTTACTGGAGAAAGCTGGAAAATATCAGGAGGAAGCTGTAGCTGCTGTGCATCATTGCACATCTTCCAGCTCATTACTGTATATAGGGAAAAGTTGTGGTTCCAACACTGACCCCTGTGGAACAGCACTAGTCTCTGGTTGCCATTCTGAAGATATAACGAAAGGTGTGCAATGTTGGACTAAGGAGCCCTCAGGCATGTTAGTGCCACAATTCAGTTAAATCTGAGAAATTAGGAACACCACCTTGAGAAGCCATTGGAACCCATGACTTGTGCTGGAACATGGAAATGTTTTTTTTTATTCATTCATGGGACATCACTGCCTGGCCAGCATTTCTTGCCCATCCCCAGTTGCCCCTTGAGAAGGTGGTGGTGAGCTTCCTTCTGGAATTGCTGCAGTCCTGTGGGCTGACCCACAATGCCGTTAGGGAAGGAATTCCAGGATTTTGACCCAACGACTGTGAAGAAATGACGATGTATTTCCAAGCCCGGACGGTGAGTGGCTTAGAGGGGAACCTGCAGGTGGTGGTGTTCCCATGTATCTGCTGCCCTTGTAACTAACACTGTGTGTACAACTGTAGAAGTCACTGCTTTGACATCACAGCCTCTGCTTTTCAACATGAACACCCAGGAATATGACATTTGGGCCACAGTTAAGGAGATGTGGCTGTTATATGTATGGTGTCCCATTAATGAAAGGCTTTCATGTGTTTCACTCAGTGTGCACCACAAGAGGGGAAGGGAAGGTCAGTGTTACTTAAACCCAACTACTTAGCTGGGTCCCAGCCCCACCCCTTCCCTGGTGACCAGGACTTGAGGCCTGGTCTCTCTCTCTCTGGCTCTGCTTCTTAAGCGAAAAGGTTATTGGTTAACTCTGATATTTTGCACTTTATAATTGGGTTGTATGTTGGGGTGTAGCCCCTTTAAGGGAATGGGTCAGATGACCCTGGGTTTGGTGTGATCTGCCTGGGAACCGCTCTGAGTGGGTCGTTATAGCTTGGAGTGCGGAATGAGTAAGACTGCAGTAAATATCTGTGTTACCAAATGCCTGTCTGTGGAGTGAGTTCTTGAGGATACCCCTCAGTAGGAAAGAATTTAACAGTAATGGTCATTTTAATTAATTATTCTTTCTAAAAAATGACTATATTGCTTTGACATTGATCTCCCTCTTACACTCAGGTTTAATATTGTGACAAACCTTAGCTGACCAAAATTGCACAACTGCCCCATGAGTGAGAAGGAAATTAAAGTGTGGCTGTCCATGTGAAATGGTTGGACAAGTCTGCTCCATCTCCCATCAGGCTCATCGCAGAAGCACGACTGAGAGCTTTCTAACGCTACTGATTACAAAATAGAGTAAGCAGTCTCACAACACCAGGTTAAAATTCAACAGGTTTATTTGGTAGCAAAATCCACTAGCATTTGGAGCACTGCTCCTTCATCAGGTGAGCGGGATTTCAGTTCACAAACAGGGCATAGAAAGTCAAACTCAATTTACACAATAATGGTTGGAATGAGAGTCTTTACAGGTAATCAAGTCCTAAAGGACCTTTCAGACTTGCATAACACTTAAGACTTGATTACCTGTAAAGACTTGCATTCCAACTTGACTCGCAGTCAAGTGTTTTGAGGGTGTAATCAGCAAGGTGACAAAGGTGAACTATTTAATAAAGTATAGTTAGGATTGAAAAGACTTTCAATAAGATACCAAACTAGAGGTTGATACACAAGATTGAATGTTATGAGATTGTAATTAATATATCAGCTCGGATTGAAGATTGCTTATCAGAAAGCAAACAGAGACTAGGAATATAGGTTGCTGGGTTATCATCTCTCAGTGTCAAAAGGATCAGGTCTTTAGCCTCAGTTATATTGTGATCTAGATCAATTGCACACATGAAGGAATCAACTGTAATCTCTCTTAATTTGATGGTGATACAAATCTAGATGAGAAAACCAGCTGTGAGGATGATTAAAGAGACTCAAAGGAATACGGATTGGTTTGGTGAGTGGGCAAAAAGATGGAAAATGAAGTTTCATGAGGGAAAATAGGAAATTATTCCCTTTGCGGGAAAGATTAGAAAATAATATATTTGTTCACTTTAATTAAGGAAGGATACTGTTGCCTCAGAAGGTTCGCAATGAAGGCTCATGAGGTGGATTTCTATGATTAAAGGGATGCCCTCTGAGAAGAAATTGTTGCTGGAATTCTACCTCCCACCCAGCACAGGAATAGGAGCAGGCAATGGATGGACAATGGGGAGGTCTGTTGATCTCGGACGGGATTTTCCAGTCTCAGATTGAGCGAGGCCGTAAAATTCCACTCAGCACCTCTGTTCTCTTGAGATTAGAAGAATAAGAGACGATCTTATTAATACATATTCAATCCTAGAGAGATAGACAATATAGTTGCTGAGAGAAAGTTTCCCCGATTGAAGATTCTCGAACTGCTGGAGCCAGTCTCAAGATAAGGTGTCAACTGTTTAGGATGAGATGAGGAATTTCTTCACTCAGATTTATGAATCAGTGGCACTCTCTTCCTGAGGGTGATGGATACTCAGTTGTTGAATATATTCAATACTGAAATCAATAGATGTTTGGACAATCACAGAATTGAGAAACATGTGGATCCAACAGGGAAAGTACAGTTAAGATGATGACCGGACCTGATTGAATGATAGAGCTAGCTTGAGAAGCCAAATGGCCTATTCCTGTTCTTTTTCATGCTCTTAAATTTATGACTACGTGAGGAGGAGTGAAATAATTCCCCTATTCTCCCACTCCATGTCTGATTGTAACAAGATTTTTTAAATGAATTTAGAGAGGATGTGTTTTGCCAATGCTGCAGGATCCCTTATAATCTCTTCCACATTCACAGGTTGTCACCCTCTCTCTCCCTCTCCTTATATCGGCACATTTCTCTCCCAATATAAGGTTGTATAGGAGATATGGGGCCAGAATCAGTTGGTGCCTGTGCATTACTTGTCACAGTTCAATATGCACATGTAGTGCTCCAAGACGTGATGTGTTTGTATCTGCTGCAGGGTCTGAATTTTAGGAGATGTCCCATTGTTTCCAAATGTCTTCTCAGTTTGAGGAGCTGCATTAGATTCAGGTAAACTATTTTCTTTGCAGGTCAAACTGTTCGAGATATTGAATTTTGCAATTTATTCTAACCCCTAACCGACAAAAATCACACAACTGAATGCCCTCATTTAAAAAACTCAGAGTGAGTCATGTAAACAATGGGAACTTAGTTACTGAATGGTCACAGTCCAGTGGTAGATATCGCTGAAACAAGCTGAGATCGAAAGATGGGACTAATGGTGTTTGAGTGGACAAGATCTTTCCTCTTTATTATTAGTTAATGAATGTAATCAATAAACTCTATCTAAAGATAGATATTTTCCATCACTGTCATAATCTGTTTATTCAAATACTAAGAAAAACTTCAAGCCATGTTGCTATCTGAATGTCCCTGAGGTGATTCTGCAGTGTATAAATTAGCTGTCAGAGAAAAAGAGATAAGAGCCAGGAAATTAGTGAATAAACATTCTCGATGTGTGCACCGACAGTAAGGAGAGGTTTTCAGTCTCAATCCGGGGTGGCGGTGTTGTTGGAGGAGACGTGTTGGAGATCAACATTGCAGACTAGAAAGTAACCAATGTAACACCGCTGGTTAAGGATGGGCTGTGGGACTGGAAGGTGTGGATTATGCATCTCTCACTTTGATGGAATCAGTCTACATATTCTGATCATTCACACATTGATGTGAGGTTGGATTTCTCATTTGATCTGTTTTAGAGGAATAACTCAGACCGGGCAGGTTTCCAATAAGAGCCAACGTGGACAGAAATATACCAGAGATTGGCAATTAGATCTGCCATCCCTTCCTGCACCCATTTATCAGAGCCTACCACGGACTGAGCACTTTCCTGGATTGATGGAGTTGGATGTCAATTCTGAATTATTCTATTTATATTTCCCTCTTCAAATTTCTTCCCCATTCTGTCTCTCCCCTCTGCCTTTTTCTGATTCTATTTTCCAGATACCTTGTTATGTCGGTCTCTCCTTCCAGTCTTCTCTTCCTCTTCCTCTCTACATTTACCCCTTTTCTTCATGTATCTGTCTCTCACACCCTCTTCCTCTCTCTCCAGTTTTCTTCTCCTTTATCTAGATTTCTTTCCCATCCAATCTTTTTCCATTCTTCAACATGATTCTTGCTTCCTCAACTCATCTGCCTATCCCTCTCCAACATCTCTCTCTCTCTTACTGTTTCTCCCGATATCTCTCTGTCTCTCCAGCATTTATCTCTCTCTCCCTCGCTTTCTCTCCTTTTCTGTGTATCTCCCTCTAACATCTCTCTCTCTTTCTCCAGTTTTTATTGTGTGGCTTTTAATCAGAGCAAGATCCCATGTACAACAATATGATGATATCCAGAGAGGACAAGGGGTGCAATCCTCCCCAGCAGCCCATCAATACCACGTGTACACTGAGCTTGGATACATGTCCCTTCAGTGACAGAAAGAATAAAGCCCCCTCTTGAACTGGGAACAAGCTGTGTCCATTCCTCGATAGACTTTTTTTTAAATTAATCTCCCAGTATGTATTTATGTATTTATTTATGTGTTTGTTTGTTTATTTAATTGATTTAATTAATTTGTTTATTTATTGATTGATTTGTGTAAATCAGAAATCCCAGGGGCTCTGACTGAGACTATTCTCCAGAGACTGGGAGCTGCATCTCCTAACAGGAGACCCTCAGATAATGTGGTTCTTTCCATCCCCTCACAGCGATGTGATTTGTGGTTTTTGGCAATGGAGGTCAGAAATATTGCATCACTCACTTTAACATATAGCACATAAGTGAGAGGAAAATAAGCAGAGATATGGACAGAGAAAAGAAGCTAGAAGTGATGGATGTATTTTGAGGTGATGGGGGCTGGGTGCAGGGACTAGGAACTAGATAAGAACATCCAAATTTACAATTATTGGGAGAGACATTGGCAGATGTAGAGAAGGGAAAGAGGGGGTTACAGAGAGACAGGGGGAAACCCAGGGTTGTGCAAGGTCAAAGCAAAGGTGGTGATAAAGGGAGAGGATTTGAGAAAGAGAGGCAGGATGTGTGGATCCCCAGTGTGTAATCACAGCTCCAATCACACCCTCTCAGGTAGTCTGAGTTATGGAGTAAAATCCTGGGAGGATTTAAAAAGTGTTACAAATGAATCAACAACCCCTTCCCAAACTGAAAATGAGAGTTGAGCAGTGCAAAGGGGGCCCTTCTGTCCATGGAATCTGCACCGACACATGAGAAAAATCTGAACTCGCACCTAATCCCATCTGCCAGCACTTGGCCCATTGCCCTGAATGTTATGATGTGCCACGTGCTCATCAAGGTACTTTTTAAAGTATGTGAGCTAACCCAGCTCCACCACCCTCCCAGCAGTGCGTTCCAGACCATCACCACTCTCTGGGTAAAAATATTTTTCCTCATCCCCATAAACCTCTGACTCTCACCTTGCCCCTACGTCCACTCGTGTCTTATTCTTCAACAAAGGGGAACAGCTGCTCCTTGTCCACTCTGTCCGTGTCTTGAATAATCTTGTACTTGTTGATCAAGTCGCCTCTCAGTCTTCTCTGCTCCAATGAAAACAACCCATATCAACTCAATCTCTCTTCATAACTGAAATTTCCCATTCCAGGCAGAATCCTGTTGAATCCTCCTTGCCTCCCCTCTACTGCAATCACATCTTTCCGGGAATGTTGTGACCAGAACCACACTCAGTATTCAAAATGTGGCTTCACCAATGTTCACAGAATCACAGAATACTGCAGTGCCCTTCGGTCCATTGAGTCTGCACCGATGCATGAAAAGCCCTGACCTACTCACCTAATCCCACTTGCCAGCACTTGGCCCATAGCCTTGAATGTTATGCTGTACCAAATGCTCATCCAGGTACTTTTTAAAGGATGTGATGCATCCTGCCTCCACCACCTTCATTGTTAACTATGCTTTCTGTGTCCCTCATTATTTTGTACACCTCAATGAAGTCCATCGTTCAGTGTTCTTTGCTCTAAGGAAAGCAAACTGAGCCGCACCAACCTCGAATCATTGCAGAAACACTCCAGCCCATGCAATATCCTGGTGAATCTTGCCTGCGTCCTTTCCAGAGCAATCACATCCTTCTTCTAGTGAGGCCACCAGAATTCCTCACAATGCTCTGGCTGAGGCTCAATGAGCATTTTCCACAGCTCCATCATATCCTCCTGGTTCCTATCTTCTATACCACGGCTAATAAAAATGATTATCGTGTCTACTTTCTTCACCATCTGATCATCAGAAGTTAAGCACAGGATTGGAAAGCAATAGACAGTTAATGATATCCTTGAATCTTAATCAGAAAATAAACAAAATTCCAAAGAACAATCGTCCAGTCACAATCTCAAAAGTATGAACGAAAATAATTGAACCAACTCTATAGGAGAAAAGAAGCATCAAGTAACACAGACTATGATAAAGAGGAGGCAGCACGTATTCCAAAATTACCATCCTTCTTGACAGATTCCATTGAATTATTTTAGCAATTATTACGAATGATAGATTAGATTAATATGATCGATGTCAGACATTTTGAGCTTCTCAATGCCTTGAGTAAGTTAAGACTCAACAGACTCATGAGTAATCTCAGAGCAAGTGGAATTAGAAGACAAACAGCAAAATAAACAACAAATTGGCTAGAGAGATGGAATACAAGGAGTATGAGTTAAAGGGATTTACTCTGATTGTTGGAGGATGGGAAATGGATTTCCACAAGGATCAGCGCTGAGGTCACTTTTCTTCACCATTTACATCAACAAGATGGAATCAGGAAGCAAAATGATAATTTCAAAATGCACAAACAAATATTAACTGAGAGTGAAAGTGACCACAGCGGAAGAATATGATTAATACAATAATACATGTTCCCCAATCACTCGGCAAAGTCTCTGAATGCTTTCAAGGAATTGAAGGTTTGGATGATCAGATTCACAACTCATTTGAAGCAGCAACAGAGCTTAAAAAAAATTAACAAACTGGAAAGGTACATTGCAATTCATTTTCAATTAATCAAAATGTGAACAAATCACAATTTTTTGGAAAGTAAAACATGGAATATTGCACAGTTGTTGTTAGTTTGCTTACATCAGGAAATAGATGACACCTGTTTCTTTTCGATAGGAAAAAAGAGCTGTGGAGAAATTTCACATCATACACGGACCAACAAACTTCATTAAAAGAAAGGCAACTCTTTGAGTTTTACCAAACTTAAAAGAGACAGATCCATCAGTTGGAGATCTCGCTCATCAATTTAATATATATATATATATTTCAGATTAGAACCAACTAACTTCAGTCCAGTTCCTTTCCCAAACACAAGTCAATTCCACATGGACAAATAACAGATTGTGCCCGGAACAGATGGATACTTTGGTCAGATATTCCACTCTAGTGAATGAACCACAATTAGTACAAGTGTACACTGAAAAATAGATGCTGTCGTACTTGTTCAAAGGTGTCAGATATTCTGCCCTGGTTAGTGATCCACACTCAATGTTTGATTTTGTTCTTATTCCCACTAAATGCTCTTTCAGAGAGATCATCTTCACTGAGGTCCAATCTAACATTACACATGATTTTACCAAATGCAATATCTTCATTGATCAGTGAGCCCGTCAGTTACATAGAGGCTCATTGTCAATGGGCAAAAAGATTAACAGCATAAAGACATTTATAGACATTTGATTTAAATGAATGACATCACATATCTGGAGTCTGTATAACAGTGACAATGAGATCAACATGGAGCATTTTCATTCAGAGTTTAAAATCAGACAGCCGCTCAGACACAGATTTACACCACCTCAATGGTTAAAGTCACTTACCAGGAACACCAATAACGGCAATGATTGTGCAGAATATTTTCTCAGCTATCTGAATTGGATGCAGCATCTTCAGTGTGAAGTGATGCGCTTCTTCGTGCTGCTGGCAATCTCTCTGTGTTAAACTCTGAGGTTACACATTCCCAAAGCCTTTAATTTATACACTGCAGAATTACCTCAGGGACTGAGGTAGCAACATGGTTTGAAGATTTTTTAAAATATATGAATAAACAGATTACGAAATTGAGTTCAGTGATAGATAGTATTTATCTTTAGATAGAGTTAATTCTTTCCAAGCACTGAAAAATGCCAATGAAATTTTCAATTAAAGTAAGTGGAAAGATGCTGTCCATTCAAACACCATCAGTCCCATCTCGAGATCTCAGATGGTTTCAGTAATATCTGTGACTATTTCAGTAAGTGAATTTGAATTGTTAGTGACTCCCTCTCTCTCTGTGCTCTTTAAATATGGATAGTCAATTATCTGATTTAAGTGGGTTTTGGGTGAGCATAAATTGCAAGATTCTGTTCATCAATAATCTGGAACTATTTAACAAAGAAAAAAGAAAAGTACACACAAGAGAAAGTCTTTGGCCCTCCAAATCTGTTCCGAACATGGTGTCTGCCTAAACAAAAACTGTGTGCACTTACAGAGTCCATATCCTTCCATTCCCATTCTATTCAAATATTCGTCTAGTTTCTCCTTAAATGCCATTATCGTTGGTGCTCCCACCACCTCCATGGGCAGTGCATACCAGACATTCACCAGTCTCTGTGTAAAAATCTCGCCCTGCATATCTTCTCTAAACTTTTCCCCATGCACCTTAAACCTATGTCCCCTAGTAGTTGACTTTTCTACACTTGGAAAGAGTATCTGACTATCCACTCTGTCCACACCATAATCTTGTAAACCTCTTTCAGGTCACCCCTCAACTCCATTGTTCCAGTTAAAACAAACTGAGTTTATCCAATCTCTCCTCCTAGCCATTACCCTCCAGACCAGGCAACATCATGGTAAACCTCTTCTGTACCGCCTTCATTTCCTTCTGGCAGTGCAATGACCGGAAGCAATATTCTAAATGAGGCACAGAGCCTGCAAAAAAAAAATTACCCTTGAATCTAATGAATCTCAAACTGAGAAAACATGCAGAAACATTGGGACACATCAGAAAGTTCAGACCCTGCAGCACATATAAACACATCACCTCTAAGAACAGTAGAAACGTGGGTTCAACTGTGATGAGTAATGCACAGGCACCAGCTGATACCAGCCCCATACATCTGATATACAACCTTACCCTGGGAGGGAAACAGTAAGAAGTTTCACAATTTTAGTTCAAAATCCAACGGGTTCGTTTGGAATCATGAACTTTCCAAGCGCTGCTCCTGTATCAGGTGAGTCTTGATAAAGGAGCATTGTCCAAAAGCTCCTGATTCCAAATAAACCTGTTGGACTTTAACCTGCGCCCACCCCAGTCCAACTCTGGAATCTCCACATCATGGGAGAAAAACGGGGGTTGGGATGTGGAGCGAGAGAGGGAGAGAAATAGAGACAACGTGATATGGGCTGAAGTTAAGTAGGTTGAGAACCTGGGAAAATGAATGAATAAGAGCGAGAGAGGAAAATTCTGAGAGACTCAAAGTATAAAGTAAGGAAGCAGAGAGAAGGACAGAGGAGGAGGGAGTGACAGCATGATGACGGAGAAGCAGATACTGTGAGAGGTATGACAACGGAAAATCCTGAAAAAAACTCAGCAGGTCTGAAATCATCTGTGGGGAAAGAATAGCTTCAATGTTTTGAGTCTAGATGACCCTTCGTCAGAGCTGAGCCCCCGGAATAATCCATCTCTCCCTTCTTTGTCCCATCTCTTCTCTCTCCCCTGTCTCTCCATCCCTGACCCCAGCTCCCTCTCCATTACCCATTTACCCCACTCGCTCTCTGCCTCACAAAAAATACATATGCACACTCTCTTCCTTCCATCCACAAACATCTTAATTCTCTTACCCACAGTCAGTGTTGCATACACTCAGATACACAAACACACTCACACACATACATTTATACTCAGACACACACTCACACACAAACACGCACACACACACTCACACACAAACACACACACGCACACACACATGCATTCATGCACACACATACTCACATAAACACACGCACACACAAACACAGTCACACACGCTTGCACACGCACATACAAACTCACTCGCACACAAGCACACACACACACACACACTCACACACACACACACACACACACACACACACACACACACACACACACACACACACACACAAATGGACTCACACTCAAACATACTCACACACAAACACTCTCACATACACACACACACACAAACAGACTCACTCACCAACACGGTGGACAGAGTACCCTTCGTTGTCCAGTACTTCCCTGGAGCAGAGAAGCTATGACATCTTCTCCGAAGTCTTCAGCATATCATTGATGAAGACGAACATCTCACCGGGGCCATCCCCACACCCCCACTTCTTGCCTTCAACCAACCGCACAACCTCAAACAGACCATTGTTTGCAGCAAACTACCCAGCCTCAGGAGAACAGTGACCACGACACCACACAACCCTGTCACAGCAACCTCTGCAAGACATGCCGGGTCATTGACATGGATGCCATCATCACACGTGAGAACACCATCCACTAGGTACATGGTACATACTCTAGCAACTTGGCCAACTTGTCTACCTAATATGCTGCAAGAAAGGATGTCCCGAAGCATGGTACATTGGGGAGACCATGCAGACGCTACAACAATGGATGAATGAAGATCGCTTGATAATCACTAGGCAAGAGCGTTCCCTTCATGTTGGCAAACACTTCAGCAGTCACGGGCGTTCGGCCTCTGATCTTCGGGTAAGCATTCTCCAAGATGGCCTTCACGACACACGACAGCGCAGAGTCGCTGAGCAGAGACTGATAGCCAAGTTCCGCATACATGAGGACGGTCTCAACAGGGATCTTGGGTTCATGTCACACTATCTGCGTCTGAGGCCAGAACTCCCCACTCACCTGATGAAGGGGCAAACCCCGAAAGCTTGTGGGTTTACTATCAAATAAATTGGTTGGACTTGAACCTGGTGTTGTGAGACTTCTTACTGTCTTGGCCAATTATCCCAGCATACTTTGTAAATCACCATCTTATGTGGCCCGTCTGGCCACACACCACAGGTCAGGACAGGACTTACTCAGTTAAATCCCTCAAAGTCCCATCCAATTCCCTAAGCCCTCCTTAAATGGCTCCCAAGTCCTCTGTCAGATCCTTCTACGCACGCCTCCCAGCCCCAATTCTTGTCACAGGGGTGCAAGGTAGCACAGTGGTTAGCACTGCTACTTCACAGATCCAGGGACCTGCGTTCAATTCCCAGCTTGGGTCACTGACTGTATGGAGTTTCTCCTCATGTCTGCGTGGGTTTCCTCCGGGTGCTCGGTTTCCTCCCACAGTCCAAAGATGAGCTGGTTAGGTTGATTGGCCCTGCTAAAAAATAAAATTGCCCCTTAGTGTCCTGAGATGCAAAGTTAGTTGGAATAGCAGGTAAATATGTAGGGATATGGGGTTAGGGCCTGGGTGGAATTGTGGTCGGTGCAGACTTGATGGGCCAAATGGCTTCTTTCTGTACTGTAGGGTTTTTATAATTCTATGATTCTGTGTGAACTCAGTATTACAGAATCCAGTGCAGCTTGAAACCCTGGAGTCATGTTCCACCGCCACTGGAACATTGCACTTTTTCACGTGATTCTTAACTGAAGTTATTTTTGAAACATTGATGCAGGCTTGGAAGAGCCACACTACATGTGGCTCAGTCCACTGACTGAGTATTTACAGGGTAAAATGGGTATAGAGGGATATGGGCCAAAAGCAGGCAATTGGGATTAGTTTAGGGGTTTAAAAAAAGGGTGGCATGGACAAGTTGGGCCGAAGGGCCTATTTCCATCCTGTCAACGTCTATGACTCAATGACTCAAAGCAATCCCACAGAAGATCATCTGATTCTCAGACCATCATGTGGAGGTTTTCTCAGGGAAAGAACCAAGCAATTGTTTGTTTTAAAACAAAGCATTCATCAAACAACAGACAACAAAGTAAATTACAGGAACAGGCCCTTCTGTTCCACACCTGCACTGACCATGCTGTCCGAGTTAACTAAAACCACCTATCCTTCCGGGGACCATATCCCTCTATTTCCATCCTTTTCATTTATTTGACAAGATACACCTTGAAAGTCACTAAAAACCTTATCTCGGACACCTCCTTTAAACCTTGCCTCTTACACTTTAAACTATGGCCCCTAGTAATTGATTCTTCGACCCTTGGAAAAAGCTTATGACAATCCACTCCCTCCATGCCTCTCATTATCTTGTAGGCTTCTTTCAGGTCACCCCCTCAACCTCCGTCATTCCAGTGAGAACAAACCAATTTTCTCTGACCTCTCCTCATAGCTATGCCCTCCATATCAGGCAACATCCTGGTAAATCTTTTCTGTACCCTCTCCAGAGCCTCCACATCGTTCAGGTAGTGTGGCGATTAGAATTGAACACTTTGTTCCAAGTGTGGCCTAACTAAGGTTCTATGAATCCCTCATGCTCTCAAACTAGCTGCTGATACAATTGTATTAATTTCACTGTTCTGAGCATTACCAAGTAAACACAATATGTTTAAATAGATATGTGCATTGAGGAGGCTGAGAACAATCCAATAATATCACCTCAGTGAAATTAATGATCAGACTTCATGATTGTACAACTTAGAGAGAACCAGACCACACCACGACACTCAGAATGAGAGGGTTCTCTGCATGGGTCAGAGCTGGAGATTTCACCATGATTGCAAGACTGTTCGCTAACTCTTGTTTCTCAAAGAGCTAAACATCATAAAAAAAACATCATAATTGATCTGAACACTGATCAAAATTGTTTGGTGGGTGTTAAGTTTAGCTCTGCTAGGAGGATGGTGGGGGAAATTTGTGCACAGGGAGATTTCCGTTCCATATTTAAAGTAAATCAATGACCGGTTAATGAATGATCTTTAGGGAAGGAAATCTGCTGCCTGTCCTGGCCTGATCTGCAGGTGAGTTCAGAACTATAGCAAGGTGGGTCCCTCTGAGATGGCCTAGTTAGTTACTGACAGTGTGCAGCTCCGTAGCATTCAGCATTACCTGTGACAATTGGACCTAAAACTGACAACACAGCACAAATCGGTCACTCTTGATATTTGGATGTGGAATGGGGAAAGATGAATTTCTTCACGTTTAATACCTGCGTGTCTCTGGAAATTTTAAAGATATTACATAATGGAGTTCAAAGTCTGTGGTTCGGTTAGCATTTATTTCCCATTTCAAATTTCCGATAAGATGGTGGCAGTGAGCAGGGTCCTTCCTGGTCCACCAACAGAGCTGTTAGGGATGGGATCCATGATTTTGAACCAGGTGCGGTGAAGAGACAGTGCTATATTCCCGACTTAGAGTACAGAGAGGCTACGATGGGAATCTGCAGGTGATTCTCATCTCTCTCGGCAACTTCAGTTGTCATTCTCGATGGCAATGGTTATTGGTTTGGACAACGCAACCTCAGTGCACTTGTGCGGGTGGGGCAGCGTGGTGGGAGAGTAAACAAGCTGCAATTTAAAGTGTCTGGGGTTTATATCAGCGGTGCTCTGATGCTTCTCCTTGGGGTGGGTTGCAGTTGATTTTGTCTGGGATGTCCCTATAGAAGCTGGGTCTGGGTGCTTAGATTTTTTTTTAGATTAGTCTGGATTTTTAAATTTAGATTAGATTTAGATTCACGCTCAAAGCAGCTTCGCAGGTAGAGGCTGTGGTTAAGAAGGCGTGTGGTGTACTAGCATTCATCAATCGAGGAATTGAGTTTAGGAGTCGGGAGATAATGCTGCAACTGTATAAGACTCTGGTCAGACCCCACTTGGAGTACTGTGCTCAGTTCTGGTTGCCTCATTACAGAAAGGATGTGGAAGCCATAGAGGAGATGTACAAGGATGTTGCCCAGATTGTGTGGCATGGTTTATGAGGATAGGTTGAGACAGCTCGTTCTTTTCTCTTTGGAGAGACGAAGGATGAGGGTAAACTGATAGAGGTGTATAAAATGTTGAGAGGTATTGATCAGGTGGATTCTCAGAGGCTTTTTCCCAGGGCTGAAATGGTTGCCACAAAAGGACACAGGTTTAGGGTGCTAGGGAGTAGGTACAGAGGAGATGTCAGGGGTAAGTTTTTCACTCAGAGGGTGGTGGGTGAGTGGAATCGGCTGAGTTCGGTGGTGGTGGAGATGGATTCGATAAGGTCTTTTAAGAGACTTTTGGATAAGCACATGGAACTTTGTAAGATAGAAGGTTATAGGTAAGCCTAGTAGGTAGGGATATGCTTGGCGCAACTTGTGGGCTGAAGGGCCTGTTTGTGCTGTAGTTTTTCTATGTTTCTATGTAGTGATTAGATTTTTTTCTTCTAACTCTTTCAGAGTAACTATCAGAATTAAACTGACTGAACACTCGAAGTTAGCCACTTCAGTCGCTTCTGTCGGATGCTTTGCAGCCGAGTGCAATTGTCCTGACAAAGTTATGCCTGATGCGCATTTGCCATCAAAACATTACATGGGATCTTCCGGAAGGGTTTGTCCAGAAATCTTTGGAGTTGCCCTGAAATGTGACCCTGGGGAACTTTGGTGTTTTGAGGCCCAGCTGTGAGCAATGCTGCCTCATAACACCAGGGACCCGGGTTCGACTCCCGGCTTGGGTCACTGTCTGTGCAGAGTCTTCACGTTTTCTTCATATCTGCATGGGTTTCCTCCGGGTGCTCTAGTTTCCTCCCATAGTCCGAAAGATGTGCTGGTTAGGTGCGTTGGCCATGATAATTTATCCCTCAAACAGGCGCTGGAGTGTGGCGACTAACTGATTTTCACAGTAACATCATTGCAGTGTGACTAATTGTGACACTAATACATAAACTTTAGACATTACCAACCTTTAAAGCCTAATCTGTACTGCAAGATTAAATTTTCTCGGTGTCTGTGGCACTTAACAATTTCATGTTTAATGCTATTGGTAAGCTGGATGGTGGATGGACGGACGGACAGATGGTTGGATGGGTGGATGGATGGACAGATGGATAGGCGCGGATGATGGATGGGTAAATGGATGGATGGCTGGCGGCGGATGGATGGATGGGCAGGCGGGCCAGGGACCCGGGTTCGAGTCACTGTCTGTGCAGCATCTACACATTCTCACTGTGTCTGTGTGGGTTTCCTCCAGGTGTGGTTACCTCCCACAGTTTGAAAGACGTGCTGGTTCGGTGTATCTGTCACGCTAAAATCTCCCTTAGTGTTCCTGAACAGGTGCCGGAATATGGCAACTTAGGCATTTTCACAGTCGCTTCATTGCAGTGTTCATGTAAGCCTACCTGTGACACTGATAAATACATTTTAAACTTTAGCTGGACAGAAACTGACTATTGTATGGTCTGTGTATGTATTTGAGTTGTGTGTGTATGTGTTGTGTGTTTGTGTGTGTGTTAAATTGGGAGAGAATCAGAGAGCTGCCACCATGGAGACCTAAGCGGATTGCATTCAGCAACATCCCGCCCCTTCTCAGCAGGTGCTTCAAAGGTGGGAAAGTTAGAGTTAATTAAATATCAGCCATTTGGAAGAAAGTTCAGTGGACCTTTCACCGTATAATTGAAACCACGTCATTCAACGTGCAGTTAACATTTTCAGTTGTGAGAATTGTTTTTCACCGTGATTAATAAATTATCAGTGTGGAGTGCTCCTGGTTCCTGATCCAGGGAAATGTTTTCTCTGAGTACTGTTTGTGTCGGTTGTTCTCAATCAGGTAATTCATCCTTCAATCTGCTTGGATTCAGTTTCTCAAAACGAATTTGCAGACTCTTCATCTGGGACTGGGGGTATCTGATTTACTTCCATTTCCATATACCTCCCTCTCAGATCTGGCAAAGTATTCCAAACATGATGGAATGATTGTCATTTGCTTTCTGTCTAATTCTTGATGGAAAATTGCCTACAGTAAGTTCACTTTCCTTGCATCCACACTGACAGTCGGACAAAATCAAATACAGTCAGATAAATATCTGGACCGTTTTGTGGGGTTAATGCAATTTAAATAGGACAATTTTCAATTATGTTTTGGTTTGTAGCATGCACTCACATTGCTGATTTTGTGCAGTGAATTTATGTTCGAGTCTTTGATGACTTTTCCAGTATCAGAGAATGATACCAGGTATGCATGGGCGTCATCACTTTCCAAAGCTGGTGAGACTCCAGTGTTGCAGCATTTCCCGATCACTCAGGTGTTCTTTTTTTCCCATGTGGTCTTCATCCGTACTTTAAATACTAGGGAACCTGTTTGTGAGTTGACCCCGGCAGGGGCTGGGGAGTGGGGCAGGGGAGTGAGGCCGGTCACTGGAGACTGGGGAATGGGGCTGGGGGTAACTGTTACTTGTCAGCAGGTTGAGCAGTAACTGTGTGGTGAAAGACAGAAGAATTAGACTGGAGGTTGCAGTTCGATAAACCTTCACCAGATACTTTGATTTGTTAGTTTTTTTTTCCGGATTTGGCATTTGGTACGAATTTGCTCAGATGTGTTTGTGTGCACCATTGGAGAGACACAAGGCGGTTGCTATTTGCCTTGCTGCAGCGGATTGTTTGTTTAACATGTTGTGTGGTGTGAATACGAGATTTACGTTGAACTGCTTTTAAAGCAGTGTAAGCTCACTCCACCGATACTATTGCGACAGTATTGGACACAGCGAGCTTTTCAGAGACCATTGGGACTGTGTCTTTATTTATCAAGATCATTGGAGAACCCGAGTGTACTGAGAGTGAACATTAGGGAGTGTGTCAGTATTTGCAGTGATCAGGGGGATGGCATCAGTGTTACATTGATTAGGAGAAGTGTGTTAGTGTTTACAGTGATCAGGGAGAGTATGTCAGTATATACAGTGATCACTGGGGAATGTGTCAGTATTTACAGTGATCACTGGGGAGTGAGTCTATATTTACAGTGATCACTGGGGAATGTGTCAGTATTTACAGTGATCAGGGAGAGTGTGTCAGTATTTACAGTGATCAGGGAGAGTGTGTCAGTATTTACAGTGATCAGGGAGAGTGTGTAACTATTTACATGTGATCATTGGGGAGAGTGTCATTATTTACAGTGATCATTGGGGAGTGTGTCACTATTTACAGTGATCACTGGGGAGTGTGTCTATATTTACAGTGATCACTGGGTTTGTGTCAATATTTACAGTGATCACTGGGGAGTGTATCAGTATTTACAGTGATCACTGGGTTTGTGTCAGTATTTACAGTGATCACTGGGGAGTGCGTCAGTATTTACAGTGATCATTGGGGAGTGTGTCAGTATTTACAGTGATCACTGGGGAGTGTGTCAGTATTTACAGTGATCAGTGGGGAGTGTGTCAGTATTTACAGTAATCACTGGGAAGTGTGTCAGTGTTTACAGTGATCACTCGGGAGTGTGTCAGTATTTACAGTGATCACTGGGGAGTGTGTCAGTATTTACAGTGATCAATGGGAAGTGTGTCAGTATTTACAGTGATCACTGGGGAGTGTGTCAGTATTTACAGGGATCAGTGGGGAGTGTTTCAGTATTTACAGTGATCAGTGGGGAGTGTGTCAGTATTTACAGTGATCACTGGGAAGTGTGTCAGTATTTACAGTGATCACTGGGGAGTGTGTCAGTATTTACAGTGATCAGTGGGGAGTGTGTCAGTATTTACAGTGATCACTGGGGAGTGTGTCAGTATTTACAGTGATCACTGGGAAGTGTGTCAGTATTTACAGTGATCACTGGGGAGTGTGTCAGTATTTACAGTGATCAGTGGGGAGTGTGTCAGTATTTACAGTGATCACTGGGGAGTGTGTCAGTATTTACAGTGATCAGTGGGGAGTGTGTCAGTATTTACAGTGATCACTGGGGAGTGTGTCAGTATTTACAGTGATCAGTGGGGAGTGTGTCAGTATTTACAGTGATCACTGGGGAGTGTGTCAGTATTTACAGTGATCAGTGGGGAGTGTGTCAGTATTTACAGTGATCACTGGGAAGTGTGTCAGTATTTACAGTGATCACTGGGGAGTGTGTCAGTATTTACAGTGATCAGTGGGGAGTGTGTCAGTATTTACAGTGATCACTGGGGAGTGTGTCAGTATTTACAGTGATCAGTGGGGAGTGTGTCAGTATTTACAGTGATCACTGGGGAGTGTGTCAGTATTTACAGTGATCACTGGGAAGTGTGTCAGTATTTACAGTGATCACTGGGGAGTGTGTCAGTATTTACAGGGATCACTGGGGAGTGTGTCAGTATTTACAGTGATCACTGGGGAGTGTGTCAGTATTTACAGTGATCACTGGGGAGTGTGTCAATATTTACAGTGATCATTGTGGAGTGTGTCAGTATTTACAGTGATCACTGGGAAGTGTGTCAGTATTTACAGTGATCACTGGGGAGTGTGTCAGTATTTACAGTGATCACTGGGGAGTGTGTCAATATTTACAGTGATCATTGTGGAGTGTGTCAGTATTTACAGTGATCACTGGGAAGTGTGTCAGTATTTACAGTGATCACTGGGGAGTGTGTCAGTATTTACAGTGATCACTGGGGAGTGTGTCATTATTTACAGTGATCACTGGGGAGTGTGTCAGTATTTACAGTGATCAGTGGGGAGTGTGTCAGTATTTACAGTGATCACTGGGGAGTGTGTCAGTATTTACAGTGATCAGTGGGGAGTGTGTCAGTATTTACAGTGATCACTGGGAAGTGTGTCAGTATTTACAGTGATCACTGGGGAGTGTGTCAGTATTTACAGGGATCACTGGGGAGTGTGTCAGTATTTACAGTGATCACTGGGGAGTGTGTCAGTATTTACAGTGATCACTGGGGAGTGTGTCAATATTTACAGTGATCATTGTGGAGTGTGTCAGTATTTACAGTGATCACTGGGAAGTGTGTCAGTATTTACAGTGATCACTGGGGAGTGTGTCAGTATTTACAGTGATCACTGGGGAGTGTGTCAATATTTACAGTGATCATTGTGGAGTGTGTCAGTATTTACAGTGATCACTGGGAAGTGTGTCAGTATTTACAGTGATCACTGGGGAGTGTGTCAGTATTTACAGTGATCACTGGGGAGTGTGTCATTATTTACAGTGATCACTGCGGAGTGTGTCAGTATTTACAGTGATCTGTGGGGAGTGTGTCAGTATTTACAGTGATCACTGGGGAGTGTGTCAGTATTTTCAGTGATCACTGGGGAGTGTGTCAGTATTTACAGTGATCACTGGGGAGTGTGTCAGTATTTACAGTGATCACTGGGGAGTGTGTCAGTATTTACAGTGATCACTGGGGAGTGTGTCAGTATTTACAGTGATCACTGGGGAGTGTGTCACTATTTACAGTGATCATTGGGGAGTGTGTCAGTATTTACAGTGATCAGTGGGGAGTGTGTCAGTATTTTCAGTGATCACTGGGGAGTGTGTCAGTATTTACAGTGATCAGTGGGGAGTGTGTCAGTATTTTCAGTGATCACTGGGGAGTGTGTCAGTATTTACAGTGATCACTGGGGAGTGTGTCAGTATTTACAGTGATCACTGGGGAGTGTGTCAGTATTTACAGTGATCACTGGGGAGTGTGTCAGTATTTACAGTGATCACTGGGGAGTGTGTCACTATTTACAGTGATCATTGGGGAGTGTGTCACTATTTACGGTGATCACTGGGGAGTGTGTCCGTATTTACAGTGATCATTGGGGAGTGTGTCAGTGTTTAGATTGATCATTGGGGAGTGTGTCAGCACTTACAGTGATTACTGGGGAGTGTGTCACTATTTACAGTGTTCACTGGGGAGTATGTCAGTAATTACAGTGATCATTGGGGAGTGTGTCAGTATTTACAGTGATCACCTGGGAGTGTGTCAGTAATTACAGTGATCATTGGGGAGTGTGTCAGTGTTTAGATTGATCATTGGGGAGTGTGTCAGCACTTACAGTGATTACTGGGGAGTGTGTCACTATTTACAGTGTTCACTGGGGAGTATGTCAGTATTTAGAGTGATCACTGGGGAGTGTGTCACTATTTACAGTGATCATTGGGGAGTACGTCAGTATTTAGAGTGAACATTGGGGAGTATGTCACTATTTTCAGTGATCATTGGGGACTGTGTATGTTAGTACAGGAATCATTTTAGAGTGTGTCTGCGTTTATAGTAATTATTGGGAATTGTGTTAGCATGTACAGTGATCACTGGGGAGTGTGCAAGTATTTATCCTAATCATTGCGAGTGTGTCTGCATTTACAATAATGATTGGGAAGTATGTCAGTATTTACAGTGATCACTGTGGATAAGGCATCATTGCAGAAGGTGTCAATATTTGCCGTGATCCCCAGCTTGTCTGTCAGTAGTAGTGCCAGATTTAGACTTGGTGAGGCCCTCAGCTCTGTCAAGCTTGGAGTCCCCTTGTTAAAACGTTACACTAAAAGGACTGACAAAGGTGTGTACCAAAACAAGACCTTGGGTCATCACAAAAAAATTGAAAGCATAATCATGCATTTTAATTATTTAATAGCAAGTTATTTATAGTGAAAAATACAAATTATTTTCAAATAATTGCTTCAGTTCACAAAGCAGTGAACACAGCCAGCTGTTGGAGAGTACACTAGCCATTCCCAATCTTATATTTCACCATTAACTTTTCTGGACTGAAAAAAACCTTTTGAACAATATCTTTTATGCCTTTTCTATTTTTAAAAAAAATAAAAAAAAATACATTGTCGAGTGGCCCGGTTGACAGAGATATATATTAATATTTTCCTTTGTGTCTCATCAGCGACACTAATTAACTTCAATCTTACAGATCTGTGGATTAACAGGTCCAGCATCCTGCAAGTACCACTTATACATTGAATATAATGATGTATATTTCCCAATTGTTCTCCTCTCATGTTGGTTCTTTGACCCACATTATTTTCTGGAAGTAAATCAAACATTATTTTTATCTGTTTTGAACTAGACACACAGAGATCTAGAAACCAGCCTCTGGGGCATTCCAAAAGATAATCCTCCCTCACTCACTTCAACCATATAATTACCTTTATCCCAATAGTACAACCTAGTTGTATTATCCGAGACTATTCATCTAGCTAATGTTCTGTGGACCCGGGTTCAAATCCAGCCATGATAGATGGTGCAATTTCAATTCAATAAAAATATCTGGAATTAAGAATCTACTGATGATCATGAAACCACTGTCAATTGTTGGAAAAACCCTGGTTCACTAATGTTCTTTAGAGAAGGAAATCTGCCGTCCTTACCTGGCCTGGACTATACATGACTCCAGAGGCTCAGCGATGTGGTTGGCTCTCAACTATCCTCCAGCAACTAAGGTTGGGCAATAAACACTGGCCCACCAGTGATGCCCATGTCCCACGAATGAATAAAAAAAAATTACTGCTCTCTTGTTGCTATTCCCAGACTCAAGTAATTGTCCTTATCTCAATGCATACTCAGATCACATTTCTTCTCTTTTCAACATCACTGAACTATCTGCAAATTTCTCTAAAACCTCTCCACAGATTGCTGTCTGCATTCAAACAAATTTTCTTTCCTACTCCTTCATTCAGTCCAATTGTTTTCTATCAAAGCATAGCCTTATGTCCAGCAGCAGATAGAATTCTGTATTGCGGAGCCATTGCAATTCCCAGCTGATGTTACTCACTGTGTTTTCAGCCTAACCCTTGGGCAATATGAACATTGCCAGCACCACCAAGCGATACACCATCATCGAGACTGACCCAAAAACCAAACCTAAACTATGGTTACAGAGAATGACAGATGATCTTCTACAATGAGTGGCGCATCTGAGTAAAGACTCTCTGCCTTCTAAAAAGCTCACAAAAGAAGTGCGATTGAAAGCTTTCTAAATTTGCAGACAATAAAATAGGAGACACAGGAAATAATTGTGGGGACCAAAAGAATTCACAAGGGAATATCGATCAGATGAGAAAATTCACAAGTTAATAGCAGATGGATTCAGTGCCCTAACTGTGAGCTCTTACATTTTGTGATAATATTCTGATTAGTGGAAAGTTGAGTCAGTATTCAGAACAGACGGATTTGGGGTGGGAGGTGCAGTTTCACCAATAGCATGGGCGACACGGAAGGTGGGGCACAGTGGTTCGTGCTACTACCTCACAGTGCCAGGAACCCAGATTCAATTCCCAGCTTCAGTCACTGTCTGTGTGGAGTTTGCACATTCTCTCTGTGTCTGCATAGGTTTCCTCGGGTGCTCCAGTTCCCTCCCACAGTCTGAAAGACGTGCTGGGTAGGTGCATTGGCCATGCTATATTCTCTCTCAGTGTACCTGAACAGGCACCAGACTGTGGCAACTAGGGGATTTCCACAGCAACTTCATTGCAGTGTTTATAAGCCTACTTGTGGCACTAGATAATAAACTTTATAAACTTATAGAAAATGGGTAAGGACAGAGAGAAGCTGTGGATGTTCTGTGTTTTCTGGAAAGATAATAGAATATGATAGAACAGAGGTTTGTGAGTCTGCAGCATGTGATTGAAGAAGACACTGATATTTAAGAATAGATCAGGGAATTTGAAAAGAGAATAAATGCATATTGGAAATGAGCAGCAATGCGAAGAGGATAATTGTTCGTGTCTGGGAAAATGAAAAACACAATTGCTGCCCTGAGCATGTCAACATTTCTTATATGATGAAAAAACACCATTTTCTCAATATTATTTTCTTACATTGGCAATTATACTTTAAACTGTAGCAATACACAATTCCTTGTTATTTTTCACATATCACACTCTCCATGGAATTATAGTTCTGATACCAAATAGTGTTTAATCATTCACAGTTTCCAATGGGTTGCTTCTTTTTTTACTCTCTCCACCAGGTAGCTTCTGATCCCAAAATTATTTTTCACTATGAGGGTAACACAATGATATCTTTCACGAGCTCCAAGCTAGGAAAACCTTCCAGCCTCAACTAACTCCTTGGGAACTCTGTCTTTAAACTGAATGTCAGCATTCTGTTTATTAGAATCTAGCATTGTTATCTCCAAACATTAATACCTTGTACCTCAGGCTCAGTAAAACAATCTGAGTCTTCCTCTCATCTCTGACAATGAAGCCACCCAGGGTTACTATAAAACAGGCTGCAGCATATGTCACATTTCATCTACCCTACAATTAAACCTTCAATTCCAAATTATAATAATCTTATAAACCAAAAGATACAGTCCTAAAAGATAAGATGATTAACTACATAATTGTAACAATTTTTTTTGGAAATTGATTGCCTTTCCTTTGTTTCCCTCTCAATTTTCTCTATGCCTGTTCTGTAGGCCTGAAATGGTTCTGGGATCATCATTTGCTCCATGGCTCTGATATATCATTCCTTCCAATGTGAGCCTGGATAGTAAGCCACTGCAAGCAATTTAGGACTATCAGTAATGATTTAAACTGATCCATAGATCTCAGGTTTTTAGGTCGGTAGATGCATTACAGAAACAAGCCTGATGTTATCCTGTTCCCAGCACAGGAGCAGCAAGGTCAGCACAGCTGTACTTGCTGGAGTCAGTGTAGTCAGCTCACATCACTGATCAAACATGGGCTTTCCTGATGTGTATGGCTCAGTTTTATAAAGCTCGGTGTCTTTGTAAACTTATCCATCTGGTCAAATTCCAACTGAATGTATTCCTGGAGGTGTCTTCAAATGATCTCCCAAACTGTCCACCCATTCCCACATTCCAATCAATAATAGCCAAACTCATTACCCTCGGGACACACCAAATTCCCACTATCAATTAGGCAGTGAGAAATATTTCGTGCCCTGATTGGATGATAAGTGATTATCGGATCAATAATCACATTTCTAATCACTGCTTAGAAGTAACAGAGTTCAAAGGAGAGGAAACTAATGCTTTTTTATTGGTCCATAGTTGTTTGCAGTAGGCTCTAGAAGTTAAGTCTTCATTTTCTGAGACCAAGAGAGTCCTAAAGAATTTGCAACCCAACCAGCAGGGAATATTTTATCCTTTAAAATGGTTTTTGTATAGAGTCATAGAGGTTTACAGCATGGAAACAGGCCCTTCGGCACAACTTATAAATGCTGCCCTTTTTTAACTACTAAGCTAGTCTCAATTGCCCACATTTGACCCATATCCCTCTATTTCCATCTTACCCATGCAACTGTCTAAATGTTTTTTAAAAGACAAAATTGTGCTTGCCTTTATTATTGCCTCTGGCAGCTCGCTTCAGACACTCACCACACTCTGTGTGAAAAAATTGCCCCTCTGGACTCTTTGGTATCTCTCACCTCCCATCTTAAATGTATGACCTCTAGTTATAGACTACTTTACATTTTGGAAAATATATTGACTATCTAGCTGATCTATGCCCCTCATTATTTTGCAGACCTTTGTAAGATCACCCCTAAGCCTTCTATATTCTGGAGAAAAAGGTCCCAGTCTATCTTGCCTCTCCTTATAACTCAAGCCATCAAGCCCTGGTAGCATCTGAGTAAATTGTTTCTGCACTCTCTCATTCAATAATATCCTTTCTACAAAAGGGGACCAGAACAGTACACAGCATTCCACGTGTGGCCTTAGCAATATCTTGTACAACTTCAACAAGACATTCAAGCTCCTTGATTCAATATACTGACCAATGAAACCAAGCATGCCAATGCCTTCTTCACCATTCTGTCCACCTGTGACTTCATTTTCAATGAGCTATGAACCTGTGCCCCAAGTTTGCTTTCTTCTATAACTCTCCCTAATGCCCTACCATTGACTGAGTAAGTTATGCCCCAGTTTGATCCACCAAAATGCATCACCTCACATCTATCTAAATTAAACTCCATCTGCCATTTATCAGCCCACTGGCCCAATTGATCAAGATCCAATTGCAATCCTAGAAAACCTTCTTAACTGTCATTGTTTTGGGAGAATCCCGACTATGGTGTTGGGATTAAAATATTAGAATGGATAGCTGACAGTCCAGTTAACAGGGGACTGAGAGCCAGGATAATGAGATCATTTTGAGATAATGTAACTAGTTGAATGCCACTGGGATTAGTGCCTATATTTTTGCCTTGGATGCAGGGACGAACTGCTTTGTATCCAAATTTGCTGATAATAACTGTAATGGGAAAACAAGCTGTGGGGAGGAAACAAAGAGTCAAAAGCAAGGTATGGATATATGTTAAATGAGTGGGAAGAATATTGGAATATTGAAATTTAGGAAAATATCAGGTTGTCCACTTTGGCAAAATTTTTCCGACATTCCCCGGTGGGCGCTTCCAGTCCCATTGAAGGCGAACCTCCAGCCACGGATTCCCCAGTAGCAGAGAATGTGAACAAAGGTGGAAGGACTGGAAGATCCTGTCACTGGCCAACAGTGGGCTGCCTTTGCCAGTGCAAAATGCACCATAGGGAGCGCACTGAAAACCTTTGACAGGAAGAGTAAAAAAGCAGAGGATGATTTAAATGGAGAGTGTGAGGAATGTTGTGGTGCAGTGTGATCTTTGTGTCTTTCTATGTGTATCACAAAAAAATCAGCATGCAGCTACAGCAGGTGATTAAGAAGGAAAACAGAATGTTGCCTTTTATTGGAAAGAAAATGGTATATATAAGTAGAGAAACCTTGCTGCAACTATGCAGGTCATTGTTGAAACTACACCGAGAAGACTGCGTGCTGTTTTGGTCACTCTACTTGAGGAGGGATATATTTACATTGGAAGCAGATCAGAGAAGATTTATTCAGCCAGTTCCAGGGAGGGACGGGCTGTCTTAATGAGGAAAGGTTAAACAGTTTGAGTCAATTCTCACAGGAGTTTGGAGAAATGAGAGGTGACTTTATGAAATGAGAGGGGCGGCACAGTAGCACAGTGGTTAACACTGCTGCTTCACAGCTCCAGGATTCGATTCCCGGCTCAGGTCACTATCTGTGTGGAGTTTGCGCGTTCTCCTCGTGTCTGTGTGGGTTTCCTCCAGGTACTCGGGTTTCCTCCCACAGTCCAAAGATGTGCGGGTTAGGTTGATTGGCCATGCTAAAAAAATTGCCCCTTAGTGTCCAGGGATGTGTAGGTCAGAGAGATTAGTGGGTATAATATGTTGGGATATGGGGGTAGGGCCTGGGTGGGATTGTGTTTGGTGCAGACTCGATGGGTCAAAGGGCCTCTTTCTGCACTGTAGGTTCTATGATTCTATGATTTATTGAGACAAGGAGAATTCTGGAACAGCAAGACAGGGTAGATGCTGAGAAGCTGTTTAGGTAATCTAGAATCTAGCATAGTTTCAAAGTAAGACTCTTCCATTTAAGATGGAGATGAAGAGGAACTTCTTTTCTAAGTGTGTTAGTGTACAGAATTGTCTTCACCAGTGAGCAGTGGAGGTTGGCTCATTAATATATTTAGGGTTGAATTGGACAGACCTTTGATTGCCAAAGGAGTCAAAGGGCAAATGGGGATAGAAAGGAAAGTAGAGTTGAGGCTGCAATAGATCATCATGATCTTATCAAATGGTGGAGCAGACTCAAGAAGCCGAATGGGTCTATCGCTGCTGCTATTTCTGATGACCTTTTGTTGTAGTTTCACCGTATTCTTATCCTGGTTGAATTCGTCAAATGTGTGATTTATATCTGGTCAGCAAAGTGGATCACTTTCTGACTATTTTAATGTCAATTGCCACACTGATTTATTATTACAGAGATTATACATGGAGCCTGTGAGATGTAGCCATAACTTGTCAAAACTCTGTTACTTATCATGTTGCATTATGCGTTTGTTTGATGTTCCAGTGAGGAAATCTTGAGACTTATGTTTAAACATGAACCATTTGTTGTTAACATTTAACTACGTACAGATCCCAGCTATAACCCAGGGATGTGTGGTGCTGCTCCATGCACGTTGGTCCTTTCCAAAGTGTTCTTTCCAGATTGTTCTCTCAGTCTATTACTGTATAACTCTTTAAATCTTACTGTGCATGGATCTATCCTCGAGTGCCATGTTAACCCTTGCAGTGCCAAGCACCTTAACATTACAATGACACACAGTCACTGGAACGTATTCCTGGAGGTTCCATCACATGACTGCCAGCCTCCAAATGCCCATCCTCACCCTCTCACGATTGGTCACCACACCCACTCAAATTCACTACACACAGCTTTCCCATGGTCAACTGGGAAACAAAATGAATCTTCATTTCCTGATTGATTCACAGTCGATAATCATCCAAACAATCTTCTCACAAGTGCTGGGTGGGACAATGACAAATCAACAGTGAGGGAGTGAGTGATCCTTCTAATTCCTATTGTATCTGACACTTATTGTGTATTCTCTATTACAGAAAGCAGGCTAGTGACATTCCTGCCTACATTTATGTCAAAAATGACACCAAAACCATCAATTGACTGATCCACAGTACGTATTTTCTTGCGGTTCCTGGCATTCTTGTCACATGTGTGACAATGGAGCTCAGTGTTTCCTGTCTAAGGTGGGAGTGAACTGGACTGAAAATTACAAGTATGGAAGTTGAGGATCATTTGTGTTAATGTCCATGTTAAAATAACCTCCAGCATGTTTAACATTGGAGGTGACAGCATAAAATGGTATAAGCTCACACAGTTCCCTGTGGTTGAAGGACTTTTCCTGAAATTTACTTGGGAATCATTTTGATTGAAGGGGGTGCAGATTCTGGGAAAGGCAGAGCTTTGGTCGCCACATGAATGTGGAGTTGATCCGTCCCAATTCCTGGGATTAGACATATGTGACTGCATGGAGTCGGTGCTAATTCCATTACTGGGATCACTGGGCACGAAACACAGGAAATTTGGAATTGATGCACACTGCAGTAGTCGGGTGCCCAGAGGGAATGAAACATTTGCTGCCTTTGTTAAATGGGCCAGTTTCTGTCCCAGATTCAATCTCTTTGAATGAATTGCAGTGCAAGAGCCTGGCTCCTTACAGCTGGAAAGCTTTCAATGGTCTATTCCTCAGGCACCCCAATGGCCCAGTGTTGTTGAGGAAACTGTGGTAGGATTGACCTCGTTATCACAGCTCATGCACCCAATCCTTAAATGAATCAGAAATGTTGATGGATGAGTAAAGCAATAGAGGCCTAAGTAAATGGACCTGGCCCCAAGTACATTTCTGACTGCATACAAGATCTATGACATTACCCTGAAGAAAATTCCTTTCTATTTCAAAGAACAAAGAAAATTATAGCATAGGAACAGGCCCTTCAGCCTCCAAGTCTGAACTAAAACTCCCTATCCTTCCGGGGACCATATCCCTCTATTGCCATCCTATTCATGTATTTGTCAAGATGCCCCTTAAAAGTCACTACTGTATACGCTTCCATTACCTCACCTGGCAACAACTTTCAGGCACCCACTACTCTCTGTGTGAAAAATCTGCCTCGTACATCTCCTTTAAACCTTGCCCCTCGCACCTTGAACCTGTTCCCCCTAGTAATTGACTCTTCCACCCTGGGAAAAAGCTTCTGACTATCCAGTCTGTCCATGCCTCTCAATCTTGTGGACTTCTGCCAGGTTGCCCCTCAACCTCCATCATTCCAGTGAGAACAAACCAAGTTTCTCCAACCTCTCCTCATAGTTAATGCCCTCCATACCAGGCGACATCCTGGTAAATCTTTTCTGTATCCTCTCCCATGCCTCCACATCCTTTGGTAATGTGGTGACCAGAATTGAACACTATATCCCAAGCGTGGCCTAAAGCTCTATAAAGCTGCAACATGACTTTTTAAACTCAATGCCCCGGCCAATGAAGGTAAGCATGCTGTATGCCTTCTTGATTACCTTCTCCACCTGCATTGCCACTTTCAGTGACCTGTGTATCTGTACACCCAGATCGCTTTCCCTATCAATACTGTTAAGGTTTCTGCCATTTACTGTATATTTCCTATCATATTAGACCTTCTAAAATGCATTACCTCACATTTCATTGCAAATTCTCTTATTTCAACAATGTGAAATGGATGACCGAATGTCCTTGTCTGTTTGTGACTGGAAAGGCAATGCCTGTTGAAGTGGGGGAAGGGAGTACTGTGTGCCGTTTTGGTGCCCTTATTTGCGAAAGGATATATTGGCCTTGGAGGGAGTACAGAGAAGGTTCACCAGGCTGATACTGGAGATGAGGAGGTTGGCTTATGAGGAGAAATTAAATAGACTGGGCCTGTACTCGTTGGAGTTCAGAAGGCTGAGGGGAGATCTTATAGAGACTTACAAGATGATGAAGGGACTAGATTAGGTCAAGGTAGAGAGATTCTTTCTGCTTAGAAAGAAAACCAGAACTAGAGGGCACAGCCTCAAAATAAGGGGGGAGGCAGTTTAGAACAGAGTTGAGGAGGAACTTCTTCACTCAAAAGGTGGTGAATCTCTGGAATTCTCTGCCCACTGAAGTGGTGGAGGCTACCTCGTTGGATATATTTAACTCACAAGTAGATAGATTTCTGATAGACAAGGGAATTAAGGGTTATGAGGAGCAGGTGGGAAGGTGGAACTGATCCACTTCAGATCAGCCAAGATCTTATTGAATGGCGGGGCAGGCTCGAAGGGCTAGATGGCCTACTCCTGCTCTTATTTCTTATGTTCTTATGAAGAACGCCATCTGCTTGACTCCCTACTTCAAATTCTGTTTTCAGCTTCTTAATTATCCATTTTTCCAATTCTTCTGTGTCATCCCATAGGAAATCATCCAAATGCATTATAAAAATTCCACCTAATTTTCCTTTCGTTTTCAGTAAAACATTGCTTGATCTGCTTTTAGCTGGATGCACCAGTCTTCAGTTATATTGATCATAGTAAAATACCAAACTCTTGATGCGTCAGTCAACCTATATACACATTTATTTAATTTCCACAAATGTCCCTGTGTATGACCTGCTCCTTTGGGTGGCCTCAAAAAACTTTTCTTTGAAATTTTTCACTCTGCAGAAGTGCTGCTTTGATGTCAATTGATATACAGATCCAATTATGAGATGCTAGAACAGCAAAATAAAAAAATTCAGTGTCACTTTTCCTGCTGTGGGTGAATCAACCCTAATGTCTCTCCCATCCAAATGTTCCTCATACCTACAAACTACTAATCTGGCTTTCGCTTTATACGGTCCATCTTGTAAAACTTTCTCTGTGCAAACCCACCTATGGGATAAAGCAGGCTGCCTTTCATCTGGTACCTTTGTTTACACCCCAAACTCCTTCCAACTGTCCAACTCCCTTTGTTTGGCCTCCCTTACTTCCATGAGCTCCATTTTGTTTGCAGCTGTCAATATTCCCTTATTATGGGGGCTTCTGCTCCTATTCCTGTCATTGGTTTGATTCCTAGCCTGCCTCATTAAACTCTGGCCTCTACTGCCCTATCTGTTTCTGTCAGGCTTTGGTCACAGATTCATGACTTATTCCTGGGTTCACAAAGTCTTGCTATCTCATCTTCAGGTCTCGTTTTGTTTCCATCTGTCCACTCCACCCCATTTTTCCAATCTATAGCTTTGAATTCTGTCCTCATTCTTGTATGCTGAGCCAGTGTTTGTACTTTCCTGAGCCTTTCCTGTTTCCCCAATTATAGTAGCCTCCCTCTAGTCCCTTGAGCCTTTGGGTATGTATGATACCACTGTGCCTACTGGGTAGCTGAACCTTTGAAGTAGCAGCTTTATCCCCTGCTTCACTGGTACTTTGTTGATCATCAGATTCCCTCTGCTCATCATAATAACTCAGGGTATGTGCACTTCTGCATCTTGCTCAGATGCTCCATACTCATACCCAAGTCCAACTACTCTCGAAGAGTGGGTTTGCACTGTCCGGTTACCATGTTGTACTAACTACCTTGCTGTCTGTTCCTATTACTTTCTGGGCCCTTTCCACTCTGTTTTGCCTTCTCTTTTATAATGGACTCTACCTCCTTTCTCAAAGTATAACCCCAATGGTCTTATGCAATTCCTTAGGGCCCTTCTTATCCGTTCTGAAACCTCAGCCTGAATGAAGGCCTTTCTCTCTGCATGCATAGCATTCAGTTCTTCAGAAAACATGGAGCAAATGCTTGTTCCTTCTAGCACTGGGGGAGCATCTGTTAATACTGATGGCAACTTTAAGAGATCCGTGGATAGGTTTATGGACGAAAAGGGATTGGTTTAGGTTAGTGGGTCATTGTTTTGTAACTGGTCGGCGCAACATCGTGGGCCGAAGGGCCTGTTCTGCTCTGTAATGTTCTATGTTCTATGTTTTTTTAAACTTGGTTTGTTCTCACTGGAGCAACGGAAGTTGAGAGGAGACCTGATATAAGTCTACAAGATTATGAGAGGCATGGATAAAGTAGATAATCAGAAGCGTTTTCCCAGGGTGGAAGAGTCAGTTACTAGGGGTTTAATGTGTGATTTGCAGGGTTTAAAGGAGATGTACAAGGCAGATTTTTTACTCAGAGAGTAGTGGGTGCCTGGAACTCATTGCCGGGAGACGTAGTGGAAGAGGATACGGTAGTGACTTTTAAGGGGTGTTTTGACAAGTACATGAATAGGATGGGAATAGAGGGGTATGGTCCCTGGAAGGATAGGGGGTTTTAGTTAAGTCGGGCAGCATGGTCGGTGCAGGTTTGGAGGGCAAAGGGCCTGTTCCTGTGCTGTAATTTTCTTTGTTCTTTGTTCCTTCAAAGTCCTTCAAAGATGGGGAACTGTGTGAGCTTATACAATGTTATATTGTCATCTCCGATGTTAAACATGCCGGAGATTATTTTAACATGGGTATTAATACAATTGATCCAAGTCTGCTCAACTTCCACACTTGTAATTTTCCGTACAGTTCACTCCCACCTTAGACAGGAAACACTGAGCTCCGTGTCCTACTGCCCTGGCTGAGATTGGATAGCAGAGTGCAGACAGGGAACTGAACTGGAGAAGTGGTCTGTCTGACTCTGAGCCAATGTGAGCAGTGTATTTTACTCAGTGCTGTTCAATATTGTTTCAGGAGGGGAAAGAAGGCCAGGAACTGGAAGAAAATACTTACTGTGGATCAGTCAGCGTGATGGTCTTGGTGTCATTTTTGACATAAATGTGGGCAGGAATGTCACCAGCCTGCTTTCTGTAATAGAGAATACACAATAAGTGTCAGATACAATAGAAATTAGAAGGATCACTCATTCCCTGGTTGTAGGGTTGCTAACCCTCTGGGACTGTCCTGAGATTTGTCGAACTGAAGATCAATCTTGTAGAAGCTGGCAGTCACGCAGTGGAACCTCCAGGAATGCGTTTCCACTATTGTTGACAAATGCATCTGGTGGATATATTTATGAAAGTGTCAAACTGATTGGTTTGATTGACCTCAGCAATACAGAACTGTGTAAGGGTGTAAAAACTGTCCTTGCTGTAACAGTGCTGGGAGCAGAATAAAATCAGCCCGGGCTCTTAGTCTGGCTGGCTAATCATTGATCAGTGCTGGAACATTCATTTCTATGAATATTGTCTAAAAACAGTGGTGACAGCTCCTTTATTATGTTGCTTGTGGACACCAATTGTCCATGCTGACATTTATACCTGACTCAGTGGAGAAAATGATGCCCATGGACTCTATAGTACATTCTAATCTCTGCTCCCCAATTAGCCCATGAAGGTGAATTATGTGTTTCATATTTTAACCCGAATTAAGATCAAGCAGCTTGACATTGATAAGGAATTGAACCTGGAATTTACATGGACAGTACTAGTTAGTTGGTCTCAGATATGGTCTCAAAGTTACATAATGAGGGCAATTCTTCCAGCCTGCTGCACTGCTCGAGTGCTGTCCTCCTGGCACTGCCCACTGGATGTTGGTCAATGTCAAGGGGGTGGGTCCTGAGGGGGTGGGGCCTACTAAGATTGTGAGGAAAGGGGTACCTGATGGGCACTTTGCATTAGCAATTGGTTGGAGAGGGAGAGAGGAGGATGGATATAGGGAGTTTCAGGCTGGGCATTGGGGCGGGTGGTCATGGTGGCTACTGGTCAGGAGGGCCACAAAGGCTGCCAATCAGGGACATGGTCCAGGGAAGCAATTGAATACTGGCAATCAAGAGGCCGGTGATGGATTGCCAGTGCTCATGCACTGAATTCACCATTGACAGATCGACACATGCGCAATGGCCCACTCAGTGCACTGATGACAGTCTCTCCAGTAGTCCCTCTATGGCACACTGTGATGCACAGAATGCTGGAGATTGATTCAACTAAGCCCGCCCAAAAATGAGTGGAAAAAACCCTCCTATTCCTGTCTGTTGGGCCGTTAAGATTTTTTTGGAGAGAATCGCTCAATGCTCTATTTTGTTGAATTTCTTTCAGTCACTTAGACGGAAATCTGCCTTTATTCAGAGCTCAGTATCTTAATATAAACACTTTCTCAGTGAGCTTCACATAGGATGCAATTCTTATCACTTGTCATATCCTGCAAAACCAAATGTTATACTGACAACATATTGAAGATAAACTTTCCCTTAAATGTAGAACATAGTTAATACTTAATCAGCAATTTCCTGTTTCTGCTGAGTAACATTAAAACTCGTTGGAACAAACTTTGTGATTTTTTTCCCCATAACTATAGTCCTGCAAGATCTTGAATGGAAAGTAGCTGCTAGATAAAGGAGTCCCAGGTCTAATATCTGTGCAAATCCGCAAAATCAAAAAACATTCTATCATTTGTCATGAAATAAATCAGCAAGCAATCTGTTTTGCTGCTGTCATAAATCATTAATTTAAAGAATTCTGTCTGGACAAGGATACAGTGAAAATTGAACATACGAAGCTTGACTTGCACCTTGTCAATTACTATTCACTTCAAAGGATGAAACTACACTGAAGCTAAATGTATAGAACATACTTACCCTAGGTCAACCTTCGTAATGCTTTATATTGGGCCACTTTTGATGTTATAGTTGGTACTGATCCCAGTGGCAATCCATTAATTACGATTGCCATTCTCAGAATAGCCTCATTATCCTAACTCTCTGTTCCCTGTTAGTTAAACAATCAGCTATCCATGCCAATATAATAATAGCTTAGTATGGTAACTTTTTTATGTGGCAGCACCTCAAAAGCCTTTTCGAAAACAAAATATACTCCAGCTTCTGGTTCCAACACATGAAGCTGAAATAACCCTTTGTTTTTAACATAGAATCCCTACAGTGCAAAAGGAGGCTATGTGGCCCATCGTGTCTGCACTGACAGCAATCCCACCCTGGTCCTAACCTCAAAATCCCACACATTTACCCCACTAGTCCCTCTAATTGTTGCATCCCAGGACAGTAAGGAGCAATCTAGCATGGTCAATCCACCCAACCTGCACATTTTTGGACAATAAGGAGCAATTTAGCACGGTCATTCAACCTAACCAGCACATCTCTTAGACTGTGGGAGGAAACTGGAGCACCCAGAGAATTCCCATGCAGACACAGTGGGAAAAGGTGCAGACGGTGACCGAAGCCAGGAATTGAATCCAGATCCCTGGAGCTGTGAACTTTGAAACAATGATATGGACCAAGCTAAATGTTCCAGACATACTTACGTTGGGTCAGCCTTGATAGAGCGTGTTTGTGGGTCACTTGTGGGGATAGAACGATTGAAATTGTTGTAACAGACATAGGTAGTGTTTCCCATTCTGCTAGCCTGTAAAGGAGAATAGAAAGTTACCATCAGATACAAATGCAGTTTTAAAATCTAAAATGCTCCCTGATAGTAGGGTTGCAAACTCTTCAGGAATATTCTTAAGTCTCAGAAATTGAAGGTTGATCTGCAAGAATCGGCTGCATGCAATCTGGGGCCAGTAAAAAAAATCATAGGATCCTCGAGTGCAGAAAGAGGCCCTTCGAGTCTGCACTGAACACAATCCCACCGACCGGGAGAGAGGCGGGGGGAGTGAAAATACTAATGAGAAAAGCATGGAGAAAGCAGGAAAAGATACTGGCAGCTCACATTAAAGTGAATCCAAACTCTTCTATTAGCAGATAAATAATAAAAGGGTGATAAAAGAGTCAGGCTGATTAGGGGTTTAAAAAAAAGGGATTTCCATGTGAAGGCAGGGGAAATGTGCCACTTTCCCCTTTCACAAACTCTTTGGAGCCAGATCGACCAGCAGTGTTGTATTTGACAGACGTCTGATGTGGGAGATGGCAATTTCACATCTTATGGCAAGCTGAACTCTGATTGTGAAGAGATGCTTCAGAAAGTAGTAATTATTTGACTCTTACCTGGCTCCTGGAAGTGTTGCTGCGATGCTTTGGCTCTGGATTCCTGTCTGATGTGCAGACTGAGGCTCACCATCTCTGGTTTTATATGTTTCAAACTAGCAATAGGATTAGTCTTTCAGCCAATCACAGTACAGTTACTTGGAATTTCAACATTATTTTTGATCAATTTTACAGAGAATGGGTGTTGCTGGCAAGGCCAATGTTTATCACCATTCTGGAATTTCTGTTTAAGAATGTGGTGATGAGTCAAGCAGAATCTATCTAACCAGTATGACAGCCGACCAGCTTTGGAGATTTGCTGTGTAGAGTCAGGTAATGAGTCCAATATCCAATCCTTGATAAGCTGCAATTTATTTCAGTTAAACACTGAGAAGACCAAAGTTTTTACCTTCAACCCCACCACAAACTCTGTGAACTCACCATCAATTCCATTCTGTTCCTTAAAGCAAGGAATCTGAAAGGAGAAGAGGACTGGAGAAAAACTCAGCAGGTCCAGCAGCCTCTATCAGGAGACCTGCTGAGTTTCTCCAGCCTCCTTTGTTCTTGTTCCATTCTGCTCCATGGTCACTTTGAGCCAGAATGCTGACAGTCTTGTCATCGAGTCTGACCCCGAGCTGAGCTTCAGTCTCTATTGCTGTACATCAAAAAGACATCTCCTTCCACCTCAGGCTTTGTAACAAAAATTGTGGATTTCCTGAGTGGCGGGTGATGTTAAAATTCTCTCTGGAGTGACAGCCTGACACTCGATTAACCGTGGAAGTGGAAAAGTTGGGTTCAGCTGCATTAATAACTTAGTAGTTGAATGACATTAGTCAATAACCTCAATCTGCTCCTGTCCTTGAGGTAAACTCAGTATTTTAAATCAATCCAATTCAGTTTTATTAATTTAAATTCAAAGCTTTGTCAAATGTTCTGCAAGATTGTTAAAGAGATTGACTTATGGGAATGACTCTGATACTCTGACCCCCCTTTGCCAATCGATGATGGTTTTGGACTGTTGTAGTTTGGAGTTTACAGTAACTATTGACCATTATGTCCTCTGCCTGCCAGACTGGGTTAAGAGGGATCTTTTCTCAGTGACTCATGCCCACCATGACCGCAGTCCATTTTCAGGGGTTGAGAATGATTGTTCTCTGGAGCAGTGTACCTGGTGGCTGTGGTGAGTGTTTGATTTTACTTTGGAAGGTTTTGACTGCATTTCTGGTTCGCGAGGTTTCTGTGAGTACTTTTTATTTCCGTAGTGGAAGTCAGGCTAGGGGCTAGTTGGGAAGGGAGAGCGGGGGATATACAAAGAAGGCAGTAATAGACAGCGGGCAGCGGAGTGAGTGGGAGCTGAGTGAGAGCTATAAGGGCTTTGGCTCGCTGGGCTTAGGCGAGAGCAGGCATGGGCAAGGTGAGTTGCTGGTTCCATCTTTCCTGTGTTGCATTTCGGTACATATAATTCCAAGGGAGGTCAGGACATGGCAGGGGCTATGGGGAGGCGCTTTAGCTGTGTCAGGTGCAACATGTGGGAGTTCTTGGAGGCATCACGTCTCCTGAAGGCCCACATCTGCGTCTAGTGTTTAGAGCTGCAGCGTTTGAGGGCCCGGGTCAGGCAACTGGAGCTGCGTTTAGAGGATGCATTTCTGGTTCGGGAGAATGAGGAGTTAATGGCTATGAACCATGAACAGGTGGAGGTCCCAGGGCCTGGGGGACAGGATGGGTGGGTAACTGTTAGGAGGGGGAAGAAGAAGAAGAAGAATAGTCCTGGTCCAAAGACCACCCCAGTGGCCCCCCAAAAGGCATCGACAGGAGTACAAAAGGAAAGACAGGAGGGCCAGAATGACTCAGAGGGAAGGAAGGGGGCTGGCAATGAGATAGTGGTGGGGGATGGGAGGGTCAAAGGAATTGACAGGCGGTTCTGTGGGCAAAAGCGTGACTCCAGGATGATAATCTGCCTCCCTGGAGCAGGGGTACAGGATGTATCAGAGAGGATAGAGGGAATTTTGAAGGGTGAGGGGACACAGGCTGAAGTAATTATACACATAGGAGAAAAGGACGTAGGAAGGCAGAGTAGGGGGGATGTACGCAGGCAATTTAGGGAGTTTGGGGCCAAGCTGAAGAGCAGGGCCTCCAGGGTGGCATTCTCTGGTCTGCTGCCTAGTACCAGCAGTGCTAAGAATAATGAGATCATGCAGCTGAATGTGTGGCTGAGGGATTGGTGCAAGGTAGAGGGCTTCACTTTTGTCGATCACTGGGAAGTATTTGTGAGAGAAGGGCACCTGTACAGGAGGGATGGGGAACATTTGAATGGGAGGGGGACAAATATCCTAGCTGGGGGGGTTAGCTGGAGTGTATCGGCAGGGTTTAAACTAATAGGGAGGGGGGGTGGGGATGAGAATGAGACTGATAGCTCATCAGGCACTGGGATCGGGAGCGAGTTGGGTGACAGGGTAGGTTTGGGTGAAAGGAATAATATCAGGGGAAATGAGGATCCGAGCGGGTCTGGAGGGTTGGATTGCATCTGTTTCAATGCGAGGAGTGTAACTGGTAAAACGGATGAGCTTAGGGCCTTGATGTTCGTGAGGAATTTAGATGTGGTGGCAGTGACGGAGACGTGGTTAAAGGAAGGGCAGGACTGGCAGCTGAATATTCCTGGGTATAAGTGTTTTAGGTGTGACAGAGGAGGGTTGAAGAGAGGTGGTGGGGTGGCGTTGTTAGTTAAGGAGCACATCACAGCAGTGCAGAGGGAGGACAATATGGAGGAGTTAGGGATTGAGTCGCTGTGGGTGGAGTTGAGGAATAGGAAGGGAGCGATTACTATGCGAGGGGAATACTATAGGCCACCCAACAGCCCGAGGTCAGTGGAGGAAGGTATTTGTAAAGACATTTTAGATAGGTGCAGAAAGAATAGGGTGGTTGTAGTGAGTGACTTTAATCTTCCTGGAGTGGATTGGAAGTTGCCTAGAGCTGGGGGTACGGATGGGAAGGAATTTGTAAAATGTGTGCTGTGTCCTTGGAGCAGTATGTAACTAGCCCGACTAGGGAGGGGGCTATACTGGATTTAGTGTTGGGTAATGAGCCGGGGCAGGTGGTTGAGGTTGCAGTAGGCGAACATGTGACTAACAGTGACCACAACTCTGTCTACTTTAGGATAAAAATGGAAAAGGATGAGTGCCGTCCGAAGGGGAGGGTGCTGAACTGGGGAAGGTGAGCTATAGCCGGATTAGGAAGGAGCTGAAGGACACTGATTGGGAGAGGTTGTTAGTGTGTAAGTCCACGGTTGGCAAGTGGGAGGCTTTCAAGGGCAAACTGATAATGTTGCAGGAACGACATGTGCCGGTAAAGAGGAAGGATGGGAAAGGCAGGATTAGAGAGCCGTGGATTACAGGGGATATTGAGGACTTGGTCAGGAAGAAGAGAGCGGCATATGTTAGGTCTAAATAACTGGGAACGGAGAGTGCGCTGGAGGAGTATAGAGACAGCAGGAGGGAGCTTAAAAGGGGAGTTAGAAGGGCAAAAAGGGGGCATGAAATGGCTTTGGCTGATAGGATTAAGGAAAATCCAAAGGCATTTTACTCTTATATTAGGAACAAGAGGGTGGTTAGAGGGAAAATTGGTCCTCTTTGGGATAAAGGAGGGGAACTATGCATTGAGTCTGAGGGAATGGGGGAGAACCTGAATGAATACTTTGCGTCGGTATTCACGAAGGAGAGAGGCTTGGTGTCTTGTGATGTCTTGGAGGGAGCTGTAGATCAGTTGAAGGAAATATCCATTCCAAGGGAGGAAGTGTTAGGGTTTTTAGGTAGCATAAAAACTGATAAAGCTCCGGGGCCTGATGGCATTTATCCCAGGCTGCTTAGGGAGGTGAAAGATGAAATTGCTGGGCCTCTGACGCAAATCTTTGTCTCTTCTTTGGACACAGGTGAGGTCCCAGAGGACTGGAGGGTAGCTAATGTGGTACCGCTGTTTAAAAAGGGCAGTAGGGATAACCTTGGTAATTATAGACCAGTGAGTTTGACATCGGTGGTAGGAAAATTGTTGGAAAAAATTCTTAGGGATAGGATGTATAAGTATTTGGAGCGTTGCGATCTGATTAGGGATATGCAATATGGCTTTGTTCAGGGGAAGTCTTGCCTTACAAAACTGGTAGAATTTTTTGAGGAGGTGACAAAAACGGTTGACAATGGGCAAGCCGTTGATGTCATCTATATGGATTTCAGTAAGGCGTTTGACAAAGTCCCTCACGGTAGGCTGGTAGAAAAGGTTAAGGCACATGGGATACAGGGACAGGTAGCTAGATGGATTGAAAACTAGCTAGGCAACAGGAGACAGAGAGTAGTAGTGGAAGGGTCCTTTTCTAGATGGAGGTCTGTCACCAGTGGTGTGCCGCAGGGCTCAGTACTGGGAACTCTTCTCTTCGTAATATATATAAACGACTTGAAAGAGGGCGTACGTGGTGTGATCAGCAAGTTTGCAGATGACACCAAGATGGCAGGATTGGCGGATACTGAGGAAATTGTCAGGTGACACAGCAGGATACAGATAGGCTGGTATACTGGGCAGATAGATGGCAGACGGAATTTAATCCTGACAAATGCGAGGTGATACAATTTGGAAGGAATAACGCAGGGAGGAGTTACATGATAAAAGGTAGACCAATTAAGAGTATAGAAATGCAGAGGGACCTGGGAGTGCAAGTGCACAAGTCTCTGAAGGTGGCAACCCAGGTGGAGAAGGTTGCGAAGAAAGCTTATGGAATGCTAGCCTTTATAGGAAGGGGTATAGAGTATAAGAGCTGTCGTCTATTGCTTAGTTGTACAGAATGTTGGTTAGGCCGCATTTGGAGTACTGCATCCAGTTCTGGTCACCTTACTACCGGAAGGACGTGGAGACCCTGGAGAGAGTGCAGAGGAGGTTTACCAGGATGCTGCCTGGTATGGAAGGACTGGGTTATGAGGAAAGATTGGGTAAACTGGGGCTCTTTTCCTTAGAAAGACGGAGATTAAGGGGGGATCAGATAGAGGTGTATAAAATAATGAAGGGTATAGATAGAGTCAACAGTGGCAGGCTTTTCCCTAGATTGGAGACAAATATCACAAGGGGTCACGAGCTAAGGGTGAGGGGGGAGAAGTATAATTTGGATACTAGAGGGAGGTTTTTCACACAGAGGGTCGTGGGGGTGTGGAATGCACTTCCAAGTAAGGTGGTGGAGGCAGGCACGCTGGACTTGTTTGAGGTTTACTTAGAAAGGCACATGAGTGAAACAGGAATGGAGGGTTACAGGAGACGGTTTTAAAAAGGGTCAGAGCCTCGGGACTTTACTGGAAATGTAATACTACATGTTAATGTTTTGTCTCTTTGATCCACAGGTGTCGGTCCACCTTGTTGTCTAACGAGGGGCATGCACACGGTGGGTCGTGCGTGGGCTGCTCTTGGATGTTTCGAGAGTGGCCTAGTACTTTGCGTCGTTGTGTGTGCTTTAACCTGGACCAGCAGATGGGCACCACAACAGCTCAGTGACTATCACTGCTAGCTGTGCAGATACATGGAATTGGGCCAGTGTCTGTGGGAGTTTGTGCATTCTCCCTGTGGTTGTGGGACAGTGTCTGTGGGAGTTCCTGGAGACACCACGTCTCCGGAGAGTCCACATCTGCACCAAATGTCTGGAGTTGCAGCGTTTGAGGGGCTGGGTTAGGCAACTGGAGCTGAGGCTGGAGGATTTATTTTTAGTCAGGGAGAATGAGGCGCTAATGGATAGGAATCACGTTCAAGAGGGGATCCTAGAGCCCAGGGAGGGGGGGAATGGGTAGGTTACAGTTAGGAAGGGGAAGAAGAAGAGGAGTAATGTTCCAAAGGCTACCCCAGGTGTAGTCTCTCAAGATATCAGGGGGAAAGCAACAACTGAGGTGGAAAGGGCACGAGGGGCAGACCGAAATGCCTCAGAGGGAAGGAAGGGGGCTGGATGTGAGATAGTGGTGGGGCCAGGAGGGTTAGAGGAATTGATAGGTGGTTCTGTGGGCAAAAGTGGGACTCCAGGATGGTAGTCTGCCTCCCTGGAGCAGGGGTACAGGATGTGTCGGAGAGGGTAGAGGGAATCTTGAAGGGCCAAGGGACCCAGGCGGATGTAATTATACACGTAGGAGAGAAGGACATAGGAAGGAAGAGCAGGGGGGAAATGTGTAGGCAGTTCAGGGAGTTGGGAGCCAGGCTGGAGTGCAAGGCCTCCAGGGTGGCGATCTCTGGGCTGCTGTCAGTGTCCAGCAATAGCAGGGATAAAAATAATGAGATCCTACAGCTGAATGCGTGGCTGAGGGATTGGTGTAGGACAGAGGGTTTTAGTTTTATAGACCATTGGGAAGTCTTTGTGAGGGAAGGGCACTTGTACAAGTGGGATGGGGAACATTTAAATGGGAGGGGCACAAATATTTTAGCTGGGAGGTTAGCTGGAGTGTTTCAGCATGGTTTAAACTAATATGGAGGGGGGGTGGGGAGGAGACAGACAGCTCAGGCACTGGGAGTGGGAGTGAGTTGGAGGTCAGGGCAAGTCTAGATGATGGGAAAATCTCCCAGAAGGAGGATCGAGTGGGCCTGAGGGTCTTCAGTGCATCTGTTTTAATGCGAGGAGTGTGACGGGTAAGACGGATGAACTTAAGGCCTTAATGTTCGTGAGGAATTTAGATGTGGTGGCAGTGACAGAGACGTGGTTAAAGGAAGGGCAGGACTGGCAGCTAAATATTCCTGGGTATAAGTGTTTTAGGTGTGACAGAGGAGGGTTGAAGAGAGGAGGGGGAGTGGCGCTCTTAGTTAGGGAGCAGATCACAGCGGTGCAGAGGGAGGATAACATAGAGGGGTTGGAAATTGAGTCTCTGTGGGTGGAGTTGAGGAATAGGAAGGGAGCCATTACGATGCTAGAAGTGTCCTATAGGCCGCCCGACAGCCCGCGGGCAGTGGAAGAGGGTATATGTAGAGACATTTTGGATAAGTGTAGGAAGAACAGGGTAGTTGTAGTGGGAGATTTTAATTTCCCTGGGGTGGATTGGAAGGTGCCTAGAGCTGGGGGTTCGGACGGGGAGGAATTCGTAAGATGTGTATTGGAAGGGTCCTTGCAGCAGTATGTAGATAGCCCGCCTAGATAGGGGGCTATGCTGGATTTAGTCCTGGGCAATGAGCCGGGTCAGGTGGTTGAGGTTGCGGTAGGTGAACATGTGGCTAATAGTGACCACAACTCTGTCTACTTTAGGATACGAATGGAAAAAGATGAGAGCTGTCCTAAGGGGAGGGTGCTAAATTGGGGGAAGGCTAGATACAGCCGGATTAGGCAGGAGCTTAGGGATACAGACTGGGATAGGCTTTTGGAGGGCAAGACCACGTTAGGCATGTGGAAGTCTTTCAAGGGAAAACTGCAATGGGTGCAGGAAAAGCATGTGCCGGTTAGGAGGAAGGATGGGAAAGGTAGGATTAGAGAGCCGTGGATTACTAGAGATATAGAAGACCTGGTTAGGAAGAAACAAGAGGCGTATGTCAGATCCAAGCAGCTGGGAACGGAAAGAGCGTTGGAGGAGTACAGAGAGAGTAGGAGGGATCTCAAAAGGGGAGTTAGGAGAGCAAAAAGGGGGCATGAGATGGCTTTGGCAGCTAAGATTAAGCAGAATCCAAAGGCGTTTTACTCCTATCTTAGGAGCAAAAGGGTAGCTAGGGGTAAAATCAGTCCTTTCAGGGACAGACGAGGGGAATTGTGCTTAGAGGCTGAGGGAATGGGGGAGATCCTGAATGAATACTTTGCGTCGGTATTCACGAAGGAGAGGGGCTTGATGTCTAGTACGGTCATTGAGGGAGCGGTAGACCGATTGAAAGATCTATTGATTACGAGGGAAGAAGTGTTAGGGCTTTTAGAGGGCATTAAGACCGATAAATCTCCGGGGCCTGATTGCATTTATCCTAGGCTGCTTAGGGAGGCGAGAGATGAGATTGCTGGGCCTCTGACGCGAATCTTTGTCTCTTCTTTGGACACAGGTGAGGTCCCAGAGGACTGGAGGATAGCTAACGTGGTACCGTTGTTTAAAAAGGGTAGGAGGGATAGCCCGGGTAACTATAGGCCGGTGAGCTTAACGTCAGTGGTAGGTAAGTTGATGGAGAGGATTCTTAAGGATAGGATGTATGCGCACTTGGAGCGTTGCGATCTGATTAAGGATACGCAGCATGGCTTTGTAAAGGGGAAGACTTGCCTTACAAATCTGGTAGAATTTTTTGAGGAGGTGATAAAAACAGTCGACGAAGGACGAGCCGTTGATGTCGTCTATATGGATTTCAGTAAGGCGTTTGACAAAGTCCCTCATGGTAAGTTGGTAGAGAAGATTAAAGCTCATGGGATACGTGGCCAGGTATCTAGATGGGTTGAGAACTAGCTTGCAAAGAGGAGACAGAGAGTAGTAGTGGAGGGGTCCTTTTCTAGCTGGAGGTCTGTCACTAGTGGTGTGCATGATGTGGATGTGCCGGTGTTGGACTGGGGCAAACACAGTAAACCTGGTGTTGTCAGACTTTTTACTAGTGGTGTGCCGCAGGGCTCAGTACTGGGACCTCCTCTTTGTAGTGTATATAAATGATTTGGAAGAGGGAGTAAGTGGTGTGATCAGCAAATTGGCTGATGACACCAAGATGGCTGGATTGGTAGGCAGTGAGGAGCAGTGTCTGGCAATACAATGGGACATTGATAGGCTGGTATATTGGGCAGATACCTGGCAAATGGAGTTTAATCCGGATAAATGTGAGGTGATGCATTTTGGCCAGAATAATGTATGGGCGAGTGATACAAAAAAGGGTAAGCCCATAAGGAGTATAGAATCGCAGCGAGACCGGGGGGTGCAAGTGCACAAGTCTTTGAAGGTGGCAGTACAAGTGGAGAGTGTGGTGAAGAAAGCCTATGGTATGTTAGCCTTTATAGGAAGGGGTATAGAATACAAGAGCTGGAGTCTAATGTTGCAGTTGTACAGAACGTTGGTTAGGCCGCATTTGGAGTACTGTGTCCAGTTCTGGTCACCTTACTACCGGAAGGATGTGGAGACTCTGGAGAGAGTGCAGAGGAGGTTTACCAGGATGTTGCCTGGTATGGAAGGACTGGGGTATGAGGAAAGATTGAATAAATTGGGGCTCTCTTCCCTTGAAAGACGTCGACTGAGGGGGGATCTAATAGAGGTATATAAGATTATGAAGGGTATAGATAGAGTAAACAGAGGTAAGCTATTTCCTATGATAGAGACACACAGGACAAGGGGACATGGGCTTAAGGTGAGGGGGGAGAGGTATAACACAGATATTAGAGGGAGGTTTTTCACACAGAGGGTAGTGGGGGTATGGAATGCTCTGCCAAGTAAGGTGGTGGAGGCAAGCATGCTAGAGTTGTTTAAGAGTAACTTAGACAGGCACATGAGTGGGTTGGAGATGGGTGGATATAGGAGATTGTTTTAAATAAGGGTCATTAGCATTGGGGCGTCCCTGGTAAGGTACAATAATAATATTGTTTTCTCTTTTCATTCACAGGTTTTAAGTCGGTCCGCCTTGTGTCCAACGAGGGGTATACACGCGATGGGTCATACTTGGGCTGCTCTTGGTTGTTCGAGATTGGCCTAGTGCTTCATGTCGTTAGTGTGTGCTTAAACTGGACCAGATACTGGGCAAGACGACAGCTCAGTGACCAGCACTGATTGCTGTGCAGACACATGGATTTGGGCAGGTGTCTGTGGGAGTTTGCACATTCTCCCCGTGCTTGCGTGGGTTTTCTCCGGGTGCTCCGGTTTCCTCCCACACCCCAAAGATGAGCTATTAGGCTGATTGGCAGTGATAAATTGTCCCTAAATTAGTTTCCCTCAATGTGGATGGCCATTAAACATTAGATAAGGGTCATGGGTGGAGGGGGAGACTGGTGGTGTTAAGATGGCGGCGTGGGCTCGTTGGGCAGAAGGGCCTGTTTCCCGGGCTGGGTTGTTCTTTGTGCTTTGTTTGTTCTTTGTTCTATATGCAGGGATCTCCATGGTTTATCCAATCTGCAGAGGGTGTCCATTATAACTTCCAGAGCCAATAGGTCCTTAAGGCTGCCACTAATTTCTTGGTGCCATTCCCCTTATTGGTTCAAAAACAACAACTGGAGAGAATGGAAGAAGAGACGGCCAAATCCTTCTTTCTTCCATAAGTGACGCTTGGCTCTGACTCCTGCACTCTTATTTTTCCGTCCACCTAACCCACCTTGTCAGTGGAGTTTAGCGGAAAGGAAAGGAGGTCATTTCTCATTATCAACTGAATGCTGCAGCACAAGTGAAGAATGAGAGTATTCCATTTATCTTGAAAGCCAGTATTTGAAATTGAGTTTAACTCTGATTTGCCCACCCTGTTTCCAGCTGAGCACTTCAATCAGTGGGCCGGTCCATTAAAACGTCACCCCAGCACAACCCAGCCACTTGTCCATGGTCCCAGGTAAGGAATGATTGCTGAGAAGGAAGATTCACACAGACATCCCTTGACAGACTGCTGGATGCCCTGGAGGGGTATTGCCTCATCTTGTGCCTCCAGACAGGGAGGAGACTCTGAAGCACCTTTACCAACCCTACATGGTGGCAGCGCTGGTGACCACCAGCTCCCTGCAGAGGAGGAGGGTTATCCAGTGCAGGAGAGGATGAATGATCTCCTCCGCCCTGCCAGGGTAAGCAACTCATCTCATTATGGAACCATAGAATCCTGACAGTGCAGAAGGAGGCCATTTGGCCCATGAAGTCTGCACCAACTCTCAGAAACTTTTGCATCCATCCAGGCATTTCCCCCCACACCCCCCCAGGAGAGAATCCCACCCTGGCATTCACCCATCAACCCCGAGCCATCACTGCATGAAATTTCCACGGCTAATCCACCTAATTTACAAGTCTCTGAGCACAAAGGGGCAATTTAGCATGGCCAATATACCAAACCTGCACTCCTTACCAGGACACTTGTCGGACCAGAGCACCCAGAGAAAACTGATGCAGACACGGGGAGAACGTGCAAACTCTTCACAGAGAGTCACTCAAGACTGGAATCGAACTCAGTACCTGGCACTGTGAGGCAGCGGTACTAACCACTGTGCCACAGTGCCACCCTAACTCTCAATTCACACACTCACAAACCCATCACACACCCACAAGGAGCTCACTCACTGCCACTTCAAGGGACACCAACACTCACCCTCCCACACCCTTCCTCATCTCCCCTGCGGAGGGGTCGGGGGGTAGCAGGGTAATCGCTCTGGGGAATCCTGCTGGCACACATCGCATTTTGTAATGTTAAAAATGCTGCAGGTTTGTTGATGTGGAGACGGTGGGGGGAATTCTCCCATCCTGTTGCACTGATTTTTTAGCAGATTTCTGGCACCGTCGGCTCCGCACTGGAAATAGGCCGGAGCTGCAAAATTTATATTAATTTTCATTTCTCTGTAATTTAAATGCTATTAGCTGTCCTGGGACTGAAAGATCCAGACCCGCTAGCTCACCTCCTCGTCAGGAGTATTTCATTCCAGCGGGGATTATGACAGCTCCCTACGTTCGGGAAGCTGGTGGACCAACCCCTTGGGAGTGAAGGGGGAGCAATTGCACCCCCCAGAGGGTCAGGTGAAGGGGCAGTGCTGTGAGCATTGGCACCTTGACAGTGCCAGCCTGTGTCCCCAGCACTGTCCGGCAGTGTGGGAGCAAGGGCTGAGCATCGGCACGCTTGGGAGGTGGATCGATCGGGCTATTGGAGTGGGAGAGAGGGCCAGGACTGCAGGGGTTGTGGGGCTGACCAGCAATCAGGAGACCAGCAGACAGGGGCCATTGTGCATGAGCTGATCGGTACATGCGCAATGGCCCACTCAGCACTATGCTGCCGGCCTCCCGGGCAGGAATAGGCCCCACCCCCTGATTTTTAGCACAATTCACGCGAGTGCAGAGTGTGTGGGAGATTCTTCTCTGAAATCCCACTGAAAAAAACAGCATGAGTTACTCTGATTTTCACGTGAATTCAACACTTAGAATTTTTTTGTGCCGTGTGTGTATAATCTGTCCATTGTGAAAGTAAACAATATTTTTTGCATCCTTGACGCTGCTTACGAAAAAACTATTGAATCCGTGTCTAGACTTAACTTCCCAAAAAGAGTGGGCTTTTATTAAATCTCACAAATTATTTTTGTGTTTTGCCGCTCCCTTTTCCCAAGGAATTGTTATCAGTGCAGCTGTGTCAACATTTTAGCTGCTGATTAATATTTATTATCAGAATGAAATTCCTAATCTCTTGAAATTCGACCAAATGTATTTCAACTGTTTGTCCACAAAATATAATCCATCCATGAAATGTGGCTAAAATAATGACACAAAACGGGCTGATTAGATCACCGAGTCTGTGTTGGTGTTTATTCCAGAGTTGAGCAATTGTCCACATCCTATGGCTGTTCAGTTCCCATTTAACTTCATTCTCTTTTCAACCCAACTAAATGTCGGTGTCGGTGCTACAGACTCCTAACCCCCTGTTCTAACATCCAATTCTCTGATTTTACCACAAAATATCAGCACCTCCTCAGCTGTTTCTCAAGTCTTAGAAGTTACTCAAGTCTTAAAAGTCCTTTAAAACTTGATTACCTGTAAAGACTCGCATTCCAACCATTATTTTGTAAATTGAGTTTGACTTTATATGCCCTGTTTGTGAACTGAAATCCCATTCACCTGATGAAGGAGCAGCACTCCAAAAGTTTGTGGCTTTTGCTAACAAATGAACCTGTTGAATTTTAACCTGGTGTTGTGAGACTGCTTACTCCTATTTTGTAATCAGTAACGTTAGAAAGCTCTCAATCGTGCTTCTGCAATGACCCTGATGGGAGATGGAGCAGACTTGTCCAAACATTTCACATGGACAGCCAGACTTTAATTTCCTTCTCATCCATGGGGCAGTTGAGCAATTTCGGCAAGATAAGGTTTGTCACAATATTAAACCTGAGTGTAAAAGGGAGATCAATGTCAAAGCAATGTAGTCATTTTTTAGAAAGAATAATTAATAAAAATGGCCATTACTGTTAAATTCTTTCCTACTGAGGGGTATCCTCAAGAACTCACTCCACAGACAGGCTTTTGTTCACACAGATATTTACTGCAGTCTTACTCATTCCGCACTCCAGGCTATAACGACCCAGTCAGAGCGGTTCCCAGGTAGATCACACCAAAACTAGGGTCATCTGACCCATTCCCTTAAAGGGGCTACACCCCAACATAGACCCCAATTATAAAGTGCAAAATATCACAGTTAACCAATAACCTTTTTGCTTAAGAAGCAGAGCCAGAGAGAGAGAGAGAGACCAGGTTCCCCTCAGCACAAGTGAAGAATGAAAGTATTCCATTTATCTTGAAAGCCACTATTTGAAATTGAGTTTAACTCTGATTTGCCCACCCTGTTTCCAGCTGAGCACTTCAATCAGTGGGCCGGTCCATTAAAAGGTCACCCCAGCACAACCCAGCCACTTGTCCATGGTCCCAGGTAAGGAATGGTTGCTGAGAAGCAAGATTCACACAGACATCCCTTGACAGACTGCTGGATGCCCTGGAGGGGTATTGCCTCATCTTGTGCCTCTAGACCGGGAGGAGACTCTGAAGCACATTTCCCAACCCTACATGGTGGCAGCGCTGGTGATCACCAGCTCCCTGCAGAGGGGGAGGGTTATCCAGTGCAGGAGAGGATGAATGATCTCCTCCGCCCTGCCAGGGTAAGCAACTCATCTCATTATGGAACCATAGAATCCTGACAGTGCAGAAGGAGGCCATTTGGCCCATCAAGTCTGCACCAACTCTCAGAAACTTTTGCATCCATCCAGGCATTTCCCCACACCCCACCCTGAAGAGAATCGCACCCTGGCATTCACCCATCAACCCCGAGCCATCACTGCATGAAATTTCCCCAGCAAATCCACCTAATTTACAAGTCTCTGAGCACAAAGGGGCAATTTAGCATGGCCAATATACCAAACCTGCACTCCTTACCAGGACACTTGTCGGACCAGAGCACCCAGAGAAAACTGATGCAGACACGGGGAGAACGTGCAAACTCTTCACAGACAGTCACTCAAGACTGGACTCGAACTCAGTACCTGGCACTGTGAGGCAGCGGTACTAACCACTGTGCCACAGTGCCACCCTAACTCTCAATTCACACACTCACAAACCCATCACACACCCACAAGGAGCTCACTCACTGCCACTTCAAGGGACACCAACACTCACCCTCCCACACCCTTCCTCATCTCCCCTGCGGAGGGGTCGGGGGGTAGCAGGGTAATCGCTCTGGGGAATCCTGCTGGCGCAAATCGCATTTTGTAATGTTAAAAATGCTGCAGGTTTGTTGATGTGGAGACGGTGGGGGGAATTCTCCCATCCTGTTGCACTGATTTGTTAGCAGATTTCTGGCACCGTCGGCTCCGCACTGGAAATAGGCCGGAGCTGCAAAATTTATATTAATTTTCATTTCTCTGTAATTTAAATGCTATTAGCTGTCCTGGGACTGAAAGATCCAGACCCGCTAGCTCACCTCCTCGTCAGGAGTATTTCATTCCAGCGGGGATTATGACAGCTCCCTACGTTCGGGAAGCTGGTGGACCAACCCCTTGGGAGTGAAGGGGGAGCAATTGCCCCCCCCCAGAGGGTCAGGTGAAGGGGCAGTGCTGTGAGCATTGGCACCTTGACAGTGCCAGCCTGTGTCCCCAGCACTGTCTGGCAGTGTGGGAGCTAGGGCTGAGCATCGGCATGCTTGGGGGGTGGATCGATCGGGCTATTGGAGTGGGAGAGAGGGCCAGCATTGCAGGGGTCGTGGGGCTGACCAGCAATCGGGAGACCAGCAGACAGGGGCCATTGTGCATGAGCTGATCGGTACATGCGCAATGGCCCACTCAGCACTATGCTGCCGGCCTCCCGGGCAGGAATAGGCCCCACCCCCTGATTTTTAGCACAATTCACGCGAGTGCACAGTGTGTGGGAGATTCTTCTCTGAAATCCCACTGAAAAAAACAGCATGAGTTACTCTGATTTTCACGTGAATTCAACACTTAGAATTTTTTTGTGCCGTGTGTGTATAATCTGTCCATTGTGAAAGTAAACAATATTTTTTGCATCCTTGATGCTGTTTATGAAAAAACTATTGAACCCGTGTCTGGACTTAACTTCCCAAAAAGAGTCGACTTTTATTAAATCTCACAAATTATTTTTGTGTTTTGCCGCTCCCTTTTCCCAAGGAATTGTTATCAGTGCAGCTGTGTCAACATTTTATCTGCGGATTAATATTTATTATGAGAATGAAATTCCTTATCTCTTGAAGTTCGAGCGAATGTATTTCAACTGTTTGTCCACAAAATATAATCCATCCATAAAATGTGGCTAAAGTAACGATACAAAACGGGCTGATTATATCACCGAGTGGTGTTTATTCCAGAGTTGAGCAATTGTCCACATCCTATGGCTGCTCAGTTCCCATTTAACTACATTCTCTATTCAACCCAAATAAATGTTGGTGTCTCCTTCGATCACTGAGTGGTCCGTGCTACAGACTGCTAACCTCTGTTGTAACATCCAATTCTTTGATTTTACCACAAAATATCAGCACCTCACAAACAGGGCATATAAATACACAAGCTCAATTTACAAAATAATAGTTGGAATGAGAGTCTTTGTAGGTAATCAAGTCTTAAAGGTTACTCAAGTCTTAAAAGTCCTTAAAGATTTGATTACCTGTGAAGACTCACATTCCAACCATTATTTTGTAAATTGAGTTTGCGACTTCATATGCCCTGTTTGTGAACTGAAATCCCATTCACCTGATGAAGGAGCAGTGCTCCAACAGCTAGTGGCTTTTGCTACCAAATAAACCTGTTGAATTTTAACCTGGTGCTGTGTGACTTCTTACTCCTATTTTGTAATCAATAACGTTAGAAAGGTCTCAGTCGTGCTTCTGCGATGAGCCTGATGGGAGATGGAGCAGACTTGTCCAACCATTTCACATGGACAGCCAGACTTTAATTTCCTTCTCATCCATGGGGCGGTTGAGCAATTTTGGTCAGATAAGGTTTGTCACAATATTAAACCTGAGTGCAAAAGGGAGATCAATGTCAAAGCAATATAGTCATTTTTTAGAAAGAATAATTAATAAAAATGACCATTACTGTTAAATGCTTTATTACTGAGGGGTATCCTCAAGAACTCACTCCACAGACAGGCTTTTGTTAACACAGATATTTACTGCAGTCTTACTCATTCCGCACTCCAGGCTATAACGACCCAGTCAGAGCGGTTCCCTGGCAGATCACACCAAAACTAGGGTCATCTGACCCATTCCCTTAAAGGGGCTACAACCCAACATAGACCCCAATTATAAAGTGCAAAATATCAGAGTTAACCAATAACCTTTTCGCTTAAGAAGCGGAGCCAGAGAGAGAGAGACCAGGTCCCAAGTTCGGATCACCAGGGAAGGAGTGGGGCTGGGACCCAGCTAAGTAGTTGGGTTTAACTAACCACGGCAGCAAATAAGCTCTCCTGGTCGGCTTCATTGAATCTGGAGGCTGCTTTCCTTGAAGACAACTTTGTGGCGTGACTGGTTGTGTGTCCATTCCTGCAGGTTATATACAGCTCTGGCTGGTACAGGTGCAGTGAATTCGGCTCCTCAAGGACCAGGTGGCAACAAATCCTTGAGAAATTTTTATGGCTGTTTTCAATTGAGTGCCATACATCCCTCGGGGTGCTGGTTGGCTGCCATTCAACAGGCTCTTGTGTCGAAAAGGGTTCCAAAACAGGGCTCCTAATTGATAAGCTGCTGTATCTGGAGGTGGGTGTTATACTCAGGGAACCCATTCAAGAGAGGGAATGCTCACAAGCTGGGGTTGTGCATGTCAGCACAAAGCAAGTTCTCTGCAGGGCAGTAGTGAGCTCAGTATGTTCAAGGAATGGAGAGATGGGGTACCCACATTATCCAGATCCATGGGGTGAGCAGGCAACCATGTCTGTGTGTGGGGGAGGGGGGCAGCAATGTCTATGTGGAGGAGGGGGACAGAGATATTTGTATGGGGGAGGGGAACAGCTTTGTTGTATGGGGAGAGAAGCTGCGATGTCTGTATGGGGGAGGGGGTAGCGATGTGTGTACGGGGAAGGGGGCAGCGATGTCTGTATGGGGAGGGGGTAGCAATGTGTGTACGGGGAAGGGGGCAGCGATGTCTGTATGGGGAGGGGGTAGCAATGTGTGTACGGGGAAGGGGGCAGCGATGTCTGTATGGGGAGGGGGTAGCAATGTGTGTACGGGGAAGGGGGCAGTGATGTCTGTATGGGGAGGACGGGAAGCAATATCTATATGGGGAGAGGGGGCAGCGATGTCTGCATGGGGAGGGGGGCAGTGACGTCTGTATGGGGGGCCAGTTTGTTTCTGAGGAAAGGTGTTTTGTAATTAAAGCTGATTAAGTCACTGCTCCTTTTTCCAAGAAATGTAGTCATCAGTCAGAGCTGCGGTTAACACTTCAGTTGCTGAACTACATTTATTCCCAGGAGCAAGTCCCTCAATCCCCGGAGGGTGGAGGATTCAGTGGAGCATATCCCAGGGCCTTCCACCTGGTCACAAATGTAGATCAGCAACTAAAGTGTTAACCACAGCTTTGACTGATGACCACATTTCTTTGGAAAAGCGAGCAGTAAAATGACAAAGCGATTTATATCCATTAACATTTTACATATTGTATGGGCGGCACAGTGGTTGGCACTGCTGCCTCACAGGTCATTGTCTGCGTGGAGTCTGCATTGTCCTTCCCGTGTCTGTGTGGGTTTCTTCCGGGTGCTCCAGTTTCCTGCCACAGTCCAAAGATGTTTGGGTTCGGTTGATTGGCTATGGTAAATTGCCCCTTATGTCAGGGAGATTAGCAGGGTAAATACGTTGGGGTTAGAGCCTGGGCAGGATTGTTGTCCCTCTATGATTCCTTCAGTTAGTTGGTTAGCTTGACCCGTTATTAGCTTGATGAGACTAATGGAAGTGTAAGATCAATCTGTATGTGTTGCCAAGGTCCTCTGGGATGAAACTGGTGATTTTTTTTATGATTGTTGCCTCCCCAGGGTTACACTGCGCATACGTAACACATTGCTGGCAAAATTGGGTAGTTTCTGTTCCGATTCCCTTCCACCACCGGCCCATTAAATCTGACACGTTGTTCTGTCTGGTATGCTTTGTCCCGTGGTAAATCCCTTCTAAGTCTTTTGGTCCTCCTTAGGGCAACAACTTTCCCTTCTTTCCTCCACACTCCTTCACTATCTGGAGATTCTGTCACTCTTGTCTTATTTTTTATTCTCAATCACTTTATCTTCTCTTGCTCTTGAGTGGGGCTATCTGTGCACAGGAAGATCTACCTTGTTGTTTAGACACCAGCTTCCTCTTCACATGATTTGTGTTAAATTTTGTTAATATCGACTTGAATGTGGTCTCTTGAATGATTAGATTAATGTTCCTTTCTGCCTGACACTCCCCACTAGCAGTTTCCTAACTCAATATCATTTAAAATATTGTGCATAGACTGAAAATATCCTCCATTTATCTGTATTCATCTCATGGATATTCTTTGCAAGATTTATTTGCTGCTTAATTCTTTCCACTCAAATTATTTACTCTTTCACTGTAATTTTGCTCGTTTTTTTCCTGACAGTTACTGAGTTATTTCTTATTCTGTCCCAATTGTCTTGAAATTGGTTTCTCTGTTGAGTGTGTGCTGGGGACTTAATCCCTTTGGCCCCATTTAACATTTCATACCATGTTGTTTGTCAAGTAGAGTGAATGTTTGAGATGTGTTCTTAAATATATAATAGCAAGCATTTCCAAACTCTTGAATGGATCTATTAGTTACATTGTATGTAACTCATCTGAACATTTATGCAGTACCTCAATATTATGCCAACACCTTCTTGACTCTCAGACAATCTTATCAACAGATTTTGAAGTCTTTGCTCATCTCTGCACGTATGGTCCCGATGCCTCGGTTGTTTAGGGTATCAAACTTTGTTCTTTAATAAACATAGACAAGTAAGCAAATATCACCAAGAGAAAACTATCAGTTTACTAGCCAATCTATACTTTCCTTTTTCTAGAATGTACATCAGTGCCAAATCAAAATATCCTGATGAACTGAACTGCACTCAATATCCCAATTCCCATCTGCTGTTTAATTTCCCATCTCTATCTTCCACCCTCAATTACTTCATCGTATTCAGTTTGCTTCATAACACCTTTAAGACAGAATCAAATCTTTCTATTTGATTCCAAGCAGTGACTTACCTTGATTGCTTATTCTGTGCCTTAAGTCGCATCATTTTTCAGGCAGCTTGCTAACAGCACACTTTCCTGTGTCAGAACTGTCCCAAATGTTGTTGGCTTTCAGATGTCCGTTGATGCCTATCTTATCTCTTCTTTAAAAAATGTTGTTCCTGCATCCATTGCTACCACCTAAAGTGCACGTTTTTTTTTCAGAATCCCTTTAAATGTCCGTTTTTAAAAGATCACCGTTGTTGTTCTCATTATCCATCAAATAAATCTCACCTTTAATTCTGCCCTACCCCATTCAACTATTGCCCATCCTGTTCTTGGCTCTCCTTTAACTCTACTGTAACCCTTTGACAAACAGGGTCACATCAGATCCCCTATAATGGCTCTTCTATTACCCTGTTCGCTTCCTCACATCTCAGCTGCACATCACATAATGGTCCTTTCCTTCAATGTTCACCGACCCCACTGGGTTATTTCCCTCATCTCTAACTTATAGTAATCAGCCCATTTACTGGCAGGAGCAGGCTTTCCCATTGAGCCAGCCTTACATCCAACACCATTTTCAACCTTCCCGTTTTCAGAATTTGTGCCTGAGTGTGTTTTGTGTACAAGATTATTTCTACCAGCACGGTAATTGGTTCATTTATTCTGACTGCCCTTGCTGCCCAATCCAGGGCTCAAATGCAAATAAATTCTCAAATATCTTGAAGCTACTGCAAATCTTGTTCCATTTGCAGTTCGCTGCTACAAAAAAATCCATCCAGCTTGGAGCAGAATGGGTCAATTTATCTGAACAAACCTGACAATTCAAAACCTTAAAATCTTGTAATTCCCAATTCCTGCAAAACATAAATACATCTTCAGCTGTTAGTGGACAGAACGGGAGAGTACACCGACAGACACGGCTGGAAAGATTTGGGCAAAGTGGACAACCTGACATTTTCCCACATTATTCACCACCTTCCAACATTCTTCCCACTCAGTTAACATATCTAAATTCTGTTTCTAGAGCACTTGTATCCTCCTCCCAGCCTGTTTTCTGATTTTTGTACTTATCACCAGCAAATTTGGCTGCAATCTAGGTCGTAGAATGCTAAAATGTAGGCACTAATCCCAATGGCATTCAACAAGGTATAGTTTGCCAACTGCAATTATCTAATGGTTCTGACTCTCTGTTCCCCATTATGTGGCAGCTTATCAAATGCCTTCTGGAAATCCAAATATGTTCCAGCTTCTGGTTACAAGCATGAAGCTTGTGAACGTAAAACGTTAGTACACAAGATAAGAGCATAAGTTGTTGCAGTTATATATTGGCATGGATAGATAACAAACAAGAAACAGGGTCAAGATAATTAGATTGTATTGAGGTTTGGCTGTGCAAGACCTGAACAAACACATTTCAAAATGAGGCAAAGATACCACGTAAAGGAAATAATGATCCCCTTTCCCATAGTTGTTAAAACAAAGTGGGTGTTGAAAATAATTAACTAGATGTGGAGCCTGGCAGAACGACAGGCAGCAAAGGTATGCAAAGAAGTCGTTGCACTGAAAGACTCCTGGAGGAATTCAGACGTAGACATGAGAAAGCGTGACGATTCACTGGCATGATCTGGAAGTCTTCAACCCAGCAGAGACTGAGTGACGGAGCAAACAGTTGTTAATACATGCGGTCAGTGGGTGTATAAATGGGTACTTCACAATTACACATTTTTGAGCATACCATATTGTCTTCTGCTTGCTCGGAAAAGGGAGATGTTTGATATGAAAAGGGAAATGATAGTAGGCAAGTACAATAGATTTTTTGATGTGTTTAAGAAGACTGTTTCCAGATTGAGCTCTATTCTGCACGCAGTCAGTGTGTCTGGAAAACATTGAGATTACATGCTGAGCGAGCAGGATAATTAGGAGCAGGAAGCAGATTAGGGATTCAAATGTGAAGTTCTAAGAAATATGGGAAGTGACAATCCTAATGACAAAGGCAAGCTCTTTTGTCCTATCCTCCTCAAAATTCTCTTTAAAGCACAAGTGATGCTTTGCTTATGTTGACTATATAAACTTGTGACACTAATAAATAAACTTTAATCTTTAAACTTTAAAAAAAATTGCTCATCGTTGCAACTTCCAGCATCCCCGAACAATGATCAGGAGTGAAAATACCGGATTATTTTTCATCTCCTTAGATCTTGATGCACTGACACTCAGTGGGGTCATCCCAGTTGTTGTCTCAGAACTGTTCTGGGTGGCTTAGCTTCTCAATGGGTAAACTTACAGGGTGACCTTGCCTTTCAGTTTCTTATTGACAATAATTTATTCAACAATGAGGCCCTCTGTGGCTGGCCATTCAAACAGATGAAATGCTTTATTCACCCAACTTTCCCCTTTTGAGACCCTTTACTGGGATACTGGGACCAATCACTTTTTTGCACCTTTCTCATTCCTCAGGCTGAGACCAGCCGTCCACTTCTAGCATTTTGTATTCCACATTTCCAAGTAAAGGATGGTCTACGCAGTAGCGTGATAAGTTTCAATTGTGCCACCTTAACATAACTTCTTCATCAATTGCAAAGTTTAATTGGAAGTCAGGGCAGGTCATTCATCTGTTGCATTGACCAGAAGAGTAAAACTTGAATTAGCTCTTCCTGTTCCTTCCTGTTCCTACAATTAAAAGATAAAGTGCACACACATTATGGGACCAACCTGAACACAAGTATGTTCAATAACACAGTACCAAATGGGCTGGCTCTTAAAGAATCTTGGTAGGACAATTGTGTCCCAGACGGTAAGACTGCGAGCAGTGTTCACAGACATATCACAATCTGTCCCTTGGTGTGGCTTTCAATGGGTGACTCCGACAGTGAAAAATATCAGTGATCCATGAAGCTGAATTGTTGATGTCAGGCTTGTATGATGTGGAGATGCCAGTGTTGGACTGGGATAAACACAGTAAGAAGTCTCAAAACACCAGGTTAAAGTCCAACAGGTTTATTTGGTAGCAAAATCCACCAGCTTTTGGAGCAGTTGCTGCTCCTTCATCAGATGAGTGGGAGTTCCATTCACAAACAGGGCATATAAAGACACAAACTTAATTTACAAAATAATGGTTGGAATGAGAGTCTGCACAGGTAACCAAGTCTCAAAGATACAGACAATGTGAATGGAGAGACGGTTTAGCACAGGTTAAAGAGATGTGATTTGTCTCCAGCCAGGACAGTTAGTGAGATTTTGCAACCCAGGAAAGTTGTGGGGGTTACAGATAGTGTGACATCAACCCAAGATCCCGGATGAGGCCGTCCTCATGTGTGCGGAACTTGGCTATCAGTCTCTGCTCAGCGACTCTGCATTGTCGTGTGTCATGAAGGCCGCCTTGGAGAACGCTTACCCGAAGATCAGAGGCCGAATGCCTGTGACCGCTGAAGTGTTCCCCAACAGGAAGAGAAGAGTCTTGTCCAACCGTGTTCATTCATCCACTGTTGTAGCGTCTGCATGGTCTCCCCAATGTACCATGCCTTGGGACATCCTTTCCTGCACCATATCAGGTAGACAACGTGGGCCCAATTGCAAGAGTATGTACCGTGTACCTGGTGGATGGTGTTCTCACCTGAGATGATGATATCCATGACGATGATCCGGCATGCCTTGTAGAGGTTGCTGTGACAGGGTTGTGTGGTGTCATGGTTACTGTTCTCCTGAGGCTGGGCAGTTTGCTGCGGACAATGGTCTGTTTGAGGTTGTGCGGTTGTTTGAAAGCAAGAAGTGGTCAGGTTTCTGGACAGGGATTTTGGCAGAGGTCCAAACAAATGGATGCACTGCTGGTCGGTACAACATTCCACATCAGGTGGTCTGTGACCAGGGAACTAACGAATTGCCTCACTTGCTGACCAGTTTCTTTTGGAAAAGGCTCCATATTGTAAATGGCATAGACCTTCACGGCGATCGTCAATACACAGAATGCAAGACCATAAGATATAGGAGCAGAATTAGGCCATTCGGCCCATTGAGTCTTCTTCGCCATTCAATCATGGCTGATATGATTCTCATCCCCATTCTCCTGCCTTCTCCCTGTAACTCTTGATCACCTTATTGATCAAGAACCTATCTCTGTCTTAAAGATACTCAATGACCAGCCCTCCACAGCCCTCTGTAACGATGAGTTTCACAGATTCACCACCCTCTGGCTGAAGAAACTTCTCCTCATCTCTGTTTGAAAGGAGCACCCCTTCCTTTGAGGTTGTACCCTTGAGTTCTAGTCTCTCCCACTAGTGGAAACACTCTCTCATGTCCACTCTATCTCGGTCTCTCAGTATTCTGTAAGTTTCAATTAGATTCCTCCCTCATCCTTCTAAACCCCATCGAGTATAGACCCAGACTTCTCAACTGTCCCTCATATGACAAACCCTTAATCCTTGGGATCATTCTTGTGAACCTCCTCTAGACACCCTCCAAGGCCTGCACATCCTACCTTAGGTATGGGACCCAAAACTGCTCACAATATTACAAATGGGGTCTGACCAGAGCCTTATACAGCCTCAGCAGTACATCCCTGCTCTTGCATCCTTGCCCTCCAGAAATGAAGGCTAACTTTGAGTTTGCCTTCCTAACTGCCAGCTGAAGCTGAATGTTAACTTTAAGCATCCTGAACCAGGACTCCCAATTCCTTTGTGTTTCAGATTTCTGAAGACATTCCCCATTTAAAAAAAAGGCTACACCACTATTCTTCCTTCCAAAGTGCATAACCTCACACTTTCCCACATTGTATTCCATCTGCCACTTCTTTGCCCACTCTCCTAACCTGTCCAAATCATACTGCAGCCTCCCCACTTCCTCAACGCTACCTGTCCCTCGACATATCTTTGTATCATCTGCAAATTTAGCAGCCGTGCCCTCAGTTCGATCTTCCGGTTCAGTAATGTATATAGTGAAAAGTTGTGGTTCCAACACTGACCCCTGTGGAACAGCACTAGTCTCCGGTTACCATCCTGAAAATGACCCCCTTATCCCCACTCTCTGCATTCTGTCAGTCAATCTTCTATCTTCTAACATCATTGGCTCTGAGCTTATTTAGCAGCCTCCTGAAAGGCACTTTGTTAAAGGCTTTCTGGAAATCCAAATAAATCACATCCACTGGCTCTCCTTTGTTTAACTTCTTTGTTAACGCCTCAAAGAATTCATACAGATTTGTCAGACACGACCTCCCTTTAACAAAGTCGTGCTGACTCAGTCCTATTTTACCATGCATTTCCAAGTGACCCACAATTTCCCATCTTCTGCCCCCCTCCCTTTGTAACCAGGGGTATTACTTCAGCCTTTTTCCAGTTCTCCGGAACCTTCCCTGTCTCAAATGATTCCTGAAAGATCATCACCAATGCCTCCACAATCTCCTCAGCTTATCTCTATCAGAACCCTGGGGTGAAGTCCATCCAGTCTGAGTAATTAATCCACCCTCAGACTTTTCAGCTTCCCTAGCACCTTCTCCTTAGTGATGGCCATTACATTGACCTCTGCCCCCGATTCTCTTGAAGATCTGCATGTTACTGGTGTCTCCTACTGTAAAGAGTGACACAAAATACCCGTTCAGTTCCTCTGCCATTTCTTTGTCCCCCATTACTACTTCTCCAGCCTCATTTTCCAGTGGTCCAAGGTCCATTCTTGCCTCTCTTTTACCTTCTATAATCTAAAAAAAACTCTCGCAATCTTACATTACTAGCTCGCTTACACTCATATTTCATCTTCTCCACCCTTATTGTCTTTTAGTTGTCCTCTGTTTGCTTTTAAAGCCTTCCCAATCCTCTGGCTTTCCACTATTCCTCACTATGCTCTTTCCTTTACTTTTATGCGATCCTTGACTTCCCTTGTCAGCCATGGTTGCCTCGTCTTCCCCTTAACATGCTTCCTCTTCCTTGGAATGAATTTACATTGTACCTTTTGAATTATCCCAAAAATTCCTGCCACTGTTGTCCCACAGTCTTTCCTGCTCAGCTCCCTTTCCAATCAAGTCTAGCCAGCTCCTCCTTCACAACCCTGTAGTTTCCTTTACTCAATTGTAGCACCGTTATATCCGATTCCAACATCTCCCTCTCAAACTGCAAGACGAATTCTATCACATTGTGGTCAGTGCCCCCTAGGGATTCCTTCACCTTAACTTCCCTGATCAAGTCTGCCTCATTACACATCACCTGATCCAGAATTGCCTGTTCCCTAGTGGGCTCTAACACAAGCTGCTCAAGAAAAACCTCCCATAGATATTCCCCAATTTCTTTTTCTTGGGATCCACCACCAACTTGATTTTCCCAGTCCAGCTGCATATTGAAATCTCCCATTAATACTCCTGAAGCAAATTGTCCAGATAACTCTCTCCCTCCTGGATGTGCCGTAGTGTCTGAAGCTCAGACTCCAGCTCAGTAACTCTGAGCTGGAGTTCCTCGAGCTGCCAATACTTGCTGCAGAAGTGATCAGGGCAGCTCACAATGGGATCTACCAACTCCCTCATCGCCTGTCCAGCCATCTCTACTTAGTTAGCTTTTAAATTTAGTGCAGATTTAGATCAGATTATAGCTTTCCCGATGTTTTATTTCAGATTACATCCAATTCTCTCGGGCCCTTCTTTCTCGCTCCACATTACTACTGAATATGAAGCACAGAAATTACCCCAGACTACAAGTAATAAAATTATTACTAATCCCACCTTTCTAATCAGCTCTTTCCCTTCTATCCTCTACCACTGCAGCAGAGTAAGACAACACTTTGCTTTTACCTCCTCACAGTGCCCTCCTGGACACCAGATCTTCCGCTTCCCACTTCTCAGTGGGACTTCTGCCGATTTCTCCCAGAACGTTCCAGTGAAGTCCCTCTGTCGCCTCTGCTGGATCAGTGCAAAACCAATACTATTGTCGTGGATCCAACTGGAATCTGATGAAAGTTAAACATAAAGATTGGCCACAATGAACAAGCTCTAAAGCCTATATAAGAAATCTAATGTACCAGCAAACACTAGTTTAATATTGACCAAACTTGGTACTTTCTCCAACTGCTAGGGGGAAAAAGGGAAAGTCCCTTTAAAAATATGGTTCAGAAAATAGCTGGAACGAAACAGTTTGTTCTCAACTCCCTTGAACCAGCTGTTCTCCAGCACGGTTCATGCATTACTTCAAACAGGGTGCTCGGGTGGAGACTGTGGAAGACATTGTAGCTGAGCCCAATTCTGTCCTCGCACAATGACACTCCTAAGCCCTTCCAGAACAGTTGGAGGATAGTTGTTGAATTTTTGATCAGGCCCAGCTGTTTTGTACAACTTTTTCAACCTTACCCTAGGAGTAATCAGGTGTTGTCCCCGTACAAATTGAGAATTAAACTGGCAAATCATGAGTCTATTTAGTCCACGCTGAGTCATGCATTTAGCTACAAAGCTACCCAAGGAGAAGAAGCTAGATGTCCATCTGTACAAGCCAAGTTCTGTCAGCTCAGCGATAGGACTCCTATCTCCAAGTCAGAGGGTTGAAAATTTAAGTCTTGTGTTGAGCACCGAATCTTCTGCACAGCAGTAGGGAGTGATGTATTGTTGGAGATGCCATACTTTGAGAGAGACATTAAGCAGAGTATGCTGCCTGCTTAGGCAAAGGGCAGGGGAGTACACCTGATAACCCGGTTAACACTTATCCATTAACCAATCTCACCAATTCAGATTAAGCAACACTTCACTGCTGCTCACTTGCTAAAATTTCATGCTTTCTTTTCCTTTATAAAAAGTTAGTCAAATATAATGCGTTGGAACATCAAGTGAAATGCGGCTTAGAAATGAACTATCAGTTCAGAAGAGGAAGTTTTCTTGTAAACGCAAACTCCTAATAGCTGGAGTTCCTTGGACTAAACCCGCTTAGAACTTCATTGAAATGTTTCCTGGCTATTAATTAGCTTCACCAATATGTCTTGTACTTCAAAAATAAAACTGTTGTATTTATAAAATACTTCACCACATCAAAACATTTCAAGACTATGTTACAAGATTAATCATTTCTGCAGTTCCAGGAGACGGGCAAACACTGGAATTACTCTATTCCTCCAACATCTTAGTATCATAGAATCCCCACAGTGCAGAAGGAAGCCATTCAGCCCATTGAATCCACACTGGCTGCAGACTCACCTCAGCCCTATTCCCGTAACCCCTCATATTTACCCTGCTAATCCACGTGACACCAAGGGGTAATTTAGCATGGCCAATCAACCTAACCCGCAAAGCTTTGGATTGTGGGAGGAAACTGGAGCACACGAAGGGAACCCATGCAGACATGGGGAGAATGTGCAGTCTCTACACAGATAGTGACCCAAGGCTTGAATTGAACCCGGTTCCCTGGCGCTGAGAGGCAGCAGTGCTAACTACTGTGCCACCAGGGACTACTTCCCCTGGTTGGAGAGGGGAGGGGGGTAGAGGGAAGAACAGAGACGAGGCTTTAGTTAATTTGTTTGGAAAAGAACCATTCTCTAAAGCTTTACTTCAAATCCTGCAAGTCTCCAAGGGCCAAGCTTTTCTGTAGCAATCCATCTAAATGCTATTCAATTATTTGTCTGAGTCCACCGTGTATTGGTAAGCTATATGACCATGGGGATAACCCAGATCTAAGTCTTGTCCGATATCCACATGATTCTAAAAGGCACGGGCATGGGTTGAACAGCTGTGGGAATTCTGGCTCAGTGTTTCCATCTCAGCCACACACTTTACCCCAGCGTGGGGACAACAAAATCAAATGCATTAATCTGGCTGAGACTGGCTAAGGTTTTTAACTTGGGACATTTCAGGTAAAAAGTGAAAAGCCCACGCAGGCCACTATAAACACAAACTGTTATCACATTCCTGTTAACATACCTCACTGTCTTGAATGTTCTCCTCGCAGCCTGGTAGCGCCTGGCATACAGTCACCGTACACTGGGGACACAGCCATACAAGGTCACGGAAAGTTTGAACGACAGCTGAAAACACAGAGAGAGAAAGACAAGTTGAATGATGATAAATTGGAGTAAATATTGATGGCGGGAGACTACTTATCTTCAAACAACCTCTCAACATCAAACAGACCATTGTTCGCAGCAAACTACCCAGCCTTCAGGGGAACAGTGACCGCAATATCTCACAACCCTGCCACAGCAACCTCTGCAAGACATGCCGGATCATCGACACAAATGCCAGCATCTCACGTGAGAACATCATCCACCAGGTACACGGTACATACTCTTGCAACTCGGCCAACATTGTCTACCTGATACGTTGCAGGAAAGGATGTCCCGAAGCATGGTACACTGGAGAGACCATGCAGACACTACGACAACGGATGAATGGACATTGCTCGACAATCACCAGGCAGAGGTGTCCCCTTCCTGTCAGGGAACACGTCAGCAGTTAAAGGCATTCAGCCTCTGATATTTGGGTAAGCATTCTCCAAGGCAGCCTTCACGACACACAACAACACAGAATCATTGAGCAGAGACTGATAGCCAAGTTCCGCGCACATGAGGACGGCCTCAGCCGGGATCTTGGGTTCATGTCGCACTATCTGTAACCCCCTCACGACTTGCCTGGGTTTGCAAAATCTCATTAACTGCTCTAGTTGGAGACAATACACATCTCTTTAACCTGTGCTTGGCCCTCCCTCCACTCACATTGTCTGTACCTTTAAGACTTGATTACCTGTAAAGACTCACATTCCATCCATTAAATTGAGTTTGTGTCTGTATAAGCCCTGTTTGTGAACACAACTCCCACTCACCTGATGAAGGAGCAGTGCTTCGAAAGCTTGTCCTACCAAATAAACCTGTTGGACTTTAACATGGTGTTGTGAGACTTCTTACTGTGTTTATCCCAGTCCAACGCCGGCATCTCCACATCGAGGCTTGGCACCAGAGGAGGGCACTCTAACTCTCCCTCCCCTGCAGTACAGGCATCCCACCAGAGGAGAGCACTCTAGCAGTACAGGCTTGGCACCTGTTAGACTTTAACCTGGTGTTGTGAGACTTCTTACTGTACAGGATTGGCAGCAGAGAGAGCGCTCTCATGATAAATGGAGAATATTTTCATGATATTTTGAATGATGTTGAGTGAGGAAATCTGAAGGTGTGGAGTGTCAGGCACAGAGGAACATCAATCTAATTATTCAAGAGACCACATTCAAGTTAATATTAACAGAATTAAACACAAATCATGTGAAGAAGAAGCTGGTGGATTTTTCTGTGCACAGATAGCCCCACTCAAAGGCAAGAGAAGATAAAGTGACAGAATCTCCAAATAGTGAAGGAGTGTGGAGGAAAGAAGAGAAAGTGGTTGCCCCAAGAAGTAGCAGAAGACTTACAAGGGATTTACCACGGGACAAGGCACACCAGATAGAACAAAGTGTCAGATTTAATGGGCTGGTGGTGGAAGGGAATCGGAACAGAAACTACCCAATTTTGCCAGCAATGTGTTACATACGCGCAGTGCAACCCTGGGGAGGCAACAAACATAATAAAACATCACCAGCGTCATCCCAGAGGACGTTGGCAACACATACAGATTGATCTTACACTTCCATTAGTCTCATCAAGCTAATAACGGGTCAAGCTAACCAACTAACTGAAGGAATCATAGAGGGGGGAGCCAATGCAAGGCCATTTAGAGGCAGAATTGGAGAGTAAGTGGGAGAATTGAGTAAATAATAACATTTGATGAAGAAAGAAGTTAGAGGCTGACAGGCAGTGCCGGATTTGGAGAGAGATCAGCAAGCTGCAAAATCAAGAGAACCACAAGTGGGCAACAAGGTGATGGTAAAGATGGGAGTGGAGCACAGTATCCTCCAACTGCAGTGGACAAGGTCATCATGATGTTGGGCTGGGGTAAAGCAGAAAGAAATCCCACGACACCCTCAATCCTACTCCCAGCCACCTGACGAAGGGACAGGCTGTTCCGAAAGCTTGCGGCTTTTGCTACAAATAAACCTGTTTGGACTTTAAGCTGGTGTTGTGGGATTTCTTTCTGCTTCAGGGTCATTATGACAGGTGAGGATTATATTGACTGGAGTTTAGGAGAGTGAGAAGGGATCTCATAGAAACTTGTAAAATTCTAACAGGTTTAGATTTAGAAAGAATGTTCCCAGTGGTGGGGGAGCCCAGAACTAAGGGATATAATTTGAGGATAAAGGGTAAACCATTTTAGAACTGAGGTGAGGAGAAATTTCTTCATCCAGAGAGAGGGGAATGTATGGAATTCACTACCACAAAATGTAGTTGACGCCAAAACTCTGTCTGATTTCAAGAAGAAATTAGATACAGTTCTTGGGCTAAAAGGATCAAGGGATATGGGTGGAAGGTGGGTGGGGGTCAGGATATTGAATCTGAAGATCAGCCATGATCAAGATGAATGCAAGGTCTGTCTGCCAGGTTCAGCTGCAGTATAAAGGTCAGCCCCAAAGGACTTTGCCAGCCTGAGCCGAACCAGCTGGTTTTAAACCCACCCCCTTGCTGCTCCCTCCCGATTGGGTGAACATCCATTCTCCTAAGAGGGAAGCTCGTATTCTACAAGGCTCATGGGGATAGCTATTGACGAACCCCCATGGCCAACAGAACACTCAGGTTCCCCGTGACTTTCTGGAATTTTCTGTGCATGATATTTGACTCCTGACTTGACTGGATCTCAGTGGGCAGTCTGCACCTGGTGAGGAATTGGGTCTGTTCCCTCACCGCTGTTTTCTCAGTTATAGTTCTCAGGGAGGGGCAAACCTGTATGTTCAATTGGGATAATGCACAGCTTGGTGTTCAGGCCCTTTCTGTTTCTTCCGCCTTTGCTCTGGTCTGTAGATGGGATGGTTATGGTTATAGGAGGCAGCCCTTACTTGGTGAAAATATAATGAAAGGTGTTTTTAATGAGGGCATCATGACTGGCACAGGCTTGGAGGGCTGAAGGGTCTGTTCCTGTGCTGTACTTTTCTTTGTTCTTTGATTATTGTGTGGGGAGAATGTATGTGAGACTGTCTTGAGGGTCCCCTCTGTAGGTGACCATGCATGCAGCCTCTAGAGGGGAAGGGATGAGGAGGTCTACAGGGAGCATGGACACATCAATGGTAATGGGCTCAGGGGGAGGGTAGGAATGTTGCCCACGGGAACAATGGGATCCAATGTTACTGGAGGAAGCTGGAAAATACCAGGAGGAAGCTGTAGCTGCTGTACATCATTGCACATCTTCCAGCTCATTACTGTATATAGGGAAAAGTTGTGGTTCCAACACTGACCCCTGTGGAACACCACTAGTCTCTGGTTGCCATCCTGAAGATATAATGAAAGGTGTGCAATGTTGGACTAAGGAGCCCTCAGGCATGTTAGTGCCACAATTCAGTTAAAGCTGAGAAATTAGGAACACCGCCTTGAGAAGCCATTGGAACCCATGACTTGTGCTGGAACATGGAAATGTTTGTTTATTCATTCATGGGACATCACTGCCTGGCCAGCATTTCTTGCCCATCCCCAGTTGCCCCTTGAGAAGGTGGTGGTGAGCTGCCTTCTGGAATCGCTGCAGTCCTGTGGGCTGACCCACAATGCCGTTAGGGAAGGAATTCCAGGATTTTGACCCAACGACTGTGAAGAAATGACGATGTATTTCCAAGCCCGGACGGTGAGTGGCTTAGAGGGGAACCTGCAGGTGGTGGTGTTCCCATGTATCTGCTGCCCTTGTAACTAACACTGTGTGTACAACTGTAGGAGTCACTGCTTTAACATCACAGCCTCTGCTTTTCAACATGAACACCCAGGAATATGACATTTGGGCCACAGTTAAGGAGATGTGGCTGTTACATGTATGGTGTCCCATTAATGAAAGGCTTTCATGTGTTTCACTCAGTGTGCACCACAAGAGGGGAATGGAAGGTCAGTGTTACTTAAACCCAACTACTTAGCTGGGTCCCAGCCCCACCCCTTCCCTGGTGACCAGGACTTGAGGCCTGGTCTCTCTCTCTCTGGCTCTGCTTCTTAAGCAAAAAGGTTATTGGTTAACTCTGATATTTTGCACTTTATAATTGGGTTGTATGTTGGGGTGTAGCCCCTTTAAGGGAATGGGTCAGATGACCCTGGGTTTGGTGTGATCTGCCTGGGAACCGCTCTGAGTGGGTCGTTATAGCTTGGAGTGCGGAATGAGTAAGACTGCAGTAAATATCTGTGTTACCAAATGCCTGTCTGTGGAGTGAGTTCTTGAGGATACCCCTCAGTAGGAAAGAATTTAACAGTAATGGTCATTTTTATTAATTATTCTTTCTAAAAAATGACTATATTGCTTTGACATTGATCTCCCTTTTACACTCAGGTTTAATATTGTGACAAACCTTAGCTGACCAAAATTGCACAACTGCCCCATGAGTGAGAAGGAAATTAAAGTGTGGCTGTCCATGTGAAATGGTTGGACAAGTCTGCTCCATCTCCCATCAGGCTCATCGCAGAAGCACGACTGAGAGCTTTCTAACGTTACTGATTACAAAATAGAGTAAGCAGTCTCACAACACCAGGTTAAAATTCAACAGGTTTATTTGGTAGCAAAATCCACTAGCGTTTGGAGCACTGCTCCTTCATCAGGTGAGCGGGATTTCAGTTCACAAACAGGGCATAGAAAGTCAAACTCAATTTACACAATAATGGTTGGAATGAGAGTCTTTACAGGTAATCAAGTCCTAAAGGACCTTTCAGACTTGCGTAACACTTAAGACTTGATTACTTGTAAAGACTTGCATTCCAACTTGACTCGCAGTCAAGTGTTTTGAGGGTGTAATCAGCAAGGTGACAAAGGTGAACTATTTAATAAAGTATAGTTTGGATTGAAAAGACTTTCAATAAGATACCAAACTAGAGGTTGATACACAAGATTGAATGTTATGAGATTGTAATTAATATATCAGCTCGGATTGAAGATTTCTTATCAGAAAGCAAACAGAGACTAGGAATATAGGTTGCTGGGTTATCATCTCTCAGTGTCAAAAGGATCAGGTCTTTAGCCTCAGTTATATTGTGATCTAGATCAATTGCACACATGAAGGAATCAACTGTAATCTCTCTTAATTTGATGATGATACAAATCTAGATGAGAAAACCAGCTGTGAGGATGATTAAAGAGACTCAAAGGAATATGGACTGGTTTGGTGAGTGGGCAAAAAGATGGAAAATGAAGTTTCATGAGGGAAAATAGGAAATTATTCCCTTTGCGGGAAAGATTAGAAAATAATATATTTCTTCACTTTAATTAAGGAAGGATACTGTTGCCTCAGAAGGTTCGCAATGAAGGCTCATGAGGTGGATTTCTATGATTAAAGGGATGCCCTCTGAGAAGAAATTGTTGCTGGAATTCTACTGCCCACCCAGCACAGGAATAGGAGCAGGCAATGGATGGACAATGGGGAGGTCTGTTGATCTCGGATGGGATTTTCCAGTCTCAGATTGAGCGAGGCCGTAAAATTCCACTCAGCACCTCTGTTCTCTTGAGATTAGAAGAATAAGAGACGATCTTATTAAAACATATTCAATCTTAGAGAGATAGACAGTGTCATTGCTGAGAGAAAGTTTCCCCGATTGAAGATTCTCGAACTGCTGGAGCCAGTCTCAAGATAAGGTGTCAACTGTTTAGGATGAGGTGAGGAATTTCTTCACTCAGATTTATGAATCAGTGGCATTCTCTTCCTGAGGGTGATGGATACTCAGTTGTTGAATATATTCAATACTGAAATCAATAGATGTTTGGACAATCACAGAATTGAGAAACATGTGGATCCAACAGGGAAAGTACAGTTAAGATGATGACCGGACCTGATTGAATGATAGAGCTAGCTTGAGAAGCCAAATGGCCTATTCCTGTTCTTTTTCATGCTCTTAAATTTATGACTATGTGAGGAGGAGTGAAATAATTCCCCTATTCTCCCACTCCATGTCTGATTGTAACAAGATTTTTGAAATGAATTTAGAGAGGATGTGTTTTGCCAATGCTGCAGGATCCCTTATAATCTCTTCCACATTCACAGGTTGTCACCCTCTCTCTCCCTCTCCTTATATCGGCACATTTCTCTCCCAGTATAAGGTTGTATAGGAGAAATGGGGCCAGAATCAGTTGGTGCCTGTGCATTACTTGTTACAGTTCAATATGCACATGTAGTGCTCCAAGACGTGATGTGTTTGTGTCTGCTGCAGGGTCTGAATTTTAGGAGATGTCCCATTGTTTCCAAATGTCTTCTCAGTTTGAGGAGCTGCATTAGATTCAGGTAAACTATTTTCTTTGCAGGTCAAACTGTTCGAGATATTGAATTTTGCAATTTATTCTAACCCCTAACCGACAAAAATCACACAACTGAATGCCCTCATTTAAAAAACTCAGAGTGAGTCATGTAAACAATGGGAACTTAGTTACTGAATGGTCACAGTCCAGTGGTAGATATCGCTGAAACAAGCTGAGATCGAAAGATGGGACTAATGGTGTTTGAGTGGACAAGATCTTTCCTCTTTATTATTAGTTAATGAATGTAATCAATAAACTCTATCTAAAGATAGATATTTTCCATCACTGTCATAATCTGTTTATTCAAATACTAAGAAAAACTTCAAGCCATGTTGCTATCTGAATGTCCCTGAGGTGATTCTGCAGTGTATAAATTAGCTGTCAGAGAAAAAGAGATAAGAGCCAGGAAATTAGTGAATAAACATTCTCGATGTGTGCACCGACAGTAAGGAGAGGTTTTCAGTCTCAATCCGGGGTGGCGGTGTTGTTGGAGGAGACGTGTTGGAGATCAACATTGCAGACTAGAAAGTAACCAATGTAACACCGCTGGTTAAGGATGGGCTGTGGGACTGGAAGGTGTGGATTATGCATCTCTCACTTTGATGGAATCAGTCTACATATTCTGATCATTCACACATTGATGTGAGGTTGGATTTCTCATTTGATCTGTTTTAGAGGAATAACTCAGACCGGGCAGGTTTCCAATAAGAGCCAACGTGGACAGAAATATACCAGAGATTGGCAATTAGATCTGCCATCCCTTCCTGCACCCATTTATCAGAGCCTACCACGGACTGAGCACTTTCCTGGATTGATGGAGTTGGATGTCAATTCTGAATTATTCTATTTATATTTCCCTCTTCAAATTTCTTCCCCATTCTGTCTCTCCCCTCTGCCTTTTTCTGATTCTATTTTCCAGATACCTTGTTATGTCGGTCTCTCCTTCCAGTCTTCTCTTCCTCTTCCTCTCTACATTTACCCCTTTTCTTCATGTATCTGTCTCTCACACCCTCTTCCTCTCTCTTCAGTTTTCTTCCCCTTTATCTAGATTTCTTTCCCATCCAATCTTTTTCCATTCTTCAACATGATTCTTGCTTCCTCAACTCATCTGCCTATCCCTCTCCAACATCTCTCTCTCTCTTACTGTTTCTCCCGATATCTCTCTGTCTCTCCAGCATTTATCTCTCTCTCCCTCGCTTTCTCTCCTTTTCTGTGTATCTCCCTCTAACATCTCTCTCTCTTTCTCCAGTTTTTATTGTGTGGCTTTTAATCAGAGCAAGATCCCATGTACAACAATATGATGATATCCAGAGAGGACAAGGGGTGCAATCCTCCCCAGCAGCCCATCAATACCACGTGTACACTGAGCTTGGATACATGTCCCTTCAGTGACAGAAAGAATAAAGCCCCCTCTTGAACTGGGAACAAGCTGTGTCCATTCCTCGATAGACTTTTTTTAAAATTAATCTCCCAGTATGTATTTATGTATTTATTTATGTGTTTGTTTGTTTATTTAATTGATTTAATTAATTTGTTTATTTATTGATTGATTTGTGTAAATCAGAAATCCCAGGGGCTCTGACTGAGACTATTCTCCAGAGACTGGGAGCTGCATCTCCTAACAGGAGACCCTCAGATAATGTGGTTCTTTCCATCCCCTCACAGCGATGTGATTTGTGGTTTTTGGCAATGGAGGTCAGAAATATTGCATCGCTCACTTTAACATATAGCACATAAGTGAGAGGAAAATAAGCAGAGATATGGACAGAGAAAAGAAGTTAGAAGTGATGGATGTATTTTGAGGTGATGGGGGCTGGGTGCAGGGACTAGGAACTAGATAAGAACATCCAAATTTACAATTATTGGGAGAGACATTGGCAGTTGTAGAGAAGGGAAAGAGGGGGTTACAGAGAGACAGGGGGAAACCCAGGGTTGTGCAAGGTCAAAGCAAAGGTGGTGATAAAGGGAGAGGATTTGAGAAAGAGAGGCAGGATGTGTGGATCCCCAGTGTGTAATCACAGCTCCAATCACACCCTCTCAGGTAGTCTGAGTTATGGAGTAAAATCCTGGGAGGATTTAAAAAGTGTTACAAATGAATCAACAACCCCTTCCCAAACTGAAAATGAGAGTTGAGCAGAGAAAAGGGGGCCCTTCTGTCCATGGAATCTGCACCGACACATGAGAAAAATCTGAACTCGCACCTAATCCCATCTGCCAGCACTTGGCCCATTGCCCTGAATGTTATGATGTGCCACGTGCTCATCAAGGTACTTTTTAAAGTATGTGTGCTAACCCAGCTCCACCACCCTCCCAGCAGTGCGTTCCAGACCATCACCACTCTCTGGGTAAAAATATTTTTCCTCATCCCCATAAACCTCTGACTCTCACCTTGCCCCTACGTCCACTCATGTCTTATCCTTCAACAAAGGGGAACAGCTGCTCCTTGTCCACTCTGTCCGTGTCTTGAATAATCTTGTACTTGTTGATCAAGTCGCCTCTCAGTCTTCTCTGCTCCAATGAAAACAACCCATATCAACTCAATCTCTCTTCATAACTGAAATTTCCCATTCCAGGCAGAATCCTGTTGAATCCTCTTTGCTTCCCCTCTACTGCAATCACATCTTTCTGGGAATGTTGCGACCAGAACCACACTCAGTATTCAAAATGTGGCTTCACCAATGTTCACAGAATCACAGAATACTGCAGTGCCCTTTGGTCCATCGAGTCTGCACCGATGCATGAAAAGCCCTGACCTACTCACCTAATCCCACTTGCCAGCACTTGGCCCATAGCCTTGAATGTTATGCTGTACCAAATGCTCATCCAGGTACTTTTTAAAGGATGTGATGCATCCTGCCTCCACCACCTTCATTGTTAACTATGCTTTCTGTGTCCCTCATTGTTTTGTACACCTCAATGAAGTCCATCGTTCAGTGTTCTTTGCTCTAAGGAAAGCAAACTGAGCCGCACCAACCTCGAATCATTGCAGAAACACTCCAGCCCATGCAATATCCTGGTGAATCTTGCCTGCGTCCTTTCCAGAGCAATCACATCCTTCTTCTATTGAGGCCACCAGAATTCCTCACAATGCTCTGGCTGAGGCTCAATGAGCATTTTCCACAGCTCCATCATATCCTCCTGGTTCCTACCTTCTATACCACGGCTAATAAAAATGATTATCGTGTCTACTTTCTTCACCATCTGATCATCAGAAGTTAAGCACAGGATTGGAAAGCAATAGACAGTTGATGATATCCTTGAATCTTAATCAGAAAATAAACAAAATTCCAAAGAACAATCGTCCAGTCACAATCTCAAAAGTATGAACGAAAATAATTGAACCAACTCTATAGGAGAAAAGAAGCATCAAGTAACACAGACTATGATAAAGAGTAGGCAGCACGTATTCCAAAATTACCATCCTTCTTGACAGATTCCATTGAATTATTTTAGCAATTATTACGAATGATAGATTAGATTAATATGATCGATGTCAGACATTTTGAGCTTCTCAATGCCTTGAGTAAGTTAAGACTCAACAGACTCATGAGTAATCTCAGAGCAAGTGGAATTAGAAGACAAACAGCAAAATAAACAACAAATTGGCTAGAGAGATGGAATACAAGGAGTATGAGTTAAAGGGATTTACTCTGATTGTTGGAGGATGGGAAATGGATTTCCACAAGGATCAATGCTGAGGTCACTTTTCTTCACCATTTACATCAACAAGATGGAATCAGGAAGCAAAATGATAATTTCAAAATGCACAAACAAATATTAACTGAGAGTGAAAGTGACCACAGCGGAAGAATATGATTAATACAATAACACGTGTTCCCCAATCACTCGGCAAAGTCTCCGAATGCTTTCAAGGAATTGAAGGTTTGGATGATCAGATTCACAACTCATTTGAAGCAGCAACAGAGCTTAAAAAAAATTAACAAACTGGAAAGGTACATTGCAATTCATTTTCAATTAATCAAAATGTGAACAAATCACAATTTTTTGGAAAGTAAAACATGGAATATTGCACAGTTGTTGTTAGTTTGCTTACATCAGGAAATAGATGACACCTGTTTCTTTTCAATAGGAAAAAAGAGCTGTGGAGAAATTTCACATCATACACGGAGCAACAAACTTCATTAAAAGAAAGGCAACTCTTTGAGTTTTACCAAACTTAAAAGAGACAGATCCATCAGTTGGAGATCTCGCTCATCAATTTAATATATATATATATATATTTCAGATTAGAACCAACTAACTTCAGTCCAGTTCCTTTCCCAAACACAAGTCAACTCCACATGGACAAATAACAGATTGTGCCCGGAACAGATGGATACTTTGGTCAGATATTCCACTCTAGTGAATGAACCACAATTAGTACAAGTGTACACTGAAAAATAGATGCTGTCGTACATGTTCAAAGGTGTCAGATATTCTGCCCTGGTTAGTGATCCACACTCAATGTTTGATTTTGTTCTTTTCCCACTAAATGCTCTTTCAGAGAGATCATCTTCACTGAGGTCCAATCTAACATTACACATGATTTTACCAAATGCAATATCTTCATTGATCAGTGAGCCCGTCAGTTACATAGAGGCTCATTGTCAATGGGCAAAAAGATTAACAGCATAGAGACATTTATAGACATTTGATTTAAATGAATGACATCACATATCTGGAGTCTGTATAACAGTGACAATGAGATCAACATGGAGCATTTTCATTCAGAGTTTAAAATCAGACAGCCGCTCAGACACAGATTTACATCACCTCAATGGTTAAAGTCACTTACCAGGAACACCAATAATGGCAATGATTGTGCAGAATATTTTCTCAGCTATCTGAATTGGATGCAGCATCTTCAGTGTGAAGTGATGCGCTTCTTCGTGCTGCTGGCAATCTCTCTGTGTTAAACTCTGAGGTTACACATTCCCAAAGCCTTTAATTTATACACTGCAGAATTACCTCAGGGACTGAGGTAGCAACATGGTTTGAAGATTTTTTAAAATATATGAATAAACAGATTACGAAATTGAGTTCAGTGATAGATAGTATTTATCTTTAGATAGAGTTAATTCTTTCCAAGCACTGAAAAATGCCAATGAAATTTTCAATTAAAGTAAGTGGAAAGATGCTGTCCATTCAAACACCATCAGTCCCATCTCGAGATCTCAGATGGTTTCAGTAATATCTGTGACTATTTCAGTAAGTGAATTTGAATTGTTAGTGACTCCCTCTCTCTCTGTGCTCTTTAAATATGGATAGTCAATTATCTGATTTAAGTGGGTTTTGGGTGAACATAAATTGCAAGATTCTGTTCATCAATAATCTGGAACTATTTAACAAAGAACAAAGAAAAGTACACACAAGAGAAAGTCTTTGGCCCTCCAAATCTGTTCCGAACATGGTGTCTGCCTAAACAAAAACTGTGTGCACTTACAGAGTCCGTATCCTTCCATTCCCATTCTATTCAAATATTCGTCTAGTTTCTCCTTAAATGCCATTATCGTTGGTGCTCCCACCACCTCTATGGGCAGTGCATACCAGACATTCACCAGTCTCTGTGTAAAAATCTCGCCCTGCACATCTTCTCTAAACTTTTCCCCATGCACCTTAAACCTATGTCCCCTAGTAGTTGACTTTTCTACACTTGGAAAGAGTATCTGACTATCCACTCTGTCCACACTATAATCTTGTAAACCTCTTTCAGGTCACCCCTCAACTCCATTGTTCCAGTTAAAACAAACTGAGTTTATCCAATCTCTCCTCCTAGCCATTACCCTCCAGACCAGGCAACATCCTGGTAAACCTCTTCTGTACCGCCTTCACTTCCTTCTGGCAGTGCGATGACCGGAAGCAATATTCTAAATGAGGCACAGAGCCTGCAAAAAAAAAAATTACCCTTGAATCTAATGTATCTCAAACTGAGAAAACATGCAGAAACATTGGGACACATCAGAAAGTTCAGACCCTGCAGCACATATAAACACATCACCTCTAAGAACAGTAGAAACGTGGGTTCAACTGTGATGAGTAATGCACAGGCACCAGCTGATACCAGCCCCATACATCTGATATACAACCTTACTCTGGGAGGGAAACAGTAAGAAGTTTCACAATTTTAGTTCAAAATTCAACGGGTTCGTTTGGAATCATGAACTTTCCAAGCGCTGCTCCTGTATCAGGTGAGTCTTGATAAAGGAGCATTGTCCAAAAGCTCCTGATTCCAAATAAACCTGTTGGACTTTAACCTGAGCCCACCCCAGTCCAACTCTGGAATCTCCACATCATGGGAGAAAAACGGGGGTTGGGATGTGGAGCGAGAGAGAGAGAGAAATAGAGACAACGTGATATGGGCTGAAGTTAAGTAGGTTGAGAACCTGGGAAAATGAATGAATGAGAGCGAGAGAGGAAAATTCTGAGAGACTCAAAGTATAAAGTAAGGAAGCAGAGAGAAGGACAGAGGAGGAGGGAGTGACAGCATGATGACGGAGAAGCAGATACTGTGAGAGGTATTACAACGGAAAATCCTGGAAAAAACTCAGCAGGTCTGAAATCATCTGTGGGGAAAGAATAGCTTCAATGTTTTGAGTCTAGATGACCCTTCGTCAGAGCTGAGCCCCTGGAATAATCCATCTCTCCCTTCTTTGTCTCATCTCTTCTCCCTCCCCTGTCTCTCCATCCCTGACCCCAGCTCCCTCTCCATTACCCATTTACCCCACTCGCTCTCTGCCTCACAAAAAATACATATGCACACTCTCTTCCTTCCATCCACAAACATCTTAATTCTCTTACCCACAGTCAGTGTTGCATACACTCAGATACACAAACACACTCACACACATACATTTATACTCAGACACACACTCACACACAAACACGCACACACACACTCACACACAAACACACACACGCACACACACATGCATTCATGCACACACATACTCACATAAACACACGCACACACAAACACAGTCACACACACTTGCACGCGCACATACAAACTCACTCGCACACAAGCACACACACACACTCACACACACAAACACACTCACACACACACACACACACACACACACACACACACACACACACACACACACACACACAAATGGACTCACACTCAAATATACTCACACACAAACACTCTCACATACACACACACACACAAACAGACTCACTCACCAACACGGTGGACAGAGTACCCTTCGTTGTCCAGTACTTCCCTGGAGCAGAGAAGCTATGACATCTTCTCCGAAGTCTTCAGCATATCATTGATGAAGACGAACATCTCACCGGGGCCATCCCCACACCCCCACTTCTTGCTTTCAAACGACCGCACAACCTCAAACAGACCATTGTTTGCAGCAAACTACCCAGCCTCAGGAGAACAGTGACCACGACACCACACAACCCTGTCACAGCAACCTCTGCAAGACATGCCGGGTCATTGACATGGATGCCATCATCACACGTGAGAACACCATCCACTAGGTACATGGTACATACTCTAGCAACTTGGCCAACTTGTCTACCTAATATGCTGCAAGAAAGGATGTCCCGAAGCATGGTACATTGGGGAGACCATGCAGACGCTACAACAATGGATGAATGAAGATCGCTTGACAATCACTAGGCAAGAGCATTCCCTTCATGTTGGCAAACACTTCAGCAGTCACGGGCGTTCGGCCTCTGATCTTCGGGTAAGCATTCTCCAAGATGGCCTTCACGACACACGACAGCGCAGAGTCGCTGAGCAGAGACTGATAGCCAAGTTCCGCACACATGAGGACGGTCTCAACAGGGATCTTGGGTTCATGTCACACTATCTGCGTCTGAGGCCAGAACTCCCCACTCACCTGATGAAGGGGCAAACCCCGAAAGCTTGTGGGTTTACTATCAAATAAATTGGTTGGACTTGAACCTGGTGTTGTGAGACTTCTTACTGTCTTGGCCAATTATCCCAGCATACTTTGTAAATCACCATCTTATGTGGCCCGTCTGGCCACACACCACAGGTCAGGACAGGACTTACTCAGTTAAATCCCTCAAAGTCCCATCCAATTCCCTAAGCCCTCCTTAAATGGCTCCCAAGTCCTCTGTCAGATCCTTCTACGCACGCCTCCCAGCCCCAATTCTTGTCACAGGGGTGCAAGGTAGCACAGTGGTTAGCACTGCTACTTCACAGATCCAGGGACCTGCGTTCAATTCCCAGCTTGGGTCACTGACTGTATGGAGTTTCTCCTCATGTCTGCGTGGGTTTCCTCCGGGTGCTCGGTTTCCTCCCACAGTCCAAAGATGAGCTGGTTAGGTTGATTGGCCCTGCTAAAAAATAAAATTGCCCCTTAGTGTCCTGAGATGCAAAGTTAGTTGGAATAGCAGGTAAATATGTAGGGATATGGGGTTAGGGCCTGGGTGGAATTGTGGTCGGTGCAGACTTGATGGGCCAAATGACTTCTTTCTGTACTGAAGGGTTTTTATAATTCTATGATTCTGTGTGAACTCGGTATTACAGAATCCAGTGCAGCTTGAAACCCTGGAGTCATGTTCCACCGCCACTGGAACATTGCACTTTTTCACGTGATTCTTAACTGAAGTTATTTTTGAAACATTGATGCAGGCTTGGAAGAGCCACACTACATGTGGCTCAGTCCACTGACTGAGTATTTACAGGGTAAAATGGGTATAGAGGGATATGGGCCAAAAGCAGGCAATTGGGATTAGTTTAGGGGTTTAAAAAAAGGGTGGCATGGACAAGTTGGGCCGAAGGGCCTATTTCCATCCTGTAAACGTCTATGACTCAATGACTCAAAGCAATCCCACAGAAGATCATCTGATTCTCAGACCATCATGTGGAGGTTTTCTCAGGGAAAGAACCAAGCAATTGTTTGTTTTAAAACAAAGCATTCAGCAAACAACAGATAACAAAGTAAATTACAGGAACAGGCCCTTCTGCACTCCACACCCGTACTGACCATGCTGTCCGAGTTAACTAAAACCACCTATCCTTCCGGGGACCATATCCCTCTATTTCCATCCTTTTCATTTATTTGACAAGATACCCCTTGAAAGTCACTAAAAACCTTATCTCGGACACCTCCTTTAAACCTTGCCTCTTACACTTTAAACTATGGCCCCTAGTAATTGATTCTTCGACCCTTGGAAAAAGCTTATGACAATCCACTCCCTCCATGCCTCTCATTATCTTGTAGGCTTCTTTCAGGTCACCCCCTCAACCTCCGTCATTCCAGTGAGAACAAACCAATTTTCTCTGACATCTCCTCATAGCTATGCCCTCCATATCAGGCAACATCCTGGTAAATCTTTTCTGTACCCTCTCCAGAGCCTCCACATCGTTCAGGTAGTGTGGCGATTAGAATTGAACACTTTGTTCCAAGTGTGGCCTAACTAAGGTTCTATGAATCCCTCATGCTCTCAAACTAGCTGCTGATACAATTGTATTAATTTCACTGTTCTGAGCATTACCAAGTAAACACAATATGTTTAAATAGATATGTGCATTGAGGAGGCTGAGAACAATCCAATAATATCACCTCAGTGAAATTAATGATCAGACTTCATGATTGTACAACTTAGAGAGAACCAGACCACACCACGACACTCAGAATGAGAGGGTTCTCTGCATGGGTCAGAGCTGGAGATTTCACCATGATTGCAAGACTGTTCGCTAACTCTTGTTTCTCAAAGAGCTAAACATCATAAAAAAAACATCATAATTGATCTGAACACTGATCAAAATTGTTTGGTGGGTGTTAAGTTTAGCTCTGCTAGGAGGATGGTGGGGGAAATTTGTGCACAGGGAGATTTCCGTTCCATATTTAAAGTAAATCAATGACCGGTTAATGAATGATCTTTGGGGAAGGAAATCTGCTGCCTGTCCTGGCCTGATCTGCAGGTGAGTTCAGAACTATAGCAAGGTGGGTCCCTCTGAGATGGCCTAGTTAGTTACTGACAGTGTGCAGCTCCGTAGCATTCAGCATTACCTGTGACAATTGGACCTAAAACTGACAACACAGCACAAATCGGTCACTCTTGATATTTGGATGTGGAATGGGGAAAGATGAATTTCTTCACGTTTAATACCTGCGTGTCTCTGGAAATTTTAAAGATATTACATAATGGGTCTGTGGTTCGGTTAGCATTTATTTCCCATTTCAACTTTCCGATAAGATGGTGGCAGTGAGCAGGGTCCTTCCTGGTCCACCAACAGAGCTGTTAGGGATGGGATCCATGATTTTGAACCAGGTGCGGTGAAGAGACAGTGCTATATTCCCGACTTAGAGTACAGAGAGGCTACGATGGGAATCTGCAGGTGATTCTCATCTCTCTCGGCAACTTCAGTTGTCATTCTCGATGGCAATGGTTATTGGTTTGGACAACGCAACCTCAGTGCACTTGTGCGGGTGGGGCAGCGTGGTGGGAGAGTAGACAAGCTGCAATTTAAAGTGTCTGGGGTTTATATCAGCGGTGCTCTGATGCTTCTCCTTGGGGTGGGTTGCAGTTGATTTTGTCTGGGATGTCCCTATAGAAGCTGGGTCTGGGTGCTTAGATTTTTTTTTAGATTAGTCTGGATTTTTAAATTTAGATTAGATTTAGATTCACGCTCAAAGCAGCTTCGCAGGTAGAGGCTGTGGTTAAGAAGGCGTGTGGTGTACTAGCATTCATCAATCGAGGAATTGAGTTTAGGAGTCGGGAGATAATGCTGCAACTGTATAAGACTCTGGTCAGACCCCACTTGGAGTACTGTGCTCAGTTCTGGTTGCCTCATTACAGAAAGGATGTGGAAGCCATAGAGGAGATGTACAAGGATGTTGCCCAGATTGTGTGGCATGGTTTATGAGGATAGGTTGAGACAGCTCGTTCTTTTCTCTTTGGAGAGACGAAGGATGAGGGTAAACTGATAGAGGTGTATAAAATGTTGAGAGGTGGATCAGGTGGATTCTCAGAGGCTTTTTCCCAGGGCTGAAATGGTTGCCACAAAAGGACACAGGTTTAGGGTGCTAGGGAGTAGGTACAGAGGAGATGTCAGGGGTAAGTTTTTCACTCAGAGGGTGGTGGGTGAGTGGAATCGGCTGAGTTCGGTGGTGGTGGAGGTGGATTCGATAAGGTCTTTTAAGAGACTTTTGGATAAGCACATGGAACTTTGTAAGGTAGAAGGTTATAGGTAAGCCTAGTAGGTAGGGATATGCTTGGCGCAACTTGTGGGCCGAAGGGCCTGTTTGTGCTGTAGTTTTTCTATGTTTCTATGTAGTGATTAGATTTTTTTCTTCTAACTCTTTCAGAGTAACTATCAGAATTAAACTGACTGAACACTCGAAGTTAGCCACTTCAGTCGCTTCTGTCGGATGCTTTGCAGCCGAGTGCAATTGTCCTGACAAAGTTATGCCTGATGCGCATTTGCCATCAAAACATTACATGGGATCTTCCGGAAGGGTTTGTCCAGAAATCTTTGGAGTAGCCCTGAAATGTGACCCTGGGGAACTTTGGTGTTTTGAGGCCCAGCTGTGAGCAATGCTGCCTCAGAACACCAGGGACCCGGGTTCGACTCCCGGCTTGGGTCACTGTCTGTGCAGAGTCTTCACGTTTTCTTCATATCTGCATGGGTTTCCTCCGGGTGCTCTAGTTTCCTCCCATAGTCCGAAAGATGTGCTGGTTAGGTGCGTTGGCCATGATAATTTATCCCTCAAACAGGCGCTGGAGTGTGGCGACTAACTGATTTTCACAGTAACATCATTGCAGTGTGACTAATTGTGACACTAATACATAAACTTTAGACATTACCAACCTTTAAAGCCTAATCTGTACTGCAAGATTAAATTTTCTCGGTGTCTGTGGCACTTAACAATTTCATGTTTAATGCTATTGGTAAGCTGGATGGTGGATGGACGGACGGACAGATGGTTGGATGGGTGGATGGATGGACAGATGGATAGGCGCGGATGATGGATGGGTAAATGGATGGATGGCTGGCGGCGGATGGATGGATGGGCAGGCGGGCCAGGGACCCGGGTTCGAGTCACTGTCTGTGCAGCATCTACACATTCTCACTGTGTCTGTGTGGGTTTCCTCCAGGTGTGGTTACCTCCCACAGTTTGAAAGACGTGCTGGTTCGGTGTATCTGTCACGCTAAAATCTCCCTTAGTGTTCCCGAACAGGTGCCGGAATATGGCAACTTAGGCATTTTCACAGTCGCTTCATTGCAGTGTTAATGTAAGCCTACCTGTGACACTGATAAATACATTTTAAACTTTAGCTGGACAGAAACTGACTATTGTATGGTCTGTGTATGTATTTGAGTTGTGTGTGTATGTGTTGTGTGTTTGTGTGTGTGTTAAATTGGGAGAGAATCAGAGAGCTGCCACCATGGAGACCTAAGCGGATTGCATTCAGCAACATCCCGCCCCTTCTCAGCAGGTGCTTCAAAGGTGGGAAAGTTAGAGTTAATTAAATATCAGCCATTTGGAAGAAAGTTCAGTGGACCTTTCACCGTATAATTGAAACCACGTCATTCAACGTGCAGTTAACATTTTCAGTTGTGAGAATTGTTTTTCACCGTGATTAATAAATTATCAGTGTGGAGTGCTCCTGGTTCCTGATCCAGGGAAATGTTTTCTCTGAGTACTGTTTGTGTCGGTTGTTCTCAATCAGGTAATTCATCCTTCAATCTGCTTGGATTCAGTTTCTCAAAACGAATTTGCAGACTCTTCATCTGGGACTGGGGGTATCTGATTTACTTCCATTTCCATATACCTCCCTCTCAGATCTGGCAAAGTATTCCAAACATGATGGAATGATTGTCATTTGCTTTCTGTCTAATTCTTGATGGAAAATTGCCTACAGTAAGTTCACTTTCCTTGCATCCACACTGACAGTCGGACAAAATCAAATACAGTCAGATAAATATCTGGACCGTTTTGTGGGGTTAATGCAATTTAAATAGGACAATTTTCAATTATGTTTTGGTTTGTAGCATGCACTCACATTGCTGATTTTGTGCAGTGAATTTATGTTCGAGTCTTTGATGACTTTTCCAGTATCAGAGAATGATACCAGGTATGCATGGGCGTCATCACTTTCCAAAGCTGGTGAGACTCCAGTGTTGCAGCATTTCCCGATCACTCAGGTGTTCTTTTTTTCCCATGTGGTCTTCATCCGTACTTTAAATACTAGGGAACCTGTTTGTGAGTTGACCCCGGCAGGGGCTGGGGAGTGGGGCAGGGGAGTGAGGCCGGTCACTGGAGACTGGGGAATGGGGCTGGGGGTAACTGTTACTTGTCAGCAGGTTGAGCAGTAACTGTGTGGTGAAAGACAGAAGAATTAGACTGGAGGTTGCAGTTCGATAAACCTTCACCAGATACTTTGATTTGTTAGTTTTTTTTCCGGATTTGGCATTTGGTACGAATTTGCTCAGATGTGTTTGTGTGCACCATTGGAGAGACACAAGGCGGTTGCTATTTGCCTTGCTGCAGCGGATTGTTTGTTTAACATGTTGTGTGGTGTGAATACGAGATTTACGTTGAACTGCTTTTAAAGCGGTGTAAGCTCACTCCACCGATACTATTGCGACAGTATTGGACACAGCGAGCTTTTCAGAGACCATTGGGACTGTGTCTTTATTTATCAAGATCATTGGAGAACCCGAGTGTACTGAGTGTGAACATTAGGGAGTGTGTCAGTATTTGCAGTGATCACTGGGGAGTGAGTCTATATTTACAATGATCACTGGGGAATGTGTCAGTATTTACAGTGATCAGGGAGAGTGTGTCAGTACTTACAGTGATCAGGGAGAGTGTGTCAGTATTTACAGTGATCAGGGAGAGTGTGTCAGTATTTACAGTGATCAGGGAGAGTGTGTAACTATTTACATGTGATCATTGGGGAGAGTGTCATTATTTACAGTGATCATTGGGGAGTGTGTCACTATTTACAGTGATCACTGGGGAATGTGTCTATATTTAGAGTGATCATTGGGGAGTGTGTCAGTATTTACAGTGATCACTGGGGAGTGTGTCAGTATTTACAGTGATCACTGGGCAGTGTGTCAGTATTTACAGTGATCACTGGGGAGTGTGTCAGTATTTACAGTGATCACTGGGGAGTGTGTCAGTATTTACAGTGATCACCGGGTTTGTGTCAATATTTACAGTGATCACTGGGGAGTGTATCAGTATTTACAGTGATCACTGCGTTTGTGTCAGTATTTACAGTGATCACTGGGGAGTCTGTCACTATTTACAGTGATCACTGGGGAGTGTGTCAGTATTTTCAGTGATCACTGGGGAGTGTGTCAGCATTTAGAGTGATCACTGGGGAGTGTGTCAGTATTTACAGTGATCACTGGGGAGCGTGTCAGTATTTACAGTGATCACTGGGGAGTGTGTCAGTATTTACAGTGATCACTGGGGGGTGTGTCAGTATTTACTATGATCACTGGGGCGTTTGTCAGTATTTACAGTGATCACTGGGGAGTGTGTCAATATTTACACTGATCACTGGGGAGTTTGTCAGTATTTACTATGATCACTGGGGAGTGTGTCAGTATTTACAGTGATCACAGGGGAGTGTGTCAGTATTTACAGTGATCACTGGGGAGTGTGTCAGTATTTACAGTGATCACTGGGGAGTGTGTCACTATTTACAGTGATCACTGTGGAGTGTGTCAGTATTTACAGTGATCACTGGGGAGTGTGTCAGTATTTACAGTGATCACTGGGGAGTGTGTCAGTATTTACAGTGATCACTGGGAAGTGTGTCAGTATTTACAGTGATCACTGGGTAGTGTGTCAGTATTTACAGTGATCACTGGGGAGTGTGTCAGTATTTACAGTGATCACTGGGGAATGTGTCAGTATTTACAGTGATCACTGGGGAGTGTGTCAGTATTTACAGTGATCACTGGGGAGTGTGTCAGTATTTACAGTGATCACTGGGGAGTGTGTCAGTATTTACAGTGATCACTGGGGAGTGTGTCAGTATTTACAGTGATCACTGGGGAGTGTGTCAGTATTTACAGTGATCACTGGGGAGTGTGTCAGTATTTACAGTGATCACTGGGGAGTGTGTCAGTATTTACAGTGATCACTGGGGAGTGTGTCAGTATTTACAGTGATCACTGGGGAGTGTGTCAGTATTTACAGTGATCACTGGGGAGTGTGTCAGTATTTACAGTGATCATTGGGGAGTGTGTCAGTATTTACAGTGATCACTGGGGAGTGTGTCAGTATTTACAGTGATCACTGGGGAGTGTGTCAGTATTTACAGTGATCACTGGGAAGTGTGTCAGTACTTACAGTGATCACTGGGGAGTGTGTCAGTATTTACAGTGATCACTGGGGAGTGTGTCAGTATTTACAGTGATCATTGGGGAGTGTGTCAGTATTTACAGTGATCATTGGGGAGTGTGTCAGTATTTACAGTGATCATTGGGGAGTGTGTCAGTATTTACAGTGATCATTGGGGAGTGTGTCAGTATTTACAGTGATCATTGGGGAGTGTGTCAGTATTTACAGTGATCACTGGGGAGTGTGTCAGTATTTACAGTGATCATTGGGGAGTGTGTCAGTATTTACAGTGATCACTGGGGAGTGTGTCAGTATTTACAGTGATCATTGGGGAGTGTGTCAGTATTTACAGTGATCACAGGGGAGTGTGTCAGTATTTACAGTGATCACTGGGGAGTGTGTCAGTATTTACAGTGATCACTGGGAAGTGTGTCAGTACTTACAGTGATCACTGGGGAGTGTGTCATATTTACAGTGATCACTGGGGAGTGTGTCAGTTTTTACAGTGACTAATGGGGATTGTGTCAGTATTTACAGTGATCACTGGGAAGTGTGTCAGTATTTACAGTGATCACTGGGGAGTATGTCAGTATTTACAGTGATCACTGGGGAGTGTGTCAGTATTTACAGTGATCACTGGGGAGTGTGTCAGTATTTACAGTGATCACTGGGGAGTGTGTCAGTATTTACAGTGATCACTGGGGAGTGTGTCAGTATTTACAGTGATCACTGGGGAGTGTGTCAGTATTTACAGTGATCACTGGGGAGTGTGTCAGTATTTTCAGTGATCACTGGGGAGTGTGTCACTATTTACAGTGATCACTGGGGAGTGTGTCAGTAATTACAGTGATCGTTGGGGAATGTGTCAGTGTTTAGATTGATCATTGGGGAGTGTGTCAGCACTTACAGTGATTACTGGGGAGTGTGTCACTGTTTACAGTGTTCACTGGGGAGTATGTCAGTAATTAGAGTGATCACTGGGGAGTGTGTCACTATTTACAGTGATCATTGGGGAGTACGTCAGTATTTAGTGTGAACATTGGGGAGTATGTCACTATTTTCAGTGATCACTGGGGACTGTGTATGTTAGTACAGGAATCATTTTAGAGTGTGTCTGCATTTATAGTAATTATTGGGAATTGTGTTAGCATTTACAGTGATCACTGGGGAGTGTGCAAGTATTTATCCTAATCATTGCGAGTGTGTCTGCATTTACAATAATGATTGGGAAGTATGTCAGTATTTACAGTGATCACTGTGGATAAGGCATCATTGCAGAAGGTGTCAATATTTGCCGTGATCCCCAGCTTGTCTGTCAGTAGTAGTGCCAGATTTAGACTTGGTGAGGCCCTCAGCTCTGTCAAGCTTGGAGTCCCCTTGTTAAAATGTTACACCAAAAGGACTGACAAAGGTGTGTACCAAAACAAGACCTTGGGTCATCACAAACAAATTGAAAGCATAATCATGCATTTTAATTATTTAATAGCAAGTTATTTATAGTGAAAAATACAAATTATTTTCAAATAATTGCTTCAGTTCACAAAGCAGTGAACACAGCCAGTTGTTGGAGAGTACACTAGCCATTCCCAATCTTATATTTCACCATTAACTTTTCTGGACTGAAAAAAACCTTTTGAACAATATCTTTTATGCCTTTTCTATTTTAAAAAAAATAAAAAAAAATACACTGTCGAGTGCCCCGGTTGACAGAGATATATATTAATATTTTCCTTTGTGTCTCATCAGCGACACTAATTAACTTCAATCTTACAGATCTGTGGATTAACAGGTCCAGCATCCTGCAAGTACCACTTATACATTGAATATAATGATGTATATTTCCCAATTGTTCTCCTCTCATGTTGGTTCTTTGACCCACATTATTTTCTGGAAGTAAATCAAACATTTTTATCTGTTTTGAACTAGACACACAGAGATCTAGAAACCAGCCTCTGGGGCATTCCAAAAGATAATCCTCCCTCACTCACTTCAACCATATAATTACCTTTATCCCAATAGTAGAGCCTAGTTGTATTGTCCGAGACTATTCATCTAGCTAATGTTCTGTGGACCCGGGTTCAAATCCAGCCATGATAGATGGTGCAATTTCAATTCAATAAAAATATCTGGAATTAAGAATCTACTGATGGTCATGAAACCGCTGTCAATTGTTGGAAAAACCCTGGTTCACTAATGTTCTTTAGAGAAGGAAATCTGCCGTCCTTACCTGGCCTTGACTATACATGACTCCAGAGGCTCAGCGATGTGGTTGACTCTCAACTATCCTCCAGCAACTAAGGTTGGGCAATAAACACTGGCCCACCAGTGATGCCCATGTCCCATGAATGAATAAAAAAAATTACTGCTCTCTTGTTGCTATTCCCAGACTCAAGTAATTGTCCTTATCTCAATGCATACTCAGATCACCCTTCTTCTCTTTTCAATATCACTGAACTATCTGCAAATTTCTCTAAAACCTCTCCACAGTTTGCTGTCTGCATTCAAACAAATTTTCTTTCCTACTCCTTCATTCAGTCCAATTGTTTTCTATTGAAGCATAGCCTTATGTCCAGCAGCAGATAGAATTCTGTATTGCGGAGCCATTGCAATTCCCAGCTGACGTTACTCACTGTGTTTTCAGCCTAACCCTTGGGCAATATGAACATTGCCAGCACCACCAAGCGATACACCATCATCGAGACTGACCCAAAAGCCAAACCTAAACTATGGTTACAGAGAATGACAGATGATCTTCTACAATGAGTGGCACATCTGAGTAAAGACTCTCTGCCTTCTAAAAAGCTCACAAAAGAAGTGCGATTGAAAGCTTTCTAAATTTGCAGACAATAAAATAGGAGACACAGAAAATAATTGTGGGGACCAAAAGAATTCACAAGGGAATATCGATCAGATGAGAAAATTCACAAGTTAATAGCAGATGGATTCAGTGCCCTAATTGTGAACTCATACATTTTGTGAAAATATTCTGATTAGTGGAAAGTTGAGTCAGTGTTCAGAACAGACAGATTTGGGGTGGGAGGTGCAGTTTCACCAATAGCATGGGCAACACGGAAGGGGGGGCACAGTGGTTCGTGCTACTACCTCACAGTGCCAGGAACCCGGATTCAATTCCCAGCTTCAGTCACTGTCTGTGTGGAGTTTGTACATTCTCTCTGTGTCTGCATAGGTTTCCTCGGGTGCTCCAGTTCCCTCCCACAGTCTGAAAGATGTGCTGGATAGGTGCATTGGCCATGCTAAATTCTCTCTCAGTGTACCTGAACAGGCACCAGACTGTGGCAACTAGGGGATTTCCACAGCAACTTCATTGCAGTGTTTATAAGCCTACTTGTGGCACTAGATAATAAACTTTATAAACTTATAGAAAATGGGTAAGGACAGAGAGAAGCTGTGGATGTTCTGTGTTTTCTGGAAAGATAATAGAATATGATATTAGAACAGAGGTTTGTGAGTCTGCAGCATGTGATTGAAGAAGACACTGATATTTAAGAATAGAGCAGGGAATTTGAAAAGAGAATAAATGCATATTGGAAATGAGCAGCTATGCGAAGAGGATAATTGTTCGTGTCTGGGAAAATGAAAAACAGAATTGCTGCCCTGAGCATGTCAACATTTCTTATATGATGAAAAAACACCATTTTCTCAATATTATTTTCTTACATTGGCAATTATACTTTAAACTGTAGCAATACACAATTCCTTGTTATTTTTCACATATCACACTCTCCATGGAATTATAGTTCTGATACCAAATAGTGTTTAATCATTCACAGTTTCCAATGGGTTGCTTCTTTTTTTACTCTCTCCACCAGGTAGCTTCTGATCCCAAAATTATTTTTCACTATGAGGGTAACACAATGATATCTTTCACGAGCTCCAAGCTAGGAAAACCTTCCAGCCTCAACTAACTCCTTGGGAACTCCGTCTTTAAACTGAATGTCAGCATTCTGTTTATTAGAATCTAGCATTGTTATCTCCAAACATTAATACCTTGTACCTCAGGCTCAGTAAAACAATCTGAGTCTTCCTCTCATCTCTGACAATGAAGCCACCCAGGGTTACTATAAAACAGGCTGCAGCATATGTCACATTTCATCTACCCTACAATTAAACCTTCAATTCCAAATTATAATAATCTTATAAACCAAAAGATACAGTCCTAAAAGATAAGATGATTAACTACATAATTGTAACAATTTTTTTTGGAAATTGATTGCCTTTCCTTTGTTTCCCTCTCAATTTTCTCTATGCCTGTTCTGTAGGCCTGAAATGGTTCTGGGATCACCATTTGCTCCATGGCTCTGATATATCATTCCTTCCAATGTGAGCCTGGATAGTAAGCCACTGCAAGCAATTTACCCATAGGACTATCAGTAATGATTTAAACTGATCCATAGATCTCAGGTTTTTAGGTCGGTAGATGCATTACAGAAACAAGCCTGATGTTATCCTGTTCCCAGCACAGGAGCAGCAAGGTCAGCACAGCTGTACTTGCTGGAGTCAGTGTAGTCAGCTCACATCACTGATCAAACATGGGCTTTCCTGATGTGTATGGCTCAGTTTTATACAGCTCAGTGTCTTTGTAAACTTATCCATCTGGTCAAATTCCAACTGAATGTATTCCTGGAGGTGTCTTCAAATGATCTCCCAAACTGTCCACCCATTCCCACATTCCAATCAATAATAGCCAAACTCATTACCCTCGGGACACACCAAATTCCCACTATCAATTAGGCAGTGAGAAATATTTCGTGCCCTGATTGGATGATAAGTGATTATCGGATCAATAATCACATTTCTAATCACTGCTTAGAAGTAACAGAGAGTTCAAAGGAGAGGAAACTAATGCTTTTTTATTGGCCCATAGTTGTTTGCAGTAGGCTCTAGAAGTTAAGTCTTCATTTTCTGAGACCAAGAGAGTCCGAAAGAATTTGCAACCCAACCGCCAGGGAATATTTTATCCTTTAAAATGGTTTTTGTATAGAGTCATAGAGGTTTACAGCATGGAAACAGGCCCTTCGGCACAACTTATAAATGCTGCCCTTTTTTAACTACTAAGCTAGTCTCAATTGCCCACATTTGACCCATATCCCCCTATATCCATCTTACCCATGCAACTGTCTAAATGTTTTTTAAAAGACAAAATTATACTTGCCTTTATTATTGCCTCTGGCAGCTCGCTCCAGACACTCACCACACTCTGTGTGAAAAAATTGCCCCCCTGGACTCTTTGGTATCTCTCACCTCCCATCTTAAACGTATGACCTCTAGTTATAGACTACTTTACATTTTGGAAAATATATTGACTATCTAGCTGATCTATGCCCCTCATTATTTTGCAGACCTTTGTAAGATCACCCCTAAGCCTTCTATATTCTGGAGAAAAAGGTCCCAGTCTATCTTGCCTCTCCTTATAACTCAAGCCATCAAGCCCTGGTAGCATCTGAGTAAATTGTTTCTGCACTCTCTCATTCAATAATATCCTTTCTACAAAAGGGGACCAGAACAGTACACAGCATTCCACGTGTGGCCTTACCAATATCTTGTACAACTTCAACAAGACATTCAAGCTCCTTGATTCAACATACTGACCAATGAAACCAAGCATGCCAATGCCTTCTTCACCATTCTGTCCACCTGTGACTTCATTTTCAATGAGCTATGAACCTGTACCCCAAGTTTGCTTTCTTCTATAACTCTCCCTAATGCCCTACCATTAACTGAGTAAGTTATGCCCCAGTTTGATCCACCAAAATGCATCACCTCACATCTATCTAAATTAAACTCCATCTGCCATTTATCAGCCCACTGGCCCAATTGATCAAGATCCAATTGCAATCCTAGAAAACCTTCTTAACTGTCATTGTTTTGGGAGAATCCCGACCATGGTGTTGGGATTAAAATATTAGAATGGATAGCTGACAGTCCAGTTAACAGGGGACTGAGAGCCAGGATAATGAGATCATTTTGAGATAATGTAACTAGTTGAATGCCACTGGGATTAGTGCCTATATTTTTGCCTTGGATGCAGGGACGAACTGCTTTGTATCCAAATTTGCTGATAATAACTGTAATGGGAAAACAAGCTGTGGGGAGGAAACAAAGAGTCAAAAGCAAGGTATGGATATATGTTAAATGAGTGGGAAGAATATTGGAATATTGAAATTTAGGAAAATATCAGGTTGTCCACATTGGCAAAATTTTTCCGACATTCCCCGGTGGGCGCTTCCAGTCCCATTGAAGGCGAACCTCCAGCCACGGATTCCCCAGTAGCTGAGAATGTGAACAAAGGTGGAAGGACTGGAAGATCCTGTCACTGGCCAACAGTGGGCTGCCTTTGCCAGTGCAAAATGCACCATAGGGAGCGCACTGAAAACCTTTGACAGGAAGAGTAAAAAAGCAGAGGATGATTTAAATGGAGAGTGTGAGGAATGTTGTGGTGCAGTGTGATCTTTGTGTCTTTCTATGTGTATCACAAAAAAATCAGCATGCAGCTACAGCAGGTGATTAAGAAGGAAAACAGAATGTTGCCTTTTATTGGAAAGAAAATGGTATATATAAGTAGAGAAACCTTGCTGCAACTATGCAGGTCATTGTTGAAACTACACCGAGAAGACTGCGTGCTGTTTTGGTCACTCTACTTGAGGAGGGATATATTTACATTGGAAGCAGATCAGAGAAGATTTATTCAGCCAGTTCCAGGGAGGGACGGGCTGTCTTAATGAGGAAAGGTTAAACAGTTTGAGTCAATTCTCACAGGAGTTTGGAGAAATGAGAGGTGACTTTATGAAATGAGAGGGCAGCACAGTAGCACAGTGGTTCGCACTGCTGCTTCACAGCTCCAGGATTCGATTCCTGGCTCAGGTCACTATCTGTGTGGAGTTTGCACGTTCTCCTCGTGTCTGTGTGGGTTTTCTCCAGGTACTCGGGTTTCCTCCCACAGTCCAAAGATGTGCGGGTTAGGTTGATTGGCCATGCTAAAAAAATTGCCCCTTAGTGTCCAGGGATGTGTAGGTCAGAGAGATTAGTGGGTATAATATGTTGGGATATGGGGGTAGGGCCTGGGTGGGATTGTGTTTGGTGCAGACTCGATGGGTCAAAGGGCCTCTTTCTGTACTGTAGGTTCTATGATTCTATGATTTATTGAGACAAGGAGAATTCTGGAACAGCAAGACAGGGTAGATGCTGAGAAGCTGTTTAGGTAATCTAGAATCTAGCATAGTTTCAAAGTAAGACTCTTCCATTTAGGATGGAGATGAAGAGGAACTTCTTTTCTAAGTGTGTTAGTGTATGGAATTATCTTCACCTGTGAGCAGTGGAGGTTGGCTCATTAATATATTTAGGGTTGAATTGGACAGACCTTTGATTGCCAAAGGAGTCAAAGGGCAAATGGGGATAGAAAGGAAAGTAGAGTTGAGGCTGCAATAGATTATCATGATCTTATCAAATGGTGGAGCAGACTCAAGAAGCCGAATGGGTCTATCGCTGCTGCTATTCCTGATGACCTTTTGTTATAGTTTCACCTATTCTTATCCTGGTTGAATTCATCAAATGTGTGATTTATATCTGGTCAGCAAAGTGGATCACTTTCTGACTATTTTAATGTCAATTGGCACACTGATTTATTATTACAGAGATTATACATGGAGCCTGTGAGATGTAGCCATAACTTGTCAAAACTCTGTTACTCATCATGTTGCATTATGCGTTTGTTTGATGTTCCAGTGAGGAAATCTTGAGATTTATGTTTAAACATGAACCATTTGTTGTTAACATTTAACTACGTACAGATCCCAGCTATAACCCAGGGATGTGTGGTGCTGCTCCATGCACGTTGGTCCTTTCCAAAGTGTTCTTTCTAGATTGTTCTCTCAGTCCATTACCGTATAACTCTTTAAATCTTACTGTGCATGGATCTATCCTCGAGTGCCATGTTAACCCTTGCAGTGCCAAGCACCTTAACATTACAATGACACACAGTCACTGGAACGTATTCCTGGAGGTTCCATCACATGACTGCCAGCCTCCAAATGCCCATCCTCACCCTCTCACGATTGGTCACCACACCCACTCAAATTCACTACACACAGCTTTCCCATGGTCATTATCCATTTTTCCAATTCTTCTGTGTGATCCCATAGGAAATCATCCAAATGCATTATAAAAATTCCACCTAATTTTCCTTTCGTTTTCAGTAAAACATTGCTTGATCTGCTTTTAGCTGGATGCACCAGTCTTCAGTTATATTGATCATAGTAAAATACCAAACCCTTGATGCATCAGTCAACCTATATACACATGAATTTAATTTCCACAAATGTCCCTGTGTATGACCTGCTCCTTTGGGTGGCCTCAAAAAACTTTTCTTTGAAATTTTTCACTCTGCAGAAGTGCTGCTTTGATGTCAATTGATATACAGATCCAATTATGAGTTGCTAGAACAGCAAAATAAAAAAATTCAGTGTCACTTTTCCTGCTGTGGGTGAATCAACCCTAATGTCTCTCCCATCCAAATGTTCCTCATACCTACAAACTACTAATCTGGCTTTCGCTTTATACGGTCCATCTTGTAAAACTTTCTCTGTGCAAACCCACCTATGGGATAAAGCAGGCTGCCTTTCATCTGGTACCTTTGTTTACACCCCAAACTCCTTCCAACTGTCCAACTCCCTTTGTTTGGCCTCCCTTACTTCCATGAGCTCCATTTTGTTTGCAGCTGTCAATATTCCCTTATTATGGGGGCTTCTGCTCCTATTCCTGTCATTGGTTTGATTCCTAGCCTGCCTCATTAAACTCTGGCCTCTACTGCCCTATCTGTTTCTGTCAGGCTTTGGTCACAGATTCATGACTTATTCCTGGGTTCACAAAGTCTTGCTATCTCATCTTCAGGACTTAGGTCTCGTTTTGTTTCCATCTGTCCACTCCACCCCATTTTTCCAATCTATAGCTTTGAATTCTGTCCTCATTCTTGTATGTTGAGCCTGTGTTTGTACTTTCCTGAGCCTTTCCTGTTTCCCCAGTTATAGTAGCCTCCCTCTAGTCTCTTGAGCCTTTGGGTATGTATGATACCACTGTGCCTACTGGGTAGCTGAACCTTTGAAGTAGCAGCTTTATCCCTTGCTTCACTGGTACTTTGTTGATCATCAGATTCCCTCTGCTCATCATAATAACTCAGGGTATGTGCACTTCTGCATCTTGCTCAGATGCTCCATATTCATACCCAAGTCCAACTACTCTCGAAGAGTGGGTTTGCACTGTCCGGTTACCATGTTGTACTAACTACCTTGCTGTCTGTTCCTATTACTTTCTGGGCCCTTTCCACTCTGTTTTGCCTTCTCTTTTATAATGGACTCTACCTCCTTTCTCAAAGTATAACCCCAATGGTCTTATGCAATTCCTTAGGGCCCTTCTTATCCATTCTGAAACCTCAGCCTGAATGAAGGCCTTTCTCTCTGCATGCATAGCATTCAGTTCTGCAGAAAACATGGAGCAAATGCTTGTTCTTTCTAGCACTGGGGGAGCATCTGTTAATACTGATGGCAACTTTGGATTTCTCCTGTATACCAACTGATATGGGCTATAGCCCCCCTACCACTTGTAATGAATTTTTCGCATGCACTCCCCATGTTAATGCAAGTGGCAATTTACATCCCACTTGATCCACCAAAATTTTATGCAGCATGTCATCTATAACTATGTGATTCCTTTCACAGAGGCCATTGCTGAATGGGCTCTCTGCTGCAGTGTCCATTATTGCAAGACTTAAATTTTTGCACATATCTTGAAACTCATCATTTGTGAATTCGCCCCCATTGTCTGTCAAAAATTGAGACAGTGCCCCCAATCCTGTTTGAATCCAGTGGTCGTAATTTTATCTATAATGGTCTTTTTATCTTTGCTATAAACCACTGTGGATACGCTAAACCGGGTGGCCATGTCCACAAATTGCAAAAGATAGATGCCTATGTCCTTGTCCCATATCTTTAGATCCATTGCCACTATATCATTGAAATCTCGTGCTAATGGTAGACTCACAACTGGATGGGGAGGTGTCCTTCTATATTTTATACTAATTTCACACTGGTCTGATATTTGTTCCATGAGATCATTATATCCTTTGTCCAGCACACCTGCATCTTGCAGCAGTGCTCACAGTCTGTGTGGTGCTGGATAAGCAAACTGCTTATGGAGTTTCAGAATCATCTTCTTTTTGTCCAGCATGCTGTTATCTGTTTGTGACATTAATGCCTCATGAATCCTTTGGCCTGATGATTTCTGTTCACTTAAAGGTAGACAATAATGGCCAGATCTTGTAAAATGTAGGTTCACAGTTTCCCCAAACACCACAGCTTTATCCTGTTTCAAGTTGATGGCCATCTGACCTTTCTTCATTGCAGGCCTGCCTAACAACAAAAGTATATCACTGGAAACAGCATATGTTGCTATAAATAAACTGATTCCTGCAATCTTACAGGGAAGTATCACCCTTTTGGAGGATGTTAGAGTGTTGTCATCTCCAAATCTAAAGCAGGTGGAACTATCATGTTCTTTTACTTTCTTTTAGTCTTTATAATCAGGAGACTCTAAATAAACAATGTAGCTAATCTTGGCTGCAGACAATGGATGTACATCCACTATCTAAAACAGCACTGTTGAAAGAGTCTATCATTAGGCTGTTCATTTCACGACTCAACTTTTCTGCCACCAGAACAATGCCTTCCTGGTCTTTATCCTCATCATTGTTAGTTTCCACGTGTGTCACATGTGGTTTCAAAGACACAATTTCTTCTTTTCGGGCAGTTCACAATGTAGTGGTATGGGAAACCACACTGGAAACAGCAATTCACAATCCCTCTAGCATTCCTTTGATTTAAATGGCTTTTATCAGTATCCCATTTCCCCATTTTCAAATTGGTTATAACTGTTTTCAACACTAGATCTGTTATCAACGTAACTGTCTCTGTTTAAAGACCTTCCTGTACCATTTGGTCTGACAGGCGTTTGAGTCACCATTGACTTCTCTGTTCTGGGCACTATGGCATTCCGATCTTCATTGAACAAGGTGGCAGAGAAGGGTTGTTTCCAGAAAAACTTTTTTAATGATGCTGCCATTTGATCAAAGAGGGGCTCTGTTGCCCTGAATTGTATTCCAGTCATGACTAGAAGAGTATCCATATGTAAATATGTATGTAAATGGCTAGTCCAGTTCAGTTTCTGACCAATGGTAACTCCCAGGATGTTGATAGTGGGGGATTCTACAATAGTAATGCCATTAAGTGTCAAGAGACAAAGACTAGATCCTCTCTTGTTGGCAATGGACTATACCTGACAATTGTATTCCATTTCCAAGTGCCTAAAGTTATATTTGCTTTTGTTCCTGGATAACATTAAGCTGTAATTTACTGGCTCCCCAATATTGCATTTGGGGAGTACCCCAAAGGTGCACTGAGAATCTCACTTGGATTTTCCCAGATAAGGCTTTATGTAGCATTTGTCTGGAAGTGCTACCTTCCTTTAGATATTTGGGATGCTCTCAGAACCATCTGATAAACAATTTAGATCACTTACTTTGGATGCTTTTGCCAGTTTTAACCAATAATATCCTGACAGAGTGAAGATTTAATTCTGGAACTCCACACCATGACTAATCAAATCCCCGGCAACCACCCCCTCTACAATGCGACCCCATCCCCTCAGCCTAACAGGATGTCCCAACTAGGGGGCGGTCACTCCTCCCCTAATATGATTCCAACAAGGACACAGGCACCCTGAAGCCCAGGAATGGACCCAACCTGAACTCCTCACATCTGGACCACTCAAATCCATGCACCTACCTGGACATTTACCTTCTCTCTCGCCTGTCAGGTTCATGGGCCCTATAAACTAACCTGCTTTCTGGCAGTCAGTGTAGTATAAAAGGGGGCATGACTTCCCTAAGTTCACTGGAGTTGCCTTGCATAGGGGCCTTTGGTGGCTGCAGGCTCCAAACACATCCAACCCCGGCCAGTGGAGGATTCAACAACGTTTTCCAGAGTGGGTAAGTGCACTTTAAATTCTTGTAATTCCAACAGGCCAGAACTTTACATCACTGGGTGGAAGTTCTGGATGTTGAAATATATATAATAATGTGTCCGATGTTACTCAGTTGATATATGATGTCTCTGTGTCAGAACATTGTGGGTTCAAGTGAAACTCAAGATGATTGAACACAAACTCTAGGCAGTTACTGTGTACACTGCTGAGGGAATGCTGTTCTGTTGGAGATCTCGCCTTTCAGATGAGCTATTCAATCAATTCAGTGGATGTCAAAGATTCCAAAATAATTCTGTTATAATTTGTGTCTGGCTTGTCCCAAGCAACATTGGGTAATTTTTCAAAAAGGGAAACGTGTGTATGAGCAATGTTGGACTCAATCAAATTAAAACTGGAAAGACATCAGAAAATATGGAATGTCGTGTCTTAGCGCTTTCAAAGAAAAACATTTAGCCCTTAGATTCTAACACACCATCGAAACTTCACAGTAAATACGCAAGCACAGTCACATATATCTCTGGTAAATGTTTATTAAGGGTCTGAACTAATAAGACAGTGCACTGACTGTTAACATTTGAGTGACCCTAAGATTAATGAGACTGGTTATTTGCTTTTCTTATTTGTTACGGTTAAACCAAGGGAAACAGGATCCTCTAACATAACAGTGACTTTCAGGCCTTTTGCCTCCAGGATCTGCAAGTGCTCCATTTCTCTGATTGATTTCTTGTTAAACAAGCCATCATTTTCCTCCTTCTGGAGCATGGCTTGGTACAGGCTGTCATCCAGTGTTATTTTGCTTTCTCGAATGCTCAAGATACATACTGGAGGGTCTGAATCACTGATGATGGGTGGTTTGTAGAAGAGTACCACCAGTTGCTCATCACCACACTGGTAGCTGATGAGCCCTGCACAACCTCCATCTGGATTTTCTGTGAAAGTAATTTTCTTCTCTTCCCCCATTTCAACAGGCTCCAGTGGTGACATTGCCTTTCCAGTCACAATAAAAAGCCTACGAACAAGGACATTCATTCAACGATTTAACATTGTTGAAATAAGAGAATTCATAATAAAATAGAACGGAATTTTTTTCATCATCATGTCATTGATCTTGTATGCAGTAAGGGAGGTACTTGAGGCAAAGCCCATTTACTTGGGCCTCCATCGCTTTACTCATCCATCAACATTTCTGACTCATTTGGGGATTGGGTGCATGAGCTGTGGAAATGAGGTCAATTCTCCCATAGTTTCCTCAACAACACTGGGCCACTGGGGTGCCTGAGGAATAGGCCATTGAAGGCTTTCCAATTGTAAGAGGCCAGGCTCTTGCACTACCAATCATTCAAAGAGATTGATTCTGGGACAGAAACTGGCCCATTTAACAAAGGAAGCATTCCCTCTGGATACCCCACTACTTCAGTGTGCACCGATTCTGAATTTCCTGTGTTTTGTGCCCAGTGATCCCAGTAATGAATTAGCACCAATTCCACGCAGTCATGTATGTCCAATCCCAGGAATTGGGATGGATCCGCTCCACATTCGTGGGTGACTGAAGCTCTGCCTTTCCCAGAATCCCCAGCCCCATCAATCAACAATTCCCAAGTTAAACAGGATTAGATAGACAGGATTTATTCCCACTTGGAAATAAGTGGACGTATAAGTGAGAGGCAACACGGTTTTGTGGAGGGGAGGTCATGTCTCACAAACTTGATTGAGTTTTTCGAGGAAGTGATGAAGATGATTGATGAGGGTGGGGCAGTGGATATTATCTACACGGACTTCATTCAGGCCTTTGATAAGGCAGACTGTGAAGTCGCATGGAATCAGAGGTGAGCTGGCAAGGTTGACATAAAACTGGCTCGGTCAAAGAAGTCATGATGTGGAGATGCCGGTGTTGGACTGGGGTAAACACGGTAAGAAGCCTGACAACACCAGGTTTAAGTCCAACCAATTTATTTGATAGTAAATTCACAAGCTTGACGTTTGCCCCTTCATCAGGTGAATGGAGAGTTCTGGCCTCAGACAGAGCATATAACAGCACAGACAGTTTACAAATTACTGATTAGAATGCGAGTATTTACAACTAACCTGCTATTCAAGTTTTGAAGAGGCTGACAATGTGAGTGGAAGGAGCATTGAGCACAAGTTAAAGAGATGTACCTTCGGGTAAGCATTCTCCAAGGCGGCCTTTACGACACATGACAGCGCAGAGTCGCTGAGCAGAGACTGATAGCCAAGGACGGTCTCAACAGGGATCTTGGGTTCATGTCCCACTATCTGTAACCCCCATGACTTGCCTGGGTTTGCAAAACCTCACTTGCTGTACTGTCTGGAGACAATACACATCTCTTTAACCTGTGATCAGTGCACCTTCCACTCACATTGTCGGCCTCTTTAAGACTTGAATAGCAGGTTAGTTGTAAAGACTTGCATTCTAATCTGTAAACTGTCTGTGCTGTTATATGCTCTGTCTGAGGCCAGAACTCTCCATTCACCTGAAGAAGGGGCAAACCTCGAAAGCTTGTGAGCATACTATCAAATAAATTGGTTGGACTTAAACCTGGTGTTGTCAGACATCTTACTCGGTCAAAGAAGACAGAGGGTAGCAGTGGAAGGGTGCATTTCTGAATGTAGGGCTGTGACATTTGGTGTTCTTCAGGGATCAGTGCTGGGAACTTTGCTGTTGTAATATATGTAAATAATTTGGAGGAAAATGTAAATGGATTGATTAGTAAGTTTGTGGACGGCACAAAGGTTAGTGGATTTGCAGATAGCAATGAGGACCATCAGAGGATAGACAGGATATAGATCAATTGGACACTTGGGCGTAGAGATGGCAGATGGTGTTTAATCCGGATAAATGTGAGGTAGTGCATTTTGGAAGGTCTAATACAGATAGAAAATATACAGTAAATGGCAGAGTATTGATAGGCAAAGGGATCTAGGTGTACAGGTACACAGGTCACTGAAAGTGATAATGCAGGTGGAGAAGGTAGTCAATAAGGCTGATGGTTTGTTTCCCTACATTGACCAGGGTACTGAGTTTAAAAATTGGCAAGTCATGTTGCAGTTTTATAGAACCTTAGTTCGGCCGCACTTGGAATATAGTGTTCAATTCTGGATGCCACACAACCAGAAGGATGTGGAGGCTTTGGAGAGATTCATCAGGATGCTGCCTGGTATGGAGGGCATTCGCTATGAGGAGACCCGATCCTCTACACTAGTAGAGAATCCCACCCTCCCACCTCCTCTAACCTAATTATAAGTGTGGGGAATTTTTTTTTATTATATTTTTTATTTTTCTGCTGGTAATTGCTTCAGGGATGGCAGTTCAGGCAGTAAGCTGCATCTCCTGTGGGATGTATGTGGTGAGGGAATCTAGTAGTGTTTCAGGTGATTTTACTTGTAGGAAGTGTGTTAGATTGCAGCTTCTGGAGGAGCGTGTAAAGGAGCTGGAGGTGGAGTTAGAGGAACTCCGCATAATTCGGGAGGCGGAGGTGGAAATTGATAGGAGTTATAAGGAGATTGTCACTCCTAGAAATGAGTCTTGGGTCACTGCCAGGAAGAGGGGAAAGAAGCAATCGGGGGGACAATCCCCTGGGGCTGTTCCCCTCCAAAATAGGTTTTCGGTCCTGGAGGCTACAGTTGAGGAGGAATCAACTGGGGATAGCCAAAGGGAGCAGGCTGCTGGGGGTGAGCCTAGTGTGAAAGCTCAGGTGGTTAGGGGATGTAAAAGATTGGGCCTCGTGATTGGGGACTCCACAGTTAAAGGGACAGATAAGAGAGTTGGAAGTAAAGGTAGGGACTCAGGGCTGGTGTGTTGCCTACCAGGGGCTGGGGTCCGGGATGTATCAGAAAGGGTATTCAGGACTCTTAAGGGAGAGGGAGATCAACCCCAAGTTATAGTTCATGTGGGGACACATGACATAGGGAGGTTAAGGGAAGGGGATATTAAGCAGAGATTTATGGAGTTGGGGTGGAAGCTAAAGGCCAAGTCAGACAGAGTGGTTATCTCCGGACTCTTGCCTGTGCCACGGGATAGTTTAGAGAGGAATAGAGAGAGGGAAAGTTTGAACTCGTGGCTGAGGGGTTGGTGCAGGAGGGAGGGGTTCAGGTACTTGAGCAATTGGGGCTCATTCTGGGGAAGGTGGGACCTCTATAAGAGGGATGGTCTACACCTGAATCAGAGGGGGACCAATATCCTGGGGGCTAAATTTGCTAAGGCTATGCAGGGAGGTTTAAACTGATTCGGAGGGGGGGTGGGATCCTGAGTAGAGGGGTTGAAAGTGAGGGGGGCATAGATGGGGACTGCAATGCACAGCATCGCAGGGGTGGGGTGGAGCAGGGTTTGAAATGCGTATACTTTAATGCGAGGAGTATTCGCAATAAAGTGGATGAACTTGCAGCGTGGATCAGTACCTGGGACTTTGATGTTGTGGCCATTTCAGAGACATGGATAGAGCAGGGGCAGGAATGGTTGCTGCAGGTCCCGGGGTTCAAATGTTTTAGTCGGAGTAGAGAAGGAGGTAGGAGGGGGGGAGGGGTAGCATTATTGGTCAGGGATTGTATCACAGTGTCAGAGAGGAAGTTTGATGAGGACTTGTCTGTTGAGGTAGTATGGGCGGAGATTAGAAATAGGAGAGGAGAGGTCACCCTGTTGGGAGTCTTTTATAGACCTCCTAAAAGTTCTAGAGAGGTTGAGGAAAGGATTGCGGAGACGATCCTGGTTAGGAGTGATAGTAATAGGGTAATTGTTATGGGGATTTTAACTTTACTAATATTGATTGGAATTGCTATAGCTCTAGCTCGTTAGAGGGGTCAGTTTTTGTGCAAAGCGTGCAGGAAGGTTTTTTGACTCAGTATGTAGATAGGCCAACTAGAGGTGAGGCTATATTGGATTTGGTGCTGGGAAATGAGCCAGACCAGGTGCTAGACTTGGAAGTTGGTGTGCATTTTGGTGATAGTGACCACAATTCGGTTACGTTCACCTTAGTGATGGAAAGGGATAGGCATGAACCTCGGGCTAGTGGTTTTAGCTGGGGGAAGGGTAATTATGAGGCTATTAGGAGAGAATTAGGAAGCATAGGTTGGACTAGGAGATTACAGGGACTGGGAGCGTCTGAAATGTGGAGTTTTTTCAAGGAGCAGCTACTGCGAGTCCGTGATAGGTATGTCCCTGTCAGGCAAGGAGGAATTGGTAGGGCTAGGGAACCGTGGTGCACCAAAAAAGTTTTTTCGTTGGTTAAGAGGAAAAAGGAGGCTTATGTTCGGATGAGACGTGAGGGCTTGGGTAGTGCACTAGAAAACTTTAGATTGGCTAGGAGGGAGTTGAAGAGTGAGTTAAGAAGGGCTAAAAGAGGACATGAGAAGACTTTGGCTGATAGGGTTAAGGAGAATCCTAAGGCGTTCTATAGGTATGTCAAGAACAGAAGGTTGGTTAGGGCAAGATTAGGACCAGTTATAGACAGCAGAGGGAAGTTATGTGTGGAACCGGAGGAGATTGGAGAGGCATTGAACCAATATTTCTCTTCGGTGTTCACGCAGGGGGACATGGATATAGCTGAGGAGGACACTGGGTTGCAGGGGAGTAGAATTGACAGTGTTGCAGTTGATAAGGAGGATGTGCTAGATATTCTGGAGGGTCTGAAAATAGATAAGTCCCCTGGTCCGGATGGGATTTACCCCAGGATTCTCTGGGAGGCAAGAGAAGTGATTGCTGAGCCTCTGGCTCTGATCTTCAGGTCGTCGTTGGCCTCTGGTATAGTACCGGAAGATTGGAGGTTAGCGAATGTTGTCCCATTGTTTAAGAAGGGGAACAGAGACTTCCCTGGGAATTATAGACCGGTGAGTCTCACTTCTGTTGTGGGCAAGGTTTTAGAAAAAATTATCCGGGATAGGATTTATAGTTATTTGGAGAGTAATGAATTGATTGGAGATAGTCAGCATGGTTTTGTGGCGGGTAGGTCGTGCCTTACTAACCTTATTGAGTTTTTTGAGAAAGTGACCAAAGAGGTGGATGGGGGTAAGGCAGTGGACGTGGTGTATATGGATTTTAGTAAGGCATTTGATAAGGTTCACCATGGTAGACTTCTGCAGAAAATGCAGATGTATGGGATTGGGGGTGATCTAGGGAATTGGATCAGGAATTGGCTAGCGGATAGGAGACAGAGGGTGGTGGTTGATGGTAAATATTCATCATGGAGTTCGGTTACGAGTGGTGTGCCTCAGGGATCTGTTTTGGGGCCACTGCTGTTTGTAATTTTTATTAATGATCTGGATGAGGGTATAGTTGGGTGGATTAGTAAATTTGCTGATGACACCAAAGTCGGAGGTGTGGTAGATAGTGATGAAGGGTGTCATAGTTTGCAGGAAGACTTAGACAGGTTGCAGAGCTGGGCCGAGAGGTGGCGGATGGAGTTTAATGCGGAGAAGTGTGAGGTAATTCACTTTGGTAGGAATAACAGATGTGTCGAGTATAGGGCTAACGGGAGGACTTTGAATAGTGTGGATGAGCAGAGGGATCTAGGTGTATGTGTACATAGATCCCTGAAAGTTGGGAGTCAAGTAGATAAGGTTGTTAAGAAGGCATACGGTGTCTTGGCGTTTATTGGTCGGGGGATTGAATTTAGGAGTCGCAGTGTCATGTTGCAACTGTACACAACTCTGGTGCGGCCGCACTTGGAGTACTGTGTGCAGTTCTGGTCCCCACATTACAGGAAGGATGTGGAGGCTTTGGAGAGGGTGCAGAGGAGGTTTACCAGGATGTTGCCTGGTATGGAGGGGAGGTCCTATGAGGAGAGGCTGAGGGATTTGGGGTTGTTTTCGCTGGAAAGAAGGCGGCTAAGAGGGGATCTTATTGAAACATATAAGATGATTAGAGGTTTAGATAGGGTGGATAGTAATAGCCTTTTTCCTCTGATGGAGAAATCTAGCACGAGGGGGCATGGCTTTAAATTAAGGGGTGGTAGTTATAGGACGGATGTCAGGGGTAGGTTCTTTACCCAGAGGGTGGTGAGGGAATGGAATGCCCTGCCTGCTGCAGTTGTAAATGTGCCTAGTTTGGGGGCGTTTAAGAGATCCGTGGATAGGTTTATGGACGAAAAGGGATTGGTTTAGGTTAGTGGGTCATTGTTTTGTAACTGGTCGGCGCAACATCGTGGGCCGAAGGGCCTGTTCTGCGCTGTAATGTTCTATGTTCTATGTTTTTTTAAACTTGGTTTGTTCTCACTGGAGCAACGGAAGTTGAGAGGAGACCTGATATAAGTCTACAAGATTATGAGAGGCATGGATAAAGTAGATAATCAGAAGCGTTTTCCCAGGGTGGAAGAGTCAGTTACTCGGGGTTTAATGTGTGATTTGCAGGGTTTAAAGGAGATGTACAAGGCAGATTTTTTACTCAGAGAGTAGTGGGTGCCTGGAACTCATTGCCGGGAGACGTAGTGGAAGAGGATACGGTAGTGACTTTTAAGGGGTGTTTTGACAAGTACATGAATAGGATGGGAATAGAGGGGTATGGTCCCTGGAAGGATAGGGGGTTTTAGTTAAGTCGGGCAGCATGGTCGGTGCAGGTTTGGAGGGCAAAGGGCCTGTTCCTGTGCTGTAATTTTCTTTGTTCTTTGTTCCTTCAAAGTCCTTCAAAGATGGGGAACTGTGTGAGCTTATACAATGTTATATTGTCATCTCCGATGTTAAACATGCCGGAGATTATTTTAACATGGGTATTAATACAATTGATCCAAGTCTGCTCAACTTCCACACTTGTAATTTTCCGTACAGTTCACTCCCACCTTAGACAGGAAACACTGAGCTCCGTGTCCTACTGCCCTGGCTGAGATTGGATATCAGAGTGCAGACAGGGAACTGAACTGGAGAAGTGGTCTGTCTGACTCTGAGCCAATGTGAGCAGTGTATTTTACTCAGTGCTGTTCAATATTGTTTCAGGAGGGGAAAGAAGGCCAGGAACTGGAAGAAAATACTTACTGTGGATCAGTCAGCGTGATGGTCTTGGTGTCATTTTTGACATAAATGTGGGCAGGAATGTCACCAGCCTGCTTTCTGTAATAGAGAATACACAATAAGTGTCAGATACAATAGAAATTAGAAGGATCACTCATTCCCTGGTTGTAGGGTTGCTAACCCTCTGGGACTGTCCTGAGATTTGTCGAACTGAAGATCAATCTTGTAGAAGCTGGCAGTCACGCAGTGGAACCTCCAGGAATGCGTTTCCACTATTGTTGACAAATGCACCTGGTGGATATATTTATGAAAGTGTCAAACTGATTGGTTTGATTGACCTCAGCAATACAGAACTGTGTAAGGGTGTAAAAACTGCCCTTGCTGTAACAGTGCTGGGAGCAGAATAAAATCAGCCCGGGCTCTTAGTCTGGCTGGCTAATCATTGATCAGTGCTGGAACATTCATTTCTATGAATATTGTCTAAAAACAGTGGTGACAGCACCTTTATTATGTTGCTTGTGGACACTAATTGTCCATGCTGACATTTATACCTGACTCAATGGAGAAAATGATGCCCATGGACTCTATAGTACATTCTAATCTCTGCTCCCCAATTAGCCCATGAAGGTGAATTATGTGTTTCATATTTTAACCCGAATTAAGATCAAGCAGCTTGACATTGATAAGGAATTGAACCTGGAATTTACATGGACAGTACTAGTTAGTTGGTCTCAGATATGGTCTCAAAGTTACATAATGAGGGCAATTCTTCCAGCCTGCTGCACTGCTCGAGTGCTGTCCTCCTGGCACTGCCCACTGGGCATCCTGGCACTGCCCACTGGATGTTGGTCAATGTCAAGGGGGTGGGTCCTGAGGGGGTGGGGCCTACTAAGATTGTGAGGAAAGGGGTACCTGATGGGCACTTTGCATTAGCAATTGGTTGGAGAGGGAGGGAGGAGGATGGATATGGGGAGTTTCAGGCTGGGCATTGGGGCGGGTGGTCATGGTGGCTACTGGTCAGGAGGGCCACAAAGGCTGCCAATCAGGGACATGATCCAGGGAAGCAATTGAATACTGGCAATCAAGAGGCCGGTGATGGATTGCCAGTGCTCATGCACTGAATTCACCATTGACAGATCGACACATGCGCAATGGCCCACTCAGTGCACTGATGACAGTCTCTCCAGTCGTCCCTCTATGGCACACTGTGATGCACAGACTGCTGGAGATTGATTCAACTAAGCCCGCCCAAAAATGAGTGGAAAAAACCCTCCTATTCCTGTCTGTTGGGCCGTTAAGATTTTTTTGGGGAGAATCGCTCAATGCTCTATTTTGTTGAATTTCTTTCAGTCACTTAGATGGAAATCTGCCTTTATTCAGAGCTCAGTATCTTAATATAAACACTTTCTCAGTGAGCTTCACATAGGATGCAATTCTTATCACTTGTCATATCCTGCAAAACCAAATGTTATACTGACAACATATTGAAGATAAACTTTCCCTTAAATGTAGAACATAGTTAATACTTAATCAGCAATTTCCTGTTTCTGCTGAGTAACATTAAAACTCGTTGGAACAAACTTTGTGATTTTTTTTCCCCATAACTACAGTCCTGCAAGATCTTGAATGGAAAGTAGCTGCTAGATAAAGGAGTCCCAGGTCTAATATCTGTGCAAATCCGCAAAATCAAAAAACATTCTATCATTTGTCATGAAATAAATCAGCGAGCAATCTGTTTTGCTGCTGTCATAAATCATTAATTTAAAGAATTCTGTCTGGACAAGGATACAGTGAAAATTGAACATATGAAGCTTGACTTGCACCTTGTCAATTACTATTCACTTCAAAGGATGAAACTGCACTGAAGCTAAATGTATAGAACATACTTACCCTAGGTCAACCTTCGTAATGCTTTATATTGGGCCACTTTTGATGTTATAGTTGGTACTGATCCCAGTGGCAATCCATTAATTACGATTGCCATTCTCAGAATAGCCTCATTATCCTAACTCTCTGTTCCCTGTTAGTTAAACAATCAGCTATCCATGCCAATATAATAATAGCTTAGTATGGTAACTTTTTTATGTGGCAGCACCTCAAAAGCCTTTTCGAAAACAAAATATACTCCAGCTTCTGGTTCCAACACATGAAGCTGAAATAACCCTTTGTTTTTAACATAGAATCCCTACAGTGCAAAAGGAGGCTATGTGGCCCATGGTGTCTGCACTGACAGCAATCCCACCCTGGTCCTAACCTCAAAATCCCACACATTTACCCCACTAGTCCCTCTAATTGTTGCATCCCAGGACAGTAAGGAACAATCTAGCATGGCCAATCCACCCAACCTGCACATTTTTGAACAATAAGGAGCAATTTAGCATGGTCATTCAACCTAACCAGCACATCTCTTAGACTGTGGGAGGAAACTGGAGCACCCGGAGAATTCCCATGCAGACACAGTGGGAAAAGGTGCAGACGGTGACCGAAGCCGGGAATTGAATCCAGATCCCTGGAGCTGTGAACTTTGAAACAATGATATGGACCAAGCTAAATGTTCCAGACATACTTACGTTGGGTCAGCCTTGATAGAGTGTGTTTGTGGGTCACTTGTGGGGATAGAACGACTGCAATTGTTGTAACAGACATAGGTAGTGTTTCCCATTCTGCTAGCCTGTAAAGGAGAATAGAAAGTTATCATCAGATACAAATGCAGTTTTAAAATCTAAAATGCTCCCTGATAGTAGGGTTGCAAACTCTTCAGGAATATTCTTAAGTCTCAGAAATTGAAGGTTGATCTGCAAGAATCGGCTGCATGCAATCTGGGGCCAGTAAAAAAAATCATAGGATCCTCGAGTGCAGAAAGAGGCCCTTCGAGTCTGCACTGAACACAATCCCACTGACCGGGAGAGAGGCGGGGGGAGTGAAAATACTCATGAGAAAAGCAGGAAAAGATACTGGCAGCTCACATTAAAGTGAATCCAAACTCTTCTATTAGCAGATAAATAATAAAAGGGTGATAAAAGAGTCAGGCTGGCTAGGGGTTTAAAAAAAAGGGATTTCCATGTGAAGGCAGGGGAAATGTGCCACTTTCCCCTTTCACAAAGTCTTTGGAGCCAGATCGACCAGCAGTGTTGTATTTGACAGACGTCTGATGTGGGAGATGGCAATTTCACATCTTATGGCAAGCTGAACTCTGATTGTGAAGAGATGCTTCAGAAAGTAGTAATTATTTGACTCTTACCTGGCTCCTGGAAGTGTTGCTGCGATGCTTTGGCTCTGGATTCCTGTCTGATGTGCAGACTGAGGCTCACCATCACTGGTTTTATATGTTTCAAACTAGCAATAGGATTAGTCTTTCAGCCAATCACAGTACAGTTACTTGGAATTTCAACATTATTTTTGATCAATTTTACAGAGAATGGGTGTTGCTGGCAAGGCCAATGTTTATCACCATTCTGGAATTTCTGTTTAAGAATGTGGTGATGAGTCAAGCAGAATCTATCTAACCAGTATGGCAGCCGACCAGCTTTGGAGATTTGCTGTGTAGAGTCAGGTAATGAGTCCAATATCCAATCCTTGATAAGCTGCAATTTATTTCAGTTAAACACTGAGAAGACCAAAGTTTTTACCTTCAACCCCACCACAAACTCTGTGAACTCACCATCAATTCCATTCTGTTCCTTAAAGCAAGGAATCTGAAAGGAGAAGAGGACTGGAGAAAAACTCAGCAGGTCCAGCAGCCTCTATCAGGAGACCTGCTGAGTTTCTCCAGCCTCCTTTGTTCTTGTTCCATTCTGCTCCATGGTCACTTTGAGCCAGAATGCTGACAGTCTTGTCATCGAGTCTGACCCCGAGCTGAGCTTCAGTCTCTATTGCTGTACATCAAAAAGACATCTCCTTCCACCTCAGGCTTTGTAACAAAAATTGTGGATTTCCTGAGTGGCGGGTGATGTTAAAATTCTCTCTGGAGTGACAGCCTGACACTCGATTAACCGTGGAAGTGGAAAAGTTGGGTTCAGCTGCATTAATAACTTAGTAGTTGAATGACATTAGTCAATAACCTCAATCTGCTCCTGTCCTTGAGGTAAACTCAGTATTTTAAATCAATCCAATTCAGTTTTATTAATTTAAATTCAAAGCTTTGTCAAATGTTCTGCAAGATTGTTAAAGAGATTGACTTATGGGAATGACTCTGATACTCTGACCCCCCTTTGCCAATCGATGATGGTTTTGGACTGTTGTAGTTTGGAGTTTACAGTAACTATTGACCATTATGTCCTCTGCCTGCCAGACTGGGTTAAGAGGGATCTTTTCTCAGTGACTCATGCCCACCATGACCATAGTCCATTTTCAGGGGTTGAGAATGATTGTTCTCCGGAGCAGTGTACCTGGTGGCTGTGGTGAGTGTTTGATTTTACTTTGGAAGGTTTTGACTGCATTTCTGGTTCGCGAGGTTTCTGTGAGTACTTTTTATTTCCGTAGTGGAAGTCAGGCTAGGGGCTAGTTGGGAAGGGAGAGCGGGGGGAATAAAAAGATGGCGGTAATAGACAGCGGGCAGCGACGGGAGCAGGCAGCGGAGTCAGTGGGAGCTGAGTGAGAGCTGTAAGGGCTTTGGCTCGCTGGGCTTAGGCGAGAGCAGACATGGGCAAGGTGAGTTGCTGGTTCCATCTTTCCTGTGTTGCATTTCGGTACATATAATTCCAAGGGAGGTCAGGACATGGCAGGGGCTATGGGGAGGCGCTTTAGCTGTGTCAGGTGCCACATGTGGGAGTTCTTGGAGGCATCACGTCTCCCGAAGGCCCACATCTGCGTCAAGTGTTTAGAGCTGCAGCGTTTGAGGGCCCGGGTCAGGCAACTGGAGCTGCGTTTAGAGGATGCATTTCTGGTTAGGGAGAATGAGGAGTTAATGGCTATGAACCATGAACAAGTGGAGGTCCCAGGGCCTGGGGGACAGGATGGGTGGGTAACTGTTGGGAGGGGGAAGAGGAAGAAGAAGAATAGTCCTGGTCCAAAGACCACCCCAGTGGCCCCCCAAAAGGCATCGACAGGAGTACAAAAGGTATGTCAGGAGGGCCAGAATGACTCAGAGGGAAGGAAGGGGGCTGGCAATGAGATAGTGGTGGGGGATGGGAGGGTCAAAGGAATTGACAGGCGGTTCTGTGGGCAAAAGCGTGACTCCAGGATGATAATCTGCCTCCCTGGAGCAGGGGTACAGGATGTATCAGAGAGGATAGAGGGAGTTTTGAAGGGTGAGGGGACACAGGCTGAAGTAATTATACACATAGGAGAAAAGAACTTAGGAAGGCAGAGTAGGGGGGATGTACGTCGGGAATTTAGGGAGTAGGGGGCCAAGCTGAGGAGCAGGGCCTCCAGGGTGGCATTCTCTGGTCTGCTGCCTAGTACCAGCAGGGCTAGGAATAATGAGATCATGCAGCTGAATGCGTGGCTGAGGGATTGGTGCAAGGTAGAGGGCTTCACTTTTGTCGATCACTGGGAAGTATTTGTGAGAGAAGGGCACCTGTACAGGAGGGATGGGGAACATTTGAATGGGAGGGGGACAAATATCCTAGCTGGGAGGTTAGCTGGAGTGTTTCGGCAGGGTTTAAACTAATAGGGAGGGGGGGTGGGGATGAGAATGAGACTGATAGCTCAATAAAACTGGGATTGAGAGTGAGTTGGGTGACAGGGTAGGTTTGGGTGAAAGGAATAATATCAGGGGAAAGGAGGTTCCGAGTGGGTCTGGAGGGTTGGATTGCATATGTTTCAATGCGAGGAGTGTAACGGGTAAAACGGATGAGCTTAGGGCCTTGATGTTCGTGAGGAATTTAGATGTGGTGGCAGTGACGGAGACGTGGTTAAAGGAAGGGCAGGACTGGCAGCTGAATATTCCTGGGTATAAGTGTTTTAGGTGTGACAGAGGAGGGTTGAAGAGAGGTGGTGGGGTGGCGTTGTTAGTTAAGGAGCGCATCACAGCAGTGCAGAGGGAGGAGTTAGGGATTGAGTCGCTGTGGGTGGAATTGAGGAATAGAAAGGGAGCGATTACTATGCGAGGGGAATACTATAGGCCACCCAACAGCCCGAGGTCAGTGGAGGAAGGTATTTGTAGAGACATTTTAGATAGGTGCAGAAAGAATAGGGTGGTTGTAGTGAGTGACTTTAATCTTCCTGGAGTGGATTGGAAGTTGCCTAGAGCTGGGGGTACGGATGGGGAGGAATTTGTAAAATGTGTGCTGTGTCCTTGGAGCAGTATGTAACTAGCTCGACTTGGGAGGGGGATATACTGGATTTAGTTTTGGGTAATGAGCCAGGCAGGTGGTTGAGGTTGCAGTAGGCGAACATGTGACTAACAGTGACCACAAGTCTGTCTACTTTAGGATAAAAATGGAAAAGGATGAGTGCCATCCGAAGGGGAGGGTGCTGAACTGGGGGAAGGCGAGCTATAGCCGGATTAGGAAGAAGCTGAAGGACACTGATTGGGAGGGGTTGTTAGTGTGTAAGTCCATGGTTGGCAAGTGGGAGGCTTTCAAGGGCAAACTGATAATGTTGCAGGAACGACATGTGCCGGCAAAGAGGAAGGATGGGAAAGGCAGGATTAGAGAGCCGTGGATTACAGGGGATATTAAGGACTTGGTCAGGAAGAAGAGAGTGGCATATGTTAGGTCTAAATAACTGGGAATGGGGAGAGCGCTGGAGGAATATAGAGACAGCAGGAGGGAGCTTAAAAGGGGAGTTAGAAGGGCGAAAAGGGGGCATGAAATGGCTTTGGCTGATAGGATTAAGGAAAATCCAAAGGCATTTTACTCTTATATTAGGAACAAGAGGGTGGTTAGAGGGAAAATAGGTCCTCTTTGGGACAAAGGAGGGGAACTATGCATTGAGTCTGAGGGAATGGGGGAGAACCTGAATGAATACTTTGCGTCGGTATTCACGAAGGAGAGGGGCTTGGTGTCTTGTAATGTCTTGGAGGGAGCTGTAGATCAGTTGAAGGAAATATCCATTCCGAGGGAGGAAGTGTTAGGGTTTTTAGGTAGCATAAAAACTGATAAAGCTCCGGGGCCTGATGGTATTTATCCCAGGCTGCTTAGGGAGGTGAAAGATGAAATTGCTGGGCCTCTGACGCAAATCTTTGTCTCTTCTTTGGACACAGGTGAGGTCCCAGAGGACTGGAGGGTAGCTAATGTGGTACCGCTGTTTAAAAAGGGCAGTAGGGATAACCCTGGTAATTATAGACCAGTGAGTTTGACATCGGTGGTAGGAAAATTGTTGGAGAAAATTGTTAGGGATAGGATGTATAAGTATTTGGAGCGTTGCGATCTGATTAGGGATACGCAACATGGCTTTGTTCAGGGGAAGTCTTGCCTTACAAAACTGGTAGAATTTTTTGAGGAGGTGACAAAAACGGTTGACAATGGGCGAGCCGTTGATGTCATCTATATGGATTTCAGTAAGGCGTTTGACAAAGTCCCTCACGGTAGGCCGGTAGAAAAAGTTAAGGCACATGGGATACAGGGACAGGTATCTAGATGGATTGAAAACTGGCTAGGCAACAGGAGACAGAGAGTAGTAGTGGAAGGGTCCTTTTCTAGATGGAGGTCTGTCACCAGTGGTGTGCCGCAGGGCTTAGTACTGGGACCTCTTCTCTTCGTAATATATATAAACGACTTGGAAGAGGGCGTACGTGGTGTGATCAGCAAGTTTGCAGATGACACCAAGATGGCAGGATTGGCGGATACTGAGGAAGATTGTCAGGTGACACAGCAGGATATAGATAGGCTGGTATACTGGGCAGATAGATGGCAGACGGAATTTAATCCTGACAAATGCGAGGTGATACAATTTGGAAGGAATAATGCAGGGAGGAGTTACATGATAAAAGGTAGACCAATTAAGAGTATAGAAATGCAGAGGGACCTGGGAGTGCAAGTGCACAAGTCTCTGAAGGTGGCAACCCAGGTGGAGAAGGTTGCGAAGAAAGCTGATGGAATGCTAGCCTTTATAGGAAGGGGTATAGAGTATAAGAGCTGTCATCTAATGCTTCAGTTGTACAGAACGTTGGTTAGGCCGCATGTGGAGTACTGCGTCCAGTTCTGGTCACCTTACTACCGGAAGGACGTGGAGACCCTGGAGAGAGTGCAGAGGAGGTTTACCAGGATGCTGCCTGGGATGGAAGGACTGGGTTATGAGGAAAGATTGGGTAAACTGGGGCTCTTCTCCTTAGAAAGACAGAGATTAAGGGGGGATCAGATAGAGGTGTATAAAATAATGAAGGGTATAGATAGAGTCAACAGTGGCAGGCTTTTCCCTAGATTGGAGACAAATATCACAAGGGGTCACGATCTAAGGGTGAGGGGGGAGAAGTATAATTTGGATACTAGAGGGAGGTTTTTCACACAGAGGGTTGTGGGGGTATGGAATGCACTTCCAAGTAAGGTAGTGGAGGCAGGCACTCTGGACTTGTTTAAGGTTTACTCAGATAGGCACATGAGTGAAACAGGAATGGAGGGTTACAGGAGACGGTTTTAAAAAGGGTCAGAGCCTCGGGACGATACTGGAAATGTAATACTACATGTTAATGTTTTGTCTCTTTGATCCACAGGTGTCGGTCCACCTTGTTGTCTAACGAGGGGCATGCACACGGTGGGTCGTGCGTGGGCTGCTCTTGGATGTTTCGAGAGTGGCCTAGTACTTTGCGTTGTTGTGTGTGCTTTAACCTGGACCAGCAGATGGGCACCACAACAGCTCAGTGACTATCACTGCTAGCTGTGCAGATACATGGAATTGGGCCAGTGTCTGTGGGAGTTTGTGCATTCTCCCTGTGGTTGTGGGACAGTGTCTGTGGGAGTTCCTGGAGACACCACGTCTCCGGAGAGTCCACATCTGCACCAAATGTCTGGAGTTGCAGCGTTTGAGGGGCTGGGTTAGGCAACTGGAGCTGAGGCTGGAGGATTTATTTTTAGTCAGGGAGAATGAGGCGCTAATGGATAGGAATCACGTTCAAGAGGGGATCCTAGAGCCCAGGGAGGTGGGGAATGGGTAGGTTACAGTTAGGAAGGGGAAGAAGAAGAGGAGTAATGTTCCAAAGGCTACCCCAGGTGTAGTCTCTCAAGATATCAGGGGGAAAGCAACAACTGAGGTGGAAAGGGCACGAGGGGAAGACCGTAATGCCTCAGAGGGAAGGAAGGGGGCTGGATGTGAGACAGTGGTGGGGACAGGAGGGTTAGAGGAATTGATAGGTGGTTCTGTGGGCAAAAGTGGGACTCCAGGATGGTAGTCTGCCTCCCTGGAGCAGGGGTACAGGATGTGTCGGAGAGGGTAGAGGGAATCTTGAAGGGCCAAGGGACCCAGGCGGATGTAATTATACACGTAGGAGAGAAGGACATAGGAAGGAAGAGCAGGGGGGATATACGTAGGCAGTTCAGGGAGTTGGGAGCCAGGCTGGAGTGCAGGGCCTCCAGGGTGGCGATCTCTGGGCTGCTGTCAGTGCCCAGCAATAGCAGGGATAAAAATAATGAGATCCTACAGCTGAATGCATGGCTGAGGGATTGGTGTAGGACAGAGGGTTTTAGTTTTATAGATCATTGGGTAGTCTTTGTGAGGGAAGGGCACTTATACAAGTGGGATGGGGAACATTTAAATGGGAAGGGCACAAATATTTTAGCTGGGAGGTTAGCTGGAGTGTTTCAGCAGGGTTTAAACTAATATGGAGGGGGGGTGGGGAGGAGAGAGACAGCTCAGGCACTGGGAGTGGGAGTGAGTTGGAGGTCAGGGGAAGTCTAGTTGATGGGAAAATCTCCCAGAAGGAGGATCGAGTGGGCCTGAGGGTCTTCAGTGAGGAGTGTGACGGGTAAGACGGATGAACTTAAGGCTTTGACGTTCGCGAGGAATTTAGATGTGGTGGCAGTGACAGAGACGTGGTTAAAGGAAGGGCAGGACTGGCAGCTAAATATTCCTGGGTATAAGTGTTTCAGGCACGACAGGGGAGGGTCGAAAAGAGGAGGGGGAGTGGCGCTCTTAGTTAGGGAGCACATCACAGCGGTGCAGAGGGAGGATAACATATAGGGGTTGGAAATTGAGTCTCTGTGGGTGGAGTTGAGGAATAGGAAGGGGGCCATTACGATGCTAAGAGTGTACTATAGGCCACCCGACACCCCACAGAACAGGGTTGTTGTAGTGGGAGATTTTAATCTCCCTGGGATGGATTGGAAGGTGCCTAGAGCTGGGGGTTCGGACGGGGAGGAATTCGTAAGATGTGTATTGGAAGGATCCTTGCAGCAGTATGTAGATAGCCTGACTAGATAGGGGGCTATGCTGGATTTAGTTCTGGGCAATGAGCCGGGTCAGGTAGTTGAGGTTGCGGTAGGTGAACATGTGGCTAATAGTGACCACAACTCTGTCTACTTTAGGATACGAATGGAAAAAGATGGGTGCTGTCCTAAGGGGAGGGTGCTAAACTGGGGGAAGGCTAGATACAGTCGGATTAGGCAGGAGCTTAGGGATACAGACTGGGATACGTTGTTGGAGGGCAAGTCCACGTTAGGCATGTGGGAGTCTTTCAAGGGAAAACTGAAATGGGTGCAGGAAAGGCATGTGCCGGTTAGGAGGAAGGATGGGAAAGGTAGGATTAGAGAGCCGTGGATTACTAGAGATATAGAAGATCTGGTTAGGAAGAAACGAGAGGCGTATGTCAGATCCAAGCAGCTGGGAACGGAAAGAGCGTTGGAGGAGTACAGAGAGAGTAGGAGGGATCTCAAAAGGGGAGTTAGGAGAGCAAAAAGGGGGCATGAGATGGCTTTGGCAGGTAGGATTAAGGAGAATCCAAAGGCGTTTTACTCCTATCTTAGGAGCAAAAGGGTGGCTAGGGGTAAAATCGGTCCCCTCAGGGACAGACGAGGGGAATTGTGCTTAGAGGCTGAGGGAATGGGGGAGATCCTGAATGAATACTTTGTGTCGGTATTCACGAAGGAGAGGGGCTTGATGTCTAGTACGGTCATTGAGGGAGCGGTAGACCGATTGAAAGATCTATTGATTACGAGGGAAGAAGTGTTAGGGCTTTTAGAGGGCATTAAGACCGATAAATCTCCGGGGCCTGATTGCATTTATCCTAGGTTGCTTAGAGAGGCGAGGGATGAGATTGCTGGGCCTCTGACGCGAATCTTTGTCTCTTCTTTGGACACAGGTGAGGTCCCAGAGGACTGGAGGATAGCTAACGTGGTACCGTTGTTTAAAAAGGGTAGGAGGGATAGCCCGGGTAACTATAGGCCGGTGAGCTTAACGTCAGTGGTAGGTAAGTTGTTGGAGAGGATGCTTAAGGATAGGATGTATGCGCACTTGGAGCATTGCGATCTGATTAAGGATACGCAGCATGGCTTTGTAAAGGGGAAGTCTTGCCTTACAAATCTGGTAGAATTTTTTGAGGAGGTGATAAAAACAGTCCACGAAGGACGAGCCGTTGATGTCGTCTATATGGATTTCAGTAAGGCGTTTGACAAAGTCCCTCATGGTAAGTTGGTAGAAAAGGTTAAGGCTCATGGGATACGAGGCCAGGTATCTAGATGGGTTGAGAACTGGCTTGCAAAGAGGAGACAGAGAGTAGTAGTGGAGGGGTCCTTTTCTAGCTGGAGGTCTGTCACTAGTGGTGTGCATGATGTGGATGTGCCGGTGTTGGACTGGGGCAAACACAGTAAACCTGGTGTTGTCAGACTTTTTACTAGTGGTGTGCCGCAGGGCTCAGTACTGGGACCTCCTCTTTGTAGTGTATATAAATGATTTGGAAGAAGGAGTAAGTGGTGTGATCAGCAAATTTGCTGATGACACCAAGATGGCTGGATTGGCAGGCAGTGAGGAGCAGTGTCTGGCAATACAACGGGACATTGATAGGCTGGTATATTGGGCAGATACATGGCAAATGGAGTTTAATCCGGATAAATGTGAGGTGATGCATTTTGGCCAGAATAATGTATGGGCGAGTTATATGATAAAGGGTAAGCCTGTAAGGACTATAGAATCACAGCGAGACCTGGGGGTGCAAGTGCACAAGTCTTTGAAGGTGGCAGTGCAAGTGGAGAGTGTGGTGAAGAAATCCTATGGTATGTTAGCCTTTATAGGAAGGGGTAGAGAATACAAGAGCTGGAGTCTAATGTTGCAGTTGTACAGAACGTTGGTTAGGCTGCATTTAGAGTGCTGCGTCCAGTTCTGGTCACCTTACTACCGGAAGGATGTGGAGACTCTGGAGAGAGTGCAGAGGAGGTTTACCAGGATGTTGCCTGGTATGGAAGGACTGGGGTATGAGGAAAGATTGAATAAACTGGGGCTCTCTTCCCTTGAAAGACGTCGACTGAGGGGGGATCTAATAGAGGTATGTAAGATTATGAAGGGTATAGATAGAGTAAACAGAGGTAAGCTATTTCCTATGATAGAGACACACAGGACAAGGGGACATGGGCTTAAGGTGAGGGGGGAGAGGTATAACACAGATATTAGAGGGAGGTTTTTCACACAGAGGGTAGTGGGGGTATGGAATGCTCTGCCAAGTAAGGTGGTGGAGGCAAGCACGCTAGAGTTGTTTAAGAGTAACTTAGACAGGTACATGAGTGGGTTGGAGATGGGTGGATATAGGAGATTGTTTTAAATAAGGGTCATTAGCATTGGGGCGTCCCTGGTAAGGTAAATGGATATGGTACAATAATAATATTGTTTTCTCTTTTCATTCACAGGTTTTAAGTCGGTCCGCCTTGTGTCCAACGAGGGGCATACACGCGATGGGTCGTACTTGGGCTGCTCTTGGTTGTTCGAGATTGGCCTACTGCTTCATGTCGTTAGTGTGTGCCTAAACTGGACCAGATACTGGGCAAGACGACAGCTCAGTGACCAGCACTGATTGCTGTGCAGACACATGGATTTGGGCCGGTGTCTGTGGGAGTTTGCGCATTCTCCCCGTGCTTGCGTGGGTTTTCTCCGGGTGCTCCGGTTTCCTCCCACACCCCAAAGGTGTGCTATTAGGCTGATTGGCAGTAATAAATTGTCCCTAAATTAGTTTCCCTCAATGTGGATGGCCATTAAACATTAGATAAGGGTGATGGGTGGAGGGGGGGAGTGGTGGTGTTAAGATGGCGGCGTGGGCTCGTTGGGCGGAAGGGCCTGTTTCCCGTGCTGGGTTGTTCTTTGTGCTTTGTTTGTTCTTTGTTCTATATGCAGGGATCTCCATGGTTTATCCAATCTGCAGAGGGTGTCCATTATAACTTCCAGAGCCAATAGGTCCTTAAGGCTGCCACTAATTTCTTGGTGCCATTCCCCTTATTGGTTCAAAAACAACAACTGGAGAGAATGGAAGAAGAGACGGCCAAATCCTTCTTTCCTCCATGAGTGGCACTTGGCTCTGACTCCTGCACTCTTATTTTTCCCTCCATCTAACCCACCTTGTCAGTGGAGGTTAGCGGGAAGGAAAGGAGGTTGGCTGGTGTCCAAAACCTTATTTCTCATTATCAACTGAATGCTGCAGCACAGGTGAAGAATGAAAGTATTCCATTTATCTTGAAAGCAACTATTTGAAATTGAGTTTAACTCTGATTTGCCCACCCTGTTTCCAGCTGAGCACTTCAATCAGTGGGCCGGTCCATTAAAAGGTCACCCCAGCACAACCCAGCCACTTGTCCATGGTCCCAGGTAAGGAATGGTTGCTGAGAAGGAAGATTCACACAGACATCCCTTGACAGACTGCTGGATGCCCTGGAGGAGTATTGCCTCATCTTGTGCCTCTAGACAGGGAGGAGACTCTGAAGCACATTTCCCAACCCTACATGGTGGCAGCGCTGGTGACCACCAGCTCCCTGCAGAGGAGGAGGGTTATCCAGTGCAGGAGAGGATGAATGATCTCCTCCGCCCTGCCAGGGTAAGCAACTCATCTCATTATGGAACCATAGAATCCTGACAGTGCAGAAGGAGGCCATTTGGCCCATCAAGTCTGCAGCAACTCTCAGAAACTTTTGCATCCATCCAGGCATTTCCCCCCCACCCCCCCAAGAAGAGAATCCCACCCTGGCATTCACCCATCAACCCCGAGCCATCACCGCATGAAATTTCCACGGCTAATCCACCTAATTTACAAGTCTCTGAGCACAAAGGGGCAATTTAGCATGGCCAATATACCAAACCTGCACTCCTTACCAGGACACCTGTCGGACCAGAGCACCCAGAGAAAACTGATGCAGACACGGGGAGAACGTGCAAACTCTTCACAGACAGTCACTCAAGACTGGAATCGAACTCAGTACCTGGCACTGTGAGGCAGCGGTACTAACCACTGTGCCACAGTGCCACCCTAACTCTCAATTCACACACTCACAAACCCATCACACACCCACAAGGAGCTCACTCACTGCCACTTCAAGGGACACCAACACTCACCCTCCCACACCCTTCCTCATCTCCCCTGCGGAGGGGTCGGGGGGTAGCAGGGTAATCGCTCTGGGGAATCCTGCTGGCACACATCATAATGTAATGTTAAAAATGCTGCAGGTTTGTTGATGTGGAGACGGTGGGGGGAATTCTCCCATCCTGTTGCACTGATTTGTTAGCAGATTTCTGGCACCGTCGGCTCCGCACTGGAAATAGGCCGGAGCTGCAAAATTTATATTAATTTTCATTTCTCTGTAATTTAAATGCTATTAGCTGTCCTGGGACTGAAAGATCCAGACCCGCGAGCTCACCTCCTCGTCAGGAGTATTTCATACCAGCGGGGATTATGACAGCTCCCTACGTTCGGGGAGCTGGTGGACCAACCCCTTGGGAGTGAAGGGGGAGCAATTGCCCCCCCCAGAGGGTCGGGTGAAGGGGCGGTGCTGTGAGCATTGGCACCTTGACAGTGCCAGCCTGTGTCCCCAGCACTGTCCGGCAGTGTGGGAGCAAGGGCTGAGCATCGGCACGCTTGGGAGGTGGATCGATCGGGCTATTGGAGTGGGAGAGAGGGCCAGCACTGCAGTGGTTGTGGGGCTGACCAGCAATCGGGAGACCAGCAGACAGGGGCCATTGTGCATGAGCTGATCGGTACATGCGCAATGGCCCACTCAGCACTATGCTGCCGGCCTCCCGGGCAGGAATAGGCCCCACCCCCTGATTTTTAGCACAATTCACGCGAGTGCAGAGTGTGTGGGAGATTCTTCTCTGAAATCCCACTGAAAAAAACAGCATGAGTTACTCTGATTTTCACGTGAATTCAACACTTAGAATTTTTTTGTGCCCTGTGTGTATAATCTGTCCATTGTGAAAGTAAACAATATTTGTTGCATCCTTGATGCTGTTTATGAAAAAACTATTGAATCCGTGTCTAGACTTAACTTCCCAAAAAGAGTGGACTTTTATTAAATCTCACAAGTTATTTTTGTGTTTTGCCGTTCCCTTTTCCCAAGGAATTGTTATCAGTGCAGATGTGTCAACATTTTATCTGCTGATTAATATTTATTACGAGAATGAAATTCCTTATCTCTTGAAGTTTGACCGAATTTATTTCAACTGTTTGTCAATAAAATATAATCCATCCATAAAATGTGGCTAAAATAATGACACAAAACAGGCTGATTAGATCACCGAGTCTGTGTTGGTGTTTATTCCAGAGTTGAGCAATTGTCCACATCCTATGGCTGCTCAGTTCCCATTTAACTACATTCTCTTTTCAACCCAAATAAATGTTGGTGTCTCCTTCGATCACTGAGTGGTCCGTGCTACAGACTCCTAACCTCTGTTGTAACATCCAATTCTTTGATTTTACCACAAAATATCAGCACCTCACAAACAGGGCATATAAATACACAAGCTCAATTTACAAAATAATAGTTGGAATGAGAGTCTTTATAGGTAATCAAGTCTTAAAGGTTACTCAAGTCTTAAAAGTCCTTAAAGATTTGATTACCTGTGAAGACTCACATTCCAACCATTATTTTGTAAATTGAGTTTGTGACTTTATATGCCCTGTTTGTGAACTGAAATCCCATTCACCTGATGAAGGAGCAGTGCTCCAAAAGCTAGTGGCTTTTGCTACCAAATAAACCTGTTGAATTTTAACCTGGTGCTGTGTGACTTCTTACTCCTATTTTGTAATCAATAACGTTAGAAAGGCCTCAGTCGTGCTTCTGTGATGAGCCTGATGGGAGATGGAGCAGACTTGTCCAACCATTTCACATGGACAGCCACACTTTAATTTCCTTCTCGTCCATGGGGCGGTTGAGCAATTTTGGTCAGATAAGGTTTGTCACAATATTAAACCTGAGTGTAAAAGGGAGATCAATGTCAAAGCAATGTAGTCATTTTTTAGAAAGAATAATTAATAAAAATGACCATTACTGTTAAATTCTTTATTACTGAGGGGTATCCTCAAGAACTCACTCCACAGACAGGCATTTGGTAACACAGATATTTACTGCAGTCTTACTCATTCCGCACTCCAAGCTATAACGACCCACTCAGAGCGGTTCCCAGGCAGATCACACCAAACCCAGGGTCATCTGACCCATTCCCTTAAAGGGGCTACACCCCAACATAGACCCCAATTATAAAGTGCAAAGTATCAGAGTTAACCAATAACCTTTTCGCTTAAGAAGCGGAGCCAGAGAGAGAGAGACCAGGTCCCAAGTTCGGATCACCAGGGAAGGAGTGGGGCTGGGACCCAGCTAAGTAGTTGGGTTTAACTAACCACGGCAGCAAATAAGGTCTCCTGGTCGGCTTCATTGAATCTGGAGGCTGCTTTCCTTAAAGACAACTTTGCGGCGTGACTGGTTGTGTGTCCATTCCTGCAGGTTATATACAGCTCTGGCTGGTACAGGTGCAGTGAATTCGGCTCCTCAAGGACCAGGTGGCAACAAATCCTTGAGAAATTTTGATGGCTGTTTTCAATTGAGTGCCATACATCCCTCGGGGTGCTGATTGGCTGCCATTCAACAGGCTCTTGTGTCGAAAAGGGGTGCAATATCAGGGCTCCTAATTGATAAGCTGCTGTATCTGGAGGTGGGTGTTATACTCAGGGAACCCATTCAAGAGAGGGAATGCTCACAAGCTGGGGTTGTGCATGTCAGCACAAAGCAAGTTCTCTGCAGGGCAGTAGTGAGCTCAGTATGTTCAAGGAATGGAGAGATGGGGTACCCACATTATCCAGATCCATGGGGTGAGCAGGCAACCATGTCTGTGTGTGGGGGAGGGGGGCAGCAATGTCTATGTGGAGGAGGGGGACAGAGATATTTGTATGGGGGAGGGGAACAGCTTTGTTGTATGGGGAGAGAAGCTGCGATGTCTGTATGGGGGAGGGGGTAGCGATGTGTGTACGGGGAAGGGGGCTGCGATGTCTGTATGGGGAGGGGGTAGCAATGTGTGTACGGGGAAGGGGGCTGCGATGTCTGTATGGGGAGGGGGTAGCAATGTGTGTACGGGGAAGGGGGCAGCGATGTCTGTATGGGGAGGGGGTAGCAATGTGTGTACGGGGAAGGGGGCAGCGATGTCTGTATGGGGAGGGGGGCAGTGATGTCTGTATGGGGAGGGGGGCAGTGATGTCTGTACGGGGAAGGGGGCAGCAATGTCTGCATGGGGAGGGGGGCAGTGACGTCTGTATGGGGGGGCCAGTTTGTTTCTGAGGAAAGGTGTTTTGTAATTAAAGCTGATTAAGTCACTGCTCCTTTTTCCAAGAAATGTAGTCATCAGTCAGAGCTGCGGTTAACACTTCAGTTGCTGAACTACATTTATTCCCAGGAGCAAGTCCCTCAATCCCCGGAGGGTGGAGGATTCAGTGGAGCATATCCCAGGGCCTTCCACCTGGTCACAAATGTAGATCAGCAACTAAAGTGTTAACCACAGCTTTGACTGATGACCACATTTCTTTGGAAAAGCGAGCAGTAAAATGACAAAGCGATTTATATCCATTAACATTTTACATATTGTATGGGCGGCACAGTGGTTGGCACTGCTGCCTCACAGGTCATTGTCTGCGTGGAGTCTGCATGTCCTTCCCGTGTCTGTGTGGGTTTCTTCCGGGTGCTCCAGTTTCCTGCCACAGTCCAAAGATGTTTGGGTTCGGTTGATTGGCTATGGTAAATTGCCCCTTATGTCAGGGAGATTAGCAGGGTAAATACGTTGGGGTTAGAGCCTGGGCAGGATTGTTGTCCCTCTATGATTCCTTCAGTTAGTTGGTTAGCTTGACCCGTTATTAGCTTGATGAGACTAATGGAAGTGTAAGATCAATCTGTATGTGTTGCCAAGGTCCTCTGGGATGAAACTGGAGATTTTTTTTATGATTGTTGCCTCCCCAGGGTTGCACTGCGCATACGTAACACATTGCTGGCAAAATTGGGTAGTTTCTGTTCTGATTCCCTTCCACCACCAGCCCATTAAATCTGACACGTTGTTCTGTCTGGTATGCTTTGTCCCGTGGTAAATCCCTTCTAAGTCTTTTGATACTCCTTAGGGCAACAACTTTCCCTTCTTTCCTCCACACTCCTTCACTATCTGGAGATTCTGTCACTCTTGTCTTATTTTTTATTCTCAATCACTTTATCTTCTCTTGCTCTTGAGTGGGGCTATCTGTGCACAGGAAGATCTACCTTGTTGTTTAGACACCAGCTTCCTCTTCACATGATTTGTGTTAAATTTTGTTAATATCGACTTGAATGTGGTCTCTTGAGTGATTAGATTAATGTTCCTTTCTGCCTGACACTCCCCACTAGCAGTTTCCTAACTCAATATCATTTAAAATATTGTGCATAGACTGAAAATATCCTCCATTTATCTGTATTCATCTCATGGATATTCTTTGCAAGATTTATTTGCTGCTTAATTCTTTCCACCCAAATTATTTACTCTTTCACTGTAATTTTGCTCGTTTTTTTTCTGACAGTTACTGAGTTATTTCTTATTCTGTCCCAATTGTCTTGAAATTGGTTTCTCTGTTGAGTGTGTGCTGGGGACTTAATCCCTTTGGCCCCATTTAACATTTCATACCATGTTGTTTGTCAAGTAGAGTGAATGTTTGAGATGTGTTCTTAAATATATAATAGCAAGCATTTCCAAACTCTTGAATGGATCTATTAGTTACATTGTATGTAACTCATCTGAACATTTATGCAGTACCTCAATATTATGCCAACACCTTCTTGACTCTCAGACAATCTTATCAACAGATTTTGAAGTCTTTGCTCATCTCTGCACGTATGGTCCCGATGCCTCGGTTGTTTAGGGTATCAAACTTTGTTCTTTAATAAACATAGACAAGTAAGCAAATATCACCAAGAGAAAACTATCAGTTTACTAGCCAATCTATACTTTCCTTTTTCTAGAATGTACATCAGCGCCAAATCAAAATATCCTGATGAACTGAACTGCACTCAATATCCCAATTCCCATCTGCTGTTTAATTTCCCATCTCTATCTTCCACCCTCAATTACTTCATCGTATTCAGTTTTCTTCATAACACCTTTAAGACAGAATCAAATCTTTCTATTTGATTCCAAGCAGTGACTTACCTTGATTGCTTATTCTGTGCCTTAAGTCGCATCATTTTTCAGGCAGCTTGCTCACAGCACACTTTCCTATGTCAGAACTGTCCCAAATGTTGTTGGCTTTCAGATGTCCGTTGATGCCTATCTTATCTCTTCTTTAAAAAATGCTGTTCCTGCATCCATAGCTACCACCTAAACTGCACGTTTTTTTTTCAGAATCCCTTTAAATGTCCGTTTTTAAAAGATCACCGTTGTTGTCCTCATTATCCATCAAATAAATCTCACCTTTAATTCTGCCCGACCCCATTCAACTATTGCCCATCCTGTTCTTGGCTCTCCTTTAACTCTACTGTAACCCTTTGACAAACAGGGTCACATCAGATCCCCTATAATGGCTCTTCTATTACCCTGTTCGCTTCCTCACATCTCAGCTGCACATCACATCATGGTCCTTTCCTTCAATGTTCACCGACCCCACTGGGTTATTTCCCTCATCTCTAACTATAGTAATCAGCCCATTTACTGGCAGGAGCAGGCTTTCCCATTGAGCCAGCCTTACATCCAACACCGTTTTCAACCTTCCCATTTTCAGAATTTGCGCCTGAGTGTGTTTTGTGTACAAGATTATTTCTACCAGCACGGTAATTGGTTCATTTATTCTGACTGCCCTTGCTGCCCAATCCAGGGCTCAAATGCAAATAAATTCTCAAATATCTTGAAGCTACTGCAAATCTTGTTCCATTTGCAGTTCGCTGCTACAAAAAAATCCATCCAGCTTGGAGCAGAATGGGTCAATTTATCTGAACAAACCTGACAATTCAAAACCTTAAAATCTTGTAATTCCCAATTCCTGCAAAACATAAATACATCTTCAGCTGTTAGTGGACAGAATGGGAGAGTACACCGACAGACACGGCTGGAAAGATTTGGGCAAAGTGGACAACCTGACATTTTCCCACATTATTCACCACCTTCCAACATTCTTCCCACTCAGTTAACGTATCTAAATTCTGTTTCTAGAGCACTTGTATCCTCCTCACAGCCTGTTTTCTGATTTTTGTACTTATCACCAGCAAATTTGGCTGCAATCTAGGTCGTAGAATGCTAAAATGTAGGCACTAATCCCAATGGCATTCAACAAGGTATAGTTTGCCAACTGCAATTATCTAATGGTTCTGACTCTCTGTTCCCCATTATGTGGCAGCTTATCAAATGCCTTCTGGAAATCCAAATATGTTCCAGCTTCTGGTTACAAGCATGAAGCTTGTGAACGTAAAACGTTAGTACACAAGATAAGAGCATAAGTTGTTGCAGTTATATATTGGCATGGATAGATAACAAACAAGAAACAGGGTCAAGACAATTAGATTGTATTGAGGTTTGGCTGTGCAAGACCTGAACAAACACATTTCAAAATGAGGCAAACATACCACGTAAAGGAAATAATGATCCCCTTTCCCATAGTTGTTAAAACAAAGTGGGTGTTGAAAATAATTAACTAGATGTGGAGCCTGGCAGAACGACAGACAGCAAAGGTATGCAAAGAAGTCGTTGCACTGAAAGACTCCTGGAGGAATTCAGACGTAGACATGAGAAAGCGTGATGATCCACTGGCATGATCTGGAAGTCTTCAACCCAGCAGAGACTGAGTAACGTAGCAAACAGTTGTTAATACATGAGGTCAGTGGGTGTATAAATGGGTACTTCACAATTACACATTTTTGAGCATACCATATTGTCTTCTCCTTGCTTGGAAAAGGGAGATGTTTGATATGAAAAGGGAAATGATAGTAGGCAAGTACAATAGATTTTTTGATGTGTTTAAGAAGACTGTTTCCAGATTGAGCTGTATTCTGCACGCAGTCAGTGTGTCTGGAAAACATTGAGATTACATGCTGAGCGAGCAGGATAATTAGGAGCAGGAAGCAGATTAGGGATTCAAATGTGAAGTTCCAAGAAATATGGGAAGTTATGGGAAGTGACAATTCTAATGACAAAAGCAAGCTCTTTTGTCCTATCCTCCTCAAAATTCTCTTTAAAGCACAAGTGATGCTTTGCTTATGTTGACTATATAAACTTACTTGTGACACTAATAAATAAACTTTAATCTTTAAACTTTAAAAAAAATTGCTCATCGTTGCAACTTCCAGCATCCCCGAACAATGATCAGGAGTGAAAATACCGGATTATTTTTCATCTCCTTAGATCTTGATGCACTGACACTCAGTGGGGTCATCCCAGTTGTTGTCTCAGAACTGTTCTGGGTGGCTTAGCTTCTCAATGGGTAAACTTACAGGGTGACCTTGCCTTTCAGTTTCTTATTGACAATAATTTATTCAACAATGAGGCCCTCTGTGGCTGGCCATTCATACAGATGAAATGCTTTATTCACCCAACTTTCCCCTTTTGAGACCCTTTACTGGGATACTGGGACCAATCACTTTTTTGCACCTTTCTCATTCCTCAGGCCGAGACCAGCCGTCCACTTCTAGCATTTTGTATTCCACATTTCCAAGTAAAGGATGGCCTACGCAGTAGCGTGATAAGTTTCAATTGTGCCACCTTAACATAACTTCTTCATCAATTGCAAAGTTTAATTGGAAGTCAGGGCAGGTCATTCATCTGTTGCATTGACCAGAAGAGTAAAACTTGAATTAGCTCTTCCTGTTCCTTCCTGTTCCTACAATTAAAAGATAAAGTGCACACACATTATGGGACCAACCTGAACACAAGTATGTTCAATAACACAGTACCAAATGGGCTGGCTCTTAAAGAATCTTGGTAGGGCAATTGTGTCCCAGACGGTAAGACTGCAAGCAGTGTTCACAGACATATCACAATCTGTCCCTTGGTGTGGCTTTCAATGGGTGACTCTGACAGTGAAAAATATCAGTGATCCATGAAGCTGAATTGTTGATGTCAGGCTTGTATGATGTGGAGATGCCAGTGTTGGACTGGGATAAACACAGTAAGAAGTCTCAAAACACCAGGTTAAAGTCCAACAGGTTTATTTGGTAGCAAAATCCACCAGCTTTTGGAGCAGTTGCTGCTCCTTCGTCAGGTGAGTGGGAGTTCCATTCACAAACAGGACAAATAAAGACACAAACTTAATTTACAAAATAATGGTTGGAATGAGAGTCTTTACAGGTAACCAAGTCTCAAAGATACAGACAATGTGAGTGGAGAGACGGTTTAGCACAGGTTAAAGAGATGTGATTTGTCTCCAGACAGGACAGTTAGTGAGATTTTGCAACCCAGGAAAGTTGTGGGGGTTACAGATAGTGTGACATCAACCCAAGATCCCGGATGAGGCCGTCCTCATGTGTGCGGAACTTGGCTATCAGTCTCTGCTCAGCGACTCTGCATTGTCGTGTGTCATGAAGGCTGCCTTGGAGAATGCTTACCCGAAGATCAGAGGCCGAATGCCTGTGACCGCTGAAGTGTTCCCCAACAGGAAGAGAAGAGTCTTGTCCAACCGTGTTCATTCATCCACTGTTGTAGCGTCTGCATGGTCTCCCCAATGTTCCATGCCTTGGGACATCCTTTCCTGCACCATATCAGGTAGACAACGTGGGCCCAATTGCAAGAGTATGTACCGTGTACCTGGTGGATGGTGTTCTCACCTGAGATGATGATATCCATGTCGATGATCCGGCATGCCTTGTAGAGGTTGCTGTGACAGGGTTGTGTGGTGTCATGGTTACTGTTCTCCTGAGGCTGGGCAGTTTGCTGTGGACAATGGTCTGTTTGAGGTTGTGCGGTTGTTTGAAAGCAAGAAGTGGTCAGGTTTCTGGACAGGGATTTTGGCAGAGGTCCAAACAAATGGATGCACTGCTGGTCTAAGCTGCACTAAGATGGTTGGATTGGCGGGTACTGAGGAGCAGTGCCTGGCAATGCAACAGGACATAGACAGGCTGGTAGATTGGGCAGATAGATGGCAAATGGAATTTAATCCGGAGAAATGCGAGGTGATGCACTTTGGCCGGAATAATGTGGAGGGGAGTTATACGATAAAAGGTAGAACTATCCAGAGTATAGATACGCAGAGAGACCTGGGGGTGCAAGTGCACAAGTCCCTGAAGGTGTCGGTGCAGGTGCAGAATGTGATGAGGAAAGCGTATGGTATGTTAGCCTGATGTTGCAGTTGTATAGAACGTTGGTTAGGCCTCACTTGGAGTACTGCGTCCAGTTCTGGTCGCCGTACTACCGGAAGGATGTAGACATCCTGGAGAGAGTGCAGAGGAGATTTACCAGGATGCTGCCTGGTATGGAAGGGCTGTCTTACGAGGAAAGATTGAACGAACTTGGGCTGTTTTCCCTTGAGAGACGTCGGCTGAGGGGGGATCTAATAGAGGTTTATAAGATTATGAAGGGGATAGATAGAGTAAATGGTGGTAAGCTTTTTCCACTATTAGAAATGGATAGAACGAGGGGTCACGGGCTTAGGGTGAGGGGGGCTAGGTATAAGACAAATATTAGAGGACAGTTTTTCACGCAAAGGGTAGTGGGGGTGTGGAATGCACTGCCGAGTAAGGTGGTGGAAGCAGGCACGCTAGGGTTGTTTAAGAGTCACTTAGACAGCCACATGAGCGGTCTACATACAGGGGGATATAGCAGGCCTTACTAAACATTGTAGGCTTGGGATTACGTTTTTGCCTCAGGGATGTTACAGTCTTTGCCTGTTTAATAATGAATTTTTTGTCTCCACAGGCATTTAAGTCCACCTTGTTGACCAGCAAGGGGCATGCATGCGGCAGGTTGTAGTGGGCTGCTCTTGGACGTTGCTTCGGGAGTTGCCTATTGCTTCATGTCGTTAGTGTGCTTAAACTGGACCATCTCGAGGGCAACATGACAGCTCAGAGACTATCTCTGTTGCTGTGCGGACACATGGATTTGGGCCTGTGTCTGTGGGAGTTTGCACGTTCTCCCCGTGGTTGCGTGGGTTTCCTCCAGGTGCTCTGGTTTCCTCCCACATCCCAAAGATGCGCTTTTAGGCTGATTGATTGGGTAACAAATTGCCCCTAAATTGGACCTCCCTGATCCTCGCACATTAGGCGTAGACTAAAATCATGAGTAGGTCACTGAGACAATGGGACGGCGGCGCGGGCTCGTTGGGCCGAAGGGCCTGTTTCCCGTGCTGTGTTGTTCTTTGTTATTTGTTCTTTGTTCTTTGGTCGGTACAACATTCCACATCAGGTGGTCTGTGACCAGGGAACTAACGAATTGCCTCACTTGCTGACCAGTTTCTTTTGGAAAAGGCTCCATATTGCAAATGGCATAGACCTTCACGGCGATCGTCAATACACAGAATGCAAGACCATAAGATATAGGAGCAGAATTAGGCCATTCGGCCCATTGAGTCTTCTTCGCCATTCAATCATGGCTGATACGATTCTCATCCCCATTCTCCTGCCTTCTCCCTGTAACTCTTGATCACCTTATTGATCAAGAACCTATCTCTGTCTTAAAGACACTCAATGACCAGCCCTCCACAGCCCTCTGTAACGATGAGTTTCACAGATTCACCACCCTCTGGCTGAAGAAACTTCTCCTCATCTCTGTTTGAAAGGAGCACCCCTTCCTTTGAGGTTGTACCCTTGAGTTCTAGTCTCTCCCACTAGTGGAAACACTCTCTCATGTCCACTCTATCTCGGTCTCTCAGTATTCTGTAAGTTTCAATTAGATTCCTCCCTCATCCTTCTAAACCCCATCGAGTATAGACCCAGACTTCTCAACTGTCCCTCATATGACAAACCCTTAATCCTTGGGATCATTCTTGTGAACCTCCTCTAGACACCCTCCAAGGCCTGCACATCCTACCTTAGGTATGGGACCCAAAACTGCTCACAATATTACAAATGGGGTCTGACCAGAGCCTTATACAGCCTCAGCAGTACATCCCTGCTCTTGCATCCTTGCCCTCCAGAAATGAAGGCTAACTTTGAGTTTGCCTTCCTAACTGCCAGCTGAAGCTGAATGTTAACTTTAAGCATCCTGAACCAGGACTCCCAATTCCTTTGTGTTTCAGATTTCTGAAGACATTCCCCATTTAAAAAAAAGGCTACACCACTATTCTTCCTTCCAAAGTGCATAACCTCACACTTTCCCACATTGTATTCCATCTGCCACTTCTTTGCCCACTCTCCTAACCTGTCCAAATCATACTGCAGCCTCCCCACTTCCTCAACGCTACCTGTCCCTCGACATATCTTTGTATCATCTGCAAATTTAGCAGCCGTGCCCTCAGTTCGATCTTCCGGTTCAGTAATGTATATAGTGAAAAGTTGTGGTTCCAACACTGACCCCTGTGGAACAGCACTAGTCTCCGGTTACCATCCTGAAAATGACCCCCTTATCCCCACTCTCTGCATTCTGTCAGTCAATCTTCTATCTTCTAACATCATTGGCTCTGAGCTTATTTAGCAGCCTCCTGAAAGGCACTTTGTTAAAGGCTTTCTGGAAATCCAAATAAATCACATCCACTGGCTCTCCTTTGTTTAACTTCTTTGTTAACGCCTCAAAGAATTCATACAGATTTGTCAGACACGACCTCCCTTTAACAAAGTCGTGCTGACTCAGTCCTATTTTACTATGCATTTCCAAGTGACCCACAATTTCCCATCTTCTGCCCCCCTCCCTTTGTAACCAGGGGTATTACTTCAGCCTTTTTCCAGTTCTCCGGAACCTTCCCTGTCTCAAATGATTCCTGAAAGATCATCACCAATGCCTCCACAATCTCCTCAGCTTATCTCTATCAGAACCCTGGGGTGAAGTCCATCCAGTCTGAGTAATTAATCCACACTCAGACTTTTCAGCTTCCCTAGCACCTTCTCCTTAGTGATGGCCATTACATTGACCTCTGCCCCCTGATTCTCTTGAAGTTCTGCATGTTACTGGTGTCTTCTACTGTAAAGAGTGACACAAAATACCCGTTCAGTTCCTCTGCCATTTCTTTGTCCCCCACTACTACTTCTCCAGCCTCATTTTCCAGTGGTCCAAGGTCCATTCTTACCTCCCTTTTACCTTCTATAATCTAAAAAAAACTCTTGCAATCTTACGTTACTAGCTCGCTTACACTCATATTTCATCTGCTCCACCCTTATTGTCTTTTAGTTGTCCTCTGTTTGCTTTTAAAGCCTTCCCAATCCTCTGGCTTTCCACTATTCCTCACTATGCTCTTTCCTTTACTTTTATGCGATCCCTGACTTCCCTTGTCAGCCATGGTTGCCTCGTCTTCCCCTTAACATGCTTCCTCTTCCTTGGAATGAATTTACATTGTACCTTTTGAATTATCCCAAAAATTCCTGCCACTGTTGTCCCACAGTCTTTCCTGCTCAGCTCCCTTTCCAATCAAGTCTAGCCAGCTCCTCCTTCACAACCCTGTAGTTTCCTTTACTCAATTGTAGCACCGTTATATCCGATTCCAACATCTCCCTCTCAAACTGCAAGACGAATTCTATCACATTGTGGTCACTGTCCCCTAGGGATTCCTTCACCTTAACTTCCCTGATCAAGTCTGCCTCATTACACATCACCTGATCCAGAATTGCCTGTTCCCTAGTGGGCTCTAACACAAGCTGCTCAAGAAAAACCTCCCATAGATATTCCCCAATTTCTTTTTCTTGCGATCCACCACCAACTTGATTTTCCCAGTCCAGCTGCATGTTGAAATCTCCCATTAATACTCCTGAAGCAAATTGTCCAGATAACTCTCTCCCTCCCGGATGTGCCGTAGTGTCTGAAGCTCAGACTCCAGCTCAGCAACTCTGAGCTGGAGTTCCTCGAGCTGTCAATACTTGCTGCAGAAGTGATCCCGGCAGCTCACAATGGGATCTACCAACTCCCTCATCGCCTGTCCAGCCATCTCTACTTAGTTAGCTTTTAAATTTAGTGCAGATTTAGATCAGATTATAGCTTTCCCAATGTTTTATTTCAGATTACATCCAATTCTCTCGGGCCCTTCTTTCTCG